>NC_092808.1:2616813-3816813 GCF_040954645.1 Diabrotica undecimpunctata | reverse complement strand
TCAAATATAAATTTTTTGAAAAAATATTCAATCGTTCTTTGTAATTTTAACTGATGCCTATTCATTTGCTGATTCATTTGTATATAGGATTTATTCTAAAATCCTTGCAAAACTTGAACAAGTTTGAATATATCCCGGATGGGCATTATAACATTTTTGGTTGATGTACTGGTGGCCTCGGCTGAGGCACATAATTTGGGGAAACTTTGCTAAACTCATCAATATAATTGTCTCTCAGTTAATAAAATAAAATCGTTCCTTCGCCATATCTGACTTTAAAAATGTTACACCAAATACACATCTTAATATAAGATCGATATTTGAATGAATAATTTTAACATTAAATCCAAGTTTTGAATTTTTGTCATTCATCCTTGAGACAGATATAACCTACATCCTATAATATTAGCTTTCTCCTTCTTATTCGCTCACTTGATATAGTTTTCGTGTTAAGATGAATTAGATTATGTTGGTCTTGCCAATGTTCCTTATTTTTTTGCCGATCTTTTGCCAATTTTGTACACTCTGATAGTTGAATCTATCCGTATCCATATCTACCGTCTATGATTAGTGTACCTTATAGGGGATCTGTTCTTTTGTCAGTATGATTGGTTATTCTAGTATTGACACATTTGATCTGCAGACAGTCCAAAAAATTTGTCAACATACGTCTTCAGCAAATCTTCTTTTTCAGTGCGTCATCCTTAATCATGAACCCCAGGTACCCTAAATGGCTTACAATATTGATGTTATATATTTGTGTTTATTGGTTTGGGTTATTAGCTCTATCTATTACTATGATCCTTGTTTTTCTCCTTTTATTTTGAGACCTGTCTATTTACTAATATGTTCTTTCCAGTATTTGACTTAATTATATTAAGGAGTTGGCGAGAATGGTATATATCATCTGCATACCGTAAATTAAAGGTTTTTCTTTTGCCTACGGTGACACCGCCATTGCATCCATCAGTGGCCGTATAATATATGAAATAAAATTTGACGTAGACGCGCTCTTTGCCTTTCATCCTTAGTAAGACGGAAACTTTCAGTTCGTTCTCCATTTAAGTTTACTTAATTCAAGTTGTTAGATTCCTGATCAGTGAAATCAGATGATGCGATCTATATTGAGACTCAGCTTTAGCTTGGGGACTCGTCTATTCGATTATTCGACGCCTCTCAGCCTCTGGTAAGTATTAGCAATAAATAAATACAGCAATTCACATTCAAATTCATAAGTTTATATTCATATTTAACTTTGTGTAATTACTGGCAAAACATACAAACCAGTAGTATAACCGTACTAAAATTGTTGCTTTTATAATCTCACTATTATTTATATAATACATAAGCCTCATTTTTAATTCTAATTTTAAAGTCTGAAACATTTATTATTGTTGCAAAAAAGATCCGAATACTCGATATAAACAAACATTTCCAATTGTTTATTTAACACTCTCTAAAATTAATCGTGTTTGAAATTTTCGCCAAACTTCCATTACATAATGTTCATAATGAAAATAAACATCTCGTTTTCGAGAACAGACTTATCATCTGTTGACCTCATTAACGTGTATATTATCAAAAACGTAAATCAAAATTTGCCAAATTCCATTAAACTGAAACACATATGGAGGAGGATGAGTCAGTTATCACTATTATAATGAAGATGTTGGTTTTGTTAAAATAAACAATTTGAAATTTGTAGCAAAAATAAATGGCAATGAAACTTTTAAACTTCGAAATTACTGGGCCTGATTGGTTTTTAAGAAATATCACTTCAACCATAAAAGGGTATTAGTGGTCGTTTAGACTACCACTAAATTCAAAATTCTTTATGCAATTTTTTTACTGTTAAAAAAACATCAAATTAAATTCAATTAACAATAAAAAAAGTATACAATAATAAATAGGATATGTACACATTAAATATATATCTCTATAAACGGTTTTAAGTTAGGTGTACTTGGAGCAGTTGTGAGTGTTATCCGGTCCATTGTGGGTAGCATCTATTAGATCTTCGAAGCTACGTTTACTGGCTCTGGACATGAGTATATAATGTACTCTCGATTGGATACTGGGCCTCAACACAATCACACAGGTTGGATGATATAAGGTGTCCCAGTATCTGAAGGTTGTCTTTTTATCTGATACTCCCAGTCCATTGTCTGTTAAGTGATTACCAGATTTCCTATAATTCATGGTGACCAGCTACTACTTCTAATAGTTCTGACCAGTAATGATCTTTCGAAGCTATCCATATCTCTGCAGTAGATGTAGATTTATGGACGTAGTCCTCTGTTGCTCTGAGACAATTTCACCGTGATTTTAACCTACAAAGAGCTGGTTGGATACCATATAAAGGGTGTTCGGGATCTGTCGCTATTATTCTTTATGATTATTGTTTGGCATGGGCGGACTTAAACCAGACTAAAGAACACTACTCGCCATCAGAAAAAGAGACTGACAGTTCGAGCCTGTAATTTTGCTGAGTAGATATATTTAAAATAGTGACAGTGTTCCAGCCGCATTCCTCTTCAGGTAATCTTCTAGACAAATACTTGTTCCGGAGGCACATACGTGGATCTTTGTTGGGTTTAGCTGAGTTCGGCTATGGTTCTCGTTATAGTACTGTTCGACCATCTTCAAAGTTGTTGTGATAGTCGCTTCAACCTCTTCTAACGTGATTCTCTGGACGGCCATAGCGTAAATGCAGTTCGTGGTATCATTCGGTAGTGGCTCTTGGTCGGTGGTATAAATATTGAAAGGATTGGGGAATGTAGACTACCTTGTAGGCCGTTTTTACGATATTTAAACATTTAAAGACTTTGAAATTTATAATTTATTAACAATTATAGAAAAAGCTTGTTTTCTTTTAAATTTGCAATAATTATGTTGTCTGTTGCCAATTCGACGTTGAAAGCCTCGTTTTAAAACAGCAGTGAGTGTAAAATATTAGGAAATAGACATTTTTTCTAATATCATAGCTCTTCAAATGTACTCTCCTTAATGTTGTTAAGTGGGAAGTTTGCTTATGTACCTGCTTTTTTCTCTCCTAATCTGTCTTAAATTCAGGATTCAACTTAATGAGTCCTTAACCGAGACTAAACATATTATTTATAGAAAAACGAATTAAAATATATGATTATGTAATAACTTAATGTTTCCACACCGCCGTGTCCATATTGTGAAGCTTACGGACCATCCTTTGTATATTTTAAGTCGTATTGTCGGTATTGCGTCCAAAAAATTTCAAAGATATTGTCTACACATGAGTAATCTTGGCAGTTACTTTCTTCGGTAAAATTGTCACACTATATCTGGCATTGTTATGCAAATTAGTGACATCATTTGTTACTTCAATCGAATATTTAAGTAATGCGGATTTAAATAAATGAAGAAGACGAAATTAAGTGAGCAATCGATAAGTGCTAGAGATGTGGCAGTAGAGAACTGTTCCTAATGTCACAAAATGGTGTCTTAGATGATCGATGAAGTACTTAAAATTTGTATAAAGAGTTCTGTTTTGAAATAACAGCTTACAGGTCCAGCGGCCGCGGTGTTTTAAAACTACGGTCTAAAATCGATTGCGCTTCCAACTGTTTTGTGATTTCGACAGCGTAAAATCACGGGAATTCGCACATGAGGCGATCCCACTCCGAGTGAAACTGGTTTCCAATCAGTCTAGAACCGATTTTATATCGAAATTACAATTATTCAGTTGGAGATGGAGAAGTAAAAATGAAGAGGTTATTAAAAAAATATTAATCTATTGATTATTCAGAATAACAAATAACTTTTTTACATTGAAAATTTAACGAAAAATCTGAACATGGTGTCATTTGTTTATATTTGTTCCGTGTATGTTTGTAGCAGTGGCAAAATAATGCAGCCCTAGCTAACCCTATTGGAAATAGTTATGTTTTGACCAACCATATGGCTGCTCTCTCGCGCGTCGCCTCGCAAAGTGAACAGTCACCGGAGAAGACTAGCAGCTAGCAGTTCCAGTTCCAGAAAACCGGTCCACAAAGAGGACTACGGCAACGGTCCAAATCGGAAAACCCGCGAAACGGGTCGCGTAACGGCATAGATACGGAATTGCACGAGTGGAGGAATAGTGTATGCATGGTACCAAAACCTGCAATCAACGTATCAAAATCAAACGGGCGTGGAGCCGGCCGGTTAATTATTCCTAGAACCATTTAGTATTGAAAAAATATAGGTGAAAAGGGAATATAGACACTAGGTGCCATACTAGGAGCTTCTCGACGCAGGGCTCAACCGAATAGCGCAAGTGCACGATCAATACAGGTAAAGTCAACACATATACATACACAAACCTCACATACATACATTCAATATCAAATTCATACATTTACAATTTACAAAAATCAACACAAATTCATATACTCACTATTCTACACATTCCACACACACACTAAATACACTCTCACACACACAACCAACACATCACACAAACATGCCACGAACACGATAAAAAAACAAAAAGAACCACCAAAACCACCAGATACAACACAGAGAAGAAAACACACACTCCACAACATCACACACATCACAAGTGTCTCTCTCAATAGATGGACACAATCCACGGACAGAACAGGAATGGGGGCTGGCGTTGAAAGAAATCTGCCTCCAAAATCCTGAACTGGCCAGCAAACACATCACACCAATCATGCAAAACATACAATCAAACTAAAACAAAGCAAAATCACTACTCAGCCCTTTACGAATTAAGGACATAATACAAAAAGCATGTTTACCATACACACAAGAAACACAACAGACACCAACACACACTACACCAAAGCAAACACAACACACAAACAAATACCACATCACACTAATCCCACAAAAATTTTCCAGTCCAAGAAAATTCTACCACATCCTCAAAAACCACAACCTTCTCGGAGACATCCCCTTCAACCTAGAACTTTAACCATCCGAACATAAAGCCATCCTCTATAAAACATATTCCTATTCCCAACGTAAGAGAATGGAGGAGGACCTGCAAGCCATCACAGACCACAGTCACATAAACATATCCAAGCGGAAACCCACAGAATACACAGATACAAACAACACAACACCAAAAATACTCACCACACCAAAGATAACACAAAGAAACACATACACAGAACAACACATTCCGATTACCTCCACTTCCAGAACATCCACTCCTCACCACAATCCTTCACTCTAAAACCCCCCTGCCTACGTACCCCTACAAGCACAAACCACACTCTCACTAATACACACACAACCAACAGTATCACCTATACACTCACTCCCTACACTACAACAAGCATCACCTACACAACCACCAACAAGGAACACACAAAATACACAACCCACTAAACAAATCACACAACAATCACCACACACCATCCAAAATTACAGAATAGACATCTGTCAACAGAGACCATTCTATCGACTCAACATATCAAAGAAAACAATCTAATTCCACATTTAGATTCAATAAAAGTCTTCCCAGCCCAAAAGGCAGCCTCTCCAAAAGGAGAACGACTAAATTGTGAGATTCCAAGATCAAACAATTCCGTTCCGGTTCAGCAAACTGTTCGAGATCGAGATGTTGCAAAAGCGGACACCTCTGCAACGAATGCCCCGAAAAATCTATCTGTTCTTACTGTGGACAACACAAGTCTACTTACGATAGATGTTCACAAATGTCCGAACTGGCAACCACCCGGCATTTTCAGAAAAATGTCCACAAAGAAAAATGCTACCAAAAAATACAAAAGGAACTGGGTGAATTGGTAATTTAAACTCGAACTTATTAAATTTATAAAGATAAAACAGGTTATTTACCTACAAACAAGAAATAGTGGCTTTTGTTTACAAATACCATTTATTGTTATTGCTCTACTTATTAAATAATGTTTTTTTTACTAATGCTTGTTTATTACCGGTTGCAATTTTAACTTTTACTTGTTTAATTGAATTGTTTTTAATTTTTAACAGCGTACTTAACTTTTTTTCATTCTGATAAGTACTTCTGGTTATGTAACAATAAAACACTGAAAACTTTGTCTTCAAAATTTCCACAAAATTTATTTTAAAATCACTACAGCTGTTTCGGCTAATTGCCTTTCTCAAGTGATCTGTTTCTGGCATGGGTTTACACTTTATAGTCTCTAATGAAATAGGTTGAGGAGGGGAGAACTGTTTGTCTCAAGCTGGTCATTCAGAATTATATCTGTGTTTTTTAATTTGTTGATTTCCATAGATTCTAACAAAGATAGCTTAAGGCCTTTATTTTGAATGTGTATAATTTTAAATTCGTCATTAAAAGAATGATTATGATCTAGAAGGTGAAGTGCGTATGTAGAATCTGTTTTTCTATTATTGAAAGCCCTTTTATGTTCTGCTATTCGTTTATTAAAATTTCTACCTGTTTGACCAATGTAAGTTTTTGGGCAGTCGCCACATTTAAGTTTGTACACACCACTGTGTAAGTGTTTTTTATGTTGGCTCTTGTTGTTTTTAATATATTTGCCTAGGTTGTTATTTGTTCTGAAAGCTGGTGTTATTCCTTTCTTTTTTATGTGTTTGGCTATTTTTGTTGATATATTGCCTGTATATGTAATCGAGCAGAAGGTTCTGGGTTTTTTCTCTGGTGGTGGAAATACTAAGTTCAGGGTTTTCTTGTGTAGTTTTTGATTTAACATTTTATTAATTGTTTATTCGTTGTATCCATTGTTTACTGCTATTTGCTTAATGATATTTAATTCTGTCTCAAAATTGTATTTTGACATAGGAATTGCTGTTAATCTATATAACATACTATGATAGGCTGCCAGTTTATGTTGTGTGGGATGGGATGATGAATTGTGAATAGTCGTGTCAGTATGGGTAGCTTTATGAAATATGGAGAAGTCATGTTTGTTTTTAAGTCTGGTAATTTTTAAATCTAAAAAATTTATGGATTGATTTTGTTCTGTTTCTATTGTAAATTCAATATGACTATGAACAGAATTAATATACGATAAAAATTGGTCGAGTTGCCTGTTAGTTCCTGTAAAACATACCAGTACGTCGTCTACGTATCTCCACCAATATAAAAACTGTTTGAATATGGGATGTTTTGAAATCTTTGTCTCTAGAATATCCATAAAAATATCTGATAGCAATGGGCTTAGAGGATTGCCCACTTCTGGTTATCGTTTTTTGTATCAAATTATGTTCTTGTCCTGTCATATATTTCTTTATTTTGTCTTATACATATAACTCTTTACGTTTTAGAAAATGTTATGTTTTGTTGTACATTTTTCGCTTTTTTCCTATTGCATTGGCCTCTCCTTTTTCCTTTCTTGCATTGGCTATACCAATTTTGATGTTGTCCCGTTCTGTATTCTATCATTTCTTGGAACTCGTGATAGATGTTAATTTAATTTATTTTATGCACATGTTTCTATAAACTTATATATTTTAGACAGAGTTTCTAATTATTTACAACAAATGATAACTGTTGTTTTAAATATATTTTATATAGCTTTTAAATTACATACATTATAGTAAGCTATATATTATGTTCAAAGGAACTGGCATTACTATTCGAACCAGTCAATTAACAGTAATTAAATTTTTAAGTATTTAATAAAAACTTTTAAACACAGGACAATGTTCAAAGTTCTCTTAATGTATCTATACTTACGAGGATAACGTAAAAAGTTATCTATGAAGTCAAATAATAGTAAAAACGATTTCGTCTTTAAACGGAATGTATTTATTTCTTTAGGCTCTTTATATCACGTATTGAAAAAAGCGTTAAAAAACGGGCATTAACTTTAATTTTATTATAAGCTTCCAAAAACCAGAAATGGATAGAAAAGCTTCCAAATTTGAAATATTGACAAATCCAAATAAATTAAAAAGATAAAATAAATTAGTATATTAATAACACAAGCAAAAAAGGTGAATACATCAATAACATCCGCTACGCCGATGACACTGTGTTACTAGCAACCAGCCTAAACGATCTGCAGGCCTTACTAGACCGAGTGCGAACTGTAAGCGTAACATACGGACTGAATCTTAATATTAAGAAAACTAAATTCATGGTTGTCAGCCGTACAAATTTAGATCCCGGGGCACTGATGGCAGGTAGCGAAGAGATCCAGAGAGTCGACAGATTCACTTACCTCGGAACTACCCTCAACGTACAATGGGACTACGCTCAAGAGATTAGATCCAGAATTGAAATGGCACGGTCTACATTTATTAAGTTGAGATCCTTGCTGTGCTGCAGTGATCTCAGTTTGGGAACCAAGATGCGGATAGTGAGGTGCTACGTTCTTCCAGTGTTACTATATGGAGTTGAAGCCTGGACACTGACGCAAGCCACTGAAAAACGAATCGAAGCCTTCGAGATGTGGATATACAGAAGGATACTAAAAATATCTTATGTGGACCATGTCACCAACGTTGTGGTCCTACAGCGCATGACAAAAGAAAAAGAAGTGCTTAATTTAATTAAACAACGTAAGCTTGAGTACCTCGGCCACGTGATGCGGAACGAAGAAAAATATCGAATTCTTCAACTTGTTATGCAGGGTAAAGTATTTGGCAGAAGAGGACCGGGACGCCGTCGTATCTCGTGGTTGAAAAATCTCCGACAATGGTTTGGGATGACCTCAGCGGAGCTGTTTCGCAGAGCAGTCAACAAAACCATGATAGCCTTGATGATCGCCAACATCCGGACCGGATAAGGCACTGAAGAAGAAGAAAGCAAAAAAGTAGGTATACTGATAGTCGAATGAAAACGAGATTCCCGGAGACATGAGATTTCCAGATTAAGGTGTTCTCATGTGTCAAGATTCCCACAGGCAAAAGACCACTCGGACGTCCTAGAATGCGATGGAGAGATAACATCCAAGCAGATCTCCGGAAAATGAACATTCCATTTAACCCGAGGTTGATGGAAGACCGAACAAATTGGAAAAAAGTTGTACAGTCAGCCAAGACCTACCCAGGGTTGTAGCGCTACGTAATGGTGATGATGATGTGCCAAGGTCAAAGAGGTCACTTCCCTGGCTCCCAAGCTCCATCACTTCCCAATCGCAGACATAACGTTGGATAGGCTTTACTTGTTTTTTGATCTTGGATGTCCTGGGAAATATGACACCCGAGAGGCTTTTCTGCGGCATGCCGCTTTAGTAGGAGTAGCGTTCTCCCTTTGGGTATCGTTGGATACGATATATGACGTATAAGGTCCAGTAAATGTTTTAAAACTACGGTTGAAAGCTAGTTTCATTTGCAATGGGTTAACAACAAGTTTACAACCTAAATAAAACCTATCTCCGCCCACGGAGCGACTGGTTTTGGATCAGTTGGGTTATAATACAATATTAATGTGCCAAAATTATTCCAATAAGAAAAAACGATTTAAAAAATTTGCTTGTAAAACAGTTATTTAGTTTTGCTGGAACAAAAAAGAAACAATGCTTTTGTTCACAAATATATTTCTCGGCTACAATTAAACATTTTTACTCACCGGGGAAAAAATTCAATGTAGGATCACTGTGGAACGACTCTACAAGAGAAATGTACCAAACGACATCAAAGATGTAAACGCGAGCTGGGAGAAAATTAAAAACAACATTATAGAAGCAGCAACAGAAGCTCTAGGAAAATGCAAAGTCATATTGAATAAAAGAAACAACAACAATACACCATGGTTCAGAAAAGAAATAAAAGAGAAATGTAAACAGAAACGAGAGGCCTACACGAAATACAAAACATCAAATACTCCAGAATCCCAAGACACCTATAGAAGAATACGAAATAAAAGAAAGCAGTTGGTAAGGAGAACAAAAAATGAACACTGGGAACAGTTTACAAAAAGAATGGAAAGAGACTTCTACGATACACAAAAACAAATATAGAGATTCATAAGAAACCAACTGAAAGAAATGGCAGAATTGAAGAAATACAATAACATACCAGCAAACGAATGGGAAAGATACCTGACGGAACTATTTAAAGGAAAGGAAAATAATAATCAACACAATAACGTACCTGAATTAAGACACGAAATAGAAATCAGTTTTCAGGACATAGACATAGCCATTGATTTACTCAAAAATAGAAAGTCACCAGGACCAGACGGAATAACCAACGAGCTTCTAAAACACGGAGGAGAAAGTATAACCCTAGAGATGACAAAACTTATACAAAAACTAATATTGCACAGCAAGATACCAGACGCATGGAGAAACAGCACAATGATACCAATGTTCAAGCTTTAAAGCCTACATACAAGAAGAAAGAAGAAGAAGAATTAAACATTTTTAAACAAATGACATCATGTTCAGAATTTGCTATTCTTTGATCACCTTGACTTCAGGTGATTAAAGAATATTTCGAACAAATGATTGGCATTCTTCCAAACATTCAGTTATTAAAATCCACAATTAAAATAAATTCCTGCAGCTGGCTGTATACCATGTATCACAAAAAGAGGTTTTATCTTTGTATGTAGGTATATATTTAAAAACCCTTAAAAGGGCTACATCAAAAATCACAAACGTTTTCGGAATAATAATTCCATCATCAGGTTAAAAAGCCTAAAATAAGTATAAACCATTTAATTAAAACAAACGTGATTGAAATGTTGACTAAGGTTAAAAAGCAAAATGGTTATACTTACAGGTTGAGCCACCAAAATATTAGGGTACAACCCTTTACAAAAAATGAAGTTAGTAAAAAATGTACATGTTGTTGTTTAAAAGTGAGTGATGTTTAATACTTTATTAGATTTAACTTCAGGCAACACATAACCATGCCTCACGTGAGTACCAGCGTCCGGAGAGTAAACCTCTTCAAACGGACAACAGTGTATTGTTATGGGCATTCAGTTATTGTTATGGGCAATGTAAGTACCACTACAGATTAGTTGAACTCTTACCAACTATGCAATGGAAGAAAAATTAAATTGCGACGTGTTTCATATCCTATTGGTTCAAAGACTATATTATTATGCCACTTACAAACCAGTATTAGCCTTTTTATTTATCTCTGAGTTATCACTGTAGTACCATTGCTTACCGGTTCTATGAATTTTGAGACACTTGTTGATCTCAGAATAGGCTGTTGTCGTATAAGTGGTCGTTGGTTTGATGTGTATGGTTAATATAGATCGTTTTAACTTTTACTCTCGTTACAGTCCTCGTCCGCTAACACAGTTCTGGATCACTAGTATGATTACCAGCTGTTTATCAGTATTATATTGCTAATTTGGTAGTAATCAAACGAAATCAATAAAATAGGCGGTACTAATAGTATCAAACCACCAGAAGTACGGTCCTATTATTTTAATTCGTCAGTGTAAATACTGCGAAACTGGTTTGTTACTAATTGATTTTTAAGTACTTCCTTTTTATTTGTCGATTTGATTTGACACACTTTGTAAAAAAAGTACAACCTTATGATTTACCAAGTTTTATTGGACGTGAGTATTTTGAAGGTTTGGTCTCTACATTTTTTGTTTTAGGAATAGTTGAACTTATGAAGTATTAAATTCTTAGACAGGAGAAACGCAATATTCTTAATTTTTACTATTAATTGTCATTTCTAGTTGTAATTTGTTAAATATAGATAAGAATAAGTGGACAGCAACACATTGCTCGTTGATTATTCCGTCTGATCCTGGTGACTTTCTATTTTTGAGTGAATCAAGGGAATCAAATCAATCTACTTCCTAAAAACTGATATCTATTTCGTGTCTTAATTCAGGTCTTCAGTATCTTAATTCTGGAGTATTTGATGTTTTGTACTTCGTGTAGGCCTCTCATTTCTCTTTACATTTCTCTTTTATTTCTTTTCTGAACCATGGTGTATTGTTGTTGTTTCTTTTGTTCAATATGACTTTGCGTTTTCTTAGAGCTTCTGTTGCTACTTCTTTAATGTTCTTTTTACTTTTCTCCCAGCTCGCGTTTATAACTTCAATGTCGTCTATTTTTTTTAGCTGTATCTTCTGTGCTAGCCTTCTTTGGTACATTTCTCTTGTAGAGTCGTTCCACAGTGATTCTACATTGAATTTTTCCTCGGTGATTCCTCGGAGGTTTTCCTGTAGAAAATGTTTTGGTCTTACTTTCATTCTTATTTTCGCTAGTGCTAGTTTGTGTTCACTCACTGCTTCTGCTGAGTTTAAGTTAAGATATCTAGAATCTGCTTTGGGTGGATTTTTCTATTAGTGACTATAAAATCAATCATTTGTGCCCCCTGGAGTTTTCAAATGTATATTTATACTGGAGCTTATAGTCAAAAAATGTATTACTGATTCTCAGTTCGTTAAAAGCACAGAGATTAGTCATGAGTTCTCTATTTGAGTTGACATGGTTTTCATTAAATCTTTATTTTACTCCTGGAACTATTTCATTTCCGATTCGTGCATTAAAGTCACACATAAGAATTAAGCGTTCTTCATGAGGTATTTCATCCAGGATGGTTTGCAATTGTTCGTAGAATGCCTCTCGTTCCTCCTTAGGTTTGCAGTCCTCGGGGCTATAGATACATATGACATTTAATTTTTGGTAGTTCATTGTGATGTTCATATGTATTATTCTTTCGGAGATATAACGGCAGTTATTTATGTTGTCTTTAAATTTTTTTATGGACAAGTATACCTGCACCTACTCGTGCTCGTTCTTCTTTCTTCACTCCACTATATGCTAGAAAATTTTGGTTATAGTCTCTTTGGCCTTTACCATTCTTCTTGGTTTCTTGGATTGCACAAATGTCAGTGTTTTTATTTATCAGTTCTTCTATTATCTCTTGGTCTTTGTTATTGAAAGATGTAATGTTCCATGTTGCTAATCTAATCGTGGGCTTATTTTTCCTTCTCGTTTTCCTTTTCTTTGCGTGGTTCATCATCTTAGGTTCCGTCTGGTTCCGAGGCTTTATATCGGTTCTTTAAGCCTTGTGTTCTTTTACAATGGGTAGGATGCTAACCTAACCCATCAACCCTGCTCTTTTATCCGGGCTTGGGACCGGCTGTGGGCCTAAACGCGGCTTCTGAGCTATCCAGTCCATCCACTCCTCGCGCTCATAACCCCCAGGCAGAGTTTGTAATGGCAATAAACCACAATTTTAATTGAATCGGTGCCGGTGCGGAGCGATGTTTTAATTTTCTCTCATTAAATTTTGTATCAATATTTATCATTGGTCGATTGCTCTATACAGTGGTAATTAAAATTGTAAAAAATGCCAGATAGTTTTCAATAGTGCAAGTTTTTTCTTATTTACCGCTAATTTGACGAACATACGTTCTATTTGATTCTTGTTTTTTTGTTTCTTCACTTTATATTTAAACTTTATATCTACTTCCCGGGTTATTAAAGTTTTGGTCCAACAACCATTAATGACTTTTTTATGTTCCTATCATCTTAACAACATGCAGTAAATCTATGAAACGCTTCATATAACTAACAATAACTTAGACTTTTCTAAATACTCACAATGAAAACTGGAACTTCCGTCACGGTTCTATAACGTATCCAAAAATAATCCGAAGATATTGTTAAAATATATATAAATGTACAGTTGCTGTAAAATCTCCAGCAACAATAAATCAGCCATCAATAGCCGTCCAGCGGGATATTAAAAAAGTATATATAGAAAGTCTCTCAGCGGCGTGACCCTGAAGATGGATAATGTTTATTTTTACTGAGCAATTAATATTTTGAATGGTTGGTCTCCTTTGAAATTGTGTAATTTTACGACTTATTCTCTTTTACTTTACGGATTTTACATCAAAAGTTTTAATTGCACTTTTTACTGTCCTGTCTTTTTTTATAATCTGTAAATATGACTGCAGTTAGTGAATTGCAACTAATACTACATTACACTAGTCAGTGAACGACAGAACGGTTTTGCGAAGGGAAATATTTTTCATTCCGCCTTACCTAGCAGGTCTATCTTACGAGCTTAAAATAGCGAAACACGTGTAATGGAATGGCTGGTTTGATGTGATTTGATTATTTCTTCTCGTATATTATTTAATAACAGAGTATATTGGAGAAAATTGTCGACTAAGTGGGACAAAAAACAGAAATAGAGTATAATAGGTTTATTTGTGTAAGAACATTTAAGAAATAAGCGGACTATCCTACAGGCGGAGCATTAGCACAATAAGTCAGCTTTGATAGTTAATAAGGCATACATTTGAAAGATGCGCGCCGGCGCTGATGCGAAACCGTGCGATCTGCAGAAAGGTACAAACACAGTCAAAACAGATTTCCGCTTACCGACAATCAGCGCCGATCTACACCGTTGTCTCTTGTGCCTATCTACTAACAGAGTGAATACCTGTAAAAGCGAGAAAAATCCTTCAAATTTATCAGTTGCATTAACAACATCTTCAGTAAAATGTCGTCTTCTGGTGATGATATGATAGTTTTGACGATGAATTTGATGAATTTGAAGTTAGATTTAAAAAAAAACGGAGCTCGGAAAGTTCTCCCCTTCACTTGAAAGTGATGGTATTTTACGAGTATCTATGACTTTACCGGGTTATAATTACTTTTTACACCTCTGTATATGCTATCTATAAATTGGATCATAACATCTAGATCTTCACTTGTAAGTTTTTCAATTTTCAGTTCTTAATGTGAATAAACAATGAAATTATGAATTTAAGAAAAAAACGTCTTCAAGAATTTGTCATCAGGTATCCCGTATACGGTGGCGCACCGAGGGGGGGTTTTAGGGGTTAAACCCCCCCCCCAGGACTCTATTCCGACACTATTACTTATAAATTTTAAGGACTCAAAATGGAGGTAAGACCATAAAAAAAATTTTGGTGACCAACCAAAACCCCTCCCAGAGGCAAATTCTAGGTGCGCTACTGCCCGTATATACCTTTAAAAACCTTCAAAAACCTGTATTAAGTTTTACGTGAAATCGATGACAAGCGTACCCGCCTCCGATTTGTTTTAATCTAATAAAAGTACTCCTCCGTCCCCGGTTGGATCTCTATTGGCATGTATTAATTCTAAAATTACCACAGTTATCCAAGTAAATGTGGGTACAATATAAGGAACCATAACTGATTTTAACCATAATTACCTTTCGCGGTTTTACCTTAATTTACTGAGACATGTATGGTGTAATCTTTGAGACAAGCATATGACTACTGGTAAGATCGAAATTTCTTCGATGATATCGATATTTATCATGTCTTATATTATATTTTTAACTTTTTTTGGCTAGCAAATGATAATCTCTGCATTCTCAGCGAGACTTAGCGAATTGGTCTTGCATCTCCAGTATAAATTCTATAGAAATTGAACTATACAAGTAGGTACGCCGTTTAGATGTGCCGGATACAAAAATGTCGTAGTTTTCATTAATAAATTCAGTAATTTTTTCTAATTCTTCAGTTGCTAGTGGTTAATATTTCTGATTAGTTTTACGAGGTTAGCGTCAACTGGGTAACTTGAAGCTGTATTCTTTTTCGAATATTTTTCTCACTTGATTATTTTTTGTATTGGCGTACAGAATGCTATTTGTTGTTCCTTCTTTAAGTTAAAAGCTTTTTGGACAAACTATGAAGAAAATTAGTGACGAGGAAATGTCCCAATGATTTGAAAAGCTGAAGAACAGAGTCAAAAAGAGAAGGGTAAACTTAAAAGATAGTGAGTCTTTAAGAATAAGACCCTGAACAAAAAACCTCACTAGTTCTACAGGTTTGGGCTTAAGGCGATAGACCAGTAATGGGCCCTTCATTAGCCTTCTTAGGCCTGAAAACAAAGGACGTAATAAATGATAAACGAAATGGATGACGAAAGTAGATTATGATGCATTTAGGAACATGGAACTAACACCCAGCGTGAACTTACCACCAGCAAAATATATGAAACATCTTAACCCTACAGGAAACACGTGAAAAAAAAATTCCATTATAGCACACGTTAGGCCTGAGAGGCCTATGGGTAATAAGTTTTAATTAACAATTATTAGTAGCAGCACTACAACTAGTAGCTTAATATTATAAACTATCAGAAATACATCACTACATTAAATATTTCTTACTACAGTGGGTTTATAGTGGAAACTTAAAATACTAAAATCACAAGTTTTCGATAGAATTAGAAAGTCCACTACAATTAGGACATACGTAATTAGCATGTTGAAAACAAATGCAACAGGCGCATTTTTTACAATAATATCTACTTTTTCTATTCTTGCAAAATGTACAGTAGGTACTTTCTCTTAGTGGTTGAAGGCTCATGGTTATTCTCTTCTATTGGTTCCATTCCAGCAAATTTTCTTGCATCATTTCGGATTTTGCGTGGCAAATGCATGTTTTCAGCTCTTTCCATCAAATGGTTTTTCATCAACTGCAATGATAACTGTTTTAAAAAATGTCGTCTAGCGAGAGTACTATTTTTATTAGAATTATATAGTATAAAAGCATTTACACCACCTACATTCAGTATTCTATAAAATATGACCATAGGCCAGCGTCGGGTATTTCTTGCACAATTATATTCACCACATAACTGATCGGCAGAATCTACACCTCCTTTGGTCACATTATAGAATGTTATCATCTCAGGTTTCTTTAGTTCAGCTATTTCTTCATCGATATTATCGTCGTAAAGTAAACTGGAAGCTTCCAATACACATTTGTTTTTTTTTGGAACATATCAAGCAATAGTAACGTTTTCAGTAAAGCCAAATAATTTTGAATGTATGTCTCTATTTTTACGTTGAATGAATGCCGGTGGTATCTGTTTCTTATTTTTTCGTGCAGTTCCAACAACTGTTAACTTATGATCTTTGAGCATCTTTTCCATTATTTCAATTCCAGTAAACCAATTATCCATCGTAACATTTCTTCTGGAATTAAAAATGGGCTTACACAATCGTTCTACAACACGGTCAGTTTTGTTACCAATTTTATATGGACCCTCCGGCTGAAGCCCTTCGTAAATCTCCAGACTGACGGTGTAATAAGTTCTGACGTCTTGTAACAGCATCCCCTATTCGAACTCTAAGTAACTAACATTTTAACTGATACAGAAATCTATCTTCTTCTTCTTAAAGTTCCATCTCCTATCGGAGGTTGGATATCATAACGGCTATGGTCACTTTGTTGGCTGCTGCTCTGAAAAGTTGTAGTGAACTACAGTTAAACCATTCTCTAAGGTTCTTCAGCCAGGAGATGCGTCTTCTTCCTATGCTTCTTCTTCCTTGGATCCTTCCTTGCATAATAATTCTCAGCAGCTCATATTTTTCTCCTCTGGTTATGTGACCCAAATATTCTAGTTTTCTTCTTTTTATGCTGTTCATAATTTCTAACTCCTTATTTAGACGTCGTAGTACCTCAGCATTGGTAATCCTTTGAACCCACTGAATTTTTAATATTCTTCTGTAACACCACATTTCGAACGCTTCTATTTTCCTTATGTGTTGTTTCTTTAATGTCCAAGTATAGTAAGATAGAAAATATGTAACATCTTAGAGCCCTCAATCTGAGATGATGCAACTGAAGGTCTCTGTTGGTAAGCATTGTCTTCATTTTTACAAATGCTCGCCTTGCAGTTTCAATTCGGACTTTGATTTCTTTGCTTTGGTCATTTTTGTCATCAACCCAGGTTCCCAGATATTTGTATGTCTCTACTTTTTCTATTTGGGTTTGCTCTATCATTAATCTTTCATTTCCATGTTGCGTTTTTGAGACAATCATAAATTTAGTTTTTCTCTTATTTATTTTTAGTCCGTATCTAATGCAATAATCGTTAATTCTATTTACCAATTCTTGTAGCGATTCCAGGGTGTCTGCCATTATAACGGTGTCATCAGGGTGTCTGCCAGAAATCTATAGGTACTGCTTAAATAGTTAGGAAGGAACATTAAAATTGTAGATATAAACTGATGCATTTTATCGCGAAAAATTAAACGTCATAGGTTTGATAGGCCCAACGTATGCTCTGTAGGGTTAAAATTGACTCGAGGTACTACCAAGTACTACATACAAACGAATGAGCGTCTATTTCGTTGTACATACATACCTACACCTAACAGTTCGTTGGGTTTATTGATTACAAAAATAAATAAATGCCTTAAAAACGTACAATATTTGATAAATATTTTGAACACAGAATAATTAACTATAGTGAACGAATGGACAAAATTGCCAGCCAGTATTAATTTCCAAATTATGAGGCGTAACCTCAATCGTTTTTTCAAGCGTTTTCAATTTCGCATTCAACGTAAAAACTTCTAATGAATGATATTACATAATACGTATTTACGACCAACTACACCTTGTAGTAATTGATCATCGCTATTTCCATTGGTGAAAAAGTTGTAAAACGGTTCTATTATCTAATGGCCTTGGGATAAATATACATTGGAAATGAGTTGAATGATTTTTGCGGCTATTTAAAGTACATTGAGTTGTAGACGTACGTGATGTTAGAGTTGGGCTAAATCGTTACTTTTTAATGATTCGTATTATTGGGATTAAATCTGTTTGTGAATCGAGTTCTCTTGTTTTCAACTATAATAAAGTAAATTTTATACACAAAACTTAATTGGATTTCTGTGAAAAACAAAGTTTTATTTAAATATGTACAATATTGAAACATATTTTATAATCTTCTTTGTGTGCCGTGCTTTTTTTCAAGCGTTGGCTATCGTCGTATTAACAAGCTGATGAAATGTTTCTCACTCGGCAGTTAGATAAAACAATTCCTTGACTATTTGAACTGTCCATTGTCTAATGTTACACAGCCAAGACAGTTGTTATCTTCTGACCCAGCGTTTTCCTTCGATTTTGTCCTGAATGGTCAACCGGATTATGCGATATTTAGATCCTTTCATCATATGACCTTTCTCATTTTGATGGTGTTGATCATTTTTCAGATTTTATAATACCTGTAAAGAAAAAAAAACATTTAAAACCTCTCTTCTTTTCATTATCATTAACAAATATGCAAACTAACAATATAGTACAGTTGTCAGATAGTTGGCTCCTAAAAGTTACACGAACAAGCTAAATTTTGATAATAATATCAAGTTTGGGCTGGAAACAATTTTGTCACTCCTACCCCCCGAGTTTTTCTTAAAACCACTTTCTCGAAGGGGGGTGGGAGGGTAAACATAGATTTACCAAGAATATTCACTCCGTTAGAGCGTTTTTTTCGTCTTTATAGAGGGGGATCTGGAATCTTCATAAGCCATCTCAGCCCAGGACGCCGCCTGATTCACCTTAGTGCACTATTCGTTCTTCGTACTCCCAGCGATAGTTCCTGAGGTATTTTAAAACGTCCTCTGTCATCCAGCGCACCAAAAGCGGAATGGCCGCTGTAAGGTCGGCATTATTTCCGAAGCACTACCTTCATTTTTCCACAGACTGTCAGCAAGGAGGTTCTTTGTACCTTTTCGCTGTGTCACATTTTTTTGGACTAAAAAAAATGGTTTTTTTTAAAGGAACTCCCTTCCATGTAGGGCGCGGAAGACCCCATCGCTCCTAGTGTAGCTTCACTCCTAGCCGGGCATTTCCTCCTTCATCACAGTCTGACTCACACAATTCATCACACAGTTTCATACAACACACTTTTCTACCTTCAACTTACAGAATCTTTTCCTCTTACCTTTGCTGTTGGCCCAGCTATCTTTTTCCGCTTTTTTTCATTCCCGCAGTCATTCATCCTAAGTTTTTTCGAACCTCGAAAGGTAGGCCCTACCACGCCGGTGCCCTGTGAGCATCTGCATTAGGAAATAATCCAGTCGCCTGTTACGACAGTCCACCCAATCCCAAATCAAATCTATTATGTTTGAGATCAGCATCTTTGTACATTGTGCCACATTTTCCGTGTTGTTCTATTCTTCTTGTCATCTTTCAATTGACCTTACCCTTTCCTATCTTCTCTCGGCCATAGTAAGGGTTAGGTCTCTTTTCTCATACAGCTCTTTTTTCCACTGCCAACACACGCAGCGGAACCTATCCAGTGATGGTCCACAAGGCTGCCGCAGACACAGTCCTGTAGGCGCGTTACGGCCCTGCGCATTGTAGTTCCACACTTTTGTTCCTTTTCTCCTTTAGAATTATGGCTTCGGTTTTCTCTGCCGCGAGTTTCAGTCTGTGCTGCGTCATCCATTTCTTTACAACGCCGCCTACGTTTCTAACCCGGTATTTAATACCTGGCTCATCCCGCTACTACCAGCACATCGAGGTCATCCGCTAATGTGAAAGGGTTTGCACCCTCTCCGTATTCACAGTTTATAACCCCGTCATATGCCAGGTTTCATAACATTGGGTCCAAGACAGATCCTGAGGGAACCCGGCAGTTACGTCGACGATCGTGCTCTTCAACATACGACTATTATCCTTCGTCGTTCTCTCTACTCCATTGCCTCGATTACCTCGTTTCATTGTAACCTATTGAATGCTAAATACTAAATCTAATTAACTTTAGCAAATTTTCAGTATCATCTATACAGATGTCAGAAGTGGAGAATTCCATCGATAATTTAAAATTGCCTCCAATTGTGAAGACTAAAGTTATACAACCTAATGAATGATTTGAAAATATTCCTAAAATTCGTTAATTTTAAAATTTTTATTATTTTACTAACATTTATATTGTTGTTCTGAACAACAATAAACTGACTAAACGGGCATTTACGTATCGATTCATACGCTCCCATTTAACAGCCCATTCTGGTCCCACTCACCTCTACGCCATTCACGTCATTCCGTAAACACTATAATTTTCTCTAATAATGGACAAATAATGCTTGTTCATTAAGTAGGTAGATACCATATTGGTTTCTGGAGAGACAGGTGTATCTGGAATCTCTTAAGGCTGTTTTATCGGTGCATCAAAACCTAGGGACAGTGTTTTCTCTGTTATTTACTGACAAAATGTCTCGAAATTTGGACACGTTATTCGAAATTATGTTGCCTTTAAACTGATGGTTTTACTTTTTTTATTTTTTTGAAACTTCTGTTGAAAAATTGGAATATACTGTTTAACGTTCTATTATAACCAAACTTTTTACGCCCATCACTCGAAAGAGTTTTTTTTTCTGTAATCGTTGATTTTTGTTTCACCTTTCTGTGTCCAGTAATAATCGAGAAAAGCGTGTTCCAAATTTAAAGAAAATTGCTAAAAAATACTGAAATCTAATAGTGAAACGTGTTACTCATCATTGGGCTTAGTTTCATCGTTATCGCCTTCGTGACGTCAAATCTCATGAACGTACGGTCAGTTAGTTCGTGTTAAAACTAATTTGAATGGAGAATAATGTATTTGTTGTCATTAAACTACCCGTCGGCCGGCGGCACTGAGTAAAGATGGTCTCGCGTAAGCAGTGTGGAAAAGTAAGTGATACGCCCATTTCAAATCGCAGTTGGCTTGAACTGCTAAAACAGCCTTAATACTTTAAATTTATAATGAAGGTATTGTTCAGGAAGTCAAGTGGAAAAAATTCAGTGAGTTGGAGGAACAATGGTCCCAGATGTCGGACGTTAAACAAATTTTGAATTGAAAACATCTTGTTAACAACCATAAGACAATAGGTACTGCATACATCATGAAGTAGGGTATCAACGACGTGTACTTTCATCATTTGTGCAGTTTGTTGTTACGGTTAATATTCTTAAAATTATTTTCCGTATGGTTTGTTTTGATTAACACAGATGTAACTTGAAGTGCCCCATCTAAAATAACATAAATGTACACTAATTTACCGAAAAATCTGCATTAAATATGCATTTCTTTTAGAAAATATGCATTTTTTTAAGAAAATATGCATACCTACTGTCAATGTAAACATACGTTTAGTAATGGTATATTAATTAATGTTTATTTTAATAACTAGAAAACTATGTAAATAAATTTGAAAACTAAGTAGGTAAAAACTAAATATGTAGTAAAAATCGGCTTCCAACCATGTTCCCCATCGTGTTAGAACGGGTTCTGATGGAAATGGAATATTTGGAAGCATTTCTTTATAAAATTGAATTCTTATAGGAGATTTGAGGAACACTTTTTTATGCTTGATATCAGCAAGTTTACAAAAGGAAACTTTTTTTTAATTTCTTCCGCAACTCTGTTCATCTCTCACTTTTTTATGCTTGATATCAGGGAGTTTACATAAAGAAACGTTTTTTTAATTTCTTCCGCAACTCTGTTCATCTCTCTCTCTTGTCGTTTCCTCATTGCTGAGGATCGTGATTTCCTACAATGCGGGCTGTCAATTCTCTCCATCTCTTGCGATTTTGGGCTGCTCTCATGGACTCGGAAAACGTCTCTCCAGTGGCTTTCTGTACTTGATCTGACCATCGGATAGGTGAGCGTCCTCTGCCTCTACGTCCTTCTACGTTTCCGCACACAATTAGTCTTTCTAAGTTGTCATTGTCTCTTCTCGCAATGTGGCCAAAAAACTTTAAAACATTTGCAAGACACTGAGAGGAGAGTCTGGTCTGAATGTTTAGCTCTTCCAGAATCGACTGATTGGATCTGTGCTCCGTCCAAGAGACGCGTAGCATTCGTCTCCAGCACCACATTTCGAATGCGTCAATCCTTTTCCTATCCTCTGATTTTATTGTCCATTTTTCGGCACCGTAACTGAAGATTGAAAAAATGAGTGCTAAAACAAGTAACGTGTATAAAGTTGGTATAAAATATTTTTAAATTTATGGCTAGAACAGCTGCAGGAGGAAAAAAATTTCATATTTCTTGTACAAAACATAGTATTGTTGCAGAATTGGCTTTTTCTAATTGCTTGCATGAAATTAAATAGGATTTTGGTAAGATCTGATCGCTTAGAACAATAAACATTAAATGAGCGATATATCTTCCTGGCGAATCAGTGGTTTCGTCAACACACACGTGGAATTAATTGTCACTAACTATTACTGACGAGTACAACGAGTTGATATGGTTTCTCTTAAGAGTCCTTTTATATAGAATATTCAATTTACAATATTTTTTTTTAAAAGAAGTTCAGTTTTCATTGGATAATTCTGAAAGCGGTATATTTGAAGAAATTAATGCACGGCATACGTCTTCATTACTCGGGAAACATTGACAACCAGCATATACGAGGAGGAGCAATTATTGTCGATACAGAAGTCAACAAGTCAATAGAGGGTTTTGCCCCAATCACAGAAAGAATGATGCTACTACAAATAAGGACATCACACACAAAACTAAATTGAATCCAAGTATATGCCCAACGAAGGATGCAACAGAAGATGAAGTAGAAACATTCTACCAACAAATTAAAGATGCACTTAAAATAACAAAGAACAGGGAAATCACGGTAGTTATGAGCGATCTCAATGCAAAAGTCGGCAAGGGAAGAGCTGGAACAATAATGGGAGATCATGGCGCTCACCAGCAGATAAACCGGAAAAGTGGTAAGAAACCAATCAATTATATAATGATTAAAGAGAGATATCGTAACACCATCAGATCAGTAAAAATATATCCAGGAGCAGATGTCGCATCAGACCATAACCTACTAATCGCTAATGCCACACTTAAGATTTAACGGATTAGAAAACCCCAAAGAACTCCAACATTAGATGTTAGAAAATTGAAAGGAAATAAGTTGATATAAAAAACAAACTCCAACAGAAAATATACGAAAATTTTAATAAATTAGATACCAACATCTACGAGATAAACCAACTATGGGAAACATTAAAAGACTGCCTCCTCGTTCCATGCAAAGAGATATTAAAATCACCGATAAGGGTGTAGGTGCAGGGTGCAGGATGGACCAAAGAAGACAAGCCAAGAATAAAGACAGTCACAATTACAAAATCATTAACAATGAAATCAGAAAAATGATAAGAGAGGCACAACAAACTTACTATGAGGAAAAATGTAAAGAGATACATCTTCAGAACAAATACGACCTATTCAACCTACATAAAAAGGTTAAAGAAATGGCAGGGCGGCAAAAAAGAAACCACAACACAACTCTGAGATAAAAATGGAACTACTATGATAACGACTGACGAAAAGGTAAAACGATGGAAAGAATACATGGAAGAGCTCTTCGACGACGAAAGTGGAAACACTAAAGAACACCAGAAAGGGAAATTTGCTGAGGGGTTATATTGGATGGGCCATTAATTGGGCTGACATGGCGTGGTTCTTTTATATCCTGAACAACTACATCCTGAACATCTTCCACATCATAAACACCTTCGTTAGCCTTATATTCGTTACCATTTCTATTTTCATTTTCTTCGGGCCTGTTAGTGACATAAGATGACATAAAATCACTCTCCGAAAAAATTTGGATATTCAGGGGTGCTATGCCTGTTTTTTAAAATCCGTTGAGAATGTTGACAGGAGTGAATGCTTTAGGGTAGGCGGTACCAACAACATTACAAACATCATAAATGCTCATAGGTATGGCAGAATTAATAGAACCGTAAATTCTTTACTGCATCGCACGTGTTTGATAAAGTGCTCTATATACTTACTTCAAAAAATTATCTCCCGTTATCCAACCAGAGGAAAACGCTGCACCGGCTGATCCTAGAGCCCCAGTAAGCATGAAAGGCTTAAATATTTTCCTCGGGAATACAAAGAATGGAGGCACAAAAGTCCCATTAGCGCATATTGCAGTGCACATTGTTATTAATGTGCCTCTTTCAGCGCTTGTCACTTTTCTAATTTGTTTTTGTTTAATGCTAGCAAGTACCTTCCCGGGTTTATGCACATTGGTGACACCAGTCTCATCACAATTGTATATTTGGTTCTCTTGGATATTATGTTTCGTTATCACACTTCTCAAGTTTGTGAAAAATGTAGCCACATTATGCTTGTTGAAGCTGGTAGCCCTGCCAAGGCTAGTTGCTTCTGGTTTTCGAAGCGATAACATAGGGTTTCGTTTCCTAAAATTATTTAACCATTCGACTCCAGCTCGTTTTTTCTCGTGCCAAGTTCGAGGCACCGTTTTATTGTTAGTAAAGGCATACTTATAAGCCAATTCACGAGTATTAATGTTAAGTCGTAGCACATGTACTTGCACAATAGCTGTTCCTCTCTACTTGTAAATATTGGTTTGAAACCATGGCTTCGTCCATATTCAAAATCATTTGTGTTGTCTTCATTAGCTTCATTAGCTAATTTGAACTTCTCTTTGGCTGTAGAGCCGACTTGCTTACACTATGCTTTTTGGACGCATTCATCAATGACATTTGATTTTTTATAACATCTTCTGCGGCAGAATGCACAGACCTGTGCATATACTTTATGATTCTCTAGGCTTTTTTCGAAAACTGCTGACAGTTTGGTTGGATGTCTCGGCATATTCAATTCTGAAAGAATAAAAATGTTTAGCATGTTTTAGTATATTTCAGCATAGACCACATTATGTTATCATATCCCAGTATGGACCGCTTTTTTATTCCCACTATGGACCATGGTGCATCAAAATACAAATGACCAAAAATTGTATCAAAGTGGTACAGCTAGGTTTAAACAGAATAAGATGATATTGAGGTTATGTATGTTTTAGATATCCATACCAAATTCAAGTTAAATAGGATACATTTCGGCGAATTATTCGAAAAAATCTCAACATGGAAATAAAAATTTTTAGCTGATCACTCACCTGAATTTCCAAAATATCGAAACGGATAGTACAAATTGAAAAATTAACACTAAATTCGGAAGCGGTACTTTTATGATAGCACACACACTGAAATATAGCTCTACCGCGACGATAAAATAACCAGGAGAGTGAAATTCCCACTATGGACCGCGTCCCACTATGGACCAGTGTATCCTACACACTTCTTATTGATCAAGAATATATTTTTGCATGAGTCTTCTTCTTCTCACTGCGCCGTCTCCTTTCGAAGGTTGGCGATCTAAATGGCAATTGTAGTTTTGGAAACTGCTGCGCGAAAGATCTCTGCGGATGAGCGGTCGAACCATCTCCTCAGGTCTTTCAGCCTCAAGTTCTGGCGACTTCCTACTGATCTTATGCCCTGTACTTTTCCTTCCAGTATAACTTAAAGTAATTCGTATCTTTCGCCTCTCAACACATGACCCAAGTATTGCATTTTCCTCTCTTTGATTATTCTTAGTAATTCTTTTTGTTTACACATGCGACGAAGTACCTCAACATTAGTAACTTTTTGTACCCATGGAATCCTCAACATTCGTCTGTATATATACATCTCAAAGGCATCTATTCTTTTTTCTATTTCAGAGTACATTGCTCAACTTTCACAGTCATACAGTAAGACAGAAAAAACGTAACATCTGATCATTCGGATTCTAAGCTGTAGACTAAGGTCTGATCTTGTAAAAAATGTTTTCATGCTCATGAATGTTTTCCTTGCTTGTTCGATTCTTGATATAATTTCTTTTTTTGGATTACACTGACTATTGATATTTAATTACTATTTAAATGGGAATAAGCCACAATTAAAGGTTAAAATACTTTTATTGACGTTTCAATTTCCACTTCGGAAATCGTTCTCAAAATACAAACAAATGTTTGTATTTTGAGAACGATTTCCGAAGTGGAAATTGAAACGTCAATAAACGTATTTTAACCTTTAATTGTGGCTTATTCCCATTTAAATAGTAATTAATTTAAAATGCCACAAGAAAATAGCTTCAGAACAATATTGATATTTGTTCCCAAATATTTTATGGAATTTACCTGTTCTATTATTTGACCCTTGGCATACACCTGTACGTTTATTGGTGTCTTTGAAAATACTAAAGTTTTAGTTTTGGAAACGTTTAGATGTAAACCGAACATTTCGCTGTGGTGAACTACCGCATTTATTATATTTTGTAGTTCTTGTGCGTTGCTTGCTATTAAGACGGTATCATCAGCATATCTGATGTTGTCTATGCTGATTCCGTTAATCTTAATTCCGCCTTGGACCTCGTCTAATGCTTCTCTGAATATAGGCTCCGAATACAAATTAAAGAGTAGCGGTGATAAGACGCAACCCTGTCTGACTCCTCGTCGGATTTGTATGTCTTCGGATGTTGTGTGCTCTATTTCAATTGTTGCCGTTTGGTGCCAGTATAGTTCTGAGATCATTCGCAAGTCTTGTTCGTCAACTCCAGTTGTTCTCAGAATTTCGATCATCTTTTGATGGTTAACGCAGTGAAATGCTTTTCGATAGTCAATAAAACATGCATATACATCTACATTCATGTCTCTGCATCGTAGCGTTAACACATTTAAAGCAAAAAGAGCCTCTCGTGTTCCCAATCCGATTCGAAATCCGAATTGAGTGTCACTCATCTGGAACTCGCACTTCTTGTAAATTCGTTTATGGATAATTCTGAGAAAAGTTTTAAGGACATGAGACATCAAGCTTAATATCCGATAATCATCGCATTGTGAGGAATTCGATTTTTTTGGTAACGCTACGAATGTTGATTTTAGCCAGTCTGTTGGTATTTTACTTGTGTCATATATCTTATTGAATAGTGCTGTTATTAAATCTAGGCTTTTACTTTCGTTATCTGCAATTAGTTTAAGTATTTCGACATTGATATTGTCTGGACCGGTGGCTTTTCCATCTTTCTGAGATTTTACTGCGTGAATCACTTCTTCTTTGGTTATTTCTGGGCCTTTTTCATTTATTCGATTATCTGTGGATGGTGGAGAACAAGGTCTATCGTCGTCGAAAAGAGTTTGTATGTATTCTTTCCATCTCTCTAGTTTGTCTTCTGTACCCATAATTATTTCGTTATTATCATTGTTTAATATTGTTGCTTATCTCTTTTTGTGTCTACCTGTCATTTCTTTTACTTTTTTATGAATATTAAAGGTGTCGTATTTTTCCTGAAGTTGTTCGATTTCTAGGCATTTTGCATGAGTAGCGCCCTCTTTTTAATCATAACTATTAAAAATTTAAATTAAACTTTAGATGATCATTTGATGCTCAACAAAATGTGTGTTTTTTTTTAAATTGAATATGGAAAAGTTTCCAAAATTTTGTAAATTTTTATAACTATTCGAAGTAAACTCAACTGTATTAAAGATAATAAAAATATATATTTTTTAATCGGTTTTTATGATAAATTATTGATTAGTAGCATGTAGACCGCAAGTTCCAATTTGTTGTCTGCGTCAATTTGATATTGATACGTCCATAAAATTTTATTAAGTGCCTTGTCACAGTATGAAGTATAGTTCCAAATGTTCGTGTATATAGACTAAGTTGGGTTAGGTCGCACGAAACATAAATTTATCCACTTGTTTCTAGAAAAATATAAAAGTCTGACGATATGAGTAATACATGCTACATCTTGCCTTGGGTAAAATTCAAGTCGGCGGCATAATCTGAACGTGTATGAGTTTCACGTTGTCAAAAAGCATTATTAATGGTATGGAATTGCTGATGTTGTTTCATGGTATATAATCCACTTTTATACTTTTATGGTTTTATGGAATTGCTTTAAAATACGGAACGAGGGCATTTGATTATAAAATCTTAATTTTGGCGCCGAAGTTTTTTATATTATATTTATTTATATTTTAATAAAAGACGTGGACACCTAGAAAAGAATAGTATATCGATATTATAGCCTAAAATATTATAGCCTTATTGCATATAGTATGTATTGAAATTTGTGCAGTAAGAGCATACTCCTACTGCACAGAAAACGCCAGGTACCCCACCTGGCACCTAATTATGAATAATAAAATCGCCAATTGTGTCAGTCACTTTGTGCCTGTATCAGAAAGGATGCTCTTAGTTCAGCTAAACACAACTCCCATAAAAACAAACATTATTCAAGTATACGCTCCTACAGCGGACGCCCCAGAAGAAATCATAGAAGAATTTTACAATGACCTTACTAATATTGTCAAAAGGATTCGGAAAAACGAAATAATACTAATAATGGGAGACTTTAATGCCAAAGTTGGCAAAGGACAAAGTCGAAATTTAGTGGGATCCTTTGGTCTAGGGGAACGTAATGAACGCGGAGACCGTTTGATTGAATTTGCAACTGAAGAACAGCTCGTAGTGACATACACCTTTTATGATCTTCCTCCAAGACGACTATATACGTGGAAATCTCCCCAGGATACTCCAGATCACACAGTACGAAATCAAATAGACTATATTCTTATTAACAAACGATTTAGAAACTCTATAACATCTGTTAAAGCGTACCCGGGATCCGACATAAATTCGGACCACAATCCACTTATCGCCAAAATGAAACTTAGTTTAAAGAAAGTTCAAAGACCAAAAATTATGAAGTACGATATTAACCAACTGAAAAATAAAACAGTAAAGGAAAAGGTACAAAAACGCCTAAAAGAAAAAACGTGGGCTCGTACAGAAAAACCATGGGCCCGTACAGAAACAGATAACACAGATGTAGAACTAGAAAATTTGCACAAAGTAAGTCAAGAAATAACAGAGAAATACTTAAAACCTGAAAGAACAAATAAAAAGGAATGGATGACGGAGGAGATTCTATGTATGATGGAAGACAGAAGAAACGCTAAAGATAATAAGAATTACTACAACATAAATAACGAAATAAAAAGGGCTATTAAAATAGCAAAAGAAAATTGGTTTAGCTCGAAGTGTACAGAGATAAAGTCATTACGACAAAAACATGATTCATTTAACCTCCATAAAAAGATTAAAGAAGCGGCAGGCTTATATAAACACAAAAACACTGGATTCCTGACAGATAATCAGGGAAACATAGTACTGGAAATAGAGCATAAAAGGGATATTTGGATTAAATACGTGGAAAAAACTTTTGAAGATATACGAAGTAACACTGGTATTACAACAAACACCAATTGCGAATCTGGACCACCATTTACAGTCGAAGAAGTAAAATATACCATCAAAAGCACCAAAGATGGTAAAGCAGTAGGCCCTGATAATTTTCACTCAGAATTCTTAAAACTTATGGACTATGATGGCATAAAATGGTTGACAAATATATTTAACAATACATATGATACAGGCATAATTCCCCAAAAATGGTTAGTGTCAACTTTTATAAATCTTCCAAAAAAACCCAATGCGAGAAAGGGCGAAGACTATAGAATTATAAGCCTTATGAGCTATTTACTTGAAACATTTCTAAAGGTCATTCACAAAAGAATATATACAACATGTGAGGAACAACTAACAAGAACACAATTCGGATTTCGTGATGCTCTGGGAACACGGGAGGCCCTTTTTGCTGTACAGGTGCTATTTCAGAGATGCAGGGATGTGAATTGTGACATATATGTATGCTTTATAGACTACTAGAAGGCATTTGACAGAGTAAAACATGACAAATTAATGACTCTAATGCAAGAAATTGGAATTGACAACAAAGATCTTAGAATTATCAGAAAAATTTACTAAAATCAAACGGCCAAAATCAAAATAGAAGACCAGTTAACTGATAAAATTGCAATAGAACGTGGAGTACGACAGTGCTGTATTTTGTCTCCATTGTTGTTCAATATTTATTCTGAATGGGTATTTAAGGAAGCTTTAGACTGTTGTGCGAAAGAAATACTAATAAACGGTGAATGGTTGAATAACATTAGATATGCAGATGACACTATAGCTTTTGCCGATAATCTGAATGACTTACAGATATTAACAAATCGCATAACAGAAGTCAGCAACAGATACGGACTAGCTCTTAACATAAAGAAAACCAAATTTATGACAATTAGTAAAAAACCAATACTAAACGCTCAACTTACAATCAACCAACAGAATATCGAAAGAGTCGAGCAATATACATATCTAGGCACCAATTTAATTAGCCAATGGGACCACTCAACAGAAATTAAACAACGAATAATAAAAGCAAAAGCAGCATTCGTTAGAATGAGAACCATTTTCAACAGTCGAGTCATATCATTAAAAACAAAATGCTGTCTATTGAACTGCTACATATTCACAGTTCTGCTCTACGGAATGGAAGCGTGGATACTGACTGTTGCATCTATGAATCGGCTCAAAGCTTTCGAAATGTGTTGTTATAGGCGCATCTTACGTATATCCTGGGTTGACAGAGTTACTAATGTGGAGGTCCTGCGTAGAATGGGGAAAGAATGTAAAATTCTCATGACCGTCAAAACTAAAAAGTTGGAATATCTAGGACATGTAATGAGAAATCAAGAACGTTGCGGCCTTCTCCAGCTGATTCTCCAAGGGAAAGTAAATGGTAAGAGAGGACCGGGAAGAAGACGCATTTCCTGGCTTCAAAATTTACGAAAGTGGTATAACACGACTACCACTGAACTGTTCCGTGCTGCAATAAACAAAGTAAAGATAGCCGTGATGATCGCCAACATCCGGAACGGATAGGCACTTTAAGAAGAAGAACTCCACCGGAAATGGTCTGCTACAAGGTCAATAACTAATACATACTAAAAATACAATATGTAAATAAAATTAAAATGTATTTGCAAAATAATATACAAATAACGACTAAAATACTTCATCCAAGAATAATATTATAATGAAAGGGTGAAACTGGAATCACTCAATGCCACCTGTTTTATTTATTTTTATTTTTTTTTAATTAATTGCTTCCTATCTCTAAATTTAAATAAAACAAGATATGTGTTTGAGATCTCGACATTTTTTCATCGTTTGAAATACCACTCGAATACCATTTTACGTATGGAATATATCTTTTAATTGTCGGCCGCAGCTTCGATAGGTGGCGCGCCTCCGAAATGTCAAATTTTACATAACTCTGGAGCATAAAACAGGCTGAGTTTGACTAATTTTCGGCTTGTTGAATCCACTTGCCGCTGGTGTCTTTATTATCCCATTCAGGCCAAACGAAGTTGGTAATCATCGACGGATAGGGTTCGCCGTTCACGTTGCATTGGATGCTCTTGGAAATAATCTGGATTGCTTCGACCCAAATTCGACAATTCTGTTTGTTGACCTACCCACTCATCCAAAAATTGACCTCATTGCTGAAGATTTTTCGATGAAAATTAGTCACTTTTCAACTGCTTCAAAGCCCATTCCGCGAAAAAATGTCGTTTACCTTATTGCTCCTGCGTCAGTTGAATTTTCTACAGGCGAAGTCAAAAGTCATGACGTAAAATTGGCCAGGTTGTTTTCTGTAAGCAACGTGTGTAATAGAGTGCCTCGGATTTTCTTGCACACTCTCACGGACAGCGGCTACATGTTTGGTAGATCTTACGTTTCCTCGACGTACGGGTATTAATTAATTATTTACTGAACCGGTGGACTCAAACTTATTTACTACACTGCCACCATAAAATGGGCTAAACGCTCGTAAACTTTCCCGAACAAAACACCCAAAGGACAAAACTATTTTAACAGAGGTACTTGTTAAAGAATTCTTTAGCTGATTTGGTGTTCCCTTGGAGATCCACTCCGATCAAGGGCGAAACTTCGAGTCAACCCTTTTCCCAAAACGTTTGTAAATTGATTGGTGTCAATAAGACCAGAACGACACCCCTGCATCCTCAATGGTCGAGAGGATGAATCGAACGATGGGTAAATACAACGATGTCCAAAGTTGTATCCGACAATCAAAGAGATTGGGATCAGCATATTAATTTATTCCTAATGTAACAATAAAACACTGAAAACTTTGTTTTCAAAACTTCCACAAATTTTTATTTTAAATTCTTATCACTACAGCTGTTTCGGCTGATTGCCTTTCTCAAGTGATCTGTTTTTGGCATGGGTTTACACTTTATAGTCTCTAATGAAATATATGACGGAGCTGTATAAAAAGACACTACATATAAACTTTCAAAAAAACTGTTAGAGATTATTTTAGAACACACTAAATTTTCACCTAAATTTACCATAAAAAATACAATAGAACTAGTTAATAAAATACAACATTTTCAGTTACCTAACAACTCCAGATTAATTTCATTTGACGTAAAAAATCTTTTTCCTAGTATCCCTCCTACAGAAACTTTTATTCTAGTAAATAACCTTTTAGACCAAAATAATACAAATCCAATCATTACATCTGAAATTTTACATCTTCTTGAAGTTTGCGTAAACCAGGACTACTTCGAATTTAATAATGAATTATATACAAATAACAGTGCAGGACTTATAATGGGCAATCCTCTAAGCCCATTGCTATCAGATATTTTTATGGATCATCTAGAGACAAAGATTTCAAAACATCCCATATTCACACAGTTTTTATATTGGTGGAGATACGTAGACGACGTACTGGTATGTTTCACAGGAACTAACAGGCAACTCGACCAATTTTTATCTTATATTAATTCTCTTCATAGTCATATTGAATTTACAATAGAAACAGAACAAAATCAATCCATAAATTTTTTAGATTTAAATATTACCAGACTTAAAAACAAACATGACTTCTCCATATTTCATAAACCTACCCATACTGACACGACTATTCACAATTCATCATCACACCCCACACAACATAAACTGGCAGCCTATCATAGTATGTTACATAGATTAACAGCAATTCCTATGTCAAAATACAATTTTGAGACAGAATTAGCAGATGAAAGCAAATAGCAGTAAACAATGGATACAACGAACAAACAATTAATAAAATGTTAAATCAAAAACTACACAAGAAAGCCCTGAACTTAGTATTTCCACCACCAGAGAAAAAACCCAGTACCTTCTGCTCGATTACATATACAGGCAAAATATCAACAAAAATAGCCAAACACATAAAAAAGAAAGGAATAACACCAGCTTTCAGAACAAATAACAACCTAGGCAAATATATTAAAAACAATAAGAGCCAACATAAAAAACACTTACACAGTGGTGTGTACAAAATGTGGCGACTGCCCAAAAACTTACATTGGTCAAACAGGTAGAAATTTTAATAAACGAATAGCAGAACATAAAAGGGCTTTCAATAATAGAAAAACAGATTCTACATACGCACTTCACCTTCTAGATCATAATCATTCTTTTGATGACAAATTTAAAATTCTACACATTCAAAATAAAGGCCTTAAGCTATCTTTGTTAGAATCTATGGAAATCAACAAATTAAAAAACACAGATATAATTCTGAATGACCAGCTTGAGACAAACAGTTCTCCCCTCCTCAACTTATTTCATTAGAGACTATAAAGTGTAAACCCATGCCAAAAACAGATCACTTGAGAAAGGCAATCAGCCGAAACAGCTGTAGTGATAAGAATTTAAAATAAAAATTTGTGGAAGTTTTGAAAACAAAGTTTTCAGTGTTTTATTGTTACATAAAATGAATTTCCATCAAGTAACGGTCGAATCCATCAATTATTCCTAATGGCCTACCGCTCGGCTGTAAATGAAACTACACCCCAGACTCCAACCTGCCTGATGTTAGGTCGTGAAGTCCGTTTGCCCTGCGACCTAGCGTTTGGCTGCAGACCTTCCGAAGAACCTGTTGCAAGCAAAGAATATGTCGACAGCCTGAAGTTAAGAATGAACAACATTCATGAACTTGCCCGACAACACATCCAGTTAGCTAGTGAAAGAATAAAACATTAATACGATTCTCGATGCAAGAATGAAAGTTTTGAAGTAGGTAATCTTGTTTGGCTTTATAATCCACAACGTCGTCGAGGCTTGTCTCCTAAACTACAAAGACAATGGGAACGCCCGTTTGAAATTAAAAAGGGAGTGAATAACTTAATATACCGAATTAAGAAGTTGCCGAAAGATAAACCAAAAGTAGTTCACATAAATCGCCTTGTACCTTATGCTGGCTAAATGAAACAGAAGGACCACGAACCCTTCACCATGAGATCGAAAATGGCTGGCGACCAAGCTTTATTGAATTTATGTCAAATTACGCAGAGTGAAAGAGTGCTAGATTCTGCGTGATCACAGAAGTTTAGCAGGATCTTTTTAGTGTTCCGCATAACGTCTCTCTAGCCCACTGTGTTGCCAAAGACCTTAAGATGACTAAAGGAATCTCGTCCGTATTCTGTAAGAAGTTCGGTAATTTGGACGAGTTAAAAAATCAGCATCCTAAAGTTGGAAGAGTACTGAGATTAGTTGGTCCTCCATCTTTGCTGTATATGATGACCAGGAAGTCGTATACAGACAAGGCAAGCTACGAGGATATATGGCGTGCTCTAAATAATTTGAAGAAAATCATGTCAAGTTGCTGATCGGGACTTTCAGATCTAAGAGGGGAGCAGTGTAACGAAATAGCCCACCTCCGATGCGTGGTACGTGTCACAATTCTTAGAAGGATGAATCTAGGGGTACACGTAAACTCATCACCAATTACCATAAATACCCTCGTACATAGTACAAACTCATCACCGCCATAAAAGTAGGGTTTTCAAAATAGACCCTAAGAGATCGGTAAACTGATCACTGGCGTACCTGCACCCCGGATCAGGTACAGACCATAAAATCCTTGCAAACGGCTAGTTTTTGGTAATTTCACAGAATAATCCAAATCCATATGTCTTAAATGCAACTGCAATTTTTTGGTTTTTATTTTATGATTCCACAAAATTTTATTAATAGCTACCTAAAATCATGCGAAAAGAAAAATTTCTCTTCATTTGCCCTTGTTTCTTCAACATGGATGGTGAACTGCTAATTGATTACGTTCTGAGCGAACGTGGACAAAAAATGATGGTTATGAATAATTTAAAATTTCAATTGCGAAAGACTTTAAAAAAATCAAATTGCCTTTTGTGGCTAAATGTCATACAACTGGTGAGTAGAAATTTTATACCGTTTTTGTTTAGTTGTTTCGCACTGGTTTTCGCGATCATCCTGATCAAACAGAAAAAAATCAGCGTAATTAAGTTCTTTAAGTTAACTGTATAAGATGTTTCTTCTAGGTAGGGCATAATATTACTTTGTTGCTGTAAATTACCTTTTCTGATATTACATTTTGAGATTTCTAATTAAATTGTTAAAATCACATTGTTTTAGTTTTATGAATTTTGTCATATAAAATAATTATGTTACATAAAAAGTTTTGAATGATCTAAAACCTAGAATACAATGATCAGATATTAAATGTTTTTTAGTTGTATACGCGGTTTGTCAAAAAAAAATGAATTGTGAATATTCTCAAGTCTTAATAAAATTCATGTTGTTTAACGAACCGCCTAAATGACTGAAGAATACTAATATCTGATTCATCATTCAGAACTAGAGATTAAATTTTTTTTTTCATAAAACTAAAAATAAAAAATTTTTCCATATGGTACCGACCTAATTGGACTCCTTATATATATATATATATATATATATATATATATATATATATATATATATATATATATACTGAAAAAGCGATAATAAACGCTTGTAGTCAACGCTGATCAGTTAGACTACAAAACGACTATCTGGGTGTGCAGCCGAAGATAGGACAAAGAAGTACTCTTTTTAGTCTACCAAGCTTTCGCAAATCTTTATTTGCATCATCAGGGTTCTACAATAAACAAAATTAGTACAAATTACAAAATAAAAATTATTTTATATCTTATACTAATTGAGGTTAGTTGTCATGATGTTTATAAAATGAACTGAACAACTCATCTGACTCCTACAAATAATGGCGAAAACTAATCAAAAAATGTAAGAAAATTTTTTAAAAGCACTGTAGTTGTGGGATCTTTGTACAAGTCATTAAAAGATAAAGTACAGCAAACTGTACCCAAGCATTTTGATGCATTCTGTCACAATAAATGCATTGCTAATTACTTTAAATTTAAAAATTTCCGCCAATGATGCCATAAAATGTAAAGCTTTGCACGTGTCAAAAATTGAATTTTACTTCGACTTTTATGCACTAATAGCACAAGTTTTCAGCTTTTCCTATTTTTTAGATATTTTATATTTACTAACTGTCCAATATCGTCTATTATTTTTAAGATAGTCAAATAACGCCAAAACGGTAAGATTTAGACCCAATGTATGCTTAACAAATTATCTCGAGAATTCAATAAGAATTATAAAAATGCAATGAAAATCAAATAACGAAGTTGGGGACTACCTCCGATATAAACAAAACTAGCACATGTTGACAAATATTTTCATTTTAAAGTTCACTATCGAAATCCTATGCAACTAAATTTCTAGATCTCAAAACCATTTAGATTGGCAGATACGTCTAATAGGCCACACCGTGAGACATATCTCAGTTAAATTTTAAAGCAACTTGCTTAAAATAATTTCTGAATTTATTAAATTATCACATAAACGAGAAGTATAACAGGTAAGAGGCAATCTTTCGCATTAGAAACCAGGCAAAAATCCCGGTGATGAGTTTACCTATCTGCGGTGATGAGTTTACCAATCTCCAAAGGATGCCGGTGATCAGTTTACTATATCTCCGAGGGTCTAATAATTTTATGGGGGGCTATATAGTGATGAGTTCGTACACGTCCGAATCTAGAATATACAATCGTTGGCGTTGTCAAAAGCGCCTGCCTTCGAGGCGCTTCCGACTAGGAGAATAGAGATGGACTACTCCAAATGATTCTTGAATAATACTTTTGGTATATATATGCAGCTCTGTTATGAGTTAAGTTAGTTGATAAGATAGATTCGTACTGTAATTTTATAAATAAATATATTTATATAAATTAGAACTGCTCGTTTTATTGGTAAAATGCTACAATACTATAAGTTTAATTTGCTAATATTTTTACTATTTAATATTATACATTTCTATATAACAAAATATGGCAAGGAAAATACTCACTCCAAAATAACGTGCTATAATTTTTATTTCAATGCACAAATTTCTTTGGTAAATAATATCGATGGTAAATGTTTTTTCTGTGCAATTTCACCTAATAACATGCTTTGTTTTGTCACTCGAAATTTTTCACACTTTTACTCTATGCAATGGATGCAACTCCTATGATAATCTACAAATCACTCTAGCAGTTGTTGAAAAAATTAGTTATTTTTAGTTCTATTTCTCCTATCCCGTTTCTTTGCATCAGTGCGAAGTTTTCTAAAATGCTCATCTGTTTTCCCTCTTTTTTTCTTTAATGATGGCATTGACTTTTAAAATTTAATGTAGATATTGATTTATTATACTAATTAATTTATTTTTTCCAGGTAATTCACGATTATTTGTTAAGACAATTAACCAACGGTAAGTTAAACATCTTAAAGTATTTGTAAACACATTTTAATGTATCGAATGTATTGAATGTAATGTATTAGAATCAAACTCAAATTCTTCTTCGTCTTTCTGTACCTTATTAGGTCCTTTTAACATTGTTAATTACTTTGGCGGGTAGTTCACGGTCTTCAGGCTAATCGGATAGTTGTTCGGCTCTGCGTCATCATCATCATCATCATCCAGCCCCATTTTCACATCTATTGTTGGATATAGGCCTCCTCCAAACGTCTCCAGTTCTCTCTATCTCTAGCTGCTGCAATCCAGTTTGTTTCTATTCTCTTTAGGTCGTCGGTCCATCGGGTGGGTGGACTGCCTCGACTTCGCTTGTCGGCTCTTGGACTCCACTCCAATAATCTCTACGTCCATCTTCCGTCTTCCATTCTAGCAACATGTCCAGCCCACCTCCACTTTTGTTTATTGATTCGCAGTATAACATCGCCTATGCCAGTTCGTCGGCGTATCTCATCATTTCTCACGCGATCTTTCAAGGTCAGGCCCAGCATTGATCTCTCCATTCGCCTTTGTGTTACCCTCAGTTTTTCGGCAGTAGCTTTCGTTAAAGTTAGGGTCTCTGCTCCGTAGGTCAAGACTGGTAAGATGCATCGGTTAAATGCCTTCCTTTTCAGGTGAATTGGGGTATTTGTTTTAAAAATGTCTCTCATCCTTCCATATGCCGCCCATTCCAACGTGATTCGTCTATTCAGCTCGCAGGTTTGGTTGTCTCTGGTTATTCTAATTTCATGACCCAAGTATGTGTATTTATTGATTAATTCTACCTTGTTGTTATTGATCTGTATCTCTTCGCTGGGAACCATATTGGTCATCATTTTGGTTTTCTCGAAATTTATCTCCAGCCCAGTTTCTTGTAGTATGTCATTCAGTTCTTGGAGCATGTCTTTGATCTCTCCCAGATTATCTGACCTAAGCACGATATCGTCCGCAAAACGTAGATGGTTTAATCTTTTTCCATCGATGGATATTCCTTTCTGTTGCCATGTTAGTCTTTTAAATGCATACTCAAGAACGGTAATGAACAGCTTTGGTGACATGGTGTCACCTTGCATGACTCCCCTTTTTATCTTTATTTTATTAGTTGCTGAATGTAGACTTATGGTTGTTGTGACATTGTCATATATATTTTTTAACTATATTATCGGCTCTGCGTATTCCTGTCCAATTGCGAATATGTTTAAGCTATGACATGTCCTACCTTTCAATTCCTCTGCGGCCCTCGGTTTTACCTTTCGTGATAAGCTGAAAGATTATGTACCGATCTCCTCTAAGAATATGCCCTAGGTATGAAATTTTTTTTCTTTTAATAGTTTTCAATAACTCACGAACAGCATTTGCTATATTTAACACAGCTTTGTTAATCTGCATCGCTGTCCAGTGTCTTGGTAGCATTCTTCTATGCAAAAACATCTCAAACGCCGTTAGATGATTGCTCGTATCAGCCTTCAGAGTCCAGGTCTTGGTGCCATATAAAAATACCGACAAAATATATTACTTGATCATTTTTTGACGTAATTTTAGGTTTAAGCTGTGGTTCTTTTTTTCCCTGGACCCATCTGATCAAAAAGATCCAAGTTATCATTAAAGCTGAAGCTTCATTAAACAGTCCATTAAAACATTCGTTATCGTTCACAAAAAGTCCGTTAATGACCGTTGAAATAATTTCCCTATAAATTGCCGCATTTGGGTAGTAAAATTCTCAATCAGTTCTTAACGTCACACCAGGCTCATCGCGGTCCACATATATTCATTTTTACGCCTTCACCACGCATTATTATACAAGCAACAACATAGCAAGAAATTAAATTTTCAATTAATTTTTTGTATCAGTTTTGTAAAAAATAAAACTGTGTTTTTTTGTAACTGTGATCAAGAAAATAAAGTTAATTTTTAAACTCAAAAATCTAAGCCACTTTAGAATGGCTCTTGTCTTATGCTATGTGTTTGCTGCCGATAGTTGTTTCTTACACCCAGTCTAGAATTTTTGTTTTTTGTAGAAATGTGTACAGGTCTTTTGCTTGGTGTGTCCTAAGGTCTCCTCTTGGTGACCCATACAATTCTTGTAGTCCAGCCAGTGCTATGATCCAGCGCCTCACAATCGCATAATACATGTTTTACAGTTTCTATTTGCTTATCAAAGAGTCTGCAGTTAAGGTCTCCATTGTAAATGCCTATTTTATTCAAGAATTCTCTCACTGATGAATGCTCGGTCAACATTCCTATTACTGTTCTCAGTTTGTTTCTGCCATATGAAGTAGTTTCTTTGTTCTTTTTCTACATCGTTCACCAATGAAGATTTTTTCATGTGTCTATTTTGGGATTATCTTCTAGATTCTTTTCAGAGTCTAGGTCGTGGTGCTAAATAACAACACTGACCAAATAGCATTTGATCATTTTTTGACTTAATTTTAGGTTTAAGCTGTGGTTACAGAAGAATGATTTCTATTTAGAAACGAAAAATTTTGTCTCAAGACTAAGAACCAATTCTCTTCTTGTCGTGTTTACGCTATTCAATAACTCTTGGAGACTATCGCATATAATAACAGTGTCGTCAGCGTATCTAAGATTATTAATCAGTTCACCATTGATTTTATTCCAAAGTCTTATCTTGCAAAGCCTGTTTTTAGATATTAAATAATTTTACATCGACTCGTACGACTACTTTCTTCTTCCAGTACAAATCTTCTATGATGCGTAGGTCTTTACCATTGGTTTGTAATATGTTTAAAAACAGTTAACAGTTATTTTACAAAATAATTAGGTGAATTAATTGTAAGGAGTACCCTTCTAACTAATGTATTGTGAATTGATATAAATTTTTACTCTAGTTAGGTAAATACTTGTTTTTCATTCTCACTTTGTTTAAAAATTTTACTTTCGCTATTGCATGCCAGATATTTTCTGTAAGTGTACACATACATAAAGAGTTTGAATGTGTACTAAAAAAATATGTGCTGGTTTGCTTGACCGTCTCAGATATTTACTCTAGATGTGGGCATATGCCAATAGCTTAAATGTGCTTTGGGAAAATATGTGGTGATTTGCTGGACCTTAAACTGCTCCTGTTTTAGATATTTTCCTATTTACATTTTCCCATTTTGTTATTGCCAGGAGATCAAAAATTACTAATTTTAAGGCAATAGTGATACTAACACGCAAGTACTCCACACTTTAGACAAAAGATGCGAAATTCTAAATGAGATAAAAACTAGAAAGATGGAATACTTGGGGCACATTGTGAGAGGTGAAAAGTACGAACTTTTAAGAAATATCATGCAGAGCAAAATTAAGGGCAAAAGAAGTGTGGGAAGAAGAAAAATATCGTGGCTTCGTAATCTACGTGAATGGTTCGGGTGTAGTTCGATTGAACTTTTTAGGCGCGCTGCTAACAAAGTCGCAGTGGCCATGATGATTTCCAATCTCCGCTAGGAGTGGCACGAGAAGAAGAAGAAGTGATACATACTGCCGTTTTTAGAATTCCATTGTCTATTTAATTTGGAAAAAAACAAATGGATGGCGTTATCATGACGTCATAGTGACGTCATCACAGTTGCGATTATCCAAAATAAAAGTAAAACTAAAAATTGACCTGTCTCGGCGTTTTTTGCTTAAATGGAACCTAACTCAAAGACAATTTTAGGTTTCCAAACCAAACGTTGAAACTATATATTGTTTATACCTATGCCACTTACTGACATTATTTCGGTCATCAACTGATCTCTTACAATCTTCTTCATAGCAGTATGTTTGTTTTTTTGTCTATTCCTTGGCAATACTAAGTCAGCTGCTTCTTGTATTGTTTATTTTACTTATTCCCATTTGCTTTCTATATCCTCTACCATTGTCTGGCATATAAATTTCTCCTTAAGCTGCCTTCCTACCTGCCAGTTTTTTTTTAATATTTTCATTCCATAATAGTAATACCACTACTTACATCTTTTTAGTTTTTGTCAGTTCGTTTTATTATTTGTAGGGTCCATTGTGACGTTGATGAAGAAATAATTCGTATTTGCGTCTGCTCCCCTATATGTTTGACTATCTTCTATGGCTTTCATGTTAGTCATTGGTCTATTTGAGTAATTGTCTGCCCATCTACTGATATTCAGATACCTTTATGAATATCTCTGTGGTGAATTTAAGTATTCATGATTGGTTTATTATATTCTAAAATAAATTCTATCACTCTTAACTGTCTGTCTTTATGTCTGCTCTTTCCGCCTGATAGTTTTTTTGTATACATTGTTCCTTACTTATAAATACCAAATCCTATCCGGACTGTAACAATAGTATATATAAAAATGATTAAATATTGTTCCAAAGTAAGTTTCCTCCACTCTATATCTTCTTCTGATTTATTATCTTACGACACAATAATCTGCAACGTCTTATCGCAATGCCCATCCGCCGTGGCAGTTGTTAATTGCTAGTTGTTTTAATATTCACTTCCATTAAAGTCATCATTCATAAATTGCTAAATTAAAATTTTATTACAGTTCATATCTGGCGTCTGTTGTAGTAATTGTTGCTAAGTGACAGGTTTATATGCATTTAAATTAATGACCGACGGTAATGGGAACAACAAAATTGAAAGGATATACTGTGACGTCCATCTTGGTCATTAGACGGCGAAAAAAACAATTCACGGGGAGACAAAAGTCGTTCGTATTTGCAAGTACAAAGATTTTTTCTGACTTCATTCTCATTTTTTTGCTGTTTATAGATTTTCTATTTGTAAATACTAATTATTTTACTGACGTCTGTTCACTCTTTAAGCCGCAAAAATGTCTCCTGTCAAAATGTTTAATGCGTTTTAAATTTTTTTCGAATCCTGAGAAAACTAATAAGTAAGTATTTTTGAAAAATTTTAAACGCAGAATGAAATATTGCATTATTACCGAGGGCCGAAAGTCCCTTAGAATAACTTAAAAGTTTCTTTTGAATGAGATATTTGAAATTAAAAATTTTCTCTTTTCTTTTCACCTCTGTAACTTATTAAAATAAACATTATAAAAGTTTTCAGAGACTTTTGACCCTCGGTAATAACATAATTTTTCATTCTGCGTTTAAATTTTTCAAATATTATTAGTTTTCTCAGGATTTGAAAAAAATTAATACATTTAAAACACATTTATTGAACATTTTGACAACCCACATTTTGCGCCTATGCCCTTAAGGGCCTACTTTTATGCAGTCTGATATTCTTAAATCATGGTGAAATAGAATATTGTAATCTTCTTTGTAAAATCTTTCTTCTTATTCTTCTTATCTTAAGCGTTAGGTCTAAGGCTGTAATTTTTAAGAAGGAAAAACTTAGAACTGAAATGTAGAAGACCTTCGAAACACAGAAACCAACTGAGGAGGAAATTGTAGAAGAATATTAGGATAATATAAAGATGAACGTGAAACAAGCAATAGAAAAGACATTTGGTACTGTAATCCAGAAGTAAAGATATTTTGGATGACAGAGGAGATCCTTCATAGAATGGAAGAACGATGTATGGCTAAACCAAACAATAGCACAGTTTACAGGTTACAGGTCGGTCGCGAAAGAATTCAAAATTAATCACTTCCTGGTCGAAATATTCTAGATTTCTGGGACAGAGAAACCGACACACGTCCGGCGAATGGTACTGATTCTTCTCGAATGTCTATTTCATATATAATAAGCTGCGGCGACGGAGAATTATATCAGCCTATATTACGTTACGATAAGTAGAAGTTCTATGTAAAATAGCATTAAAACGCAAAATAAGTGCTGCGAAAAAGAGTAAAACGAACCAATTTAATAGGGATTGGAAGGAAGAATGTTTTTTTGTTATGTTCAAGAATAAGTACGTTTGTCTCGGTTGTCGACGTTCAGTGGCATTGCACGAAGCCGAGAACTTAAGAAGGCATTATAAGACCATGCATAAAAAGTATGAAAATAATGTTCCGCTAAAGCGTAAGCTAAGTAGACGAAAATTGTAAAATTTAAAGACTAGTTTGAAGGGAGAGCAATGCATCTTCTCTAGACCAGCGAAACAAGCAGTAGCTGCAGCAATCGCATATTTTAAAATGTACTACATACTACCACAAGTAACACAAAAAACTTTTCGAAAATATTTTGTGGTTGATCGCAGATACAAGTCAGAGCACCCGTGGTATAAGATATTAAGATTGATTTTCTTGATTGATTGATTGATTTTCAATCCTCCCGCTCGAAGGCATGCTCCTAGTCCAAACCTCTCGATTCCATTCGATCACGCATTCTCAATAGGCGTCCAAACTCTTGATTCTATTCTGTCAATGACCGTTTCTGTAGCATTCATGTTATTTCTTATAGATTCGTTGGTCTTCCTTTCCAGCCTTGATGTTCTAGCACTTCTTCTCAAATAATCCATTTCAATTGCCAACGATCTTCTCTTTAGGTCTGTATTAATTGTCCATACTTCAGAACCATAACAAAGAACTGATTTAATCATCGTTTGCCCTATTTTTTTTTGTTCCTTTTGGAAATGTTGCGATCCCACCATAAGGAGTTCAGACATCCTTTTACGTCTTTTTTTAGTTTTACTTCCCTGATTAATTCAATGTTTAATTTCGGTTTCTCCCAAGCCGTTCTTCGTTGTTCTCTGTTCCTAATACTTCATAAGCAATTTTTTTTTTATTATCGTTTTGAGTTTCTACATCCAAATTTTTTTGATGTAGATCAAAAGAGAGGATGTTTAATAATTGGTTGGAATATAAGGTGCAATTTATATCTCTCCGTTTTGTACTGTGTAGTATTGTTTCTCTCACTTTCGGTGTTCTGTTTGTAGTATTGTTTAAAGTGGCACAAAAGATTAGCTAAAAGAAAGTAGTGATATGTCCCACAGTTAGATCCTCTTTTTACTCTACTTAAATTTTGATTTCTGTCTCATTATTATATAGTCTATGATCGTCTTCTGTTGGAGTGAAGGTCGTTCCCAAGTGTTTTTATGAATATCTTTATGTTGGAATTGGTTATTTATTATTTTTAAACCAAAAAGTTGACAGAGCTCAATTAAGCAATCCCCTGAACCATTTTTAACTATTTCTCCATGCCGTCCCACCACGTCATCGTCTATTTGAGAACCTAATCTGGCATTTAGGTCTCCTAATAGTATTATTTCTTAATGACTTTCCGCTACTATATAGCGCACATCCATTGTACGCCATATAGCCCCATTGATTTTATTGAGTAGGATACAAGGAAGAAACACATTCTTGGCGTGAGATATAGGAATTTGCAGGTAAAATTTTTACATTTGCTGAAACTGGACACGCTGGATACGAACGATTCTTGAGATAGAAGATACTAAAAAGTGTTGTTTTTCTTTCCGACAATTTTAGTCTCAAATAATAACTATGTGCACTATACCCTATTTAGCTTTCAGTAACTGAATCTAAGGACTATCTTTAACGTAACATCGTGTCGTGTAAAAGTTTTGAGTCGCAATAAAACGGTGGAAGTAAAAGTTTTCAATAAAAAAGCCGTTAAATCAGCAACGTGTTGTTTGCCGTCATCATAGAAATAGGAAAAGTTGTAAATTTCATTGGAAGAATCGTCGTTTAATGTGGCACCGCGTTGTGTGCTACCACTTAAAACTTTACCTACTCTTACAACTTTTAGTATAGAAACTTGCCGGTTGATACGCAACGGACACTACGGAAAAAACCAGAAAATTGGGATTATAAGGGAGAAAATACATACTAAGAAAATATTTGGTGGATGAGCTTTTGGAAAAATTCATAATTAAATGGTGACATTGACCATCTAAAGATGATATGTTCTACATTCTTTTATTTTAGCATTATTGTTACGACTATTTGTATTTATACGCCAAACTTGATAAAGTGTTTCATTGTTTTGAATGTAATTGGTATCAGTTTTTGTGTTTTTGATTCTTATATATCAATATCAGAAACAAATTTGACCAATGCTAGTCAAAAAGAGAGATTCAAAACACAAAAAATGAGTCTATGAGTTCTTACCTAAGAGAATTGACAGTTGAGTAATGATTACTCTTTATGGAAAGCAACAAAAGGCTAAAAAGACCACTAACCTATTTACCAATCATTGGATTTTTTTTCCTTTTCTGAGGTTGTAAATTTCTAAAAAACCGTACCAGGTTAACCCAGTCCTAAGGATGGCTGGCGTGTGTTGGATTCGGTATAGAGAACTACATCCGAGCCCATTTCCCTAACGACTTTCGGAGCACTCCCTTTTCTTATCTAGAAGATATCTCTTTCATTGGTCCAACTGTTGTTTCTCTTTTTCTTTTTTCTTCTTAATGACTGCTCGGATGTAATTGTGTACACTATTCCACCCCTCCTTACTTCCCGTCATCTTCTCGATCATCTCTCTCACAGTCGGAGGGTTCATACCTGTTTCTCTATACATTCTGTTTCTTTCCACTGTACATCTATTACACTCCAGCATTGTGTGAGTAACAGTGTCGGACTATTCGCAGTATAAGGCATTGATCTGTATCTGTCTTTCTGAACCTATAAAGATACGCTTTAAAACACCCATGTCGTACCACCAATTTATACACAACCTCCTAAGACTCTCTTCTCTAAGATAATAGAAACATATTATATGGATTCACATCTTCCAGGAAGTATGATCAATAAAATAATTAAAGATAAGTGGCCTGCATTTCAATATATTTTTACTGACGGCTCTAAAATTCAAAATAAAACGGGTTGTGCAATATATCACTGGAATTCTGATTACAAAGAATCATGTCGATTGCCCAATGAAGCTTCAATATATACTGCCGAACTATCAGCTTTATTTCTTGCGTTAAAATATATAGCCTCTATTGGTATGCATAATTATATCATTCTGACTGATTGTAGAAGCATTATGGACAAACTCACTTCTATCAAAACCACAAAAAACCTAAACCATATTGAGATACAAATAAAGAAGTTACATTATGATATTATTTCCGCAGGTAGCTCGATTATTATTTGTTGGGTAAAAGGACACTCTGGAATATTAGGAAATGAAGAAGTCGACAAATTAGCTAAATCTGCAGCTTTAACCAAACATAATATAAACAACATACTTCTTCCAGTAGCAGACATAGATAATATCAGTAGAAACAACTGCAAACAAAGATGGCAACGTTTATACAACCAAAGTACAACTGGAATAAACTTTAGAGCTTGCCAACCACTAATACCCAATGAGAGATGGTTCAAATATGAGACAAATAGGTTATTTATAAAAACAATAAACAGAATAAGATCAAACCACGCACTCACTCCTGCATACAAACACAGCATAGGTATTACTGATAACCCATATTGCTCCTGTGGTAAAGTGGGAGATCTGCAGCACTTTATATTGGAGTGTGGACAGTACAAACAAAGTATCAAAATGATGTATGAAAAATTAATTGGGCTAAATTGTTCATTGCCTGTCAATTTAAATACAATTATTTTTTCAAATAATAAGCAGATATTAAAATGTATCTACGAATACATAACATCCTGTAAATTTAAATTATAAGTAGTTTTAGGTATTCAAATCAAAAATTGTAAATATGTCAAAAATTGAATGTGTATACAACATATTACTTCCTGTAAATTTATATTATAAATAGGCTTAGGTAATAAAAACAAAAATTGTAATTACCACAAATAGTCTGGCTAATTGGCTATGCCAAAGCCATTATACAATAATAAAAAAAAAAAATTCCGCCAGGAAGTAATCCAGTCGTCTGTGACTGCAGTCCATCCAGTACTTTAGGTTTCGGGATCAGCATCTTAGTCCACTAGACAACATCTTCCATCTCTTCTTTTTTTCGTTTTTTATAAGGCCGCCGCAGATACAGTCTTGTAGGCGCATGCTACTCGCAACAGACTCGTTCTGTTCACTCGTATTATGAGCCTTTTGTAGGTCTGTATCTATACTGTCACATTCCAGACTGCAAGTCGTGTAAGGATCTCCTTTTTTTCTGATTTGGGTCCCCCAATGTGGTGCGTCACCCTCTCTAGCACAGCCGCACTCTTCTCTGCCTTTCGGGCTACCACCTGTACATGCTCTTCCATCCGCTATATTGGTGTAGCGTCACTCCCAGATATTTGACGCATCTTTTGATATTAGGTGTACACATTGGAGTTCAATTCCTTGTCTTTTCTGTTTACTCTTCAGAATGATGGCTTTAGTCTTCTCTGCCGCGAGTTCCAGACCGTGATGTGTCATCCAGTCCTTCACGACGTTGTCTTACTTGAAATCGGAGATCCAGCTCGTCGCACGCTACTACCAGCACAGCGAGATCATCCGCAAAGGCGAAGGGGGTTATAACTTTTCCGTGTTCGCAGTTCATGACCCCGTCATATGCCAGGTTCTATAGCGTCGGACCCACAACCGATCCATGTGGGATTCCAGCCGTTACGTCAACAACCGTGCCCGTCTTAGTCATGATCCTTCCCTCACTCCCTCTTCTCCAATGCCCGCATCACCTCCTTCCACTGCAGAGTGTGAAAGACACTAACATAGAAGAGCAGATGAGCCGCCCAGCGCTGTCCGTCCCCAATATTGTGCAATGCCGCATTTCGATTGAGATATGTTCCAAATTTATGGAAAATAGCCGAGGTTATATTGATACCAAAACCAGGGAAGTCACCTAATGAAGTTTCCTCATGTAGGCCAATATAACTCTTACCCGTGATATCGAAGATGTTACAAAGTGACTACAAAAAAGAAGAACCTTGAGTATTTTAGACATTAAATAAGAGATGCCGTATAGGCATAGGCATAGGTAATGCCGTTTACTGCAGCTAATAACGTATGGTCCTAAAGTTTTGGGAAACATTTCAAAAGCATATAGCTCTGACCACAATAATCTTATATTTTTATTAAATTATTCAACAATTTAACTTAACTTTCCTTATTATAAATCAAAATTCAAATGACAGACAAGGAACCATTATTTTCGATTTGCCTAATAATTCCCCTGACACGTTGCATCATCCTTTGGACGACTTCGGCGTCAATTTCTCTAATTTTTGTATATATGCGGCGTCTTAACTGTTCCTGATTTTGTGATTGTGTGCTTCCCATCCGTTATTATAGACTTTCCGACTTAATATTGCCTAGAACTCTTCAATTGGACGAGCCTGAGGTAGGTTGGGGGGATTGTCTGTTTTCGGTACAAAGGTAATATTGTTAGTTTCGTACCAGTCACTTGTGATCCTCGCGTAATGACATGAAGCAAGACTATTTGATCATTTACATGATGTGTGTTCACAAACTGAAGCAATTTAGAGAGACATCTTTGAGTATAAATATTTGCGTTTAAGGCTTCGCCTCGAACAACACCAATGTAGGGCTGTGAGATAAAGCCGGCCCCAGAAATTGCACACCATACCAAAATTTTGTCCTCAAATTTTTTCTTACTTTTGAATTTTATTTCATCAGGTACATTTTCGTAATCGTTCATGTAAAACCCATCGTTACCCTTCATCTCAGAGTTGGACAAAGTAAAATATTTTTCATCGTCCATCACGATCAACTTGTTGACGAAATGGACTCGCCTTAACGCGCGGCAACATCTCGGAATTCTCTCTAATTGATCCTCTGTGTATTTTGGAGCTTTCCTTCTTTTCCGGTAGATAATATTGTTACTCGATAGGGTCCTGTAAACTGTAGTCTTTCCAACATGAAATCTTCTGCCCAGTTTTCGCTGTGAGACCCCAATTTTGTTCTTAGCTGCTTCAATCAGTCTTGCCTCTCTTATATGGTTCAAAATCCGCGGTCGGCCACTTTTACGCAAGTTAACACATGGTATCCCTTCTTCACATTCTCTGACTGTGCGATAAATTGTCGATTTGCATATGTTTTGATCTCGATAAATATTAACAATATCTCGTTTCGACATTCGCCCAACCATATTATAAACACCTCGACGAATATCAATTTTATAAGACATTTTGCAGAGCACAAACCAAAATATTCTGCTTTGTTTATTAAATGTCAATAACTGATGACATTTCAATTCCATGGCCTTCTTTGTTAAATGCATTTTGCCTCTCAATCAGAGCAGGTGAAATTTTTCCCAAAACTTTAGGACCATATGTTAGTACAGAAAGATAATTATCTGAATGGGGACCCGGAGCAAGAAGATCTTCGTAGCTTCACAACTTACGACAATGGTATAAATTGACATCAGTCGAATTATTCAAAAATGTCGAAAATAAAGTTAAAAGCACGTAAAGAAAAATATGTTCTCCCTGTATCATAAATGATTATTTGTTGTCTAATCCTTGAGTTATATAGTTTTAAACAGCACCAACTTTCAAACCAATCTAATATATTAAATGTTTAGGAAAACCTCACATCATTTTCCAATAAAGTCGTATCAATAAAACTTGACTTGGCTGAAAATACATCTGAATTTCTGTTTGTGTCCATAAACAGCGAAGCTCGCGGAAATAGGTAATCATATTAGTCGCCGGGCTTTTAATACTACTTAGAGAGAGTAAGTCGAGGAAGTTTCGCAAAACTCGATGCAAAATTAATTTTGGGAAAATGTTGATCTAACGTGGGGGAGGGCGGAAATAAAAAAGGACTTAGTTGACAGTTTGTCTCCGCCGTTCGGCAAATGAATCCGGTAAGTTACAGACAACACACATCGGTTTCTTTGGTTAATAAAACATGATGATCGTAAGCCTTTTGGGGATGTCGCCCTTACGTCATTTTAATTCAAACAATTTCATAATGCTTGTATTTTAGGGGATAATACTTTATATATCTATTTAGCGTGGTTTTCACAGCGACTTTGAATATTATTTTGCGTTTGGGTATCTTATAGGTATAGAAGAATTTGAGATATTAGATAGATATATTGTCGACAATTTGATGACAGATTAGTTGTGATTGTAATTACTAAACTTTCTTTAAAATATTATATACCCTGGCATCCTCTCTTTTAAACAGACAACAAACTGTATACCTTTAATAGAAAGAATAAAAGTCACAAATTTTAACATGGATCAACTTAGTCTATTGCTATATACAAATGCAATCTCTCCTCCATGGTACCCGCCTACTGACCATTGAACTAACACTAAGAAAGTACACCAAATCAAATACAAACTTCTCGATAAACATCTTTTTGCAGAAATATTATCCCATTACCTTAACTACTTATAAATCTTTACCGACGCCTCTAAGCAACATACACTTACCTATAAATTGTAGTATACTCACAGGCGAGACCACAGCTATATTAAAAGCCTTAACTTTTTTCAAAATAAGTAACACGATGAAGTGCATCATCATTACAGATTCACTTAATGCGTTATTGAAATTAAAGCAAATTTATACAACAAATCCCATTATACAAGCAATAAAAAATGAATTAGAAACACTTCATTCCGTGGGAAAGGACACAGCTTTCGTTTGGGTACCATCGCACACTGGAATCTGTGGAAATGAAAAAACAGATCAACTAGCAACTACAAGCCGTATCAACTTAGAAGATACTACAAAAATTACAAAATATCCTTACAGTGACATGAAACATCTAACTAAAGTTCATTGCAATAACATCAGGCAAAATTACTGGCAAAATTCAGCAACCAAATTAAACCCAATATGCCCAGAGGTGAACAGCTCTTTGAATAACCCTAAAAGTAGACGAGATCAAGTAATTATAAGCCGTTTAAGAATTGGTCATACTGCTGTCACACACAAATTTTTAATTAGTTAAGATCTACCACCAATTTGCAACAACTGCTCCACTTCATTAATAGTGAAACACTTGAAATCAAAGAAGAATGCATGGAATTTCAGACGACCTCAAAATGCAAATGCAAAATATTTAAATGCATTAAATTATTTAAGAGATATAAAATTGTATTATACTATTTAATGTACACGATCATATTAAAACTATTGTGTTTGTCATCCCCCTAATAACCCTGCGTGATTGATGTGAAATAAGTTTAAAAAAAGATATATTATCATCATTAGCTTGACAACCTTTGTGGGTCTTAGCTTGTGCTGTTACTTTCTGTCATTCGTATCTGTTTCTTGCTTTAATTTTCGAGCTGGTAATCTTTAGAGTTTTCAGATGTTCCACCTATCCCATATATTTAAGTTTGGGTTTTCCTTTTGACCTTTTTTCTATTGGCGACTGCCTTATTATTTTATTTGATAGATATTTTATTTTCCTCTATTCGTGTTTTACCCAGCGCCAACGTCCAATCTTTATAAATGTTATGATGATTCTTTGTATTGTCATCGGGTTGAGGCTTCCTCCGAAATCTCCTGAATTTCTGGATGAGCCTCCACCGCCGCTCTGGAATTGAAACGAAGGTGCTACTGCTCCATTCCTCTCATCTGGTCGTTAGTCTTTACAAAATTGTTATAAGTTGCTTAAGATTTTTATTAATTTCAAGTGGAATTTCTAACCCCACGATATTATTATCCCACAAGTACGTTAGTGACTTGTGTCATTTCCGCAAGTGAGATATCGACTCCACGAAATTATTCTTAGTCGCTTAGGAATCTTTATTAATTTCAGCTAGAAATTTAGTTCCACGGAATTATTTAAGTCCTTTAGCAACTTAATAACTAAAAAGTTAAAATTTCCCTACACGAAATTATTTTAAGTCCCTTACGGACTTGTGTTAATTTCGAGTAAAATAGGAATCTGCACGAAGAAATTCTTCTAAGTCACTGGTCTCCAACTGGCAGCAGGTATAGGTGAGGAATAAAAACGCAGAGTTTCAAGTAGAATTGGAAACCTAGTCAAATAGATCTGTCTCTTGCTAGTGTCAGGACTGCCAAGACTGGATAATATAAAAAATAAAAACATATAAAATTTAACATTTCACACCTAAGATATTTAAACGTTTTGTACTTTTATCTCTCTTTGTAGTTCTTAAGTCTATGTAGTTTTTAATCATTCATAAAACTATTCTTTGACATCCATCGTCTTCGTTTTTTCCGTAGGGGCATGCCTGAGTGCACATTTAGTGTCAGGATTCAGATTCAAAAATGTACGAAAGTCTCTTATAACGTGTTTGATTTTTTTATTTACCATAAATATGAAGCCAGTGCCTAGTGTATGATTTTTAGTATTGCAGCTACAGAATATTATGTGGTCTCTTTTATAAAATATTACGTCGTCATCATCATCATCATCATCATCATGTAGGCTTCATTTATCACGTCCACTTCTGGACATAGGCCTCCCTTAAACTCTTTCTTTACAATTTTGTGCTCTTTGTTGCCAATTTTTGGTGACACGCCTGATGTCGTCAGCCCAACGTGTAGGTGGTCTTCTTCTACTACGTTTGTCTGCTCTTGGCCTCCAATTTGTAATTTTGCTCGTCCATCGTGCTCGTCCATGCATTCTCGCTACATGCCCTCTCCAGTTCCATTTCAGTTGGCTATGCGTTCCACAACATCAGCAATACCCGTCCTTCTTCGCAGATCTTCGTTTCTTATTCAGTTTGGTAACGTCACCCCCAGCATAGACCGTTCCTTTCGTCTCTGTGCCTCTCTCAATTTCGAAGCAGTAGTCTTCGCCAGAGTCATAGATTCCGCCCCGTAGGTCATGACCGGTAATACGCATTGGTCAAATACTTTTATCTTAAGGCTAATTGGTATGTTAGCCTTAAGTGTGTCTCGCAGTTTTCCAAAGGCTGCTCACTCTAAAGTAATTGGTCTTTAGATTTCGCATATTTGGTTATCCCTGCTGATTCTTATTTCATGACTCAAATTCGTATATTTCTCCACCAGTTCTATCATATAACATATAATATCTAACATTGATTAAACAGTTTCCTTAATTTATTTAATAGCATATCTCCTCCACTTACGATAGCTTCTATTACAATTTCGTCCTCTCCTTTGGCTTTGTTATTTTTCATTTTTCTTAATTTTTGCCGAATCGCATCTACCGTTATCTCTGGCATTAGTTCAGAACCTTGATTTATGATCTTCTTTGAAATAGCTGTTTGTATTCCTGTTTGATGTTCTCGTCTACTTCCATATAATTCCTCGTCAAATTCTTTGACGATCTGTATTAACTCGTCTCTACGTGATATTATTTTATTTTGCTTGTTTCTTAATTTATGAATTTCGTATTTCCCATTCGTTATCTTTTTACGTAGAACTTTTAGGATGTTATTTTCCTCTATAGTGCGTTTAATATTCTTGGTTTTAAATTTCCTTAAATCTCTCTTGATTGCCTTCTTTATTCATTTCTCTTAGAGTGTGGCTCTCTGCATTCTTATTGCTTCTCATTTGTTTTCTTTGATCCAGTAGCATTTCAGTATATGGACTTATTTTACTATTTGGTTTTCTTATAGGGCAGTGCACTCGGTGGATGCAAGTCGTTAAGATCGTTTTCGGAGGTTTCATGCTGTAGTAGCTTATTATTGATATGTGCCTGATATTGGTTGATATCCAATGGGGGTGTCCAGATAGCATGAGATTTATTTTTAATCATTATGTTCCTTTCTCTTTTTATGTTGATTTGGACTTTTGCTAGTATCATTCTGTGGTCACTGCTTGTGGTGAACTTGTTGAGTACTGTTACACCTTTAAGTATTTGTTTTTTGTCACTTATGATGTAGTCTATTTAGTTCCTTGTTCTACCGTTTGGAGTTTCCCAGGTCCATTTTCTGTGCATCTTTTTGTGAAAGAAGCTGTTCATGTTCAATAAATTATTCTGGAGTAGGAATCCTAGTAGCGTTTCTGCTCGGTAATCTCTTCCTATGGAACCGAATTTTGCCAAGGATGTTTCTAGCTCTGCTTCTTTTACACCTATTTTTGCGTTGAAATCGCCACATAAAATTGTGGAGTGAGGACGAGAGTCATTAAGCGCAGTAGATATATCATCATAAAACATTTCGATTTCTTCGTCTGTATGATCTGTTATTGGAGTATACTTGGATAATTTTGAGTTGATATCTACTGTTCAGCTTTAGAATAAGATATGCCCCTCAAGATGATATACTTTGGATGTTTATTATCTTATTCGCGTGGTTTTTATGGACAAAGTATCCGATGCCTCCAGCTGATGTAGTTTAAGGCCTATCTGATAGAATATATGCCCTGATTTCAGTGTTTTTAAAGTGTTACCTCTCTTTCTAACTTCACTGATACCTATGACATCCCATTTAATTTTATTCATTTCAGTTTCCATTTCTGTAAATCTCTCCTCGGACAGTAGACTTCTGGCATTGTATGTCCTAACGTAAAGAGTTTTTGGGTTTCCGTATAGTCAGTTTTTTATAAAGTACTACGTAGATACACGTAAAATGTGGCGCGCATGTTGTGACAATAATACCCATGAAGTTTAGGAATCAATGGAAGTTTCTAATTAGCGGGAAGATTTATAAGGCTGCCGAATGTCTAAATCGTAAATGAAGAAGAAGGAACCAAAGTTTCAGTTCCAAATATCTACTCAAAGAATTCGAAACATACAAAAAAGCACTTTGATAATCAAACAATTAGGATGCTTGAAAGAACTTGGTTTAAAATTCAGAAGACACCAAGCTAAATTTAGCTCAAATTTCTCACATTGGAAATGATAGGTTATTACTGTTTTTTTTTATATAAACTTACAGCAATCTTCTTCAAAATATATACATAGATACAAACGATTACCTTAATGCAATGTTACGACACAAATCAGTTTATATTACAAAATGTAACTAACATTTTTTGGCAAACAGTCTGATTACAGAGCTAACGAAATTAAAACTCACTTTCAATAAATCTGTCAGATGTTATCATCGAAATGTTGTTTTTCGTTTACTCACCTTTCGCTTTGACACTCGTGCCAACTGTTAGAAAAATATTTTGATTTCACTTTCTGTGTAAATAGGTACGATGATAGAAGCCAAGTTTAAAATTCGATACCGAAGTAAAGTAGATTTAAAATAATATTTGTGTTTGTGTGATATGTATCATGAGTGGATAGTTTTACCAAGCAGTATATATGTTTGAGCAAACTTAGTCGGTTTAGATCTTGGACTGATAGTTATGAGAAGGTGAAAAATGTGTTTTAGTAATCTCGTTGCACATGAATTATTAAAATACGATAATATTTCGACTACTACGGGTCCTAGTATATAAATCCCAAGAATTTGTAGACTTAAAAAAGCAATATTAAGTAAAGTCATGCAATAAAAATAACACAAACGTCTAATTTTATTGAAATAAAGTATCATTTAACAGTGCATTTGAAGAATATAGTGTTAAATGTACATGACGCTCTTTTACAGTAACACCTCACTAGTACTCTCCGGAGCTATTCCCTTCTTTACTTTAAGGATTAGGCTTTACGCCTGTTCCGCCCTCAGTCTTGCCACCTTTCTCGGTAGATTCTTTAAATTTGTGGGGAATTAACAAACAAATGTACTATTACGAATTAATAGTAATTAAATTAACACGAACTATTCCTTCAATAGCTCTGACGAGATAAATGAACTTTTACTCATAGGTGCAAATAATTATCAAAATTTAAATGCTTGCAATAAACAATCAGAAAACAATTTAAAGGTTGAGGTAAAACTAGGTGAAGAACTTACCGCTAATTACCATGATTCGCACTACTTTACGAAACAACGAACAAAACGAATTCAATATGAATGCATCGATGCACTAGCGGGTGCGTCTGTTCTTCTCAACGATTAAAACTCTTCTGTTCACGAGATGTATTTCCGAGCCTCAGCGGTACTATTAGGATCGGATGAATACAGGGGAGGAAAAATGTAATGATTAATGTATACCACCATTACTATTTAAATGGGAATAAGCCACAATTAAAGGTTAAAGTACGTTTATTGACGTTTCAATTTCCACTTCGGAAATCGTTCTCAAAATACAAACATTAGTAAATTAGTAAATTTACTAATGTTTGTATTTTGAGAACGATTTCCGAAGTGGAAATTGAAACGCCAATAAACGTACTTTAACCTTTAATTGTGGCTTATTCCCATTTAAATAGTAATTACTTTAAAATGCCACAAGAAAATAGCTTCAGAACAATATTATACAACCATATTTGAATTTAAACAAAATTCATTCTTTAAATATGTTCGTTCCATTTTAACTTTTTTTATATTATGTTATTTATTCGTCGAGAATATATTTATTTAATTCGGCTCTTATATATTCATTTCGGATTTTTGGTCTCTCAATGTGAATTCTTTTGGAAGTCTTCTTTTTTTAAAAATAATTCACCTGCAGTTTTTCTTCATCTAGAACATTTTTTTTTCAAAATTCGTTCAATAAGTGTAATATTCTATAATCTAATATATTAAGCTTCTATATTTTTGGACACAAAGATGATTCGATCAAATCATAACCAAATATATCAAAATATTGGTAGATTGGTACAGAAAATCTATCGCCTCAGGGAGGTATTTAAATTATATTATGTCCTACCATAACCATTCCATAAAATTAAATTTAGTTGAACAAATGAAATGTAGGGTTATACAAATTTCAGATACATCACTACAACACAAAAACCTTAGACTCCTATACCAACTGTTCCTACATAATAATTATCCACCTATCCCATTAACCCCAGCAAATCAACGATATTGTATATCAAACAATTCGAAGAAGCGTATATTTATTTTCCTTCAAAAACCTGGTTTCTTCCATAGGATTCAAAGTCAAATCGGATCTTCTTCTTCTTAACATGCCATACACCAAAGTGCGTAGGCGACTATCTCATTACTAGAATTCTGTTCTTGGCGGCGTGACACAGCTCGCCTGTATTGTGTATTCCTGTCCATTCTTTAATATTCCTTAACCAGGATAATTGTTTGCGGTCGGCTCCTCTCCTACCTTCGATCTTCCCTTGTAGGATTAACTGTGGTATTTCATATTTTGCTCCTCTCAATATGTGCCCAAGGTAACCAATCTTGCGTTTTTTAATTAATTCAAAGAGTTCTCTTTCCACGCCAGCTCTCTTAAGGACTTCATCTTTTCGAACTCTATCCACCCAAGGTATGCGCATCATTCTTCTCAACGACCACATTTCAAATGCTTCAAGTTTGTTGATAGATTTTTTTTCAAAGTCCACGTTTCCATGCCATAAAGCAAGATGGACCATATGTAGCACTTGACCATTCTGTAGCGTATTTCGAAATTTAGGTTTTGATTACATAGGAGCGGTCTGAATTTCACAAAAGCTGGTCTTGCCATTTGTATTCGGGTTTTTATCTCTTGTTGTGGATCCGATTGGTCATTGATTGTGGTGCCAAGGTATTTAAAGATTTCACGCGTTTTATGCGATCGTCACCTATGCATATTATCGGGTTTTCTGGAGGGTTTCTGCTAATGACCGTATATTTCGTTTTCAAAATGTTGATTTTGAGGCCATATTTTTACCTATGCTATTCACCCTATCAAGTAATAACCGCTGATCTTCCAAATTATCAGTTATAATCACTGTGTCGTCCGCATAGCGTAGGTTGTTAATTAATATGCCGTTCACTTTAATGCCTAATTCCGTGTCTTCTAATGCTTCCGCAAATATATTTTCAACATATAAATTAAAAAGCATCGGAGAGAGTATGCAGCCTTGGCGGACACCTTTCCGGATTTCAAATTCATCCGTATATTGGTCTTGATCAATCCTCACCTTTGCCATTTGGTTCCAGTATAGATTCTGAATAATTCTGATCTCCTTCTGGTCAATGTTGGCCCTATGTAGTAGTTCCATCATGATATCATGTTTAACATTGTCAAATGCCTTCTCGTAGTCGATGAAGGTGAGGTAGACATCTTTTCGTTGATCTAAACAGTTTTGTAATAAGGTGTTCAAATATAAAATTGCCTCTCTTGTTCCTAGTTCTCCCTTAAAACCGAATTGTGTTGACCCGCTAATTTCTTCTAGTATCTTGTACATTCTTGAGTGTAATATCCTAAGGAAGAGTTTCAGCAAGTGACTCATTAAACTGATTAAGCGGTGTTCATTGCATTTTGTGGCATTAGCTGTTTTTGGGATCATCACAAAGGATGACTGCAGCCATTCTCGCGGAATGTAACCAGTATCATAAATTCTATTGAACAGCTTTACCAAGATTTCGATATTCTCCTCGTCTAGTAGTTTTATTGCTTCTATATTAATTTCATCTGGATCTGTTGCTTTATGCATATTTGTGGTTCTAACTGCATATTCTATTTCACTTCGCATTATTGATGGCCCTGATAAGTTTTCGGAAAGAAGTTTGCGCGTTGGTTGTGTTGGTCTTTCGTCATTAAAAAGTCTTTCTGCGTATTCTTTCCACGCCATTGCTATCTCCCCTTCTGACTCTATGTATTCGTTTCTGTCGTTGCGTATTCTTGTTCTGTGGTGGCTTTTGTGTATATTCGATATTTCTTTGATCTTCTTATGTAGTCCAAAACTATCTCCTTTTTCCTGCAATTGTTCTATTTCGTTGCACCTTTCCACCATCCAATGTTCTTTTGCTTTGTTAACTTTCTGGCGAATTTCTTTGTGTATCTGTTTGTATTTGTCTTGAGACTTTTCCATTAGATCCATAATTTCGTCCGTCATCCATTCGTTATGCTTTCTCTTTCTGATCTGTGTTTTAACTTCCCTGTTTACTGCCAGAATCGTTCCTTTAATATCATTGACCATCTCTTCGATATCATCATTTTGTTCTATTATTCGCATTCTTTCATTAATTTGATTTTAGCCGAAATCGTATCTAGCCATTATTAAATTTTATATATATATAAATAGCTAGATACGATTTGACTTTGAATCTTATAGAAGAAACCAGGTTTTTGAAGAAACATAGAGTACTGGCTATAAGTTTGACAAAACAGGTCCATTTTAGTTTTCAGGAGGTTGAAGCCGTCCTCATTATATATTACAAGATACATTTATTTTATTTTGAAAATAACATACGTACTGTCGACTTAACTTCACAGAAGCAGATATTAACAATGACAACACTTTGCCAAACATAACAAAAGACAAATTGTTAAAGATTTTACTTAGACTTCGTTTAACAATCTGTGCTTATAGAGAAAGAAGAAATAATTTTGTGGTTCAGTGATTCCAACGATGAAGTTGCGTGTCGGTTTCGGCCAACCCGATATTATACGGACTGTATTATCCAGAGTTCCTTCGGTGTTTTTAGTATGAGTAGAGTTTGCCTACACTGCCTACACCAAATTCCGCGGCCTCAAAATATAATTCGGCTAAAAAATTATTGAGAATTGTCCAAATCCATAAAATATGTTTGAAGAATAAAAAACCTAATATTTATATACCTTTAATTATTCGAAAACTATAATATGGCCTAAATTTCTACCAGAATTATCCATTAAAGGTAAATAACACGTAAATCAAACTTGTAGAAAGCCAAATAATGTTAAAATACCAATACGCCATTAAATACGCAAATAAATCTACAAGACATAGTCTTGCAATTATTTAAGTATGACCCTTATAGACTGTCATTTATTTATTGATCGTAAAATAAACGCATATAGTGACTATTAATTCGAGCAGCAACGGCTTTGTCATTTGATGACTAATATGCCAGCTTTGAATAATTAATTAAATACATAACCAAATAAGTACCAGCAGAATCATAAAAGATAAAACTCTGTTAGCCACCGACTTCCTAAGCACACCATATTGGGATTTTAATCATAATTCAATAAAATTAACATGAAAGAAGTCACGTCATATTTATTTTTTTTTAAGCATGATCTGAGTCTCCAAAATGTAATGTTTTGTCTTCGGTGATATTATCGTTTATGATTTTTATGTGTTGTGTATGCATATAGTATGTCTAGTCTTAATTGGATTAAATTTTCAATAGTTTTTGTAGTAAGATGTACTAATACATCAAGATAACTTCAACATCACTACATACAATGCTGGATCACTTTCTTCCGAGGAAATATTTGAAGTAATGGAGGAGAACTCTCCAAAGTTAACTAGGCCATTGTGGGTATAAGTGAAGAAAAAAGGAGATTATCACACTCCTATCAAGCTTATGGTACAGAAGAGAAGAGGAAACGACAGTCGAGGGCGTCGGTTTCTTTGTACACAAAAGAATTGTCGACAGAATCGTCTACAAAACAAACCAAATCTTGACAAGAGATATCTTAAATAGCAAAATAAGCTCACGATATATCCTAAAGATCATTTAGGTGTACACCTCTACCACGGGTTATCCGAATGAAGTAGCCGAAATATTTTACGACCCAATATCCTGTGCAATCAAAGAAAATCCTGTCTGCTTGGTACCCAACCATAACATCAGAATTGGTGGATAAGAAATAGAACTGGTAGATAAATATATATACCTAGGACAGGAAATTATAATTGACAGGGGTGAAAAGAACAGTAGGAAATATTAAAGAAAGTTCAAAGTGTTTATTAAATTTAAAAAGAAAAAATCGGTTGCCTGTAAAGTCGGTTTTACGAGCGAAGATTTTACGTGACAACGTCTTTTTCTCGGTAGAATATTTATTGATATGAATATTATTAAATTGCACAATAGGAACAAGGAATTGAATGAAAATAAGAATTGCACAAATTTTAACTATAGAAATATATTTTGTTTACTAAAACATTGTACATGTAAACTTAAACTTAACTAATTTCTATTTGAGTGATTTTGTTGAGGATAGGACGATGATAGGAGAAATATGAAATGAAAGGAAGTGTTTCTGCTGTAATGTGTCTTGAACGCCAAGAACGCTCGAGAAAGACAGAGACACAAGCACGGAAGCACGCACCGATTCAACGCGCCTAATTCTCTAGTGCTGCGCGCGCAGCGGACCGATTATGTTTGAGTGGGAGAGAGACGCAAGGCATTCGCCGGTCCGGCGGGCCTCTCTCTCGTTCGGTGACTCATCGTAACAGACGTGAGCGGGCGTTACACTTTTTCATGAGTGACTCCGAGCCACAACCTAATTTAAGACGTTGTCACGTCAAAATGTTTCAACGCGTTACGCTTACCGTTAAATGGCGTTCTATAGGACTTTGATAATCCACGTAGACGAAAGTGACTATTCAATTCATCACTGTACAACTTTCTCAGTAATTCCCAGAATGAGTGCTAGATTCTTTCAATCAAAGCAACCAAAAGTACGTACAAGTAGCTGACGGTGTTGTCACTACCACCAAAACTGAAGCTAACAACTCTCTTAGTATATAGTAGTCATATATAGACTTCGGCAAATATGCATATTGCATATTTTGCATATTGTGCATATTTTATGCAAATATTTCATATTTTGGCATATTTGTATAAAAGTTTGCATAAAGTGCATAAAAGTTCAGATTTTTATACTGTTTTTGAAAATTTTTAAACATACCAATTTATTTCAATTCTTGTATAAAATTTTGTAGTCATTTTAATAAATAAATGATCTAAGTACGTAATCTCTACAGGTACAAAACATTTACAATTTCAAAGAAGATCAATTTAAGTAGCCCTCAACATTCTTAGAAAGTCTCGGTCACTGAGGCATTCAGTTATTGGATAATCGCTAAGGGTTCGCTCATTTGCATTTTATGATCTAATCCCCAAATCTATCTACAATTTATTGTATCTTAACAGCAGGTAAACGGCTAATAGTTTTGTTCCTAATTTAGGGATTTTCCAAAATCTCCCAGTTTATTGAATTAGGTACCTAAACATTTCTAATTTGATGCTCAGATTTGTAAATCATTTTTGTTTTGATATTCAAAGCGTAAACACTTGTGCGTAACAAAAAGGAAGATTGTGATTTTATAATGCCTAAAACAACCAGTGCTTCAACTTGGATTAAACCTTATAAAGAACTGTCTATGGATATGGGAAAAATCTACTGTTCAGTCTGTGGCAAAATTGTAAGTATTTAATATTTTCTATTAAATATCTAATATTTCATACATACAGGGTGTTTCCAAATGACACTTACAACGTTTGACTGTAGATACTTCTCGAAAAATTGAACAAAACGATATAGTTAATGAGGGGTCAAACTTATTTACTTTTCGAGATACAGGGTGTTAAAATTAAAAAAAATTAAATTCTTTTAGTTAATAACAACAATAACTTTAAAACCAATAAACGTATTTACTTGAAATTTAGTAGTCGTAGGTTGTTTTTAAATGAAAAATAGCTTCCTTTAGTGAGAAAAAATTGTCCATGGTACAATGCAATGGTGTGTATTTAGAAAAATTTTTCACCTTTACTTTTTTTTATGAAGTCAGCTATTCTAAAACACAATTATTTTTATTGTAATTGAATTAACAAAAAAAAAACTTTTGTTGAATTTTAAAATAAGTTATATGATGTACTAATGGTTAGTAAGAAAAACTAATTTGTGGATTAATACTGCATTTAAAACACTTAGCGAGTGTTTTTTTTCCAAACCAGTTATTTGATTAACCAAAAACACCTTGTATATTTTTATATTTTAAAGGTTGGGTTAAAATAAAGGTTTTTATTTTTATTTATAGATAGCATGTGAGCAGAAATTTCAGATAGACCAACATGTGAGAACTGCTTCACATATTGCAAAAAAAAGAAAAATAGGAGGAAAACATCAAACTTCAATGGCTAAATGTTTCCAATCTACTTCAAAAAAATTAGATGAGCAAGAAACTTTTAATGAAGACTTGTGTCGCGCATTAGTGTCTGCAAACATACCGCTTTCAAAATTAGCAAATGTAAATTTTAGTTCGTTTCTAAAAAAATATTGCAAACCTAATGTTCCAAGTGATCGGTCTCTAAGAAGAAATAATGTGAACGGGCTATACTCGTCGGTGTTAATTAATATTAAGGAAGAAATTGCAGATAATTATTTTTACATATCTGTAGACGAAACCACTGACTCCTCAGGAAAGTATATTGCTCATTTATTGATTGGTGTTCTTAAAGAAGATACCTTACCAAAATCTCATCTTATTTCATGCCAGCAACTTGAGAAAACAAATGCTTTAACAATTTCGCGTTTTATACAAGAAACATTAGCAACTTTTTTTCTTCCGACAACTATTCCTTCTAATAAATTACTGCTTATTTTATCGGATGCTGCTCCTTATATGGTGAAAGCAGGACAAAATTTAAAAATATTTTTCCCAGATTTAATACATGTTACTTGTGTAGCGCATGGATTAAACAGAGTTGCAGAGGAAATACGAAAAAAGTTTCCTCTTGTAAATACCATGATATCCAGTGTCAAAAAAGTATTTCTTAAATCTCCTATAAGAATTTAACTTTATAAAGAAATGCTACCTAACATTCCTCTTCCACCACAACCTATTTTAACGCAATGGGGAACATGGTTAGAAGCAGCTAATTTTTATGCAGATCATTTTGTTAAAATAAAGAACATAATTGATACGTTAACAGATGAAAGTTCCCAATCTCTTTTGGATTCTAAACAAACTTTTCAGAGTAACTTGCTTCAACAAGAACTTTCATTTATAAAATCAAATTTTAGTTTTGTTCAAAAAACAATTACTCAGTTAGAATCACCAAAACTGTCATTGTTCGAAAGTACAGCATTAATAAAAGAATTTGCGTCATGTTGTCGGAACGTTAGAGGTAATATTGGAAAAGATATTTTAAAAAAATTTAAAGCTACTATGGAAAAAAATAAAGGTTACCATATTCTTTCTGAAGTAGTCAGTGTTCTAGCTGGAAATATTTCGGAAACAATTAATTTAGAACCAAATGTTTTGGTTAGTTTGAAAAATGCTCCCGTTACATCAGTTGATGTTGAACGAAGTTTTTCCATATATAAATATATGTACTCAGACAGAAGCCACAAGTTTTTGTTAGAAAATTTTGAACACCACTTGGTCATTTATTGTTACCATAATTCTAAATAAGTTTATTCATACTTAAAAATGATGTAGTTACTTAAAATAAATGTAAATCTTAATGAATAGTAGGAAATATTTAGTTATGTACACTTTTTTTTTTTAAATAAAATTGTTACTATTTTACGATTTTTTTATTTATTTGTATGCATATTTTGTAAAATATTTGCATATTTTCGGGTAAACACGTGCATATTTATGCGCATATTTTCTACATTTTTATTTGCATATTTGCCGAAGTCTAGTCATATATCTTCTTGAGCCTTCCAATTTTACTTATTGAATATTTCAATAATTTGGTCGTACAACCTCTCTAAACTCTGTTCGCTGCTCTTTTAATACATTTTTAAAATAGTCTCCCCATCTATTAAGTGAAATTGTAGATAAAATAATTTTTGGTGTTGTCGTGCGGATATTTTTCTCCGGGTTTCAGTACATAGTACATAAAAAAAATAGTAGTGCAAGAGAGATAGGACATCGGGGAAGTCTGTTTTGACGATTCCACTCGTACCTAATGGCGGCGGTGCTACAGTCACTCTAGGTGGGGGTATGACATAGCGGGAGACGCATGTGCAGTGGAAGAATTGAAGATTGAAGTGAAGGAAGATAATAAAGAATGAATAATGGTGTTGGTACGCCATTGCAAATTTAATTTTGTTTTGTCTTTGTTGTAATCATCTTGAATTGTAAAAAAAAGTTTTAAACAGAAGGAGTGGTCCCTAATTTACTAGGATAATTCTTCTCACCTCAATGAATGGTATGCCTGAATGTCCATATGGGTATGCAAGTCTCCGCAGGTAGGGTTTACTTCTTTTGGTTGCTTGCTTGTGTGTAATAAGTGTATACTACATTTTTGGACAGAGAATATTTTGGCATAGAATAAGTTTTTATTTATTATTTTATGACTATATTTATTTTCCATATAAAATTCGGAACATTTTGAATTTGCCGCTAAATATTTTAGTTCCCGATTCCGAACTTATTTGGTGCCAGAAACTCTCTCCCCACTTTTTCTCCGGTACTTACCTTACTAGAGGGGCATGGTACAATGAATTAGGGGGGTATATACTCTGGTTTCAGTACTTCTTTTTCTGCTTAGTAGTTGTTTATGTACGACACAGTTCCTAGACAATGTGCAATGAAGTGCGAAAAATCAATTATTAGTGTGTAATGTGAACCATTGAAATATTTAGAACAGAAATGTAGTAAATTAGTTTAAATACAAAATGTAGGTTAATCGTAAGGTTAGGTGCAGTGTTCTTTTAATAAAAAAAATAAGCTACAAAATAGTATTTATTTAAAATATTGTCTATCCAATACCAAGGTGTACATATATCTCCAGACAAAATCTTTCCAATATCCAATCTGAGAGGATGAATTAGACGGAAAACTTTGTTAAATTCACAGCACGGCCAGTCGGCGGGATTCAACACACTATCGAGAAATGTTATCTTTTATGGGCGACCTAACGATGAGATTATTGAAGTGAGCCCTGTGATGAAATACACGTCCCCTCTAGCCGGGAAATAACTTTTGGGGATCACCGCAAAGGGTTGATGTGTCAATTTTATTAATGAACCGCGAAAATGTGTTTGCCGAGAATATCCTACACGTTTACCGTACGTTGCAGATTTACCGAGTAAAGAATGCAACTGATAATGTAACTTACTGCATTCCACTGGTTTACGGTACAAAGGATTTACAACAGGCGGATAGACGAATACAACACAATATTTTGTTAGGAGAAATGTATATGTATATGAGTTTTATAGGAATCTATGTCCTTGCACGTCATTAATGACATTTTTACGTCGTCACAGAATAGCCAACTATTTATAAATTCCAATTTAAACAATAACTTTAGAATAATTATAAAAGAAATAACGCTAAGGCTATCACATATGACAAAGAAGAATAAAAGCTAGAAACAAAGCAATACAATCTTACGCTGATAGAGGAAGAAAGTATTATGAGGTTGTACAATACACAACCACAGAAGAACCTGCAGGAAAAAAAATCCGTTTGATAGCGTGGAAGCATACTATCAATACGTTAAAGTATACAATTAGCTGCACGGAAGCACTAGGACAACAAGACGAAAATTAAGAATCTTTATTTGGTAGAATGAAGATGTTGAATAACATAGACGATAAAAAGAAGAATTGCGAACAATTGCTAGGTTAAAAAATCAAATACATAATACAGTTTGAGGAAGCACAGTCATACGTTTGCAGAAAGATGGCCCAGAAAAGAAAAACAAACATGAGAGAAAAACCACAAGAACATAAACAACTTCTTCTTCTTCTTCCTCAGCTTTTCCTTTTTCAGAGATCGCTGTTCCTTACTCTTCGTCGCCACTCATTTTCTTTCTTCTTTACCTAAACCTTTCTCTCTAAAGTTCTCTGCCACACAGTCCTTCTACTCTCTCCTCGGCTTTCTTCTACCGTTTCTTCCATTAACTATCCCTCGTCCCACACCTCACGTCTGACATGATTAAACCACTACAGTCTTTGTTCTTGAATCTGCTTTTGAGACTGTAGTCACCCCGGCTCTTTCAACGTAACATTTTCATTTCAGCCACCTCCATCTTCTTTTCCTGGATCTTCTTTACAGACCACAATTCACCATCGTACACCAACGCAGGTCTCGCCACACTCTTGTATATCTTTCCGTTCAGCCCCTCCCCGATTTCTCGATCACAAAGTACCCCACCCATTCGCTTCCAGTTAAACCAACTAGCCTGTATTCTGTGTGCAATTTCTCAACACTTTAACTTCTCCTCCAAGATTTCTTTGTTCGCCTCTACTAACAAACACGATATCATCAGCAAAGAGCATTGACCAAGGAGCCCTGTCTCTTACTTTCCCTGTCAGTACATCCATAACAAGATTCAGCAGGTAAGCACTTAGTTTGAATCTTGTTACATAATAATTACATTGGGAGATGGAGGAAGTTTAGTACGTATTCCCCCAAGATTCTGATAATAAATAGAGATAGTGTTTATATATAAGTTTGGTTTTTATTGTTAAAAAAAGAGTTTTAGAGTTATAAAATCATCTTGATATAAACATAGAACTTAAGCGTACAAAACAACAGTACGCCCTAGACGTACAAGTTGGATGGTTTTTTTTGGGTACCATTCATTTTTTGATACATACCAACTCACTCATATCCATTTAACCATCCATCCGTCCAACCATCCACCCACCCATCCGTCCGTGATACCATTGATCTATTTGGAGTAGCAAGTTGGATGGTTTTAGGGGATACCATCCATTTTCTGGATGAATGAATAGTTTTAATCCGATTTTCACTGAATTTTATCTATCTCACATCAAAAAAGTTTACACCCGTTTTTTTGTAAAGTTATAGAAAACCAAAATCATACATATCGTTGAAACTTAAAAAATGATGTCATATTGTCTTTTTCTTTGAGTGTCTCTCCTATCGGGGATTGGATATCATTAGGGCGATTCTAATTGTCTAATTCTAAATGTCATATTGTAGTAAAATTGTAATTGATCAATTTATTTATCCAAGTCAGACAAAACAAAATTAAAATAGTTTCTGGATTTCCTTTTTTTTGCAAAATTTCAAAAAATTGCTTAAATTCTGTAGCTGTTTGTCCCTAAAAATGCGACTGGCCCTCCAGGATCACACGGACATGTTTTACGGACACAGATGTCGGCGGGATATTGTATATTGTTTATGTTTTCTTTTTATTTCTGATGGATTGTCCAAACCATTCGTCTATGCCATGTATACATTGTTACAATTTACCACCTGTCCATATTGGCAGGATAGTTGCCACTCTAGTACGCTCCATTATGCTCCTAGAAGCTAAAAGCTTCTAGGTTTATGGCAAATAAATACACAGATGAATGCCTATACTGTGGATACTTGGACACTGTGACACATACGATGTTAGATTGCAGTAGATGGATAGTGGAAAGGAACAGAATGGAGAGAGAGACAGGTGTGAATTTTGTTACAGTGAGAGAAATGATTGAGAGAATGATTGAAAATAAATCAGGTTGGACTAACATACACAGCTATTTCAGTGCAATGATCAAGAAAAAGGAAGAGGAAGAAAGACAGCTGAACCAATGGCAAGGGTAAGAGTGAGAGATGCGGGAAGTTGAAGCTAGAGAAATGGGTCACAGTGTATGAGTTAGATAGGCGTGAGTCAGACTGTGGGGTAGGAGAAAATGCCCGTCTGGGAATGATGCCGTACTAGGAGCGATAAGGGTCTTCTACGCGCTACCTGGAACGAGACATAGCTTTGCTTTGTGCCCTCCAATTATAAAAACTGGCAGGACCATGGTCTAACTGGCCTTTCGGCATACGACCGTTAGCGCCTCCACTGCCCCTACGAGTCCGACACCAAAATGAGGGTGGCGCGTTGCATATGCATCGCGGGGCTCCACCCTCCCCGTAGTACCTGTGTTGCGATTACCTCACCCATCCGTTATCCCCTCCCACGGGCGGACAGGTGACGCAGGCAGAGAAATTTCCACTTCGCCCGTAGACAGGTCGCCGCCGAGGATCTCTCCTCTACCACTCTTAAATCTCCAGGCGGGTAGGCGAGACACCGACGCCCCTATTGGTGGTGTAAGGCCAAAACAGGTGTGTACGGGCTCAGCTCGTTCAACTTCGCCTGGTTGTCTTGGAATGAGAGTAGAGTGGTCCCACGAGAGTCTCGTCTCGGATACTAGGAGTGTAGACCGGTGACCGTGACGCCTAAGCGCCTCGAGTGCGTTTCTATAGACCCGACTCCTCAAGCGACGGCTCTCCACCTCTCGATTCCTACCCATTAGTCGCCTTTTACGACAGGCAGGACCTTCTGACCTCGGCCGTATTCTTATCTCCGCGAGCCGAACGGAGCCTGGAACGAGACAGGGAGCCTCCATGGTGATGAATAGAGTGTGGATGTGTATGAATGGAGAATTAATGAATAAAGGTAGTGCTTCAGAAGTGATGCCGGCCTTACAGCGGCCATTCCGCTTCCGGATCGCTGAATGACTGAGAAGGGTCTGGTTTAGCAGGTTGGCGTAAACTCGGCGACGAGAGGGCATTTTAAAGTACTTCGGGAACTATCGCCGGGAGTACGAAGAACGAATCCTGCACTAAGGTCAGTCAGGCGGCGTCCTGGACTCAGATGGCTTTTGAAGATTCCAAACCTCCCCTCTATAAAGACGAAAAAAAAAGTTTATGGCAAATATTTCTTTAAAATTACTTATCTCATGCTTGTATTATTTCTTTCTTAGCCTGGAATTGCTATATTTCCTTATCTTTTATTTCTCTTTTATTACTTTGTGCTTTTCCTATCGGATTGTGTCTGGTTGTTTATTATATTCGTTAATCGTTTTCTTCTGGTGATTTCGCAGATATTTTGAGCATAGATATATATTATTTATTTTATCCTTTCTATTATAGCTTTTCGTAACTACTACATTTTCTTACTATATTTGTCAAATGTCCACTCGCTTTTTCCAATCTTTCCTTTTGCAATATTTCTTTATTAATTTCCTTTCTTCTGTTTATAAGCTGTATATGTACTCCAAGTAATTTGTTTAGAAAATACTCTATACGATCTCCATTGTCATTGTTAATCCACTTCGTTAACCGTAAAAATTCATTCGCGGTAGGTTTTGAAATTCGGCCGGCTCATATCTGCTAATACCTACGCATCTGACGCCTCTCTAATAGAAATTCTAATTTGTAAAAAGAAATCGAGAAAAAAGAGGATGCAAGCTGTCGTCACAGTAATTTTTCAGTCACGTTTTTTTGGGAAGGCTGTCTAAAAATGTGTATTCCGTTTGATTTCTGTCGAAAACGGAATTTAAAGATGGAACAATGCAAAATAAAAGTATTTTTGTTGTAGTTTGTATCATATTAATGATCGGGAAAGGCTAGTTAATACTTTTTTGTGTGTATAAAACCTATATAAGTACTATAATATTCAAAATAATAAATCAACGTATCAATCGTTGACACTCGGTTGCCGAAGTTCATCAAAGTTTGATAGGCTTTTCTTGACTACATTCATAATATTTAAAGTTCAATCCCTATTTTGATCATGTTTTGAACAAAACTTGCAAATTTCATTTGCTGTAAAATATTGCTCGACAAATAAATATATCTGCATTTTTTATATCTCCGCACTGACAACTGTCCGTGTCTTTAATTCTCAACATTTTTTACAAGGTAATTGCACTAAATTCAAATTCTTTCCTTATTTTTCGGACATTTATATTTATTAAAATAGGTCAGCTGTAACAAGAAAATTATTTTTTTATTAACTATTGTTCAGACAATAGAAATCAAATTGATAAAGATGTTTGTACATCAATTCAGAATCAATTGTTACAGGATTATAGTTCTAGATGATACAATAGGCAATTTGGTATTGTTTTTAGATACAAATCCTAGGCACACCAAAAACAATCAATAAACCAATTGTATTAACTACGAAATTATTTTGAATAAATTAATTATGAGCTAACAAGTTGCGATCGGTCCGCATCGGCCGAAATTTAATAATAATCCAGTGAGAATCGACAAAATGTCGTTGTAAGATCGAAAAAATTCGCAGAAAAATGATCATCAGAAAATAATTATTGTAGTAATAATAATAAACGAGGGTGCACCTATTAAGCTGCGTTAAAAACGAACACTCATTTTTGCGGTTTGTTGCGGTAAAAACGTCTATTCAAGTCATCTGTAGGGAATAGGGTGTAAAACCTATCTTTTTGTTTGCCATAAGACATGTTAGACCGGAATACAAATTTTTCTAATAAGGTCAATTTCACTGTGAAACCTCATAAAATCCTCAGAAATTACACCAGTTACCAAATTTAACATAGTTAATAAATTTATCCACGAATCATCTAAAGCGAAAACAAACAGCATTGTGCATGGCCTACAGTCCTTTAAACACATAGTGAGCGCCAACAGTGATCATACGAAGGCAGTCCCCAAGTTTTCCTGTTGATTTCGCTATCAAAGATCAATTAAGGAACACAGCCTTGGTGTTATGAGCACGAGGACTGGGTGGATTGAGTAGCTCAGACGCCCCATTATGCCTACAGCCGGTCCAAAGCCCGAATAAAAGAGGAGGGTTGATGGGCCAGGTCAGTATCCTAACCACTGTAAAAGAAAACAAGGCTCAAAGAACCGATATAAAGCCTCGGAACCAGACGGAACCTAAGAAGACAAACCACACAAATAAAAGGAAAACGAGAAGGAAAAATATGCCCACAATCAGATTAGCAACATGGAACATTACTTCTTTCCACAACAAAGACCAAGACCAAGAAAAAGATGGTGCGATAATTTAAACAATTTGGGAGGCTAATACTGAAGAAGAAACAGGCTTTAAAGCCTACATACACGAAGGAAGAAGAAGAAGAACAGGGATCAAATAATGTCTTTTATAATAAACTACGTTAAATCAAACTGGATGACCTGTGAGTTTGTTGATGGTGTGTAGTGACTGGTCCTGATCGATGGAGACTACCACTGTACTTCAAAAATGATTGAGGTGTTCCTGAGTGTCTAATAATAAGGGTAAAAGAAGCTTCTTCCCGTACTTTCCCACTGAAAGATACAGGAAGAAGTAGGCTTTGTTGAAAATCGAACGTAAGAACTTCTACGCTGGAGTTATTTTTTGCCAAAGCTGTCTTAGTTTTGATTTCCATGTAAAAAGTATCTGCTTCTGTAAGACACCAGGCATTGAATTAAAATAATAAGCCATGAAGATATTCTATTACCTGTCACAATGTAAACTGGAACAAACTTTTGATGATGATAATGTTGATAGTATGAATATGACCTCATCGTCAACGTCCAGGTAGGTAATTCGGTGTATCAAATAAACTACGAAGATTGATAAGTGTTGGTTGGGAATCATTTCGTTTTAGCTTGCCAAGGAAAAAGTGATGAAATAATTTTTTTTTTTTTTTTTTTTTTTTGTACCGCATCAACCCCTAGGGTTATTAGCGGGTGGTATATCTTTATTTTAGAAAAGTTACATTTAGTATATTATTAAAATTTACATAACAGTTTTGTAAAATACAAACATTTTATGTTATGTTACAGTTTGTTATACAGTTTACAATTTTTGATAAAATTTATTGTATTGCTGATGTCTTCTTTTAGAGTTTCTTTCAAATTGTGTTTTAGTTTTGCTGTCGATCTTGCTGTTGAGTACACTGGACAGTCTATCATTATATGTTGCACTGAAAATGGTATTTGACAGATGTGGCAAATCGGCTGAGGGTCCTTGGAGATGATGTATCCATGTGTAAATTTTGTATGACCTAGCCGCAGTCTGTTAATAACTACTTGGTCATGTCTTTTAGCTGGGAGCGGTAGTAAAGCAGAAGTAACATCTGGTTTGATACTTTTTAATTTTGCTTCTGTTTGGTTCCATTTTACTTGCCAGATTTTGTTCATGTAAGTTTTTATTAATGTTTTTTGGTCTGAAATTGGTATGTTTTGCATAATAGGAATTGTCATGTTATTGATAGTTTCTGTTGCTGCTTTATCAGCTGCTTCATTACCCTTTATCCCAACATGGGATGGTACCCATAAAAATGTTATGTTTTTACCACATGTTTGGACATTGTATAGCATGTCTTTTATTAATGCTAAATTGGCATGAGTAGGATACATCTGCTTGACACCATTTAAGGCACTTAGAGAATCTGATATAATAAGAAAGTTTGTATCAATGCTGGTACATTGGTTCAGTGCGTTGAAGATTGCCTGCAGTTCTCCAGTATATATGCTACACTCCTTGGCTAGACGGGTGACAGAGGTGTTGTCTTCAAAAATAGCTGCAGCAGCTACACCATTACTGCTTTTAGAGGCATCAGTAAAAATTAGTTTGAAATCAGGGTATCTGGAGATGGTAGACCGGAATTGTTGTTGTATTTCAGAAGGATTGTGTGAATGTTTGGGATAGTTAAGTAAGTTAAAATCTACTTTTGGTATTTGAACTTTCCAGGGAGGAGACTGGCATCTGTTTGTAGAAGTGGCTCTCAATTGATGTATATCGAATTCAAATCGATTTATTCGTTCATTGAAAGGTAAGTTTCTAGGGCAATAATTTGAGTACAGATTTGGAGGGTTGCTTCTTATTAGGCTTGTTATAAACGGGTTTTCCTTTGCACTGAGATATTTAGTAGCACAACACATTGAAAAATATTGTCTTCTGAGAGTTAATGGCGGTTCTCCTGCTAGGACTTGAAGGCTGCTAATTGGCGTGGTTCTGAAAGCTCCGAAAACTATGCGTAATGCTGTGGATTGGATGATGTCCAGTTTGTTCATTTGAGTTTTAGTAGCAGTTTCGTAGCATATACATCCATAATCTAGTTTGCTTCTAATTAGAGCTTGATATAATCGCAGAAGAATAGTTGTGTCTGCGCCCCATTTGTGATTGGAAAGAACTTTTAGAAGATTTATTCTCTGTTGGCATGATTTAATTAGTTCATTTATGTGCGATGTCCATTTTAGTTGAGAGTCGAATGTCATTCCCAAAAATTTGATTTCATTGGTTGTTATAAGAGTATTTCCGTTAAGTTTTAAATTTAAGTGGTGTTGTGTTTTTCTTTTGTCAAATATTATTACTTTAGTTTTTTCGGTTGAAAATCTCAAGCCTATATCTAAAGACCACCCTTCTAATTTATTTAGTGTATTTTGTAATATTGATGCAGCTGATTTTAGGTTTTTACTTCTCATATATATTACAAGATCATCGGCGTAAAGGTTTGCTTTTACTGGAAGCATAAAATGGTTAGATACGTTGTTGATTGCTATTAAGAATAGCAGGGGGCTTAATACAGATCCTTGAGGGATACCATTTTCCAGTGATTTCTTAGTTGACATGACACCGTTTGTTTTAACTTTTATACTTCTGTTCTCCAGGAAGTTTTTGGCGAAGGCTAGGAATTTACCATCTATTTTCCAACTCTTCATTGTTTTTAAAATGTGATATGTCCACGTGGTGTCAAATGCTTTTGTGATGTCAAAGAAAATTGCTATTAATTTTTGTTTATGTATAAAAGCTTCGTGTATTTCAGATTCTAATGCTATAATGTTATCTATTGTAGACCGTTCTGATCGATACCCACTTTGAATGGATGTAAGGAGATTTTTCTTTTCTAAGTACCATTTTAATCTTTTGCTTAGAATTTTTTCCATTATTTTACAGATGCTACAGGTAAGAGATATTGGTCGATACGAAGAAGATAAGTTTTTTGGTTTATTGTCTTTTAAAAATGGTATTATAATTGCTTCGCGCCAGAGAGATGGAAATTTATGGGTCGAATAAATTTTGTTGAAGATCTCTACTAAAGTAACCTTCGCGCTTATAGGTAGTTTTTCGATGAAAATTGGTGGTATGTCATCAGGTCCAGGTGAGGTATTTTTGAGGTTATTAAGACTTTCATTTAATTCATCAAGTGTTATGGAAGTGTTTAGTGGATCAGCAGTATCTTCTATATTAATTTTTGATGCTTCTGTTCTTTCTTTGTGTTCTAAGAAATTTGGGTGGTACTGCTGATTGCTTGAATACAACTGATAGTGTTCTACTAAAATTTCTGAGATTTCGTGTTTGTCTGAAGTTGTTAGATCATTTGTAGTGATTGTGTCAATATGGTTAAATGTTTTTGAACCTTTTATTTTCCTTATTTTTTGCCATATATCCCTTATGGGCGTAGACGAGTCAATTGACGACACGTAATTGGTCCAGCTCTCTTTTTTTGCTTGTTTTATTAAAAATCTAGATCTGGCCCTTAAAGATCTAAAATTGTTTAAGTTATTAGGTGTGTTAAACTTTTTGTATATATTAAAAGCATGTTTTGTTTGCTTTAAAGCGGATGCGATTTCAGTGTTCCACCAAGGAAGAGGAGCTTTTGTGATATTTTTGGTTTTTCCTATAGAATCTCTGGCTGCGTCTAAAATTGTACCATTGAAAGATGATAGAGTAGTGTCTATATTATCTGATATAACGAGATTTGGTATACGTATGCTTACTAAGTTCGAGTATTTTTCCCAATCGGCTGACTTTAATTTCCAAGTTTCATATGGTGTTGTACAGGTTTTTTCATCTTTGTCATGAGTAATTATTATCGGAAAATGATCACTGTCGTATAGGTGGTCCAATGTATTCCACTGTAAAAATGGAGCTAAAGTTGAATCACTGATAGATAAGTCTATGGAGGAAAAAGTGCCATTATGTGCATTGAATCTAGTAGGTGCTCCTGTGTTTAATAAAACTAGTTTTATGTTATTAATTGCTTCTAATAATATTCGTCCATTTTTATCTGTTCTTTGTGATCCCCATGCGATGTTGTGGCAGTTTGTGTCACCCAAAATTAATTTTGGAGATGGAATTTGTTTAATTACATTTTGAAGTTCTAATAGAGTAGTTTCGTCAGGATGTGGTAAATATACGTTGCATATGTTAATTTTAAAATGATGTATTACCGAAACTGCTACTGCTTCCAGATTTGTATTTAACGGAATTTCTTGGGATTGGATGGTTGAATGTACAAAAATTCCGACTCCACCACTGGATATTTGCTGTACTGCTCGATTTTTTGTATAGGGCATATAATTTTTTAGTTTTGCTTGATTGTTGGAAAGACGAGTTTCTTGAAGACATATTATTAGTGGTGACAGTTCATTGATTAGCATTTTAATGTTTTCAATGTGGCTATAATAGCCATTCAAGTTCCATTGAAGAATGAATATAATTGGACTATTGAGATAAATCGTAGTCGCTTTCTTCAGTGAGGGAAGATTCATTTGTTGGATTTATTTTCTTTATAATTCTTGTGATATTATTTTTCATGCGTCTATCATTTAATTTTGAGTGAACCATTTTTAATAAGGTGTATAAGCCGTCAAAATCTTCTGTATAGTTTTTAGCTGTGACTTCAGGAAATTTTGATCCTATTGCGTTTATCACGAAGTCGCATAATTCAGAGAAATTTAGCGTATATGAAGGAGATGCTGTCATTAAAATGTTTTCAATTGGTTTTAATGTGGCTTCGACATCTAAAGCCTTTTTCTTTTTTTTGTGTGCGGATTTTTTTGGAGTTATGAAAGTTTCGTTTAGGTTTTTAGTTTCTGAGATTTCAGGAGAGGTTGAAATTTGCCTTTTTGCTTGATTGGTTGTTTTACTATTATTGCTGTTAGCTTTAGTTGAAGGTATGCTGTGTACTATAAGCGAATCATTTGTCGTTGGGATATCTGCAGAAATAGGGTTGAAACAGTTGGTTGTATCATCTGAAATATTTGTTGCTGAACTATTCTGATTTATTTCCATGAGTTCGAGTTCTGAGGTATAAGGATCTTTAAGTGTTTCTGTACCAGTTGATGTTGATGTGCAGTTTTCTTCTTTGTGGCCAGTAGTATTACATCTAGAGCAATTTAAACCATCTAGGGATAGGAAGATTCTGTAAGGAGTGTTGTCATAGGTTATTAAGATTGTATTTGGAATTGGTTTGGTGATTATCGGAGAGACAAATATTTGCCGCCTAAAGCTTAAGACATGACTATACTCAGACTCGGGCATGCCAACTTTTAAAAACGTTAATTTGGATACTGCAGTTATTTCTAGTTGTTTCAGTTCTTCTTCTAAAATACTGTTCGGAATGCTGGGGCAGATGTTTGATATTACTAGTCTCCTTGCTGGCGTAATAAGTCTTCGAATTTCTATCTCATTGCCTTGGATGAGTACTGTTTTATGGTTGTTTAGTAAGGTATCTACTATGCTAGTATTGTTCAAGTAAATACAAACTCTGTTGTTAGCTATTCGTGATGCAAAGATAACATTTTTTGGTGTGAGTAGAGACCCTATGGCTACTATGTATTCATGTATTTTAATACCTTGGATAGCTGACAGAATAATGGCTTGTTCTTTTGAAGGAAAATTGAAGTTGCTTACTGCATTGGAGTATGTCGATGTTGATGATGTAGTAGGTATACTAATATTTTCAGAATTATCCATTTTTAATTTTTGTTTTCTTCATTTGATAAAATTTTTCTAGAGCCGGTCTTGTATCGGCTAATTAGTTCGACTTGTGGAAGTTGCCAAAAAACCAGAGACTGGATTAATTGATGTTTAGTAAGAGCAGATTTTAATCGGCACTTTATCAACTAAACGCAGGGTTGGAATCTCGAATTAAACTTTAAAATGTGGAGAAACTTTAAAATGTGTAACCACACTTTGACAGTTATTTGACCGATGAAATAATTTTATTTTTTATTAATAAATATTAATTATGTATCGATTTTTACCTTTATGCGAATTATTCCCAAGTTCAATATCTATTTTGACTGGACTATGATGGATTGATTGAATTTTAACAGAGACGTGGCGTCGAAAATTAGTCGTTTCAATATTTTAATAATGAATTATTTATAAATACTAAATGGATGCTTTAAATTATACATATTATCGACATACCGCTAGTGACAATAATTTGCAATAACTAATAATACTTCTTTTTTGTTGCAGGTAAATATTATCGGATATTCGTCAGTTTGTTTCTTCAAGCTTCATCTCCTCGCTGACGGTTTGAGATAGGTATCTCAATTATCTTATTTGCCGCTTAAAAAACAGCCTCTTAAGTTTGTTATTCAGAAATTTCTCTTATTAACTTGGATCAATCAGTAAGTATTAGTAAATAATTATATTAAAATAAGAACAATATCCACTCATAACTAACCTTCTCTAATAATTTAATTAGAGGATTTAAATTTTAAGACGCATTGTCGAGTGGAGCCCAAGACAAGAAGTACTACTGAGCAGAGGCCGCCCACCAACCAGATGGACCGACGTCATGAAGCGTGTCAGCAGTAACTGGATGCAAGCTGCACAAAACAGAGGCAGTTGGAAAGAGGTGAGAGAGAAGAACTGGATTGAAATGGACAAGATTTGATTAGATCTTTATTTGAAAGAGCACATGCAACAGCTTTAATGCGCTTAGAAGCACGTGTGTAGGCAATTTCTTCAATTGTGTTGTAATTAGTTCTTTAAAGATTTGCCTTAGAAATTGGAAATTTATTCTAATTAGTTAACGAGAGACTAAAATGTACTATAGATTTATTCCAGAGAAGTTTAGATGATAATAATATTAGAAAGTAACTAAAGTCTACAGAAACCCAGGAAACACCAACCAATATTTTAATTATTCCCTAAACCTCAACATAAATATCAGAAAGGGAATCATCAAATCACTGTGTGATAGAGCCCAAATCTAAATACTTGGGTACTTCAATAAACGAAACTGGAGACCAAAACAATGAAATAAAAAGACGTATCGAAATTGCCAGGGCCACTTTCATAAAGATGAAGAAATTCTTCTGAAACAGAGATATAAGCATCCCTCTCCGATTAAGAATGCTAAGGGGCTACGTATTTAACACGCTATTATAGGGTGTAGAGGCCTGGACTCTCAAGCAGAACAATATAAAAAATATTGAAAGTTTCGAGATGTGGTGCTACCGTCGAATGCTGAAGATAAGTTGGGTCGAAAGAGTTACAAACTTTAAAGTAATGCGAAGGATAGGAAAAGACCCAGAAATTTTGTCAACAATCAAACGAAGAAAACTCGAATATTTGGGTCACCTGATGAGAGGACATAAATACGCATTACTTCAAAATATAATGCAAGGAAAAATACAAGGTCAGGATAGCCTTGATGATTTCCAATCTCCGATAGGAGTGGCACAAGAAGAAGAAGAGCCCAAAACACTTGCTCCAATGAAAATTCGTTTCGGGAAGAAAATAAAGACTACCAAGAATTAAAAAAAATGATTATCCATTGTCATTTATGTACAGGAAATTCCACAAGATTTAAAAAAAGAAATAAAAAAAACATCAAAAATGATCCATAAATGCTCATAACAAGGACAACATACAAAAGAGAGATAAAATGTCTTGTGAATGCAACAATTTTTATCTGGAGGAACCTCAAGACTACGAAGTGTTAGGTTAAATAAGCAAAAATCATGCGTTCAAAAAAACTGACAGATCCCAGATATACAAATGTACCTTGGATATTGAGCAGCAAGTCCAGTAGAAAGATGCATCAATAGTCGTGGAAGAAGCGGAGAGAAAAAAGAGAAAAATCAATATACCAACACTCACAAGTTAATAGCAGGTCAGAAATACATAAGCACAAAAAGATCAAAATGTCGTTTATGAAGAAGTCAATATTATTCAAATGTGTTGGAAATCTATATAAACTCCCAGTGAGATTCGACCTGAAAGCTCTAAGGCAAACTCGTAGTCTAATTTTCAAGATTTATTTTTTATTGGGATGACTTAAAATCCCAATTTATCAGAACTGGCAATTACACTGGAGGAGGCAAAACTGATCATATATACGGACTAACGTCCATCATAAGCAACACAACTAGAAAATCAGTGTTAGATGTGCTTTAAATTTCAGAAGGAGTAATAATGCTCAAAATTCAAGCACTGAACTACAATATTAATATGATTCAAGTCTATATACCCACAGCTGATAAGACCGAACATGAGATCGAAAAGTTTTATTCAGAATTGCAGAATACACTAAAGTTAACAAAGTCGATAATATGTACATTTAGGAGACTTGGAAGTAAATATTGGATGCAAAAAGGTATGGTTGAAAATATAGTAGGACGGTTCGGATTAGAAACTAAAAATGAGAGAAAAGAAAGGCTCATAGAATTCTGCCAAGAAAAGAATATGGTAATTGCCAATAGAAAACATCTTCTTTACATACAGAAAACCACATTGTTAGAAATCAGATAGAGTTTATACTCATAAACAGCAAATATAAAAACTTCTATAACATCAGTTAAAACTTATCCTGGAGCAGATGCACCTTAAAAGACCGATTTTTCAAAATAAAGTTCCTAATAAAAAAAAATTCGAACAAATGGTCAGAAGTTTCACATTGGCAATCAATATTCTGTGGATGTGACTATGATTCTTTACAAAGGTATCTTTGCAGGGAATCAGACAATATATAAAAAATAAACCACAGACATGGTGTTTCAAATTCTTTTTAAAAGCAGTTGTTTTTGGTACCATCACAGACTTCATAGCTTATTAGAGTGCGTTTACGCGTTTGATCAGCTAGCAAGTCCCTCTAACGAATTAACAAGTATAGAAAAGGAGTTAGGTGCTTTATTGTAAATTATTACGTGTGACCCAGAAAACTTACAGATGTACTGGACTACTACATAAGCAAAGGAGTGTTTAGAAACAACTGTCTAATAGAATCCAGCTATGATCTCTCATCGGATCATACACCGGTTATTATGGGCCTGAGTACCACAATTATAAAAAATCCACCACCTCCTCGACTAACGTCAAAAAACACCAACTAGGAAGATTTTCAATTCTACCTAGAAGAAAACCAACCTTAATCTTTGGATCAAATCTATACATGACATAGATACAACAGCTCAATAAATACTTCACCACACTTGTGCAAAAAGCGGCATGGCAATCTACACCACGAACTAAACGCAAACACATACCACAAATGTTCCCCTGCACATTCGCCAACTTATTGCTGAAAAACGTCGTGCGAGAACCTTGCAAAGATCTAGAAAGAACATAGATCTACATATATTCGATAGACTACGTAGGCAACTTGGAGTAGCCATCAAAGCCGCAAACAACGAAACCTTCGAGCATTACATTACAAACCTTACAGCAAATGACCAGACGTAATGGAAGGCGACTAAGTAGCTTAAGAAACCGTACACAACTATCCCTCCCATCCGTAAACCAAATGGCGAATGGGCCTGTTCCAACAAAGAAAAAGCGGACGTCTTTGCTGAACATCTTAAAAACGTATTTTAAACAGGGTCCTGATAAAGAAGTGGAAGAACTAATTAGAGCAGCATATCAAATGTCTCTCCCAATTAAAAGTTTTACTCCTACAGAAGTCAAGAGAGAAATAAACAAACTCAACTCATAGTTGAGTGATATTTAACCACATGCTAAGCTTTTCATACTTTCCAAGAATATGGAAATTTTTAAAATAAACATATCCTCAAGCCAAGAAAAGGGCCCAATGAAGTAACATCTTATCGACCTATCAGCCTACTCCCAACGGTAAGCAAAGTTTTTGAAAGATTGCTGCTGCAAAGGATATACGCAGATCATGAATTCCTAACATTATTTCCAAAAATATCAGTTTGGATTTGGAAAATCACTGCACTACCCAACAGGTCCATCGAATGATAAATGAAATACCAAAAAGTCTTGAAGAAAAGAAATACTGCAACGCTGTATTTCTAGATATCTCACAAGCGTTTGACAAAGTCTGGTACAGAGGTCTGCTTTACAAAGTAAAAATAGCACTATCCAGTAACTATTTCCTCCTACTTAAATCCTACATATTAAATACCTAGATATTTCTCTGTAAAATTCAAAGACCAACAATACAACCTCTGCCCTACCAACTCCGGAGTCCCGCAGGATAGTGTTCTAGGGCTGCCGCTTTTCTCACTCTACGCAGCCGATATACCAGAGACTAATAATACTACAATCGCTTCCTTTGTTGACGACGTAGCAATACTAGCTGTAAATGAAGATCCCATACAAGCCTCACAAAACCTGCAACATAATTTGAACATACTCAGTGATTGGTATACGAAATGAAGAAGTAAATAAAACAAATTCAACTCAAATAACATTTACGAACCGTCACATATGCCCACCTGCACGAATGGAAAATGTAAGAATACCAACAGTAACAGACGCTAAATACCTTGGCCTCCATCTTGACCAACGTCTTACTTGGAAGAAACATATCCAGACCAAAAGAAGGCAGCTTGACTTAAAATTCCGGCAAATGCATTGGCTTTTTCGACGTAAATCAAACCAACATCCAAAACAAAATTCTTCTATACAAAGCCATACTCACACCTATCGGGTTTTACGGCCTACACCTATGGGACTGTGCCAATCCAACGACGCTGAATATTATCCAAAGATTCCAGTCTAAACTGCTAAGATCGATAGTGGATGCGCCATGGTACGTAAGTAATCAAACTTTTTACTACGACTTAAAGATTCCTTTCATCAGAGAAGAAATCCATCGGGCCACGGAGTTATAAAATGAACGTACCATTCATCATGAAAATGAGCTAGTAAGGGAATTATTCAACAATGGTACAGCCAAAAGAAGACTAAATAGAACCTGGCCCCAAGACCTACTTCAAAACAAAACCAAAATGGAATAAGGTGAGGCATCATTGGAGGTCTCTCCTTCACGCCCAAAACCTGTAACACATTTACTTAATACTCTGTAATGATGTAGATTGTAAATAAACATAATTATAAAAAAAATTATTACGTGTGCATACAACTAAGACTTTTCTGGAATCAAAAATAGAAGAATTCTAAAATCTTAAAGTCCTATGAATGAGTGATTGATGGAGTGAAAAGACTCACAAGAGAGATCTGAAAACGAGATATAGTACTTTATTCTTGCAAAGAGTGATTACAAAAAAAACTGACTATTTTGCGTTGGAAAGACCTTCAAAATGATTTTAAAAAGATTTAAATAGGTAAAATAAATGTTTTAAAAAACTACTAAAACAAACTAAAAATAAAGATTACTAAAATCTCTCTGATATTTACTGGTTAATTATCTCAACGGATATTCCAACAGTTGTGATTGCTATAGCACAACCGTTTCCCTCTGTCGGTGGAAATGCCGCTGTTGTCCGTTTATTCACTGCTAAACGAGTCTCATAATTCCTACAATAAATAAATCATAGAAATTAATCGACTAATAAACGAGATATTCAATGTTCCAAATTTCACTATGAATTATTACAACGCAAATTGAAATATTTGGGATTTGAGTTTGGAAACCATAGATATTCATATGCCATATTTTTTCTGTAAACAAATGTTTATCTGTTACATAAAAAATGGCAGGGTGTTTGTTGTACAATATTTTTGTATAATATTTATTGACAAGGCACGATAAATTTGTTATTACATGTTTTTAGCTGCCTTTAGTCAAAATATTCAGTACCGCAATTGCTAACAATGCACTATAATTCATATTAAACTAGGAATTTTTGTTAATTCGGTCCTAGGTATTCAAATATTTAATAAACAAATTAAATTAACAGAAAAGACACGGGGCTTCTGCATAGTCGCTCTGATGAGTTCTTCTTCTTCTGGATGGGTCTTTGCCTGTCTAGCTATGTCCTTCCATTCAGATCTCTCTGAAGCCCTTCTCCTCCATTTCTTATATGCATGGTTTTCAGGTAGTCTTTTACGTCATCCAACCATCTCGTCCTTGCCTTCCCTTTTTTCGCCTTCCTACTGGCTTCCATTGTAACATCTTCTTTATCGTTTTCATGTCTTCTTGTCGTTGAACATATCCCAGCCATGACAGTCTTTGACTTTTCACAAATCTTACAATGTCATACCCTTCATTCAGTTCATTAATCTCGTCGTTTCTACTGATTCTCCATGTGCCATCTTCCTCTTGTACCGGGCCATATACTTTTGTCAGTAGCTTTCTCACGAATGTCCCGAGTTGGGCTTCCTCTTTTTTCGTCATTACCCAGGTTTCATAACCATAGGTTACTACGGGTCTAATCAAAGTTCTGTAAAATGTTTATCAAACAAAATTCGTTCTACGTACGTGAACCTTCAATAATGCATGGATAATATAATACAACTACAATCTAAGATACAGCTTATTATTCTACATAAACAAATCAAATAATATTCAGTGTCCTTCCTAATGCAATTTTGATATAACGATTGTACCAGGAAAAATTTGTAGGAATTATCCAATTCTCTCCACAGCTCCGTGTCCCCTCTCAGAACAAATTTGATCTCCTTCGACTATCGACAACTTATTCACACGTTACTAATATGATATAATATTTTTTTAACCCAAAGTTCTCAAATTTAATATATTATGAATGTTTCTCCCGTTGAAACGCTTCCTCTGCCTTGAGTTGTCCAATTCCTTGTTCTATGCAAAATGAACTATCAGTTCTCAGCAACCTCCTATGTAATTGGCAATATTGAACAAGATATTGCAATTTAGTGTCTTCAATGCTCTCCTTCGAATGCACGTACCTTTCCAATTATGCCAGCCTCTTTTCCTCTCGCCAAACTTAATCTCTCGTTCCGAAATAAACAGCGATACGTAGAATACAAGTAGGAAAAGTTTACTTACAAATTTGTACCAGATCAGCTACCGTCGGACACAATTACTTTACCAACTCACAACTTATTCTTTATCACTCGCTACCCTTGGATACCACCTTGAAAATCAACCATTCACTTTAAGAAACTGGAACTAACTAACTGTCTCATCTCCTCTATCCATCCATTCAACCTCTCATTATATACACCCATCACCACTTTCCAAATTCTCGGCCAATCAGAAATTTGCATACCACTCCCACATAAAATCAGAAATACCTACAAACTTTCCTAATTCATATTATTTCTACAAGGACACTTAATTTCTACTGGGTATTTAGATATTCCGAACAATTATTTATTTATTAACTACTTTTATTGTCCTTTTCATGGCACAAATCCGGCTTACGGAACAATTTATGGCTTATGGGGAAAAACCATCGTTAACTTCTATTCATTGTTATATTTATACAAAAGATTATTTATGACTAAGATTACCCTTTGGTTAATTCCAGGCAGCTCGGAGTATTTTTTTATTTTCTATATCTCTGAAATATTGATTTCATCGTACATTTACTATTTTTATCCTTCAATTTTGAATACCACAACAATATATATATATATATATATATATATATATATATATATATATATATATATATATATATATATATATATATACAAGAAATACTGGATATTATTGTCTGTCGATATAAAAAAACAACACAGTTTATTAGGGCTGCAGTCAGTAGGTTTGGCCGGGATGTTATAGAAACACTCTTTTGACTTTTGGTCGAGCTTTCGGAATTTCGGAAGTTCTTGCTATTATATTAATAGAAGTAGTATATTAAACCTGTCTTGATAGTATGCAATATGTTGTTTTGTATGCAGGTGTATTACGGTGTGTATATGTAAAAGTAAATCTTTATTTTATTTTTGATGTTTTGTCAGTAAGTAACAATAAATGTTGCTCAATTTATCTATGTCTGACTTTTTATTTATACACGACGTATTAGATTTTATGAAACACATTTCCAAGAAAACACGTTTTAAATGGTTTTTTTTCTTTGCCAGAATACAGGAATCTTCGAAATTAAATTCATGTTTTAAAATTAATGCATGTTCTGTGAGCGCACATGCGTTTATCTTTTTGGTTTTTATGTCGCTGCGATGTGATATTACTCTATTGTGTGAAAATTACGAGATGATTCTCCGATATACACGTTTTTACAATTAGCAATATATATATATATATATATATATATATATATATATATATATATATATATATATATATATATATATATCTATATATATATATTTACTTATATATAAAAAATTTATTGTGCATAGCTGCATCGCGGATCAGTTGACTGCAAAGCGTATAAAACTGCCTAAAAATTAAAAATACAAGTTTCAACTTAAATTTTCCATCAGTTTTTATAATTCCAAAGGCACTATTAAATACATTATTAAATATAAAACTCGATGAATATTTCACGTGTCACTAAAATACTTAAATTGCCTTCTATTGTTTGAAATATTAACTTGTAATTATCGCCAACGAGGAAGCGCTAAATTTGAATAGTTGATTTCGTTTATTAGTAATTTATATTTTTCGAAAATCAAAAAGCAAAATGGTGTTTGGTGTTCGTGTTTGACCCAGAAACGCAAATATTCAGGATTGAAACTATATATTTTATCTCTTTGTTTTTACAATTGACAATTGACAATATTATTACAATATGGAAATTTTTGGAGTGGGTGAGATACAAATATCTACGTTATCCCACCATGTCCTTAAAATTATGTTCGAAAGTGTATTTAAACAGTTAAGTGCTGTTAGTGAGATAAAAGTTTAATGATCTCTATTTGAAACGATTTCGCTATAAACACTACTCCAGCAAAGAAATAATGAAATGAGTCACACGCGTGATCTTAAGGTATCGTATAATTTAACTGCCCCTATGAGTTTTACCAAGAAGCCTATCAATAGCGGAGAATTTATTTTTTATTTAGCATATGGCATATTAAGAAGACATAATTAAGAACAATATTTTTATAAAAAACGTTAAATGGAGTATTAGAAACTAACATCTAATATAACAATATACTCTAAAACATTTTCGGTCTCATTCAGGAATTCCATCTTTTTAGTTTTTCTTGCTGTTCTGTCAATATATTACCCTCCTTATACTTCTTTACTTCTTTTGTTTGAATTATTTTTCGCTTTTATTCAGTTTCTGAAAATAGATAAGATAAAGATATCATTAAAAGAAAAAATAATGCATATCAATTTATACAACCCAAGAAATACACGGGATAAGGAGCAAACATATAAAGAACTCAGAAAGGAGGGAAAACGCGAGCATCAAAGAAGATTATGCAAGAGCTTTAATAACTAATGGCGTAAAATAAAACTTTAACATCCTAAATAACACAAGAAAAGAATTTAAACCACGGCTGATGGTGTGTAGAGACAAAAATAGACATATTATAGTTAGTACCAGTGACGAAGCACAAAGCAGATAGGTTGAGCACTTCAAACAACTACTTGGTATCGAAGTGGAAAATCATAAGTCACCGCAAAGACCAAAAAATAACACCCGCGTAGAAGAATATTGGAATTAAGAGACACAATCACACGACTCAAAAATAACAAGTCTCCATGAGTCGACTGCATCGCCGCAGAGCTCATCAAACATGGAGGTAACAGCATTATACATCAAATTCACAGCATAATTGTCAAAGTCTGGGAAGAAGAATAAACGCCAGAGGAATGGTACACTCGAATCATAATATGCCTACTGCACAAAAATGGAAGTTTGTTAAAATATAAAAATTATAGGGGTATAACTCTTCTGAACACAATATTCAAAATATTCTCCAACCTGTACAGCCGTTTAAGTACGTACGTGGAAGAACTCCTTGGTAAATACCAAAGCAGTTCTAGGTCAAGTAGATTTTTGTGCTACGTCAAATCTTAGGAAAAACCAATAAATTTAATATTGATAGCTATGACATTCAATCCTATGACGAGGATCATATGCCGAGTCAAATCTTCAAGTGCTATCTCCGCGGCGGAGGTCGACAATCATCATAGCTATTCGGACTTTTGAGACGGCTGCTCTGAAAAGTTCATTTGATGTACATCCGTACCACTCTCTCAGGTTGCGCAGCCATGAATTATTCATCCTTCTCAGAACCTCTTTGTTTGTGACGTGTATCGTGTTCTGTTCACGATATTTTCAGAATTCTTCTATACTCCCACAGCTCGAATGATTCCAGTTTTTTCATTGATGTCGCATTCAAGGTCCAAGATTCCATTCCATAAAATAAAGTCGAAAAAACAGCACCTCGCCAACCCAACTCGTAGGTCCAATTTTAAATTCAAGTTCCGAGTCAAATATCATCATCATCATCAGTGGTGCTACAGCTCTAGTTGAGCTTTGACCTTCCCCAGTCTATTTCGCCAGTCATTTCTGTTCATCGCCAACCGTTGCCAATTTGCCGCGCCGATTTTCCTTGCGTCCTCGTCCACACCGTCCCTCCATCTCAGTCGTAGTCTGCCTCTACTCCTATTTCCCACTGGGACCGATAATAGAGTTCGTCTGGGTGGGTAATTTTCATTTGCTCTTGACACATGTCCAGCCCATCTAAGCCTACCTATTTTTATGAAGGATATTACATCTCTACCATTTACTATTTTTTTATACTTCTCGTACAATTTGAAATTATATCGCCTTCTCCAAATACCATTCTCACAGAATGCGCCCATTATTCTTCTTAGTATCTTCCTTTCTAAGACGAGCAGAAGATTTGCGTCTGTTTTGGAGATGGTCCATGTTTCTGACCCATATGTCAGCACTGGTAGGATGAGTGTTCTATATATTATTAGTTTGGTTTTCTGGCTTAAATTTCTGTTTTTTAGCTGCTTGCTTAGTCCAAAATAACATTTGTTTGCTAGCAGTACCCTCCGTTTTACTTCTTCAGATGTGTCATTATCGTTTGTTATGAGAGAACCCAAATATGTAAACTTATTTACTACCTCAAAATTATATTGGTCTATACTGAAGTTTTCTTCAGCGTTTCTAGCTCTACCTCTAGCTCTAGTTTATTTTAAGGCCCATATTTTGTGCGGCTGTCAAGAAGGTGGAAGTCATCTCTTTAAGTCCTCGTGTAGTACGTGCGATCAAATCCAGATCGTCAGCGTAAGCCATAATCTGCGTTGATTTATTAAAGATTGTTCCCCTATTGTGTAACTCGGCATCTCTTATAGTCTTTTCTAACGCTATATTAAAGAGAAGGCACGCCAGCGCGTCTCCCTGCCTTAACCCTGCATATGTTTCAAACGCTTGTGACATATCGCCTTGTATTTGCACTCTGCAGATCACTTTACTCATAGTTGTTTTTACGAGCCTTATTAATTTATGAGGAATGTTAAGTTCATTCATGGCTTCGTATAATTTACCTCTTAGGACGCTATCATACGCTGACTTAAAGTCCACAAAGAGATGGAACGTGTCAATATTAAATTCATTGGTTTTTTCTAAGATTTGACGTAGCACAAAAATCTGGTCAATTGTTGACCTACCTGGCCTAAAACCGCTTTGATACTCACCAAGGATTTCTTCCACGTACGTACTTAAACGGCTGTACAGGGTGTTGGAGAATATTTTGTACATTGTATTCAGAAGAGTTATACCCCTATAATTTTTACATTCCAACAAATCTCCCTTTTTGTGCAGTGGACATATGATTCCAATGCACCATTCCCCTGGCATTTGTTCTTCTTCCCAGACTTTGACTATTATGTTGTGAATTTGGTGCATAATGCTGTTACCTCCATGTTTGATGAGCTCTGCGGGGATACAATCCACTCCTGGGGATTTGCTATTTTTGAGTCGTGTGATTGCGTCTTTCACTTCAAATATTGAAGGAGGTTCTACGTGAGTGTTATTTCTTGGTTTTTGGGGTGACGCATCATTTTCCACTTCGGTACCAAGTAGTTCTTTGAAGTGTTCAACCCATCTGCTTTGTACTGCGTCAGTGGTACTGACTATATGTCCATTTTTGTCTCTACACATCGTCAGCCGTGGTTTAAAATCTTTTCTTGTCTTATTTAGGATATTATAGAACTTTCTAGTTTCATTTTGCCCCTTTAATGATTGAAGCTCTTGCATAATCTGGTTTTCGAAGGTCCGCTTTTTCCTTCGATGTATGCGTTTTTCCTCCTTCCTAAGATCTTTGTACATTTGCTCCTTATCCCGTGTTCTTCTTTGTTGCATAAGTTTATATGCATAATTTTTTCTTTTAGTGATATCTTCACATTCATCGTCGAACCAACTGTTGCGTGGAGTGGATTCTTCTGGTCCTAGGACGTTGTTTGCCGCTTCCTTAATTGTTCTTCTACATATATCCCATTGCTCGCTAGCTGTTAAATTCTCATCTGTTGTGCTTTCATGTTCAAGGTAATTTTGATACCTTTCTAGTGCACGGGGCTCTTTCAAGAGTTGTAGCGAGTACTTTTCTTGCCATTTTCTTTTTTTTGCATTTGAGATTCTTGCTCTTATTTTTGCGCCTACTAAGAAGTGGTCTGAATCTATATTAGCTCCACGATAAGTACGTACATCCATTAGATTAGAGAAGTGCCTGGTTTCTATTAGTCCGAGTCAAATATAATCTATTAAAATAGCAAGAATTATCGTTTATGTGTAATATTGAAGTAAAAATAAACAATGGAATTATCCGATTGTTTATTCATCGCATTCATATCCATATTCATATTGAAAATTTTTCAGTTTTATGCATTTTATGGAAACTTTCATGGAAATATATAAAATTTAAAAAATTATAACAATAAATAAGTCATAATAAATGGCGTTCGTATTAATCTCGTTTAAAATATATTATCGATTTTTTTTCCACTGTACATATAGTAAAATTGTTTAAATAATGTTGACGAGAGAATCCCACAACGACATGTTGATTCATCCGCGGGCAAAAATGGTATTTCGTTAACAAACAATGTTATCTAAACAGTTAATTTGTGTTGGTAATTTAAAAAAAGCATCGAACACGATTGAATCGTGTAAAATGAATGAAACGAATTTAAATCCGCAGAAATCTAAAAAGCCAACAGAAACAAACCGACCGACTTTCATTAACTTGTGCAACTTTCGGTCCATGCACTTTTTATTCAGTTACGTGATTCCTGTCCGTATGTCGCTGCTGCTGCCGTTTGAATTTTCGACAGTTTATTCAATTTTAGTGTCCACAACAAGAAATCGATGGGTTAGAAATATCTACTCCGAACTTACTAAAAAGGCAAGACCTGCAGCTGTAATAAACAACTTTGTTTTACTGCACAACATGATTCGTAGATACAGTTTCTTGTAACTGTGTCAATATGAGTTAACGTGTATTATATATAGTTTCGGTATTAAATCAATAAAAAAATTACGCAAAATAATAAACCACTGAAAACACAAACACTTCCACTCAAAAAAAAAAAAAAATGAAAAAAGAATCTTTATAATTTTTACTGCACCTGTTCTCAATGACTTCTCTTCCAAACCTCATAACTGCACTATTAACTGCTCACCAAACTACCTATTTTCCATAACATAAGACGAAAAACGTTGTTACAAATTGTGGAATCATTCTATGAGACATTATATAGCAACCAATCGACTCTAGATATACTTGAATATCAGCAGAGGAAGGTTCAAAATCAGGGTTTCGAAGATATCCCAGAAATCTCCTTGGACGAAATTTACAAGGCTCTAAAAAAGATGAAGAATAACAAAGCTCCGGGGGAGGACGGTGTCGTCACGGAAGCGATAAAGATAGGAGGCTCAGTACTGATAACCAAAATTCAAAAGCTCTTTAATCTATGCCTATGGAATCAAAATATCCCAACAAATAATTCCATAACTGTACTCTTACACAAGAAGGGAGATATAGCAGACCTGGAAAGATACAGACCAATCAGTCTCCACCAAGCTGGATTTTTACCAACCTCGGGAACAAGCCGGTTTCCGCCCTAATTACGGCACAAACGATCACCTACAGTGCCTAAAAACCCTGATATAAAAAAACTAACGAATATAACCGTCCCTTGGCATTGATATTTGTAGACTTTAAAAAGGCGTTTGATACAGTGGAACCACCGTCCATCTTAAGAGCACTACAAGATTGCAGGGTCGACCACAGATATTGTAATATAGTTAAAAATATATATGAAAATGCCACAACAACCATAATAGCAACATTCAGCAACTAATAAAATAAAGATAAAAAGGGGAGTCAGGCAAGGTGATACCATGTCACCAAAGCTGTTCATTACCGTTCTTGAGTATGCGTTTAAAAGACTAACATGGCAACAGAAAGGAATATCCATCGATGGAGAAAGATTAAACCGTCTACGTTTTGCGGACGATATCGTACTTATGTCAGATAATCTGGGAGAGATCAAAGACATGCTCCAAGAACTGAATAACGTACTACAAGAAACTGGGCTGGAGATAAATTTCGAGAAAACCAAAATGATGACCAATATGGTTTCCAGCGAAGAGATACAGATCAATAACAACAAGGTAGAATTAATCGATAAATACACATACTTGGGTCATGAAATTAGAATAACCAAAGACAACCAAACCTGCGAGCTAAATAGACGAATCACGTTGGGATGTGCGGCATATGGAAGGATGAGAGACATTTTTAAAACAAATACCCCAATTCACCTGAAAAGGAAGACATTTAACCAATGCATCTTACCAGTCTTACGACAAAAACGACAAAACATTACAAATTTGAAGAAAAATTTGGACTAACACTGAAACCATTTGCCCCTGACAGTGGCCTCAGCGAGAGTGGTGTAATTATTTTTAAAATTCATTCTTGGTATAAACAAAACATAAAAACAGGAATATTTATTTAACGCGCAATATTAGGCGGCTTAACGATCACAGAATACCTAAGAAATATGCATATGTGATATATAAACAAACTCTAAAATGTGTTTATTATCGACCTCGGCGACGCAAAAAATCGAAAACACTTTTTCGGTGTTTTAACTTGTACGATAGGAAAAAGAAATACATGGAAAATATTCTTTGGTGTTTTAACATATACGGGGCAATTTCAATATATACCAAAGAATTTAAAAATGCTACAGTTTTACGATTCTATTTGATAAGTATAATAACTTTTCGATGATATGTTGTGTTCGATGATGTGTTTCTGCATTGTTCTGCCATTCTTTTTTGGAATTGTTGTTAAAAGAAATGGCCAGAGACAGAGATCTTTAACGGACAATACCCGGCATCACGATGACCACTACGCTCCCTCCATGGGGTCAGGACTAAAGAGAGGGAGAGACCTTGTTGTATTTTCCTGCAGATTTTCAACTTTTATCTTTGTGGTGGACTGGTATTTTTATTTTGATGAAATATATTTATTGTCATTCGGATTAGCTTATGGTCGCTTTCTATCCCTGCCGATTACATTCAAAAATTGGGAAGGGAGTATGAAAGGAGACTTTCTAATGTCTTCTTCAGGGCTTTCGAGATCTCAGTCTCCCGAGCACCCAGACAATACTATACCGATCACTAATCAATGCATTAATGCTACTGGGAACAGCGATCAGTTCTTTATACCGTCGATGGTGACGTGATTTGGGTGGTGGTTGGTGTGGAGGTTGGAATGGGGATTGGTGAGATTGGGATTGGGGATTGGTAGGATTTTGATTGGAGGGTGGAGCAGACGATATTTTCTTTATGAGAGGTCTCCAAGTCGAAGGTAACCGTATGCCATCATCTCTTTTATTGAGACAATTTGGTATTTTTTCAATTGTTAGGGCTCTTGGATAATTCTTAGTTTGTAGAAGCAGATGGGGGCTATGATTCCGGAGTTTTCAAAATCAATTTTGTGACTTGTGAATTGAATCGGAATTGCGAACAGAAATGGAATGTTCATAAATCCTATTTTTGATTCTACGATTTGTTTGACCTATATTAGGTCGGGGGGAGTCATTTGGAATGTTGTCTTTGATTGATCGGACAAGAGATAAAACTTTTTGTCGGGTGGTAAATATCGTCTTAATTCCTCTTGATTTAAGAATTTTGTCGATTATGTCAGTGACACCTTTGATGTAAGTAAGAAAAGCTGTCGTATGATGAGAATCCGAGTCTTTAGGTTTAGATTGAGTGGGAGATTGATGGCTGTGGATGTTCCTATTGACATGATTTTCCCATTAACATCTCATACAACTCTCAAGTGTTTTAAATTCTCAACGCGGTTCTTCCCGAGAACTTAGTAATTTCCATAGACTTCTATATCCTCTTCTTTCCAAGCATATCTCCTTGTACAAGCTTCTCTCGCTCATAGAAAGCTCATTAAAATCATGAATGTGTTGCTTGTGTGAGTCCATTTCAAAAGGTAAAAGAAATAATAAGTTAGACTTACTCACAATCAATTTAATTTAACTAATCGAACGACCGGTTTCGCTTTCTATAATATGCAAAGCATCTTCAGGTCACGATACAAAGTTAAAATGCTGAAAATAATAATCCCATATTAGGGTGTTGTCTAATAAAGATAAAAACAAAGATAAAAACATAGATAGGTGATATAAATTATATAAATTACAGTAATTATGCCAATATTACATGTCTGTGGTTTTATAAATGAATAAAATGTTTAAGCAGACAAGGTACGACCCACAAATTGGTAACATAGTCTATTAAACTATAATGAATTAATAAATAAACCAATAAATAAACATTACTTACATGCCGGTACTCTATTAGTTGATGGTTGAAAGAACATGGTTCAAACTATCTTGGATTGTAGATTGGAGAGCTCAGGTCAACTATTGTAATTATTTAACAATAAACGGGGAAGTTCTTGAGGAGACAGATTGTATGATCTGTCTCTGTCTCTGATTGAGTGTCTCCTCAAGAACTTCCCCGTTTATTGTTAAATAATTACAATAGTTGACCTGAGCTCTCCAATCTACAATCCAAGATAGTTTGAACCATGTTCTTTCAACCATCAACTAATAGAGTACCGGCATGTAAGTAATGTTTATTTATTGGTTTATTTATTAATTCATTACAGTTTAATAGACTATGTTACCAATTTGTGGGTCGTACCTTGTCTGCTTAAACATTTTATTCATTTATAAAACCACAGACATGTAATATTGGCATAATTACTGTAATTTATATAATTTATATCACCTACCTATGTTTTTATCTTTGTTTTTATCTTTATTAGACAACACCCTAATATGGGATTATTATTTTCAGCATTTTAACTTTGTATCGTGACCTGAAGATGCTTTGCATATTATAGAAAGCGAAACCGGTCGTCCGATTAGTTAAATTAAATTGATTGTGAGTAAGTCTAACTTATTATTTCTTTTACCTTTTAAAGCTCATTAAGTTTACACGTTTTCCTCCTGGAAGATTTTAAATTTCAAGCTTCTTTCGGAAATGGTGACTCATTTATTCGGACTAGACGTTCATACCATCTTAAATTGTTGTAGTTCAGCATCTTCCACGATTGTCTCTTTGATGATTTTTTTATTTCTTCGTCTCATCGGGATATTCTGCATGATCTCCGTCATGCGTCTTTTATTCAGATCTATTATAATTCCCTTTGGAATTTCTTCTCGTAATTTACTTGTCAAGTCATATTTTTTCTGTGCCAGTACCATCTGGTCCTCAGCGAATTATAATGTATACAGCTCTGTGTTCTCCAAAAGTATAACCATTCCGTGGTATTTCTTGTTTCAACCTATCAATCTATATACAACATATATTTTAAACAGGATAGGTGGGAAATAGCATTCCTGTTTGTGACTCTTAGTTATTTGATATTCTTTTGACTTGTTTTCATTTTTTATTTTTTATTTTCATTGTTGTATTCCTATTTATCTTCTTCATCGATTGCTTATTCTTAGTTCTTCTAGATTGCTTTTCATAGTTTGTACACTATTATAGGCTTTCTTTAAATCTATGAAAAGTAAATGGAGATTCTTCCCGTATTCCCGTATTCACTTTCTTCTTTGTTATGTGCTTTCTTGTTTATTCTAATTAAAAACAAGGTGTTATCAAATTTTCATTTAATTTACATAGACGATATGCTTTACCATATTTTAGTTTTTTGTAAAATTTTTTTTATTCAAAAATTCGTCTTTGATCATTGTAGTTAAAAGTCGTATATGTAAATATTAAATAAACACCTGTAAATTCTAATAAAAGAATATTTTCTTGTCGCATTCAATAAAGCTTTGATCCCGCTTTGATCGAATTTTATCAAAGATCTAATACCGTCAGATTATCGATCCTAAGTCTATTAAATAAAACCAAATCCTTTTATTTTCTCGCCGTGATTTTCTCCGATTTCGTTTAAACGTCCCACAGTTGGTCACAGTGAGTACAAATTGATAGGTGGCGACAAACACGGAAAGAAAAATCCGCCGGAGGCTCTTTCCGCAAAACATCCCGACAGATATCCCTCGAGTAAGAGGCAGTGTTGGCTTACTGCTAATCCATCATAACTTCTGAGCCGGGGATTCCTTTTATATGCACAGTGGCGTATTACCATAAAGTATATACATATATATATATATATATATATATATATATATATATATATATATATATATATATATATATATATATATATTTTGTTGTACTTTTGAATGTCCATAAGCATTAAAAAACCGATATACAAATTTTATTACTTAAATAAAAATTAAAATTATTGATATTTCATAAAGACACGGGCATATAAATTTTCAAACATCCTGTATAAGACAAAATATGTATTTTAAGTTGTTCGAAGAATTGTTCATTAGGCCTCAGAGACAAGACTTTCAAATATTACCGATAAGAAATTTAAATAAGTCGGTTATTGTGGAATGGATTTACCCGGAATAAAAGTGTATATAGAAAGTGTTTAAACAATAGACCAGGATTTGCGGTGGTTTTTCTCCCCGAAAGATTATATCGGTAAAAGTTTATTAACAAAAGACATTGAATTGAGAAACAGGTATCGTTTGTAGCTATTAGTAAGAAATATTTGTAAAGCAGATAGATTTAGTTAGAATAATTAAAGAATGTTGTTTTCTGGAATTACCCGAATGACGTTTTATAGAGAGAGTTGGTTGGTAACGATATACGTCACAGAGGTGGATGATTTTTATTGGTCAATTTTTGAATGCAAGTAGGTGGTGGTTTTGGCTATGAGATAGGAGAGAGGAAAAAAGTTAGTTAGTCAGTTTTCGTCGTCCAAGAAGGAAGGAGCTTTGTGATTGGTGTTTGTTTGAAGTCCCGAAGACGTAATTTACCGGGTGTGTTTATTTGCTGTGTAAAAGCTGACCAGTGTGAGGAACGGGGTACAGAGAGATAGAAAAACCAAAGGGTATAAGAATATTAATATCAGACGAAGCTGGAAACATTTGGAGTTATTAACAGGCGCGAAGATTGGCTCAAAAGGAGGCTGCATAGACTACCACGAGTTGTTGGGTTGCAGATACAAGGACAGATAGGAGAAAGGTGTACGTCATCTGGACCACAATAGGAGCAGACGCAGAGAAAGGATTTTTTTTGTGGCGTGGCCATAGAATTGCAACGGCAGAGAAAGAAAGGTCAGTCAATTTTCATTAGAGCAGGAGTGTGGTTTTCATTTATTAATTAAATAAATTGAATAAATAATAGAGACAGTTAATTTTGCGATCATTTAAAAAAAAAGAATTATAAAAAGAGCTTAGTTATAACACATATTAAAAATCAATGTAAAATAACATTTGGGTCCATGATAGAAAACAACTTCTCATATATTTAAAGTTAGTATATTGCAAATATTACAGGATTGATTGTTATATAAAATTTCATTAAAATAAAGCACATCTCACATATAGTTCAGTTGAAATTCTATGTATTTTATTCAGGTCATATTACCTATCCCAATTAGGATGCCAATTGGAAAATATTTTGAATCCACGATCAAAGGTAAATAGTACAAGTTAAATAGTCTAAGATTGTAATTAATTAATGCTGATTTATTGTGATTAATTGGAGATTAGATCATTTAATAAATATAGACAGGAATTTTTCTAAATAAGCAATATAATACAATTTAAATAGCATAATAATATATATATATATATATATATATATATATATATATATATATATATATATATATATATATATATATATATATATATATATATATATTGTTATGGTCCTGTAAATGTTTCAATGCATTAAAAATAAAAATTTGCAGAAAAAGCCCAAATGTTTTCGCCCTATCCCATTAGACTGGACCTAATGCCGATTTCAACACGCATCGCCTCACCTTGCGTTAGTATTAAAAATTTGCTATTGGCGGTTGTACTGAAAGTATCGATATATCGTTATTTTTAAAACAGATAAATATGCGATAGCTGCAGACCGCTCTCTTCAGCTCCAGCTTCAGTACTCAGTGAACCCGTTGCTTGGCCAGGCACTCTCCAACATATGGCTTTAGACCCTGGAGAGCTCCTTCGGGTGCGCTGCTGTTGTAGTAAGTGCTACTTTACTTCACTTTGCTTTCATATCTTTTTCGTTATGGCTTGTACCCCAAGAATAGACTACTTTTGCTAGACGTATTAGTGTCTGTGGCAAATACTGTGTTTTTTTATTACCATCTACATTTTCTTCACCTAAGAAGAAGTAGTAGACGATAGCTTGATGCCGGCATGCTCATTGTGAGAATATATACTAGATAATAATCATAAACATACTACTTGGAATAAATAAATGAAAATAAAACTAAAGAGAAGATGACTAGAAGTTGAATTAAATTATGGAAATCGGTTATTATAATATACTCATTGGACCACTCCATGTTGGATTTGTCCATAGACTACCACGAGTTGTTGGGTTGCAGATACAAGGACAGATAGGAGAAAGGTGTACGTCATCTGGACCACAATAGGAGCAGACGCAGAGAAAGGATTTTTTTTGTGGCGTGGCCATAGAATTGCAACGGCAGAGAAAGAAAGGTCAGTCAATTTTCATTAGAGCAGGAGTGTGGTTTTCATTTATTAATTAAATAAATTGAATAAATAATAGAGACAGTTAATTTTGCGATCATTAAAAAAAAAAGAATTATAAAAAGAGCTTAGTTATAACACATATTAAAAATCAATGTAAAATAACATTTGGGTCCATGATAGAAAACAACTTCTCATATATTTAAAGTTAGTATATTGCAAATATTACAGGATTGATTGTTATATAAAATTTCATTAAAATAAAGCACATCTCACATATAGTTCAGTTGAAATTCTATGTATTTTATTCAGGTCATATTACCTATCCCAATTAGGATGCCAATTGGAAAATATTTTGAATCCACGATCAAAGGTAAATAGTACAAGTTAAATAGTCTAAGATTGTAATTAATTAATGCTGATTTATTGTGATTAATTGGAGATTAGATCATTTAATAAATATAGACAGGAATTTTTCTAAATAAGCAATATAATACAATTTAAATAGCATAATAATATATATATATATATATATATATATATATATATATATATATATATATATATATATATTGTTATGGTCCTGTAAATGTTTCAATGCATTAAAAATAAAAATTTGCAGAAAAAGCCCAAATGTTTTCGCCCTATCCCATTAGACTGGACCTAATGCCGATTTCAACACGCATCGCCTCACCTTGCGTTAGTATTAAAAATTTGCTATTGGCGGTTGTACTGAAAGTATCGATATATCGTTATTTTTAAAACAGATAAATATGCGATAGCTGCAGACCGCTCTCTTCAGCTCCAGCTTCAGTACTCAGTGAACCCGTTGCTTGGCCAGGCACTCTCCAACATATGGCTTTAGACCCTGGAGAGCTCCTTCGGGTGCGCTGCTGTTGTAGTAAGTGCTACTTTACTTCACTTTGCTTTCATATCTTTTTCGTTATGGCTTGTACCCCAAGAATAGACTACTTTTGCTAGACGTATTAGTGTCTGTGGCAAATACTGTGTTTTTTTATTACCATCTACATTTTCTTCACCTAAGAAGAAGTAGTAGACGATAGCTTGATGCCGGCATGCTCATTGTGAGAATATATACTAGATAATAATCATAAACATACTACTTGGAATAAATAAATGAAAATAAAACTAAAGAGAAGATGACTAGAAGTTGAATTAAATTATGGAAATCGGTTATTATAATATACTCATTGGACCACTCCATGTTGGATTTCTCCCGTTTTTCTCCGACCTTAGCACCCTCGAGGATGAAAATAGCATTTTTATCGAATATGCAGACTTGGTGGTAATGTTTATTCTATATTTAGATAAGTAGTTTTACAGTGTAATTTAGAATTATTAGTTCGAAGACAAAAAAAGGACAATGTTGCAGTGGGGGTTAACAAAACTTTCTTGGTGCGGTTTCTATGAAGATTAATAATCATATTTTTTGCCAACGCTTCGTTTAGGTAGATAAGACAATAGATATTTTCGAACAGATTATAAATTTTAAAACTACTTGTAAAATAAACAACTTACTGGCTTTCCGACATTTTTTTAGAAGATATTAATTAAGTTTAACTAATTTACAGGACATTTTGTGGAAGACAGAGGGAAAATATGATTACGAAGAGAGGGTTCTGTTGTTCAATTTAGATAGGATAAAAAAAGTCTGTCTGGTATTAGGAAGTGAAGAGATAAAAATAAGGAAACGAGAGAAAGGAGCTTAGAATGAATTTTGGAAGAGCTCGTTGCCAAAGTTAAGAGGCAGTGAATTTTTACCAAATTTAATAGATTAAAAAAAAATTGTGAGCGTCAGTGTTACAAAGATAGCTGAATTGGAGATATACTGTCGGTTATTTGCTTTCCTTATTTGACGTGATTCGAGAATTTTATAATCCTGATTTTGGTCCGAAAGAGACAAACGATTGCGGTTTTCATTATAATATATTTTGAGCAAATTTTGGAAGAAGATTATTTTTTATCAGAGGCCAAAAATTGGCTGTTTTTCTATCAGGAAGTTGGTTTCTATTTTGTGTAGAAATTATCTTTTCATATAAAAGTACTGGTCTTTGATTTGGTTACAAAGTCAGTATTGGCATATAATTGTAAAATATTACAAGGACTCAAGTCTCCTGATTTATCTGATCAGCTCACTTTTCGCGGCATCGCTACCACTTTGCGGTAAGAAAATACTATATCTATAAAGTCTATGCTCAGTTGACGTGGTGTTTAGCCGGAAGATAATACGAAGATTCTTGACAGCGGGAGCAGGATTGATGAAGGAAATGGACGTTGATTTATTGTAATTGAGAAGAGAAGATATATAATGTTCACATATTCTGTTTGTAATTGCCCGGTCGCTTTGAGCTATGTAAGATCTAATGTCGCCTGCGCAAGAAATTTTATACACCTCGTCCTGTTCATTTGTAATGTTTGTGATAAATCGGACAAGCAACTAAATATTTTTATGAGGAGTGAGTTTCCAATGTTGTACGATATGTATGTTGCTCTATCAAGTATTAATTTGTCATCAGCAAAGTCCTTTGCTTTGTCTTACTGTTGTTGAATTCAAAATAGGTATTTCCAACGTCTTATCCTTTAAGTTTTCTTCATTTTTTTATGTTATTCAAAGCTTGAATTCTTGGATTTCCTATTTTTTATATCCGGAACTTTACAGTTCTTCTTGAAATTTTATTTGAAGGAAACTTCTTAAATTCTTGCAACTCAGAATACTGCGACTGCTTTGGGGAGCGTGATGCTCAACATTGGGGGATCCAAATCCGAAAGGAGGAGGGCCTTACACGGTATTGTGCAGTCAATTATCCTCTACGCTGCACCAGACCGGAGTGAGGCAATGGAGATAACGGCCTACAGAAAGCTCATGACATGAGTGGACAGAACAAGTCTGTTGCGAGTGGCAACAGGTAAGAGGGAAAGATGCTGTAAGTTAAAGGTAGAAAAGTGAGTTATACTGTATAAGTTAGACTGTGGGGAAGGAGGAACTATCCGTCTGGGAGTGATGCCGTACTAGGAGCGATGAGGGTCTTCCATGCGCTACCTGAAACGGAGTTCCTCTAAAAAAAACTAGTTTTTAGCACCAAAAACGAGTCTCCTTGCTGACAGTTTGTGGGTAGTGCTTCGGAAGTGATTGGGAAGGCTGGTAGAGCCAGCCTTACCGCGACCATTCCGCTTCCGGATCGCTGGATGAAGACAGGATGAGGACAGAGGAGGGGCTGGTGTAGCAGATAAGCGTTCGGCGTAGATTCGGCGACGAGTGGGCATTTTAAAGTACCTCGGGAACTATCGCTGGGAGTACGAAGAACGAATTCTGCACTAAGGTCACTCAGTCGGTGTCCTGGACTCTTTTGATATCTTTTGACAAAAGCCAAATCAATCTTTTGATTTCGAACCCTCCCCCCTCTTTAAAGACGGAAAAAAACTCGGCGCATAAGGAATTTGGAGTCAATAAATCAAAGGTTGCGAATGTTACACGTAACTCCGATAGAGAAGTCGTCTTGAAACATGCTATACATTTCTTTTTAGAGACAACTTTGTGGTGTGTCAAAAAACGGTCAATAGAAACGGACTTTGCAAAAAAACGTCCCATATCATCGAATTGCATCATATCTATAAACGAGACATTGCTTATAATGTGTAGGTTAAAACTAGTTGGTTCGTGTTTATGTAATCATAATATTCTTCACTTAAGGTGGGTACACATATGCGAGCCGAACTGTTTGCGAACTGCTCGTGAGCTGTTCGCGAAGAGTTCGTTGAAAATATGTTTATGTTTAGGCTATCCAACACCCTAAGTATCTAATAACAAACCAAGAATTAATTTACTTCGTCATTCTAAACATTTCGGTATTTTGTTTACATTATCTGTTATTAATTTCTCTCGTTACTTTTGAATAAGCCGCGCTCGTTCAGCAATTTTGTTTAACCAAATGATCTCATCGCACACTTAGCAGAAACAATTTATAGTCTCGAACACCGTCCAAATTTAACTGCGAACATTCTTTGTGTTCGTCCCAAAAACCGACAGGCCGTGGTTCCTGACGAGCAACGAACGAACAGCTCTCAAACGGTTCGTCCCGTCGTACAAATTAACGAATATAGCGTTTACAAACGATTCGCGAACAGTTCTGCTCGCATATGTGTACCCACCTTAAGAGAAGTAAGTTAGAGCTGCAAAGTACGTTAAAAAATCAGGTAGACAAGTCCCGGCGTTCATCCATTTCTTTCTCCCCGAATACTTTCTCTTTCTGCTCTCTGCGCAGATGGACAAAGTTGCGAAAGTCGTTCCTAGCCTTGACAAATAATATTGATAATACCTATTTTCAATAAAACTGATTTTTATAAACAAGTGACTTCATTTTTCTGCCTTGCTCTTTTTCTCTCCTTTTTCCGATCTCCCCGTTTTGATTGCATATTCTTTCTTTAAACCGTACCTTAACTAAATAGTGATCACCATCTATGTTTGCTCCTCTCCTATTTTAGTACCCTCTGTTTTATCGTCTAAAGACATTTCATTTTTATTAAAGTTAATCCGAAGAAAAATCTCTCGTCGACGCCTCTGAATAGGACACACTTTTAAACGGCTTGCTTTAGTGTATTGCGCTTTTGCCACCCATTTATCTTCCGAACATACTTCTTCGCTCATTCTGAGCCTAATAAAAATGTAAAGCACTACTTTTACATAATTTGTTTTGGTATTAAGGCTTTCATATGTAAGTTGGCGAAAAGTGACATAAATTTTAGCAACTTAGTCCTGTGCCTTTTTATCGAGAAGCCCTTTGACTTTTAGAAGTGCTAAAATACGGCTCGTTTTGCGATTACTTAGATCATCCTCTGAGATTCTCAGGTTTTTTTATTGTTTTTGCTTTAATTTTCTTTACGATATTTTGCCCTACATTTATAATACATCATAATTTGGATATAGACAAGCCCTTCTGATTTTTATTTATGTTTTTTTAATGTGAGTCTATCATTGGAAACTTTAAATCATCTTTCCAAATAATAATTTGTAGTCGGTCTCTGACTTACTTCAGAAAAAACAATAAAAACATAATTTGTGTAATTTGCTTAACATTTATATTTTGCAGATGTCCTTCCATAAAAATTTATTGTAGTTTTTGAGAAAAAACAAACAATTTGTGACAGAAGGCATTTACGTTATAATAAGTAGAAAATGATGGAGTTTTATTGTGTTTTGAAAACAAGGCAAATAGTAATTTAGAAGGAATCATTACATAATTAAAAGGTGAAAGATCAGGACCTGGTTGACTTTTACAAAGATCTTATCAAGAAACGATTTTTCTTATCGCCTAATCGTGACATCGACATCAAGTATGATCGTCAGGAATATGTTAGAACCGGTAACAGTCAACTGAGACTACACAAATAATAAATTTATATTTATATCTCGAAAACAAAATACAATTATTGCATTATATATTGTTTTCCACAATATCATTACAATCAAAGTTTACCGTTTTACAACTTTAGCATAATTCTGATTAATATTCGTTCTATAAGATATAAAACAAATGAATTATTTTTGTTTCTACAGGAATTAGGATTTCCCCCGATAGTTGCGGTTACCGAGCCCTGGCTTGAAGTCAACGAACCTTTTTTTGTAGAAAAATGTAACACAATTGCTAGGTATGATCGCCCAAGTTCAGTTCATGGTGGCACCCTAATTCTTTCTACAAATAATGATTTCTCTCCTATAAGAAAATATGACTTTCCTGTTGAATGAATTCTTTTTTGAGTTTTCATTGGTTTGTAACAAGAATCTTAATCTATACATTATTTGCATTTATAGATCACCTGATTCATCCACGGAACTATTTTTTCAGAACCTGTTAAATTCGTTAGACGACCTGCTCAATAAAAGCAGAAAGATTCTTTGCAGTGACTAGAATATTAATTACGCTGTTGCTTGTACTACCCAATTATCCTTGGTCAATATATTCGAATCGTATGGTTTCACAATGCACGTTATATCTCCTACAATAATTACTAAAACAACATCTACCATAATTGATTATATTGTCTCAGATTTCTCACCACTTGATGTATGCTCTACAACTATTAATGCAGGACTATCTGATCATGAAGCAGTATATACCAAGTTTAACACTCTTAACAAACAATCCTCAAAAACCCAATGTCTAGGTAGGATTTTTTCCACTCAGAACTTAGTAAATTCCAAAATTTTTGCTTGATTTCTGAGTGGCACTTTCTCTCTGTGGACGTGGACTATAATTTCAGTGATTTTTAGATAGATTTTTCTGTATTTTCAATAAGGCATTTCCTTTAATTAAAATTAAGTCAAAACATCACAAACCCTGGACTACCAAAGGTTCCAGGTTCCATATCAGCCAAGAATATGCGTTCACTGCTGTAGTTCAAGAAATTTACTACCAACGTCTTTGTTACGGAATATATCTCCAAGTACAGAGGAACCTATCTAAAACTTATTAAAACAGCTAAAAAAATGTACTTTCAGAATCGTCTGGGAAGCTCTACAAATGTTGCCAGAGAAACCTGGTTCATAATAAATGATCTTCGAAATAAGCTCAAACATTTTCTCTTCCAAACCTTAAAATCTAAATGAATACTTCGTCAATGTGAGTAAAAATCTAACATCAACTATTTTGCCACAACAAGATCTTATTTCCTATCTCCCCAATTTCCAGAGTGCCTAAAGACAGCCATTATTATTTCTCTTCATAAGGGTGGTGAAAAATCTAATGTCTGCAACTATAGACCTATTGCCTTACTACCGGTTGTAACGAAATTATTTTGCTTACCATAGGGTAAGAACATGGGGGTAGAAAAATTGGGGGCAGAAACTATGGGTGCGAAGATAAGGCAAGCAAAATAAACGCTACTAGTGCGTACGACACTTAGGGGGTTGTTGGAGAGCTGGGGTCGTGGATAAGTTGAAATAAATGGGTTGGATTGGGGTATCTACACAATAAATGAAATAAAGGGGTTCTTACACAAATCTCCTGGACACTTGGCAAATAGGGACAACAAGAAAAAGAACTTCTAGCTATTTGAAAGGAAAGGACGCCGCTTCGAAGAATCCTAAACTTGCCGGATTTAGGAAAAATATCCCTAAAATAAAAACACAAAAGGGTTAGGAGATTATTCTAAAATAAAGCAAACAAAGTAGTTCAGAGAAATGGAATAAACATTTATTTCTGTCTCAAACAAACAGTTATCAAACATATAAGTGGCATAAAAAATATATTATATAAATAGTTGCCAAATACAGAATAAAAAAAAACTTACATGTGTCCGTTTACAAACTCCGTTTACAAATAGATTGGAGATACTACAAAACTTACAAATGTTATCGCACAGAGATTAACCTTTTTTTAAACAAACAAAACAAATGAATATCGAAAAGAACAAAGCTAGCTGTCATATGTTAACATTACATAAAAAAACAATTAAAATGACAGCTGTTAAACCATAAAATTTACAATTTATTATTTATTACAAATCCTTTAAATTTTAATGAAAGCAATTATTGTTTTAGCAAAAAAATGTCTGTCTTCACTTTAAAATTAAAATGTTAATTGTTACCTGATTTCACTGTTTAGCACTTAACTTTCAAAAAAAAACTTGTTAGCATCTATGGGACTGGAGCTGCAAAGGACCTAACTCTCAACTTGAATAAAAATAAACCATTTCCATACGTAGGCAGGAACGATTGGAACAGAGACTTGATGGAGGAAATCAAGCTGTCGATGGGGACATTCTATATAAACATTTTCCAAATTTCATCAGTGCCGGTGTACTGCACAAATCTTATGGGTGATTACTCTGATCTAAACTGCCACATTGCATAGAGTATCATCACCTTAACCGGTCTTAAGATATTACACAAAAAAAATTGAATCGACTCGCGATTCAAAATCTCTTCTGTCTGCTCTGCTTGGGGCTTAAATGTCGACTCCTCGATGCCTTACATTTTACAAATTTCAACGCAAAATAAATTTCCCTTTACGTCTCACAGCTAGTTTTTGCCTACAAACTTAAAACAAACAATCTACCCTTTTTTGACCTCGTTCTTAGCAACGAACCGACAAAAAACTTCTTGAGTATTTACTTTTAAATTGGTTAACTGGAAATTTTTTACCTCACAATACATACAGAGAATAGGGGAATATTAATGTAAACAAAGACAAAAAAATATTCTCAGTTAATACGTCTTAGAAAAACCGTATACCTGACTTGCAATATTATATTAGGGGACTCGAAACAACTTTTAAATATTCCAGTTTATTGCGTTTTAACGACAAAAGACAAAAACAGCTGAATACCAAAACTTGATATTTAGAATCTCAACTTAAAATTCCATAATATATTGATCGTTTTAAAATTCATTTGCAAACATAAAAACGAAAATATTCCACCAAATTTAAAACGCTACACGGTCCTATCCAAAATTATTGAGAGACTTATAAAATCTATATCCTTTCTCGTTGACAACAACATTTTATCACAGAGTCTTTCAGCTTTTTATCTAATAAATGTACCAGCGATGCTATGTTTTCTGTACTACATGAGGTGTATCAAGCACTAAATAATAATACTGCCACTGTTTATTGTGACTATGCCAAAGCTTTTGATTGTGTAAATCACGTCAGTTTGATAAAAAAACTAAATTTCCACGGAATTCGAGGTATTTCTTTGAATTGGTTCCAATCATACTTGAGGAATAGGAAACAACTAGTTAGATCAAATGATATTGACTTTAGTCACAAAAGCATTGTATGTGGAGTACCACAAGGTTCACTACTGGATCCTCTACTTTTCCTTATCTGTATAAATGCCATCACTAACTTAAAAATCGATGGAAAATTTTTTCTTTTTGCTGATGAAACTAGTATTACCTGTAGGAACTATAAAAAGCTGGTCCGACTCTAATTTACTCTCTTTTAACGTGGATAAGACAGTAGCGTTAACCTTAAATGGTCCCTTAATATCGATTTGTTAAGTAAGAAACGAAGAGCCTAAAACTTTTAGCCTCAGCCTGCTATGCTATAAGATCTGTTTCGAAGGAAATCAATTTAGCATCTTCCAAAACAACATATTTTTGTTTGTTCGAGTCTCATCTTCGATATGGTCTCATTCCTTTGTGTGGATCTGCCCAATCTGATATTATTATTATAAAAAAAGCAATACGGTATCTTTTTGGCCTTAGTAGAATAACACATTGCAGAAGCTACTTCAAAAACCACGGGATTTTAACTCTTCGTCGTCCTAGCCTTAAATAGGAGGAAAACAGAAAAAATTAAGTGGAGTGATTGTAGAGGCAATTGATTAGATCCCCCGTCATATTTTATTTATTATTTACATTTAATGTTCCTCTTTAAATCTTTAGCCAATCTATAAGTCGCATAAAATTTTTATAAAATTTTTTGCACCATGGGAAATGGAATGAAGAACTTGGAAGAAACATGGAACTCAATGTGCATATCCTCATAGAATTAAATTCTAAAAATTTAATTTAAAACACTTCAACCATAGAACGATTTTTAATCGTATATTTTTCTTTTCTAGGTACGTTCCAAACAAGTTAGCTGAATGATCGAAGTAGGGAAGTGAGTAATACATATTTTTACACCGAGTATCTTAAAATAGTTTCCAAAAGTATTCGTTTTAAGTTTAAAATAAAACAAATTGATGGAAAACCTAATACTATAAATTTCGGCAAGTCAAAACAAATAAATATTTTAATATAATCGATGGTGTATATGTTTAAAAATCTACCATGACACATTTCGAGGGGTTACGTTGAAATTAGGTGATGTAGTAGATGTATTAATAGTGTTTACGAATAGAGCGGTAAATAATATAAAATACACACGTCTTAGTCTTAGTACTCTTAGTACAAAGACGGCGTCTACGCAGGGTCTTCCCGATCTGAATCTTTGTTGTTCATCTGATAAAGTTGTTAGTTTATTGATTTTGTTGGTTAGGACTTTTGTGGTAAGCTTAAGTTCGGTGTTCAGTAGATTTATACCTCTATAATTAAATCCGTAAAATAGTTTCGAAACACAATTCAGATAACTGCCTTAATCTGGAGCCTTCTAAAAATTGCAAGACATAGCCAGACGTTGATAAAGATGTTAAAAGAGACATGAGGAATCTAAAATTTGCATTCCACGATATGTCTCCTCAACTAAGCAGAAATCGTTAGCGAATTGGTTTCTTGTACTTATACAGAGTAGATCCGAATAAAAATAAAATTAAACAGACAGTCAAGATTTCATTTCACGTACAAATCGTCTATGTATCTGTTGATACGTATTTCGCTTTAATAAAGCTCATCAGAACAGTTATTCATAGGCGTTCTCAACGTGAAAATTAATCTTTTCTTTCTTTGGGTAGCAACGATAAAATGGCTTCGAAACGGACGCAATAGCGACATCTGATATTAAATCCATAAAATAGTTTCGAAACACAATTCAGATAACTGCCTTAATCTGGAGCCTTCTAAAAATTGCAAGACATAGCCAGACGTTGATAAAGATGTTAAAAGAGACATGGGGAATCTAAAATTTGCATTCCACGACATGTCCCCTCAACTAAGCAGAAATCGTTAGCGAATTGAAATGAAATCGAATCGTTAGCGAATGAAATCTTGACTGTCTTTTAAGTTTAATTTTACCTCTATAATTGTTGGGGTCTTCTTTATCAGCTTTCTTGAACATTGGTTACGCTGTTCTGGTTACATTCATTATGCTGTTGATGCGGTGTTGTTGGTGGAGCCGAAAAATGTAATAGGCTCGAAGATTTAGAACTACCAGTAGTAATTAAGGCCCTGTAAGTAGAAACAATTCGAGAAATGATATTGGACAGACGAACAAATAAAAAATATAAAATAAAAAAAGAGGCATTTAAGATAAATATTATAACATATCTTACTCAATTAGAAAAGTGGATGATTCGACAAACATAGGTAGTTTTAAGTCTTCTTCAGTGGCAAGCGGAAAAATGGCCAGAAAAAAAAATTAGAGAAAAAAGTACCTTACTTGAAATCATGGTTTCGGGGATTACGCTTAACAAAGGTTGAATTTAGAGGGGCGTGATCCGAAAATAGCGATACTACTCTCTATTTATTAAAATATTAAAGTAAATATCTAGAGCTAATGGGACTTTTTATTAGTGTTTGTAAATTTGTAAAGTAGGCATTTACAATATTATTGTGAAAATGGATTGTAGAGAAATAATAAGATATAAGGGATGTCTTACGAATTTAGAAAAATAAAGAAAATTAAAAGATTGGAACGTGGAAGAGTTTTGGCACCTTACAACCTAGTTCCCAAAAGAAAATTAAAAAAATAGAAGAGACATATAGAGTACACTTATGGTCGAAGGAGATTTTAGATTGGTCCAAATTTCGAAATTACAGCTTTTACATGTGTCAGAAGATCTTTAATTCTTTGCCACGTTTATTTGCCTATTAAGGTCTGATAATTTTGATATACATATCTTCTTCTTCTTCCTATGCCGTCCCCATTAACGGAGGTTGGCGACCACATTTTTAAAAGCTTCTCTGTCTTTTGCAACGTGGAATAATTCGTCTACAGTCATGTTTGTCCAGTCTCGAATATTTCGCAGCCATGACTTCCTCTTTCTACCTATTCCCTTTTTGCCATCGACTCTACCCTGCATGATGACTTGCAGAAGACTATATTTATTATTTCTTAGTATGTGTCCAAGGTATGCAGTCTTGCGTACTTTTATCGTTCTCAACAATTTTTTGTCTCGACCCATCCTTCTCAGCACTTCCTCATTGGTGACCCTGGCAGTCCATGGAATTCTCAACATTCTCCGGTATATCCAAAGTTCAAAGGCTTCAATCTTTTTAACTATTTGCGCTTTTAGTGTCCATGTTTCTACCCCGTACAATAGTTGCGAAAAGACGTAACATTCAACAAACCTCAGTCTCAGCGCAGTATTCAGATTTTTGTCACAGAACAATTGCTTGAATTTTAAGAACGCTGCCCTTGCCATTTCTATTCGTACCCGGATCTCTTGGTCTGGATCTAATTCTGTGTTGATGTAAGCTCCCAGATATTTATATTTTGTCACTCTCTCTATTTGCTGTCCACCAAGAGTTAGTTGTTCATTATTTATTGGATTCCTTGATACTATCATAAATTTGGTCTTATCTGTGTTGATGTCAAGTCCCATTTGAATGCATTCACTATTTATTGCATCTAGTAAAGTTTGTAGTTCTTCTATACTCTCAGCCATAATTACCGTGTCATCTGCAAATCTCATGGTGTTTATGATTTCTCCACCAATTCTTATTCCCTCTTTTCTTTCCCATAAGGCTTTTCTGAATATGACCTGTGAGTACACGTTGAAAAGCGTCGGAGACAAGACGCATCCTTGCCTAACCCCTCTCGCAATCGGTATATTATTTGTTTCTATATCGTTCACCTTTACTACTGCTTTCTGGTTCCAGTATATAGCCTTAATAAACTCAATGTCTTTTTTGTCTAAATTGATGTTTTTTAATTTATCTGTTAACTTCATATGCTGCACTCGGTCAAAGGCCTTCCAAGTCTATGAAGCATACATATGCACTCTTGTTATATTCCCGACATTTCTGCAAGAGTACCGTCAACGCAAATAATGCTTCTCTTGTACCCATGCCTCCTCTGAAGCCAAACTGAGTTTCATCTATCTGCTCCTCATATTTCTTATAAATTCGGTTTTGAACAATTTTCAAGAGAATCTTTAAAGTGTGGCACATTAGGCTATCAATCTATAGTCATTACATGATTTGGAATTGTTGTTTTTTGGTAGAGGTAAAAATATCGATTTAAGCTATTCTTCCGGGATGTTGCCCTCTACATATATGTGGTTGAGAATTGGGGTGAGTCTCTTTATATTACCGTGATCTAAGGCTTTTAACAGTTCAACTGGAATTTGATCAGGACCCGGTGCTTTTCCTTGTTTTGCATTCTGTAGGGCATTCTTTACTTCTGAGGGTAAAATTATATACATATATTAAACAAGAAAGCCGATGGATAAACCAATGATGGATTGTCCTGTCTGGAATTATAAAACAATGAAACATTCTAAACTAAAGACATTAAACTAACCTACAAAACATATTTTTTTTTGGAAATATTTACTTCTTTTTATATTCCCAATTTTTTTCTGTATTTAATTTGCTATAAAGTCTCCCCGTTTTTCCCTCGGCCATTTTGTTGCTGAAAAATGCATTTAAAATGTTTTTCGATTTATAACTCAAGCGGTATACTCGAAAAATTCCCAAGACTAACCCAATTTTCATGAGAAACATTAATAGAAAATTGTGTTATCACGAAGCAGGTTACGGGCCATCTGTGCTTTTTAGATAATAATATTTATTCCTAAATTCCTTCCCGGCACGGCGCGCAAGAGCAACGAAATTGGATTGAATTTGCACACTTGGTTTTAATATTGGTGAGAGAAAAACAGAGGCCAATTATATTACGAATTAATGTGTAACTTTGACATTAATACAATTGTTATTTTGTTTATTTTTCATAGCCATCTTTCACAATTAGAAATAAATTTGTTAGTCAATGGAAACGTGTGCGTTGAGATAAGTAAATCATGAGAATGCAGAAGAAGGGGAAAACACATATGTGGTCCTATCAGCTCAGAGCGAAATTCATTGAAATTTCGAAGATAAGTTCTTTAAAAAATAATATGTCACCCGGTACTGATGCCATAACAGATTAATTATTAGAAAATGGAGGCCAGTTCTATGGAAATAAATACACCCAAATATGGGATGAAGCAACAATCTGCGAAGAATGGAAATGGAGCCTTATACATCCCATTCAAAAGAAAGAGAATAATCAAGAATGCTCCAAGTATATAGCAATTATTTTATTAAACTAACATATCATACAAAGTAGTCTATTTATTGATTTTAAACAAACTTTTGATACTGTAAATAGGAAAAAACTCTATAAAAACCTAGTGCTTAATAGGTTGACTGCGTTCCCAAAATATATCAACCAAAGAACAGTGCGTTACCGGACCCCCGGGACCTGTGGCCTGACGCGAACACGGTGCGTTATCGACCGTGGGGGACCTGTAGTGACGTAATTAGTTTTTACATTTTTACAGTTTTATAATATAAATTATACGAGTTTTAAGATCAGTTATTAACAGTAAAAACATTTTAAAACTTACCATTGTCATTCGTTTTTTGATCAGGTTACCTGTTAAGAATATTTTAAAGTATCAAGACAGCTTATCATTTTTTACAGATTTAGATTAAAAGATCAAAACTTCTTAATATTTTATTAGTGTAAATGATATTTGAAAACAAGAAAACATGTAAACTAAATAATATTTATGTCCTTAGTTATTAAACAAAAAAAAACATAAAGTTTCAGGAAAATAAAAGATTTTTTCGTAGTTATTAAAAAAAACAATCAAGTTTCAGAAAAATAGATTATTTTTTACGAATGCTATTAAAGCAAGATAAACACATTCCTGGTTGTCCAGAACATTCATTGCAATAACTTATTACTTTTGTCACCATATTACTTGCCTGTTTGCTTGAATGTGTTTCTTCTTAATTTATGATAGCATCCTTGGCATTGTCTTCTCCTTTTCTTTCCAGGTCCTGACGGTTTAACAAAAGTATGTGGAACTCTTTTGGGAGTAGTGGTGTTTTCGTGTGCAGCTGTAGTAATAAGTAACTCCTGCGCCAATCTTCTTCTAAATTCCATTATGAATAATTTTGTGGAACAACTAATTTTGTTATAAATAATCCAGGCATTTACAATAGATGTTCCAAGCAAAAATTCAAAGGCTAGTTTACGGTACCATTTTAAACTTTTTCTTAAAACGGAATGATAAGAACTCATCTGATCACTAAAGTCTACTCCTTTTTTTTCTTGATTGTAATCAATAATTGCCTTTGGTTTCAATACAAACTCACGTTGTCAGTTTCGCTTTCCTGTTGGTTCTAAAGTAGTTGTATGGGTTGGATCAGTGCTTAACATTAAAACTGGCCGTTTGTCCATCCATTTTATAATACGTAAGGAGTTCTGTGTACCCCAAATTTCTCCCGTTTTTATTTTTTTAGGTAGATACCGTTTTGGGAATACCTCTTCTGTTGGATCTCAGGGTTCCACAATAAATTATTTGTTTTTTGAATAATGATTTGGCTAAAGGTAAACTCGAGTAATAATTATCAGCATACAAGCAGCGATAGTAGCCATTTTGGAATTCAACATGTTCAAGAAGATCATACACCATCTGCTTACTCTGAGCAGTATTTGCATTGGTAGTCGTATTTTTACCACGATAAACGATTATGTTGTTAGTATAACCATCCACTGTACATAACTTATATAATTTAATTCCATACGGGTGTGTTTTATTTGGCAGATATTGCTTTATTTGCAGTCTTCCTTGATAAGGTACTATACTTTCATCGACTACCAAAATCCGTCCTGGAGTTAATGCAGCTTGAAAATTTTTATTCAGTACTTTTAAAACTTCCCCTAAATTATAGAGCCGATCATCTTTATTACACTGCTGATTATTACAAAAATGAATGCAACGCATCAGTAAAAGGAACCTGTCTCATCTGATGGTAGTCGTAATAAACTCATTCCTGAACATGGGATCTTTCGACCAATATAAATTTATTGCGGGGCCATCAACTAATCCCATAATTATACATATTAAAAAAAAACGTTTCAGTTCGCCTATATCGCAGTCAAGCCAGTAACGTATACGTGATTTTGATCGATGTATATTTAACAACATTTCCCGAGCAAATCTATTTGTTTCAGTGACAATATTCTGTAAAAGATTATCGGTTAAAATTTAATATAGGCATATATTGATATTGATTCAACTCACCAGTTTCATTGTCACTCTCACCTATATCATGCCACTCGTTTTCATCATCATTTTCAGATTCTGACATTTTTTCGTTATCAATTTTTGTCTCATTATCATCGTCGAATAAATCACTCTCACTTACATCACTGTACGATTCATCTGTAGAAAGAACATAGTTTTTGTCGATTACAGAATCTTCCGAATCAAAAGGATCGTCCCGTTCATTTTTACTGTCACTATTTGGCAACTCTGCAAGCACATGGTCTCTTAAATCAGTTGGACTTTGGCGCGAATTTACAATACTTGGGTTATCTTCGTCATATTTTTTATTTTCAACTGAAGTACTCGGTTCGTTACACTTTACAGTTTTTGTTTTGTTTGTATCAGCTGTTTAAGCTAAAAACAAAATCTTTTTAACGCGAGATGACATTTTTAGACTAGTAAAACCACGTAAAACACAGACGTAAACACACCTGCTATTGAAATACAAACGATACTAAATGTCAATTGACTGGGCAAGAATGCAGATATATAAATATGCACCGGTCCCGCAGGACCGGTCTCGCACCCGAGTAACAAATTGTAATCTCTGTGCGTTACCGGCCCCCAAAGCCCGGTACATTTTTTCTTTTAGAAATGTTTAGAATCTTAAGACAAGTATAATGCTGTTTTTAGCATTTAAAACAAACGAATATTAACGAAGATATGCCTTTCGCAATTTTTAAAAGTTTGCAGTTTTCACACAATGCACTTTAATAATAACGAACACCGGTCCCAGGGGACCGGTAACGCAGTCAACCTGTTAAGATTATTACTCTCACTGCCACCAAAGTAGCTATAGTAATACAAAATATGAAGACTGACAACTCTGCGATCAATAACGGTGTAAGACAAGGAGACGCTCTATCAACGCTCTTGTTTAGTCGTAATGAGATAGCATTTTAACAGAGAATTTCGAAAATCTTGAGAAAGCGACGCGAGATGTAGGATTAAGGATAAATCAGAATATGTAAAACCAAATATATAACGGATGGATTCCACCGTTACTTGATGGAAGTTGATTTTATCTAAGAATAAAACACTGAATACTTTTGTTTTCCACACTTCCGCAAAATGAACTAGAATTTGTTTTCCCTACAGCTGTTTCAGCAGAGTGTCTTTCTGAAGTAATGTATTTTTACTATGTGTCTACACTTTATAGTCTTTAGCTGAATAAGTTGATGAGGGGAGTTCCGTTTGTCTCAAATTGGTCATTCAGAATTATATCCGTATATTAATTTCTATAGATTCTATTAAAGATACCCCCTTTTGTATATGGAGAATTTGAAATTGGTCATTAAAATAATGATTACGATGTAAAAGCTGAAGTCCGTTCATAGGATCTCTTTTTCTACTATTGAAAGCTCTTTTGTGTTTTCGTATACGTTTGTTAAAAATTCTACTAGTTTAACATATGTAAGTTTTTGGGCAGTCACTATATATAACTTTGTATACACTACTGTGTAAGTGCTTTTTTTGTGTATGTGTGCCCCACCGTGTATGTGTTTGGGTATTTTTGTTGATATTTTGCCTGTTTTGATGTAATGCAAAATATATTGCATTTTTCCTCTGGTGGTGAAAAGACTAGTCTTAGGGCTTTCTTATGCAGTTTGTGGTTTCAAATATTGTTAATTGTTTATTTTTTTCTTTAAATTTCGTTAATCTATGTAACATGCTACAGTAAGTTGCTAATTTATGTTGTGTAGGATGCGATGATCAATGATGATCAATGTTATATAGTGGTGTCAATATGGATAAGTTTATGAAATACGAGGAACTCGTATTTGTTTTTAAGTCTGATAATTTTTAAACCTAGAAAATTTATGAATTTATTTTGTTGCATTTCTATTGTAAATTAATATATGGAATTATGATAAATTTTGTGGAAACTTCACTCATCGGAGTAGAACTGTTTGTTTCGAAAACATATTCTTCTCAGGAAGATTTTTATAAATATTAAATCAACAAATATTCATGTTAATTCGGTATTATGTTAGCGTCTATAAAATCAAGATATAAGAAAGAGATATACTGTTTCAGCTGGATCTGAAAAGGGAGCCTAAGGTTAGTAGTTCGATGTAGTCAATCGAACTCACCAAACGAGGCAAATTTAGTTTGGAAATATTGATAAATTTCACAGAACAGCAATAATTGACTTTAGAATAACAATCCCACCACCTCGAGATTTGGTACCAATTATTGTATTACGATTAAATCTAAATATGCTCTATCCAGTTGTACACAACTTTCTTAGAGATTTTTAATGAGCTAGGATTCCACAAAATATCCTAGCCACATTGCAAAATTAAGCTTTCAAGTAAGGCAAGCATTGAACCCACACCACCAAGGTTTTGATAATAAACCAAAATAACTTGTTTTTAAAAATATTTTATTCTAAGATTTATTCTAATAAATAGTATATTCTATGTAAATTCTCTAATACATAAGAGAATATACGAAAAGTTATTCGGGTTCCGAAATGGAATGGGTACTCGAGAAGGACCATCAACATATTGATTCAGCGATGTTGGGATGTAACCGTTGATCTACACTTGTGCTTTGTTGACTACGAAAAAGCTTTCGATAAAGTAAGACATAAAAAACTAATATCAATACTTATGAACAAGCACATTGACAGTAAAATCATAAATATAGTGCAAACATTATATTGGAACCAAAGTGCTATAGTTCAAATTTATGGGCAACACTCAGAAGAAATTAAGATCTGTAGAGGAGTTAGACAGGGATGTGTTTTATCGCCACTTTTGTTTAACTTATATTCTGAAGAAATTTTCCAAAACACGCTCAATAATATCAAAGCGGAAGTTACCGTTAACGGAAAATTAATTAACAACTTACGATATACAGACGACACTGTGATCATAGCAACGAGTATAGAAGATCTACAACATCTTATCGAAAGCTTAAGTATGAATAGTGCTGAGATGGGAATTCCTATAAACGCAAAAAAAACGAAGTACATGCTAATTACAAAAAGACCACAAATTATAGTTACATCACCTATTGACAATTAATGGTAAGGTGATAGAACAAGTAGAAAAATATCAGTACTTGGAAACTTTGATCAATGAAACCAATGATCGTACTGCAGAAATAAACAGGCGAAAATTTTGAGACTCATAATACAGGGAAAGATTTAAGGAAGATCTGTTGGCAGAAGGCAGAACTCATGGTTGAAGAATCTACGTGATTGGTATCAATGCAGATCGATTGATTTGTTTAGAGCAGCAAGTTCAGAAATAAAAATAGCCATTATGATTGCCAATCTCCGTAGGGAGACGGCACTCTAAGAAGAAGATGTAAATTCTTAGCCATTAGTTTTAATTTGCCCAGACGACAACCCTGTAAACCCTAGGCAAAGCCGTTGCAATTTTATACAGGCAGTATATTTCCATATGTTACCATAAGAGCACAATAAAGAACATGTGAAGAGGTTTCGTCTAACAAGTTATTTCTTCACCCCATCGGTCAATTATTTACTACCACGATTAGATGACGACCAATCAATTTTAGTCAAGAATTCAAACATTATGTTGCCAAATGGCCAAACTGGTACAAATGTGTTTGGTAAAGGATTTATCACCATACATTGTGTATGGTGAATTTACATTTGTGGTTGAGAGTGGAACGAAAATTCTTTAACATCTTAAATAATGATATTCTGTGGGTTTTCAGAGCGCTCTTCAAATTCATGAAACGAGGATTTTGACCAATTGATTACGATCCATGAAACTAGGATCCAGTGTTGTAGGAGCTTCATTATCTTTTAAGTAATGTATCTTTCCTTGAAATGATCATTTGTTCTTCGAACTGTTGAATTATATTAGATACTACAGGGATTTTTAAACACTTTAGGGATCTGCCTTTGAACTACGATAGCCTGCTGCTTACTACTACAGAACCCAGAACAGTATTCCTCCAGGTAAAAGTACTTTGCAACTGGCACAACGATGAAATTTTTCTAGTGACTCGTATTTAAATTATTTTGAAAACTTTTTACATTTTACATTTTGTCATTAAAACTAATAAAAAACATGATCGGTCAGAAAATACAAGAATACAGAACCAAATAAGAGCAAAGTTTGATGCCGAAACACCAACAACATATGACTTAATCCTAGAATGAAGAACAAGAAGAAAAAAAAATAAAACTTGGGCAATAAAATGGATAAATGCTTAGAAAAATTGTAGTAAGAAGGGGAAGAAGAGACCTAGACTAATATTATTGTATATTGTGTTAAAAATAGAGTACTAATAAAACTACTGTTAGAATAAACATTTAAAAAAAGTCTAAGGGATTTTCTGTTTGTTATACAACTATTGGTCCCATGTGTATCTCAGTATATGTTTATTTTTTAGATTATCAAGAAAAATGCCTCACTGCATCGTAATAAAACAGACTGCACATGTATTTTTCAGATCTAATTTTGTAACATCACTCATTAGCTGATTTTATTGTTCTCCGAAGTTCTCGTCTCTTCACGTAGTAACCCGTGAATATTGTTATTTGATATTGTAAGAAACAAATTCTGATTCTGGCAGCTTTCTAGATATTTTTAACCTGAACGCTGATTTCCACCGAATTAAAAATATTGATCTCCAGACCCAGAGGATACCTCATGCAACATGCTGTTGAGTCATTACAAAAAATAGAAAGTGTCTATGGACCCGTCGGTCGTCGGACAGCACAATCCCGTCCGAAATCGAGTAAATTATTGTCGGGACTGACTACCAGGGGTCGGAAATGTTCGACCGATTTTAATTTTTAAATAGTTGATGAGTTCGACTTTTACGAAATGAATATTTATTTTATAAATCAAAACTGAAAAACTAATTTTATAAAATGGCATGTATAATAAATATATAAAACATTATTAAAATTTTTGATTTATGATTTATATCACACCTTTCAATTTTGTTAGCTCAGGTTTTACTCGTGCTTCAATATCTATACTTTACAGCTGATGGGTTAGGTCCAAAGAATATCGGAATAAAACAACATAATATGATATGAAAATAATGTAATAAAATAAACTGATTAAAATACCTCTAAAATTATTAGCATACAATGTTTATCAAACAAAATTCGTTCTACGTACGTGAACCTTCAATAATGAATGGATAATATAATATAATTACAATCTAAAATACAGCTTATTATTCTACATAAACAAATCAAATAATATTCAGTGTCCTTCCTAATGCAATTTTGATATAACGATTTTACCAAGAAAAATTTGTATGAATTATCCAATTCTCTCCACAGCTTCGTGTCTCCTCTCAGAACAAATTTCATCTCCTTCGACTATCGACAACTTATTCAGAAGTTATTAATATGATACAATATTTGTTTACCCAAAATTCTCAAATTTAATATATTATGAATGTTTCTCCCGTTGAAACGGTTCCTCTGCCTTGAGTTGTCCAATTCCTTGTTCTATGCAAAATGAACTATCAGTTCTCAGCAGCCTAATATGTTATTGGCAATATTAAACAAGATATTGCAATTTAGTGTCTTCAATGCTCTCCTTCGAATGCACGTACCTTTCCAATGATGCCAGCCTCTTTTCCTCTCGCCAAACTTAATCTCTCGTTCCGAAATAAACAGCGATACGTAGAATACAAGTAGGAAAAGTTTACTTACAAATTTGTACCAGATCAGCTACCGTCGGACACAATTACTTCACCAACTCACCACTTATTTTTTATCACTTACTACCCTTGGGTATCACCTCGAAAACCAACCACTCACTTTAAGAAACTGGAACTAACTAACTCTCTCATCTCCTCTATCCATTCATCCAACCTCTCATTATACACACCCATCACCACTTTCCAAATTCTCGGCCAATCAGAAATTTACATACCACCCCCACATAAAATCAGAAATACCTACAAACTTTCCTAATTCATATTATTTCTATAAGGACACTTAATTTCTACTGGGTATTCCGAACAATCATTTATTTATTAACTATTTTTATTGTCCTTTTCATGGCGCAAATCCGGCTTACGGAACACTTTATGGCTTATGGAGAAAAACCATCGTTAACTTCTATTCATTGTACCCGCACTATTCACTTGTTATATTTATACAAAAGATTATTTATGATTAAGATTACCTTTGGTTAATTCCAGGCAGCTCGGAGTATTTTTTTATTTTCTATAATCTCTGAAATATTGATTTCATCGTACATTTAATATTTTTACCCTTCAATTTTGAATACCACAACAATATATATATATATATATATATATATATATATATATATATATATATATATATATATATATATATACAAAAGAAAATAGATAAAGGGTGGAAAGTATCCGTAAATACGTATTTGTGACTGAGAAAAGAAGCATGTTTCTACAAACTTAATACAATAAAATTATTAAGAATCTCAAATCTTAAAAAATTAATATTCCTCTTCGCTCTATTATCAGCCCAATCAACTCCACTACTTATATCTTCTCCAACTACTTAGCCAACATCCTAGCTGTTATTTTTGAAGATCAAACCAACTAGTGTGTGCATTTGTCAAACAAATAACGAGTGTTGCAAATCAGGAATCTCTCAAACCTATGTATTTATAACCCTAGATCCGGTATCGCTTTTCACGAACATTCTAAGCTAATCAATAACATTTTAGAACAGAATTTGCACTTTTAGAGTAGAATCAAATACCACAATAGGTAACAATAATTTCTTCAAGCTGATCGACTTATTTCAAAATGAACAACTAGTGACGAGAAATAAGATATATGACACCCGAGGTGTCAGATACCTTCTGTGGTGCTTCTGCTATAATTCTTATAGAGGAACGGTTGACTCAAGTTGAAGTAGCACATCGCTTGAAAGTGACGCCACCAGTAACCAGAGAAGAGACCTGGGCAGAGACAACCGGTAATTACCACGGCCTGTTAAGACCGCTGTTTATGTCCTCAAGATGTTAAAATAAGATTTGTCGCCAGCTTTCTCCTTTAACAATAGTTTTCTTGCATTTAAAAGTCTAGTTACTGTTAGAAGAAGGTTGTGATATGCTTTCAACTCACACAAAGATGCAACTGGCTTCCTACTTATCGCAAACCGATACTTCGTAAATTTGAGATTGCGCGAGCATTGAAATTCGTTCACCAGTGGCCTCATTTAGCACATGTTGTAGGCATCTTCTCGCTAGGTTTAGATCCAGACTTCTTGCTGCTATTACTATGTAATCGGCAAATAGACAGAGCATGGTTCGTGGGCTAGTAAGGCACAGTAGAGAAGAAATGCCATTGCCTTGCTGTATCCAAGTTGGCTCATTTTGTTATTGAGCTCTTTGTAAAATACTTTGTCAAATGCCTTACTGACGTCTAGGAATGCAGTAGCAGTGTATTTCTTCTGGTTGAATCGCTGTGTGATGTATGAGGTCAACCTTATCACTTGTAGCTGTGTGTTTTCGCTAGAACAATTTTGAAATCAAATTGTGCTTCTGGTATAGTACCTACTCTTTCAGACTCTTGTTTTAACTTAACTAGTATTACTCTCTGGATAACCTTGCTTATGATCTGGATAACCTCCGTAGTAGACTGATTGGTTTGCAGTTTTGAGGGAATGTTCCATTTTTTCCTACTTTTCGAAGCAATATCACTTGCGCCTTTTCATTTCTTGGGAAATCTTCTTCGTTTGAGTCTAACTTATTCTTTTGTCTTCTTCCAGGTGGTGTAAGTAATTACTATTTTTCCTGTGTTTCTTGATAATCTTCTGTGGATCCATTCTACTTCTATGTAATCTATATCTTCATCCTGATAATAGTTTAGCCTGATTTGTTTTCCCAGGGAATTTTTCATCATTAACCTCAGGCCAATACTTTGTAAACTTAAGATTGCGCGAGAATATGTAAATTGGACCATCAGTGGCCTGATTTAGCGCATATTGTAGGCATCTTCTCGATAGGTTTGGATCCAGATTTCTCTCTGCTATTACTGTGTCATCAGCATATAGACAGAGCATGGTTCGAGGGGTGGTTTGTGTGTCCGCGATATATATGTTATACGGAAAGGGTGACAGTACTCCTCTCAAAAGCATTCCAGCCCCAATAATTCCGCCTTCAGAAAAGACGTGTCCTAACTGAACTCTAAACTTTCTATTGGGTAGCTACGACGAGAGAAGGAATGTCATTGCCTTGCTGTATCCAAGTTGGCTCATTTTGTTATTGAGCCCTTTGTAAAATACTGTCAAATGCTTTACTGACGTCTAGGAATGCAGTAGCAGTGTATTTCTTCTGGTTGAATCGCTGTGTGATGTATGAGGTCAACCTTAGCACTTGTAGCTAGCTGGAGTGTTCAGTTATAAAATTGTGTTTCTGGTATAGTACCTACTCTTTCAGACTCTTCTTTTAACTTAACCAGTATTACTCTCTGGGCAACCTTGCTTATTGATGATAATAGGCTGATTGGTTTGCAGTTTTGAGGGAATATTCCTTTTCTTCCCACTTTCCGAAGCAATATCACTGATGTCTTTCCATTTCTTGGGAAATCTTCTTCGTCTGAGTCTAAATTATTTTTTGTCTTCTTCCGTGAGCTGTGAGTAATTCCTATTTCTAATGTATTTCTTGATAATCTTCTGTGGCTCCATTCTACTTCTATGTAATCTATATTTTCATCCTGATAGTAGTTTAGCCTGATTTGTTTTTCAAGGGAATTTTTCATGACTTCAGCTTTTTCTTCTATCGTGTACACTCTCCCATTTTCTTCGTGTGATGGAGGAATAGGTTTATATCTTTGAGAGCTTCCATATAGCGGCTTGGTTGTACCTAAATGTTAAACGAACTCATCCTAGCATTTGCTATTATACTTTTTGTAGCTGTTTTCTTACTTCCCTGTTTAGCTGCTTTGCTACTCTTCTTACTTCTGGATTTCTAGTTCTGTTGCATATGTATGCTCTTTTTGCATCATATTTTTTCACTAGTCAGTTGTCTTAAGTCGTTGGTTATCTCCTCAAATCTTCCTTTTACAGTTGATTTTTCTTCAGTTACTTTCCTTCTTTCAACTGAATCGTAATAGTGCAAACCATATAGTTTTAAGTAGACCAATGTAAATTTGCACGATACTGTCTATGTATTAGAACGCACAACAAGTTTGATTAACTTCTTCAGTATATAAAAAATAATTTTCTTTTTTAAAAATTGCCTTGTAAGTTCTAAAATTATCTTTGATTCTTCTTCGAGGAAAAATAATCAACGATCTGTGCAAGTAACTTGCGGGCTGTTATTGTTTAAAGGCGGATTCTAATATCCTTTTTCGAGAAATGCATTGTGTTCTTAAAAAATTCCTTGTAGTAACAATTAACAAACGGAAGAAAAAAATAGGCATTTAAAGGAGGAAGACACATTCCTTAAAGATATCCATTAGTTGAAGGTTAAGATGAATGAATAATACCAAATATAAGCTGAAGAAGCTAAAAGCTCAACTTGCGCCACAGCATCAATGATGAGGATCAACATTAATAATTCTATTACATATTTTAATAGAAAATTAGGTCTATTTTTGTTTTGTTTGTTAGGTCATATAGTTAACGGAAACCGTTGATAAAGAAAACGAAATTCTTTCTTTCATCTCAGTTATACACTACAAGAAAGACATGTTCTGCATCGTGACTCATAGGTACCTAGGTACATCTGCGGGAGAAAGTGTTATGAGGAGACCTTGCAATATTTCGATTCTAAAAATACACACGGTATTTCCCTTGACTTGAAAGAGCAATGAACTTGTATATAAGTATGTCACTTGATGATGCACATCTATTTGGCGGAAAATTGGACAAATGCCTATCGCCGGTCCGTCGCCGGCGACGTGCTGAAAAATAAATGGGTTTGTCCGTTGTCGGCACAAGAAAGTGTTAACTAATTATTGATTTCGCGTTTCGTCGATTTCAAATCATGTCGGCTCTACTACGCCAATATCATCCATCTTATTTTTACTACAATAACACCGCTACGCATTGAATATGGTATTTTTTTAAACAAATACGTTACTGAGGTTCAGAAACTGTTTTCTTGTGGTGATTGTAATGATAATTACATTTTTAACTAAAACAATTTGATGTTTCGATTTCCACTCCGAAAATAGTTCACAAAAAGATTATTTAAGAATTTTTTTAAAAAGAGTTTATAACCGCTAAATATATTGACGAGGTTATGTCATTTCACACAATTGAAATTGACACACTTGAAAAATATATGAGGGTGGGTAGAAAAGTTTTCTACTTTGATGTTTATTCTCAGATGTCGCTATAGCGTCCATATTGAAGCCATTGTATTATTGCTTCTTTTGACGGAAAATATTTGATTTCACTTTTAGAGCTTCTGTACCAGTTGCTCTGATAATCCTGGTAGGATGAAATCTGTACGTATAAGCGAATGTACAGAGGCGGGGGACTAAGAGGTAGAATGCGAAAGCATTGAGTTGATTGTTGATTCCAGTTTACCCCAATTAGCCTCTAAACCGAACAACGGAACAAAAAGAGGGTCATGAAAAAGACATGTTTAACATTCATTGGACGTCAATCTATGACGTGCCAACGAATATTCATTGGGTGCCAATTAGTAACCCTTCGAGGCTCAATTTGTAACATCCCAACGTTGAGCTGCTGTTGTCAACTTGTAACCGCAAACCTTAGTTTGCTGCTACAACCCGACTAACATCACTAACAACGTTGGAGCGACAAATCGTTTCCCGTTGGGACCAATTTTTAACGTCATAACCCCTAATGTATCAATTGCAAAATTGCTACATTAGACGTTATACGAAACACTCCCTGGCTAGCTCACTCAGGACGTGAATATGGCCTACTCTGGAGCAACACACGCAAACAAGTAAAAAGAAGAAACAATACACAGTTAAATTAACACATGTTTATTAAAATATTAAAAAAAAAATGACAGAAAAATACATGTTTAAATATGATATTGAATTTAAATAAAAATTATTCGACTTCTTGCTACAGTGTTACATTATAGTAAAGAAAAATGTTTGTCACCAAATCCTAGGTTTTATCCTGGTCTTTTCTGCTATGGTTGGTAGCAAGCCATGTTAGTTGTGGATTTTCTTGCCCCGGAGTCATCTCTCCTATCGGAATGATAGTGCCATTCTCAGGCCGGTTGGTCTTCTGGATGTTAATAGAATTTGACCCGCACCTGAGAAATGTATCCCGGAGGTTGACTAAAATGAAGAAAAACACACCTTGCTTCAGAAAATGGTGAAACCAAAATGAGAGACCTTGCATGGGGGATGAATAGCTGACCAATCAAATTTAACAAAATTTTATCATTATTCGCCCAAGCAAGTCGAGAAACAATTCTTATTTATGTATTTATCAAAAGAAAATAAGTAAAAGTAAGGATATATAATATTTTAAAGCAAATGGTAATTACTTTTTACAACTGAAATATTCTAATATTAACTAAAAAGCGGATTCGGTAAAAATGACAAGATATATTTATTGAAAAGCTAGATAATTTAGAACTTAGAAACATTTCTATATAGAAATGGTAGTTTGTCAAAAGTTAATTATTATTAAAATCAAAAGATATTATTAAGGATTTAAAATTAATATTTAAAACTATAAAAATATTCGTAAAACTTTTACATACTATATTAAAGAAACTATATATTTCTTATCGCTAGTTTTTTATATAAAGTAAAAAACATAAGAAATATCCACAAAAATATGTACCTACTTACATGTGATAATCATAAATAATGATCTTAGAATTTTCAAAGTTAAAATTATAAAAAGATTTTTATACAACAGGTAGAATCAGGAAACCGATAAAATATATTATACTCTTACCTCCTAATCAGGAGACGACACAACAATTGGTTATTGTACTTTTACAGAAGTCATGAAGAAAATCCACATTTTTAGAAATAGAAGCCATTATATCGACTTTTGTATCGAACGGGAAGGGGGAAATGTCAACAAAAAGGAGTCTTTGACAGACAGTTAACCAACAATGCAATGACAATGTCACTAGCATTAAACTAAACAGAGAATAAAGATGGCACCTCTCGTTCCAAAGTAACAGAAATAGAGATGAAAATAAAATTAATTCTTTAGAAACTTGAGTAAAAGATAAAAATAATGATTATTAAGAAAATAGGAAAGGTAGATACTGAAATATATATATATATATATATATATATATATATATATATATATATATATATATATATATATATATATATATATATATATATATAAAGAAGATAGATTTGGACGCCAACTGGTTTTTATAACAAATACCAGTAAAAATGAAAAGAGAATAATGAATCAATTAAGTAACGACATAATTCTGATACAATCTATATCTGAGAAAATATATAGAAAAATAAGAGATACAATGGAGGATATAGAAGAATATGAATTATGACAGAAGATATGGAAATTGGAGAATAGAATTAACGAAATATATTAACATAAGAAAGAAAGCAGGCAATGTAGCAGTTATAACGCTACAAGGCACTAGACCGAGAGTACGATGAGTTTCCAACAAATGACATCAAAATAATAGCAGGAGACTTTAATGCCAAAGGAGGAAGAGAGAATATATTTTCGCCCACCATCGGAAAAGAGAGCCTACACGTAGACTCTAATGATAACGGTCTCAGAATCATAAACTTTGCGATGTCTAACAACATGGTAATAGCCAGGACACGATTTCCCTATAAAGATATAGATAAGGGAACCTGGAAATCTTATAATGAAACGATTAACCAAATATAGCATATAATACTCGATGCAAGACACTGCTCTAACTTATTAGATGTTAGGTCTTTAAGAGGAGCAAACATATATAGTGATCACTATTTAGTTAAAGCACGATTTAAAGGGAGAATATCCAATTTAAAAATAGAGATCGAGAAAAAGAGAGAAAAAAATCACTATTTAGTTAAAGCCCCCGAAATAACCAACACAGACTTCAAATTAACAACAATGCCTTTGAGCAAATAAAAGAATTCACATGTCTTGGATCTCTAGTAAACGCAACAAACACGACAAGCGACGAAATAAAAAGACGCATAGCAATAGCAAACAGAACTGTTCTCTTCTCGGTCTCCAGAAACATTTAAAAAATAAAAATATACAACGTGCAGTAAAGCTCAATATAATAAGACCGGTTTTGATATATGGGACTGAAACGTGGACCTTATCTCAAAATAATAAAAGACTTTTTGGTATTTATGAGAGAAAAATTCCTAGAAAGATTTTTGGGGCCGTAAATGAAAATGGGCTATGGCGTCGAAGATACAACTTTGAACTGTATCAGTTATACACCGATCCAGATATTGTGAAATTCGTTAAAGTGCAGAGACTTAGATGGGCTGGACACAATGCTACGATGTCAAATCACGAATACACGAAGAGATTAACATTTTCAAAACCAGAGGGCACAAGAAGTAGAGGATTCTAAGGGTCAGAAGATAGAGGGAAGTTGCCGGGAATCGACAGGAGTAACGACTTCTTTGTGAGCAGGCCAAGATCTACAACGGATTATGAAGCCACCTATGATGATGAATATACAGAGATAGTATACGTGAAATCAAATCTTAACTGTTCTTTCTTTTATTTCGGTTTAGAATGCAAGAAACCAGTTCACCAAAGACTTTTGCTTAGATGAGGAGATATATTGTGGAATGCAATTTTTTCTCTTTCATCGTCTGTTTTGCCTTGCAATTTATAGAAGGCAAAGATTAAAACAAAAATCTGATGTTTGGTTTCGTCAATCTAGAAACCTTCGCATTTCTACTTTTGTAACTATGTAATATTTTGCCTACCACACGGGGTATTAATACAAGGGGTAGAAACTGCTGGTGGTGGAGAAGGGCAAGCAAAATAATCGCAACATATGCGAACGGCACTCAGGTTTTGGTAGGAGAGCTGGGGTCGTGGATAAGTAAAAGACAAAGGGGTTGGATTGGGGCAACTACAAAAAAATGAAATAAAGGGGTACTTATACAAATCTCTTGGGACAAACAAAACAGAAAGAAACAGGAAACACCTCTAGTAATTTATATAGAGCGCCACTTTGAGGTGCCTAATTATAACCATCACAACAGCTAGTTGTAACTAGAGATATAATTATTAAACATAAAAAACATTCTTTTTCAAATAAAACTCAAAAAGGGTTAGTTAAAAAGGAATAAACAAAATGTTAAAAAACAAAATTTAACATTTATTGTGTCTTACCACAAACAATTACAAAACATAGAGAACACAAAAATGCCCAAAAAAGACAATACAAAAATATTACCACAATAGTCACAAAATACAAAGAACTTACATGTCATCTACTGATTTACAAACTCAGGAGATGCTACAAAAACTTACAAAATAGCATGGAGGTTAACCTTTTTTTTTAAATAAAACAAATAAAATCAAAATAATAATAAAACGAGCTGTCATAAGTTAACAATAAATTTAAAACAAAAACTGAACACACAAATTGACAGCTAAAGTCAAACTCTAAAATTTTACAATTTAAAAAAAAAAAACAAAAATTTAAATTGTTACGAAAGCAATTATTTCTCTAAAAAATGTCTGTCTTTACTTGAAAATTAAACACAGAAAAAGTTACCTGAACCTCACTAAGCTTCATTCTGCATGTCTGGGGTCGGGAACTGGAAACATGCTGGAACTATACTGGGGGCAGATCCGGGATGACGATCAGGGATAAGAAGATGAGGGAGGAAGCCAGCACCGGCTGGATCACAACCTTGAAAACCCGTCTCCTTCAAAGACTGGAACAGGCACAGCACAATGGCAACATGAGGCCATCTTCAAAAACTATCGTAAAACTGCTACTATCACTTCATGCTACATTTCCATGAAAAGGGGCCAAAAACAAGAAAACACAAATTCGACGGTGAATTTGTGGATCCATACTTGTGATCCACACAGCGAACCAAGTAAGAATTAATCTACACCTGCACCTACGGCAACCCAAGTACCAATGACGAATTTAAAAATTCGTTCATATAAGTTGAAAATAAACAAACACTTGACAGGAATTAAAACGCAGAAGATTCCATTTCTACGACGTACCAAAATTATAAGGCGACTTCGAATAAAACATTAAAAGAAAATGCTGAGAAAGTACACATCTTTAAAATAATAAACAACTCTAAAATGATTTATATCACTTTTCGACGCTAAGAAAGAATTAAAAACATTTGGGTTCCAACACGTACGATAGGAACAAAATTACATCAAAAACATTCTTAGATCTCTCAAACATATATGAGGGGACCTCAATATATCACATATACGAGGGGACTTCAATATAAAATGCTACACTTTGATGTTTTAATCTAATAAAAATTTTATATAGAGTTTAACAGATGGGTCCTTGACCTGGTTTACTTTTTAAAAACGAACTATCAATCGTTTTCCGAATGTCATTGTCATTTAAAACAGTCAACTATTACTTCCAGCATCTTAGTTCTCAGTTTAGTTAGCATTTTACATTCCGACAGTTCGGATGCAGAATTAAATTTTTCGAGTAGGGACTTATGTTCCAGTTTAGTAGTCCAATTTCATCGGCATACTGCCGTATCATTTAATACTTTTAAGTATGGTTTCATCAATGTAAACTCAACCACTCAACCACTGTTTGGTTTTGCGGTTATTTACACAAGTACTGCCAAAAGTAAGTAATCTAAACTACATATTTGCATATAACAGTAAACATTTTATTGTTTTATATTAATTTATTGGGATCACTTGCTTTTAGGCTCACTGAAGATGGATTGACTAGTTAGAAAACGTTCTGAACTTTTAAACCATTTGGATTTTTTAATTTAATTTTAATTAAACATACCACTTTCGACAGAAAGTTTTTTAACTATATGGTATACAACGAACTCCCGGGAATTATCTCTGTTTAAATTTACTAATATATTATTATTTCTAAAAGACATTTTAGTCTTTGCATATTTTATTACAGTTGTAAAAACCCAATAATCTCTTGAAGTTAATACATTAAGTTCATTCGAATGTAAATCTCACAAGCACGTTCCAGATATAAATTCGCGTTTCCACAAAAAATATAATAAATGCAATCACCTAAGTTCTAAAAATAAATAGAATGCAAACAACCGTTCGCCGTTTGTTTAAAGTTGCAGCCAGCGATGCATATACATACATTTAACAGTGGAACGCAATCCTTTAGCGGCTGTGAATCATTTATTCAGACGCATTGTTGGATAACTGTACCAGTAGGTTAATCGTCAAACGAGGATAGTATTGCCGATCACTGGTCGTTCATTTTAATATTAGGTCGTTAAAACTAATTTTACATGAGACCTTTTTCGGTACTTACTAGTTAGATTTTTTATTTTTGTATCGCAATTTATAATATACTCAATGAATACAAACAATAATTGTAAATATGGTGTAAGACAGAGGGCTTAACTCCGATAATATCTATCATTGTTCAGTGTAAATCTATTATAGTCTAGGCGGGATCTGTTTTGGATTGGACATTTTCCATAGGAAGCTATTTTTTTGCTGGAATCCCTTCAGGATGTGCCCAATATCGATAATCACGATATGCGCCAGTCGCAAACCCTGTGCTAAATTTTTTATTTAACAAAATCTAAAAACAATTGAAAATTTCTCATTTGTTTGCTCCTATTTTCGTTTATAATTCGGAAAATATTGATCCTAGAGAAAAAATTATGAAAATTATGAAGATGAAGAAGATCTCAGCTTTATGCTCAGAAAACTAGAAAAAGAATATAAAAACAACGGAATGGAAATATACTTAGAGAAAACCGAATACCTAACAACAGAAAACAAGAATATGAGAAACCTAGAGATAGACGAGGGAAGACAAATAAATGGAACAGATAAATTCAAGTATTTAGGAACCATAATATCGAACCAGGGAACAACAGAAGAAGATATAAACAACAGACTGAGACAAACAAGAAACTGTATAAGACAACTAAAGTCAGTGTTGTGGGATAAGAACATTACGATAAAGACAAAAAAGAAAATATATAATACCCTGACAAGAAGTATCCTGACATATGGGTCCGAAAACTGGACAATAAACAAGAGACATAGAGGTAGAATAAGAGCAGTAGAAATGGAGTTCCTGAGGAGAAGCTGTAGACTTACAAAAAGAGACAGAATTGAAAACGCAGAGATTAAGCGGAGAATGGGAGTGCAATCAGACATAATCGACTATATAGAGGAGAAGAGACTATCCTCGTACGGCCACGTCAGAAGAGCGGACAGAGGACGCTGGATAAACAAAATCACAAAATGGAGCCCGATTGGAAGAAGAAAGAGAGGAAGACCCCGAAGGTCATTCAGAGATGAAATCGACGAGGCTATGGAGAAAAGAACCCTGCGAGATGGAGACTGGAATGACAGGGAAAATTGGAGAAAACGGTTGAGTGAAGGAAGACAGTGAAAACTGTGGAAATCCTTAGTAGTAGTAGTAGAAAAAATTATAAAAAGTTAAAAGTTTCGTTATTCAATTTTACACAATATTTCGTTAGCTAGAAATTGAAAATTTAATGTTTATTGTTGAAAAAATAGCAATAATTGGAAAAAAAAGTACAAAAAAATGAAGTTAATCCTTTAAATATTTTCGACTTTCTAAAATTCACTTACAAGCTCCATATTCCGCCTAGAAAAACCTTGTAATATGTTTAAAACGTGTGTTAAATTTTGTTAAGATCGGTCGGATAGGTTTTGCTGAATAATTTTTCAACCCAGCCTACTGGAAAAAAATTACAAATTTTCAAATTTATAGTAGGCCCTAAATAAGGCCCTCAGATAGATGCAAATTTATACATTAAATTTGCATCTATCTAAATTTAAAAACATATCAATTTCAAACTTTATACACTTAAAGTACATTAAAAGACGCTTCTTTAAAAAAAAAAGATACATTCGGCTTACTGGTTGCCGAGACATTGAAGGTCAAAGTTGGCATACATTTGCCGTGTAACCATAAGTGATAGATGGCTCGTTTTTAAACAAATACCCTCGTCTTGTGAAGTTCTTTTTATATGAAAAGTTTTACGTAATGCGCCTTATGACAACATCCATAAAAAAGACAAATAAAAAACCGTTTTCGCGTAAAATGTCGCTCGGAATGCATGAGAGGTGGTGGTGGGGACATTGACTCGAAATGTGAATCGGCGATTTCAAAATCATAGTGCGCGCTAAAAATTGCGTTATCTCGGATTCTTGTTAACCAATTTTGCCCTTTTTTTTTGAATCGATGTCTCGGACGACAAGGATTTCAAATATCATATTTTCAAATACCATTTCTAATTGCAAATTTTTTTGAGCTTGCAATTTATACATTGAAGTAAATTGTTACTTTTAGTAAACAAATATGTATTTATAAATTGTTAATAAATAATTTAAATTGTTAAAACAAAGGCGAACGAAAAAAATTTTTTTTTTCATAAATAAACTTTATTTTGACTCAATCTTCAATAATTTTTCTCTTTAAAAAACTTTCTCTTTCTAAAAGTCTTTTTCTTTTTTTGGAAGGACAAGAATCTTCAGGTCTGACCTTGACCTTCCATATCTCGGCAACCAGTAAGCCGAATGGATCTTTTTTTATGTTCTTTAAGTGAATAAATTTTGAAATTGATATGTTTAAAGCTCGTAAAGTTATTCAATTTGTTTATAAGCCTAAAAAATGTATAAAACTTTTAAAAAATTTCTAGGCTCTCCTAGTGAACCGATTTGAATTTTACAAAAAGCATTTGAAAGTTTGAGCCTTCCTTTATATGTAAAAAAATTTGCAACTATCTGAGAGCCTTATTTAGGGCCTACTATAAATTTGAAAATTTGTGATTTTTTCCAGTAGGCTGGACTGCAAAATTATTATGCAAAACCTATCCGACCGATCTTAACAAAATTTAGCACATGTTTTAAACATATTAAAAAGTTTTTCTAGGCGGAATATGGAGCTTGTAAGTCAAGTTTGAAAAGTCGAAAACATTTAAAGGATTACTTCATTTTTTTGTACTTTTTTTCCAATGATTGCTATTTTTTCAACAATAAACATTAAATTTTCAATTTCTAGCTAACGAAATATTGTGTAAAATTGAATAACGAAACTTTTAACTTCTTATAAGTTTTTCTCTAGGATCAATATTTTTCGAATTATAAACGAAAATAGGAGCAAACAAATGAGAAATTTTCAATTGTTTTCAGATTTTGTAAAATAAAAAATTTAGCACAAGGTTTGCGACTGGCGCATATCGTGATTATCGATATTGGGCATATCCTGAAGGGATTCCAGCAAAAAAATAGCTTCCTATGGAAAATGTCCATTATGGTCTGAATTTCTACAGATCCCGCCTAGTCTATTAGGTTTTCCGGCCACAGGCTTTTTTAAGCCTTCTTTTTTAAATGTTATGATATGGTTCATCATACCTTTTTGGTGCAAATAAACCGACGTTTATTTTAATAAAACAATAGAGTGATTTGTATCTCTCAGAATAAATAGTTTTAGGTTACATGATTGTTTGAAGTGAAATATGATTGACATTTAGAAATTATATGATATTAATTACTACAACAACAAATATTACTACTCGTATATAAGAAATAGCATTGTTCTTGATTCTCTTCGCAAGAATAAGAGTTTAATATTATACACTTATAATTACAAACTTACTTACTAAGTAAGAAAAACTCTGTTGCTTGTTTTAACAAATACTAAGTGGGAGTAAACAGAACTCGCTTCTATGCCATAGTTTACGATGAATGTTGCACACACATAGGAGCAAGGACAAACAGTTCAAAATAGTGTTTTGTTTCCTTTTTGTTTTGGTATGAGTTCTATTCTTCTGGTTCATTTTAAATTAAACTAAAAATATATCTGACAAAAATAGAAGAGACATGTAGAGTGTAGATAATATTTTATAAACAAACAAATTGATAAAGTGATGAGGAAAAAGAGAAAATTATAAACATAAAGTAAATTCGTTATGCTAGGTTGCAGTGGGGCACCCAGAATTTGTCTGAGGGGGGGGTCTGAATTTTTTTATGCTACCTCCATTTTGAGTCCTTAAAATTTGGGTTTTAGGTTAATTTAAAGTACTAAAGATGACAGTGCCAAAGATTCAGGTATCTATTATCCTGCCTACCAACTAAAACCACCCTCTCTTACTTGTGCGCAGTTGACCGTCGCACGTACCGTACTCCGAAAGTGGGGTGGCCGCTGTAAGGATGACGACATTTTTAGAACACTTCCTTCTCTTATCTAGATCTTATCTATTATTCTGAAGCTATTTTCTTGTGGCATTTTAAAGTAATTATTATTTTAATGGGAATAAGCCATAATTGAAAGATAAAATAAGTTTATTGACGTTTGACATTAATCCATCTTGTAAATACAACACATTTTAGAGACGGCTATCTCTTCCCCAAACCTCTCGATTCCATCGCTCTTCTAATTCCTTCATTCCATGAGCGTCGAGGTCTACCTATTTTTCTTCTTCCAGGGGGTTTCATTTGTGAAGTTTTTGGGGTCAACGTTCGTCAGGCATTCTCAATGTGTCCAAACAATTTTGAACCTCTTCTTTCTATTCTGTCAATGACGGTTTTTGTAGCATTCATGTTATTTCTTATAGATTCGTTGGACTTCCTTTCCTACCTTGATGTTCTAGCACGTCTTCTCAAATAATCCATTTCAACTGCCAACAATCTTCTCTTCAGGTCTGCATTAATTGTCGATACTTCATAGCCATAACAAAGAACTGATTCAACCATAGTTTGCCCTATTCTTTTTTTGGCCCTTTTGGAAATGTTGCGATCCCACCATAAGGAGTTCAGACATCCTACAATTTTTCGTCCCTGATTAATTCGGTGTTTAATTTCGGTTTCTCCCAAGCCGTTCTTATCATCGAGTGCACCTAAATATTTAAATTTTTTCACTTGTTTGATTTCCACGTCCGCGTCTATCAACACTTCAAACCTTGCATCTGAATTGATAGCTAAATATGCTGTTTTATTCATGCTGACTTGTAACCCCCATTTTACATATTCTCTGTATAGACGCTTTATCATAAATTCTAGATCATAAGAATCTTGAGCTAGGACGACTTGGTCATCTGCAAAGTTCAGGGAGAACAGTACGTCATTTCCTATGGGGATTTCCATTCCCTGGCAGTGGTTTTTCCAATTTTGAAGTGCCCTCAATATATAAATTTATCAGTAAGGATGACATACTGCATCCTTGTTTTAGTTCTTTAGTTACTTTTATTGGCTCTGATAGTATATTTGCGATTTTTAGGTAAGTATTGTTATCCCTGTATACTTCTGTGATGTCCTGTAGGCGCTTGCTACTCGCAACAGACTCGTTCTGTCCACTTTTGTCATAAGCCTAATATTAGGTATCTATATCTAAATATAATGAAAATATTATTAATTATTGTGTATTAATTATTGTGTATTTCTACAATAATTATTGTGTTCTACATATTTAAAGTGGTAATTTAATTATTCAATTAGCGTTTTGGATTTTTTGTATTTTGTAAGAAAGATAAGTTACATTTTCCTACTATTCTTTATATATTTTTTACTTTATATGTCTGGGGGGGGGTTTAACCCCCAAAACCTCCCCCTGGGTGCGCCACAGGGCTACGCTAGTAGTTTTAGTATAGCATCCTCACAAGGGTAAGACTATATATTAATAACAACTGTATTTTTATAATGTAGTTCTAATTTTCACTCACTGTAACTCTTAAAAGTCTCAGATAAGAGGAGAAAAGAAACAAAGCAAGATATTTCTATTCCATATAACGGGTGTTTTTTTTAGAGGTATAGAACTTTAAAGTGGAATAAAACAAAGATTATTTTTTATATGAACAGGATATTAACTTTATTTGAAAGATAATTTTTTGACATTATATTTTAAATATGATTTCTGGCATATAACCACCAACGCTGGCTCTGACGTAGTCTAATCTGGACGTCCAATTTTCGACGAATTTTTCCACTATTTGTGGCCGTATATCGGCAATAACGTGGCGAATGTTGTCCTCCAGTTCGTCAATCGTTTCAGGCTTATTGGCATAGACTAGCGACTTCACATAACCCCACAAAAAATAGTCTAACGGTATTAAATCGCACGACCTTGGAGGCCAATTCACGGGTCCTAAACGCGAGATTATGCGGTTACCAAACGTTTCCCTCAATAAATTCATTGTGGCACGAGCTGTGTGACTGTTGCGCCATCTTGCTGAAACCACAGCTCCTGCACATTATGGTTGTTCAATTCAGGAATAAAAAAGTCAATAATCATGGCTCTAAAGCGGTCACCATTGACTGTAACGTTCTGGCCAGCATTGTTTTTGAAGAATTACCGACCAATGATTCCACCAGCCCACAAAGCACACCAAACAGTCAATTTTTCTGGATATAGTGGTTTCTCAACATACACTTGAGGATTATCTTCACTCCAAATATGGCAGTTTTGTTTGTTGACGTAGCCATTTAACCAAAAGTGAGCTTCGTCGCTAAACAAAATTCGCTTATGAAAGTCGGGATCAACGGCAATTTCGTTTTGGGCCCATTCACCGAATCTACGCCTTACTAGGTAATCGTGTGGCTTCAATTCCTGCACGAGTTGAATTTTGTAAGCACGCAAACCAAGATCTTTTCGCAAAATCTTCCATAAAGTGGATGGACACATATCCAACTGCTGTGCACGATGGCGTATAGACTGATTCGGGTCTTCCTCTATACTACGCTCAACAGCAGCAACAACATCTTCTGTACGCACTTTACGACGTCTCTGTGGATGCGTATTATCATTAAAAGTAAACGTGATGCGAAAACGTTCCACAGTTGATCGAATTAATTGCTCTGATGGGCGATTATGTATACCATAAAATGGACGTAGTGCGCGATACGTATTCCGAACAGAACTATGATTTTCAAAATAAATTTGCACAATTTGAAAGCGTTGTTCAGGCGTCAGTCTATTTATATTGAAATGTCAAACTAAAGTTAATAATAATCACCTGACAGCTGTCAAAATGGCCGCCCCTTAAAAACGTGTTGCCAACTTCTATTTCTATACCTCTAAAAAAACACCCGTTATTAGCGGAAACGTTTCGTTTTGTTCTTACAAAACAGCATCAGTTCAAATCTGCAAGAGGAATACTCTTTTAGAAGGATTTGTGAAGCTCTTTTTTAAATTAAAGAGAGTCAACTTCATTAATTTCTGTCTGTCGTGGTTAGTATTTTTGATGTATGATATGGTAGCTTTTCTTTTTTTGTTTTTCGCTCTTCCTAAAATCATCGTCACACTATATTATTAATAAAAGAAACTTAGATGTTTTAACGACATAGTTTCAGAACAAGTTATATATCACTAATAATCTCTTTTTAAATTTTAAATTCAAGTTAATAACCATTCTAAAAACTTAAGAAATTAATGACAAGTATAACTTAATGTCATAAAACGGCATTTATTTAAATATTTATCCTGGCCATAACAATCGTATAACTTTTACTGCAGATTTCTCAGACTTTTAATTGAACAATTAATCTTTACGAGGCACACAAAAATTTTAGAACATGTACAAAAGTCACTAAAGTGCAGCATTTATTGCACATTTTAGCAATGACTGCTGTTGAACTTATCTTAATACGATTTTATATGTTTTCATGCATAAACCATGACCTCAAACTGTCAAAGTTTAACTTTCTCTATAAAATAAGGTATCGACACACTCAAATAATGTTCGCGAAATTAATTTTTAACTATCTATCATTTTCTTTTATACGTCATAAGATGGACAAAATAGCTATAAATATGTTAATCATGACGTAGAATCATAAATTTTGACACAAAGTAACTATTATACCGTGTTTTACCATTTTATTGAATGTGTACGCCGTAGTTTCCATTTTATAATATTATTTGGGCCATTTTTCTTCGGAAATTCTCACTACACTCCATAGAAATGTGCAGTTTTCTAGCTCATGAGGTATAGATGTTATATTCTTTAGTCAGTTGTACTTGTGGTTAATGTTCAGTTTATCATAGATTTTTTGAAATGAGCCTTAATGGTAATTGTCAATCTTAGTTGTCATATGTCAGATGTCACTTTAACATTTTCGTTAAATCTAAACGACCAGAACCATTCTGTCTCCTGAAATTGCCCATAATGTAGCATCCAAATTTTTTTTAAACTGTTGGTTTTGTCTAGTGTTAGTTTTTTGTGTAAATGTATTTAAAGGTTTATGACATTCGATGATTTGCTGGATAGCCAAATGTTGACGAAATAAATCTAAACCGTTATATATTCCTTATCAACCATCAACTACGAGTATTTTACGAAGTTTGCTACTGTACTTGAAGATGTTCTGAGAGCGAAAGTACTTGGACAAGAAAAAAGAAACTGTGCTCGATATCTGCCTTTTATTTGTAAAATTCATATATATGAGTATGCAACCATCTTTTTCTTCTTCTGGTTCCTATCCGTTTCTGAAGTTGGAAATCATATTGGCAATCATGACCTTGCTCGCTGCGGCTCGAAACAGCTCCGTTGAGGTTTTCTTAAACCATGTTCTTAAATTCCGCAGCCATGATATTCTCCTTCTACCGGGTCTTCGCTTACTTTTGACTTTACCTTGCAATATAGACTGCAGCAGGGAGTAACGGTGCTGATTTCTCATAACGTGTCCTAGATATTGCAATTTTATGCGTTTGATCGTAAACACAATCTCTGGTTCCTTCTTCATTTCTTCTAGAACTTCCTTGTTCGTGATCCTTGCTGTCCATGATATTCTCAGCATTCTTCTATAAAGCCACATCTCAAATGCTTCAAGTTTTTTAATAGTGGTGTCTGTAAGCGTCCATGCCTCCGCCCCGTACAACAACACAGAGAAAACATAGCATCTCAAATGTCTCATTTTTGTATCTAGGGATATGTTGTGACTTTTGAAGATGGCGCTTATTTTGTTAAAGACCGTTCTTGCCTTTCCTATACGGCACTTTATTTCCTGTACATTGCTCCACTGTTCGTTTATAATAGTTCCCAGGTAGCAATACTGTTTTACTCGCTCTATCTGCGTCCCATTAATGTATAGATGAGCCCCATTTATATTCTTGCTGATAATCATTTGTTTCGTTTTGTGGGTATTAATGTTTAGTCCGTACTGTTGACTGTACTCGTTTATTCTGTCCATTAGCCTCTGAAATCTCTCTAAACTATCTGCTATCACCATGGTGTCGTCGGCATATCTAACTTTGTTTACTCTTTCACCATTTAGAAGGATGCCTTCGTCTATTCCGTAAAGAGCCTCGTTAAAAATTTTCTCTGAGTACATATTAACTATCAACGGCGATAGGATACATCCCTGTCTAACTCCACGTAGTATTTTTATGTGATCTGTTTCTTCTCCGTTAATTTTCATGTATGCGGTCTGATTCCAGTATATTCTAAGGTCTTTGTCATCCAGGTCTGCTTCTTTTAAAATGTTTATCATCTTTTGATGTTGAACTCTGTCAAATGCCTTTTCTTCATAGTCGATCAAGCACGCGTATGCGTCGCAGTTAACGTCCCTGCATCTTTAAATCAGTACCTGTACTACGAAAAGTGCCTCTCTGGTACCCACTGCGTTAATGAACCGAACTGTCTGTCCGATATTTGTTCCTCGCACTTCTTATAAATTCTTCCATGTATGACTCTAAGAAACAGTTTCAACATGTGGCTCATTAGGCTGATTGTTCGATATTCTTCGCACTTTTTAGCCCCCTGTTTTTTAGGTATCGCTATGAATTCTGATTCTAGCCATTTATCAGGGATGATTTCTGTATTGTATATTTTATTGAAGACAGCCGTGATCCAATTTATTCCTTCTTCCTCCAAGAGTTTTAAAAATTCAGCTTCGATATTATCAGGCCTTACAGCTTTCCTGCTTTTCATCCGTTTTATTGCTTCTTCTACCTCGGATTTAAGTATGTCCGGGCCCGTCATCCTCTCTGAAAATGGATGCCTATAATCCGTTCTTTGATCTTGAAAAAGTGTCTCCAAATATATTCTCCATTTGTCTTTCATCTCTTGGGTGTCAATGATTAATTTTCCATTGGTGTCTATGAGTTTCATTTGTGTTCGCTTTTTAAAAGTACCCGTTATTTCTTTTACCTTTTTGTGTACATTAAAATTGTCATGCTTGGCTTGTAGTCTTTCTATTTCTTTACATTTCTCTACCATGCAACCATATCTTATTTTAATTAAAATAATTTTAACAAAGCCATAACAACAAAATGTTGCCAGTATTTTAGCCAATTGTCAATTTATCATTCTAATATGACTGAACCAACAATAAAATTCGATTTACGATACTATAATCAACATAAATTAGAAAGTGGCCCTACAAAAATTCGCTTTTGGTTTATGTGTTTTTTTATACCTGTTAATAAAGTGCAAACAACTAGAGCTGTCAGTTTTCTTTGAAAACAATAAATCAATCAAAGTGATATTGTTCTTTTATGGGATTTTAACACCTAATAAACAAACATTTGGACTTTTTTATTACTTGTCGAACAGCGGTATTAAATTATAAAAGGGCGTCGGCGTTTTTGTCTTTCTGTAAATAATGGTTTTTAGAAAGCTGAAAAAAAGTGTTTTCTATAATATGATAACTCTTTGGTTTCCTCAAGTGTTGCGGTCGCCTTTTTCAACATTTAAATGGTCGCGTGCCTGTTGTAACGCAAGTTTAGATCTATTTAGTGTTTCTTTATTTTTGTTAACCCTCTCATGCATAATTTTAAGGACATTTTTTTTTCTTACAAAAATTATTTTATTGCGAAATATTAAAAATTAACATTAGAAAATAGTACAGTAAGTGTAAAAACATGAATGTTTTTTCTTAAAACCTAAAAAATAGTCCGTTCACTCTAGTGGTCGCTATGCACTTGCGGAATCGCGGAAGCGTCAGCTACTGGTATGAAAATGTTCAAAGCACGATGGACACAGCGGCTCGTTGCACCTTTTGCGGATGTATTTTGTTTTTCTTTTGCAAGCTTTAGAGTGACATCTTCGAGCACTTAATATATCAATTAGTTGTGACCAGTGCCCCTAATTACTTTGTCGAATTTCAGGGGTGATTCGTTTTTTTTTCTTCAAAATGGTGGTGGTATACCAGTCGAAGGTCTACCTCGTTTATTTTCTTTCTCCGTCCCCAAATTTATTAATGCTCTGGTAATACTTTTGAATTTCCGTTTTTCTTGTACAAAATCCATGCATTTACAATAAGAACATTCACAAAATGCATAAAAACTCTTATGTACCAGCGTTTGTTTCTTCTCCCTAGAGGATACAGGGCCAACAACTGGTCCATCAGGTCTACTCCTCCCATGTTTTTGTTATAAAACTGAACAGAAAATGGTCTGTTCATTTCTATAGTAGTTTTAGTAGATTTACACCAGCGTTTTGTTTTATTCTGAGGTTCTATTCCAGCACAATTAGAAACAATGTAAATAGTCTTGTTGTCTAGCCATTTAGAAACAATTACGAGTATATTGCCACCTTCAGTACTTGCAACGGATAAAGTTCCCTACCCTTTTGTTTCATTTGTTTATCTGTTTTCATAACAGAATTACAATTTTATAGTCGATTTAATCGGAGAGTTACTGTCGCCCATATACCTCTTTTATGCAGTTCTTTGATCCAAATAAATTATCAAAAAATACTTTATAATTAATTTTTTCTAAGTCGCCAGTTATACGTAAAACTACATCAGCGCACACTCCAAGTTTACTAATTTGAATGTCTGCCGAAGCTCCTTGGTAATCCTTAAAAACATATATCCACTAATTCCAGATTTTACCTAAACTTTGAATCCATACTTTTTAGGTTTTTTTTGGTAAGTATTGCTTTATACCTAATTTTCCTTTTAGAGAAATAATTTGCTCATGAACTAATTGGTATTCCTCTGGATCTATGGCATCTAAGAAGTTTTTCTGAATTTTATCTAATAATGGTCGGATTTTTCGCAATTTGTCCGTGTTATTTTGATTTACATTATCATTATTTACGAAATGTAAAAACCTCAAAATAGATTCAAATCTATTGTTCCAGAAATGAACATATTGTTTTAAAATATAAAATACAAATGTAATTCTTTAGACTTTTCTTAGTCTAGAATAACTAAGTCACTTCATCAAGTCTGTTCGCGACACCCGACTCATTGGCGCCTGACCCTCTTAAATATTTTTTCACACCTAAATAAAATAGGAGTAATCATCACGAATCAAGTAGTGTTTTATCAGTTCATTCTCACACATCGCCCTTGAAGCATCGCATTTTTTAAACACTCTCAATTCACGTATTAAATATTTCTCTCCGCCGAAATCGGGCATTTTCTCATACCAACCGGTTCTTCGCTTACGTGTTATAAAGAAAGAATTTTTTGATATTGTATAGTACGCTACGGCCGTGTTGGGCCTCTCTACTCTAAAAAGATTTAATTATAAATCGATAAACTCAAAAGTGATTTTATTTCTCTGGAGCTATATTTGCTCATATTAAGAATCCTTATCCTTTAACGGTCACTGAAGAACCAAACCTATGGAGATACATCCATTCACAAGTCCTTTGAAGTAAGGCTTGGAATCAAAAGATTTCCAACCCTCGAATGTAGGTAGCCAGTTACAAGGCTCCCTCATCTATTTTGAGGCATAGCATCTGCAATAAGGTCCATCCTCAGGCCATTATCACTTGACCAGTAAAGCCGTATTCTGGGATATCTGATGTACGCCATCACTAAATTTATGCTCAAGAAAGCATATAACTCATATTTTGTAAAACCAAAATTTAATTTATTGTTTTGGCCAGCAAGTAAATTGGTCTGAAAGACGATATCATCCATTATGTCTTGCACCATTTCCAGTCTTTTTTCTCAGCCTTTTTTGGTTTTTCCTCTTGATTTTTATGTTTTGATGAAAATGTCAAAGTACGCTGAACTAATGGAATGTCATCTGCACTCATACCATCGTCACTGTGTTCTGGCTGTTTTTCTTCTAAGTCACTTTCAACAATTTGGTCTTCAGTCATGTTCAGATCAGAATCCAAATCTGAACCTTCTGGTAAATCATAAATAATATTGTCAATACCTATAAATTCTTCATTTTCTGGTTAACATAAAGGTGTTTCATCCCTATTGTCGTCTTCATCGGCAAAAAGTACTTTCTGAAATAGAATACAATTTTCCATTGAAGTAATATTATGTCAGTAAATAAAATTTCTTTATTTTCACTAAAATAATATAGGGAAGTACATAAAAAAATACTCTCGAAAATCCTTAAATAAATAATAAATCTTTGACAAGAAAATAACAAAAAATATGTGAACAAGAAACCTACTACCCCTCTGAAAATTATACTCATAAAACATGCCACAAGAGTGGAATTCTAAGTTACATACTGCATGATGTCCGCTCTAGTAGACATGACTTCAAGGTGATATTTTCAGTAAGTTTTTCAATTATTTTTAAATTATAACAAGGGCAAATTGTCTAAATTACATAATTCTATAAGAAAAATATTTTTTTTTTTTGCTTTTCCATAGAAACTTCGGGCACTTATTTCAGGCAATTCACAGGTGGCCATCGCGGTCAGGTGATTTATAGATACTAACATAAACAAACTTTGAGTTTTAAAATAAATATTGTAGATGGCGGTAGTAGTTACTTGATTAGAGTCCACTGAAAGGGATTTCATGCATTTTGCACAAGTTTGCATAGAAACGGCAATTTCCATACCTTAGTTTTCAACTCAAAATAAGAATATTACGTTCATATCTGTTTTCGGTGCTGCTGTATGGGGTGGAGGCCTGGACCTTAAAGAAAGAGGTGAGCGATCGACTTAAATCATTTGAGATGTGGACCTACCGAAGAATATTAAAAATAAGTTGGGTAGACCGAATAACAAATGTTGAGGTACTCAGAAAGATGACAAAGGAAATGGAAATCACGAATACGATTAAGATAAGAAAGTTACAATATCTCGGCCACGTTATGAGAGGGGATAAATATGTGTTGCTACAAACCATAATGCAGGGAAAAATACAGGGAAAACGAAGTATTGGAAGAAGACGCATGTCCTCGCTCAACAATCTGAGAAAGTGGTATAATTGCAGTTCCGTCGACTTGTTCAGAGCTGCAATCTCAAAAGTGAAAATAGCTGTGATGATTATCAACCTCCTTAAAGGAGACGGTATGCCTGCTGAATATCGAGAAATACTGTTAATTGTCAGGGTTTATCTAGATATTCGCTAACTACAATCATCGTTTATGTTTTGACCTAAATTTGGAGTAAATATATTTTCTATACATTCTGCAAATACATTAGCTTTTTCATCGTCAGTATGTTATTATTTTGAATACATTTTTGTTTTAACGAAGGTGAATGAAAGTCGATTATTGTGTAAGAAAAACATATGCAGCACATGTATTTGTTTTTCCTCTGTACCATTTTCTCCAGTTTCCACAGAAATCCTTAACATTTTAGTCCGAATTCCTGTAACAGTCGCCTCTGTTAGATTATGTAGTTACCAAAGATTCCTCGTATATACATCATAAGAACAACAAATCGATAAAAATCACAGACGTTTAATAAATATTTTCCGTTCTGTATATATATATTTCGTAAAATTTGCCGCAAAGTTAAGGTGAATAAACCAAAACATTCCTCGAGCTCATTCTCCCGAACTCCCGACGATAAAATTTTCCTCACATACCGCCGCTAACATTATAAAAACCTCAGAAAACAAGGAAATTGGTACCTTATTTGGTATGCCACGTCTGAGCAATGTTTCGAAATCTACATGTGTCAAAATGGCGTGAACCTATAATATAAAGAAAGATAAAGAGGCCGGAATGGAGCAGACTTGAGAATAATCTCGCCTACATGCATAAAAGGATAACCACTTGTGAATATTTAGGGTGTTATCGTCCTTTTTAGGAAAGAGAAACAGAAATACACGCTATTGCGGCGGGTGCATGTGGATTTTCGTGCGGACGCTCTACCGGGATCAGATGTAATAGGAAAATATACTGCTATGCGTTATGTGTACCAATAAGCTGGTTACTCTTTTAACATTTTAGATGTTTTGTTGGTTTTATAGTGCTGGCATTTTAGTCCAAATAATACACCCTGGATGGCTGTCTTTATAATTAATGATTTATAATTTAAAATGAATGCTTTAATTTAAAATTTTACATCCATATCTTAAAAAAAATCCGTTAATTTATAAACTGTGATTATATATTTTACCTTTAGTATGATTTACTTTCTTGTAAAATGTTTTTTTAAGATTAAATTGAAAAATGCAGTTGATAAAGACATAAAGAGTCACCTTGTTGTAGGCCTCTGTTGATGTTCCAACTATCGTTATGTTAGTGTTTCCCAAATCTTTTTGCTCCGTATACCATTTACGGACATCTTGGTTTCCTTCTTCTTCTATAGGTACCGTCTCCTCTGAGGAGGTTGGTAATCATCACAGCTATTTTCACTTTTGAGATTGCAGCTCTGAACAAGTCGATGGAACTGCAATTATACCACTTTCTCAGATTGTTGAGCCAGGAGATGCGTCTTCTTCCAATACTTCAAACTAAGGTCTCTACTGCATAATACTTTTCTCATCTTATTAAATGTTGCTCTAGCTTGTCCAATTCTCATTTTTATTTCTTCTGTATACTCGTTATGTTCATTATTAATTTTACCAAGATATCTGTATTTTTTTACTTCTTCTATTGGAACCCCTCTTATGTTTAAAATGTCTTGTTGTTGTGTTTTGGAAATTGTCATAAATTTTGATTTATTAGCATTAAGCGTTAGTCCGCTTTCCTCACTAGCATTTACTACATTATCTAAAAGTGTCTGTAGATCTTGTATATTCTCTGCAATTAGTATAGTATCATCGGCATATCTGATATTGTTGATGGGTCTGCCGTTGACTTTTATTCCAACTGTCACATTTTCGAGTGATTTTTTAATTATTTCTTCCGAATATAGATTAAACAATAAGGGGGAGAGTATCCAACCTTGCCTTACGCCCCTTTTTATCTATACTTCCTCCGAAAGTTCTTTGCCTACTCTGACTTTTGCTGTTTGGTTAAAGTAGAGATGAGTTATTATTCTTAAGTCTTTTTGTCAATGTGTTTATCTTTAAGTAACTGTATAATACGGTTGTGTCGGACCTTATCGAACGCCTTATTGTAATGAATAACACAAACATAGAGTGGTTGGTTTACATCCATACATCTTTGCATGAAGACGTTAAATCCAAATAATGCCTCTCGTGTACCCATGGCATTCCTAAATCCAAATTGGGTTTCAGTGATGTCTTGTTCCACTTTTCTGAAAATTCTTAAATGGATAATTTTTAAGAATATTTTTAGTGTGTGACTCATTAGACTAATTATACGGTGGTCATTACATTCCCTTACGTTAGGTTTTTTTGGTAATGTAATAAATGTTGATCTGAGCCAATTTCTCGGAATAATACCCGTATTATATATAGTATTATATAAGTCTACTAATACATTGATCTGATCTTCTGATATTAATTTAATTATATCAGTTGGAATTGTGTCAGGCCCCGCAGTTTTATTAGATTTTGCCAGATTTATTGCATGTTATTTCATCTTTAGTTTTATTTGGACCTATATCATGTTCCTCGCAATCGTTCATGCTATCTTGTTGTGTCCTGTCGTCCTCAAACAATTCTTGGACGTATTCTCTCCATCTGTTTAGTTTGTCTTTGATATCAGATATTATTTTACCATTCGTATCAACCAGGGTGTTACTATTGTCGGACCGTCTTATACCTGCTAATTCTTTAATTTTTTTGTGCAATTCAAAACTGTCATGATTTCTCTGGAGTTCTTCTATCTCTAAACATTTGTCGTTGTACCACTTCTCTTTAGCTGCCCGTATTTTTATCCTGATCTTTTTGTGTGTGGCTTTGTATTCGTTTACACTTTTGTTTTTTGTATGATCTTCTTTTGTCCATCAGTTGCCGGATTTCATCTGTCATACATGGAGTCTTAGCTTCATCGATTTTGTGACTACTCAGCGTATCTTTAATTGGCATCATTAATGTGTTCTTAAATGTTTCCCATTTTTCGTTGGATTCTTCATTATCATTGATTATTGTTTTGCTTAACTCTTCGTTAATTTTCAACGTTAGTTCTCCTTTTATATTTGGGTGTTTTAGCAGAGTGCTTATTGGTTGTGTCATTTGTTGATTTTTTATTTTCTTTAAGTGGATTTTGAATTTTACGATTACTGGATTGTGGTCTGATGACACATCTGTTCCTGAATATGTCTTTGCCGATTTGATGGAGTTACGGTATCTCTTATTGATAAGGATATAATCTATCTGGTTTCTGATAATTTTTTCTTTGCTATTCATAAGTGATTTTCATGTATATAATCTACGTGGTGGTAACTGAAAGAATGTATTTGTCGCTATCATTTCAAACTCCTGACAAAATTCCGTCAGTCTTTCCCCTCTTTCGTTCCTTATTCGTAGTCCGAATTCACCAATAATGTCTTGGAATTTACCTTTTCCTAATTTGGCATTTTGGTTTCCATATACCCCGAATCCATAATGCCGAACTTTTCGAAATTTATGCGCTCCAGTCTATTTCAGAAAAAAACTTAAAATTAACCACCTTGAAATGTATCTTTGTTGAATGATAAATCGCTTCCCAATTTGATGTTTTATTTATTTAATAATTTTATTCTTATATAAATTGAGACGTGTGATTTTTGAGCCGTGTGATTGCTTCTCTCATTTACAATATTAAGGAGGTTCTACGTGAATGGTATTTCTTGATCTTTGGGGGGACGTATCATTTTGCACTTCGGTACCAAGTAGTTCCTTGAAATGCTCAAATCATCTGTTTCACTGGTACTAATGATATGTCTATTTTTGTCCCTACACATGGTCAGTCGTGGTTTAACTGTAACTGCAAGTTAACTTCATCAAATGTAGTAAACAAATCTGCAAGATCTGATTTTTATTTTATTAATTTTTTTTAATATGGATCTTGAGTATCCAAAACTGTAACATTTCCAAAAAGTGAAGAAATGTTTGCCAAACATAATCCTTTCGAGAGCCAACGCACTTCAGTCTGTATGAGTAATCTATGAAATTTCTCGTCTCCTTATTTTCTTGTCACAACTGCTTAAGTAATCTAGAATTTATTGTGTTGCTACAAATTTTGTGCAGTTATGCTGCGATGTAACTTTTACACTTTACAACGTCTTCTTTTTTATTTATTCGATATAGAACAGCTTCTTTCCCCTACTTGGGTATTTGTTCTTTTAGAAACTTTGCAATATTGATTTTACCATGTACCTTGTTGTTTTCCGAGTTTTTTATGACAGCTAGAATTTCTTCATTGGTATGTGCTTCTTCATGATTGTTTTGGTCTACTGGTGTAATACATTTTTGAAATACTTGGCCCATCTTTCTAACTTTTCATCAACTTCACCTAATAGATTTTCCTCTTCATTTTCATCTCGGTATCTGACTGCATTGTTCTATAGGATTTACGCAAATGATCTTTATTAAAATATAGGGTAGAGACGGAAATTCCCTTTCAATCTATCGTATCCATCGCCTTCCTCCGGCAACGAGTATTCTCATATTTCTTATGATTTCATCGATCAAGGAATTTCGTTGGTGTGTTTTCCTTCATTTCTTCTGCCAATTAGATCTATTAAAGAGAATTTTCTCTTTGAAAATCTATGAACCTGCAGAATTTCCTACAGATTGGCTAGTTTTCACATTCATCCTTCTCCCCAACAAGGTAAATGCCACCAGATGCTCTGATTACAGAATTATAAGCTTAATGAGCCATTCACTTAAAATCCTTCTTTCTGTTATTCACCCTCGCATATATAGAAAACTTAAAGAAAACAGTAGCAGTGTTCAGTTTGGGTTTAGAAGCGGACTGGGGCCCTATTTTCCATATTGATACAAAGAGCTCGAGACGTAAATTGCGAAGTCTACGCATGCCTTATAGACTTTGAAAAAGCATTTGACAAGGTGCAACATCAAAAGTTATTTCAGATACTGAAAGAATCTAGTATTGATGACAAATATTTACGCCTAATTAAAAATTTATACTTACAGCAAAGGGCAACTGTATAAGTAGACAACGAAACCTCAAAAGAATTTACTGCATTTTATCACCGAAGTTGTTCAACACTTACTCGAAAATGTTGTTCAGGGAAGTTATTGTGACCCTTTCGGTCACGCTTTTTTTTAGTGTAATGAAATATATTTTGTTAATAATTCCAAATTATTCCCAGTTATGGTACTCTTTTGTAAGGTAATGTCTTTTGGTAGGAATATTAGCATTCTTTTTAATAAAATAGGGCCCGTTTTTGATGTTGTCAATTGACAAAATTGTGACTAACTGTAATATTTACTTAAACGAAGTTAAAATTCTTGTGTCGTCAATTGACGACACAGTGACTGAAAGGGTTGAGAAGCTATAAAAATCAATGGTGAGTTCATAAACAATTTAAGATATGCGGACAATACGGTTTTGATTGCTGATAATGCGGAGGATCTGCAAACATTAATAGACCGTGTAGTGGAAGGCTGTTACAGATACGGCATGAAATTAAACTGTAAGAAGACCAAAATTCTTATAGTAAGGAAAAACGACGTAATACAGCACCAATTCACAGCTAATAATGAACCCTTGAAAATAATCGACAACATTACATACCTTGGATGCAGCCTAAATAAGGAATGGGACCACTCACAGGAAATAAGATGTCGTATAGAAAAGGCGAGCGTAGTCTTCAATCGCCACAGGAAGATTTTATGTAATATGCACCTGAACATTGATATAAGAACACGAGTCTTAAGATGCTATGTATTCTCTACCCTTTTATATGGGGTCGAAGCCTGGATCTTGACGGAGGCAACATCCAAACGATTAGAAGCTTTCGAAATGTGGTGCTACCGCCGCATGCTCAGAATTTCCTATATCCATCATGTTATAAACAGCACCGTGACCCAACGTATGAATAAAGATCTGGAAATTATGCGTATCGTGAAAACCAGAAAGATGACATACTTAGGGCATGTGATGCGCAATGAGAAGTATCAACTAATTCAACTAATTTTACAAGGCAAGATAGAAGGCAAAAGATCTCAAGGGCGCAGAAGGACATCGTGGTTGAAGAACATCAGACAGTGGGCAGGAATGACTACCATACATCTATTTAGAGCAGCTGTCAACAAAGTTGTATGGACCAACGTGATTGCCAACATCCACAGAGGATAGGCACCAAAAGAAGAAGAAGACAGAGAATTTTGCTTACTGTCATTTGCATTACATGTTCTACGCATCACAAATGCCCTGCTTTGACGTGCTTGACAATATTTGTGCCTAGTGTATTCTGTGCAGTTCGAAGTTGCATCGTCTTTCCCATAAACCATTGTCATTCATCGCTCTAAAAATTATCCTCAGTACATTTTCCTCAAAAGATCTTAACATGTTTTCATTACTTTTTCTAATAATATTTTAAAAATATTATTAGAAAATATCTGATCGCTAAGCCATTTTGTTAGTAGAAACCCTCAATTCAGAAGAGTGATATCATAGTTTAAACGCGGAATATCCTCAAATTTAAATGTACACAGCGGCCCTCGAAAACTGCCTGTTTTCTCGATTGCAATTTGCGTTTCCTCATAAGAAATTACAGAATATATAAAGTAGTATATTTATTTGTGCTTCTCTATAGTAGACTTGACCAGAAGTTGTCGTGCAGTGTAGCCAAATCTTGTTCACAAGTAGTAATTATGGTCATACAAAACCTGTATTCTTCCACGCAGCGATTATTACCGTCATAAAAATACCAAAAAATATGATATTTTCAATAGTAAAAATTAAGCACAAAATTGTAATAAAATAAATTTTATTTATATGTTCCGTTTCGTTACGTATTTAAATTTATAAAATAAAAATCGATATTTTAAAACATTATTTTTCAATCGTTTGGCAATGTTGGAATTAGCGAGGGAACTCGGTTTTACAATTCGGATCCAGACATGCAGTAAAACTAGTTTTTATTATTTTTTGCCCAAGAAATGAACGAAGAAAACATTGGTGTTTCTATGGGTAAATAGTGCATGTGTTTTTGTGAGTATATTTTATGTGATAAGTTTGTAAACTTATTGTTGTCAATACTGTTTTATCAATACTGTATTGTAGTATTGATAAAACGTGTTATAGATAATAAGAGTGTTATATTTTGTCGTTTTATAGTAAATATTTAGTTATATTCTTTGAAATTTATGTATATATAGTATATATCCAGATTATTGATGGACGAAAAACCGAGTTGTTCCAAGAGAAGACAGCAAAATTCTGATGTTGATTCCAAGAATGAAAAGCCGCAAAAGAGACGGAAAATGTTAACGTCCGAAGAGAAGGTAATGATACGAAACGTTTATGAAGGAATTGTCGGCAGAAAAATGGCATTAAATGTTAGCCAAGCGGTCGACATTTGTAGCAGTTTAACAAAAGTATCCGTTAGCTGTATTTATCGTGTACTTAAAAATACATCGGAAAATAAAAAGCAAGAAAAAGGTAAAACTAGAGGTAGGAAAAGCATTGTTTTGGATGACGAGACAAGGAATATTATACGTCGAAAAATTCATTCATTTTATTTTCGGAGTGAAATTCCAACACTGAAAAAAATTTCTCAAGAGCTCGAAAATGATGACTCTTTACCCAAGATATCTCGTAGAGTCTTAATCAGGACCATGCACGAAATGAACTTTCGATACGTAAAACGCAACAGAAAAAGTATGCTATTAGAAAAAAATGAAATTATTCTGTGGAGAAGAAAATATTTAGAAGAAATACGAAAAATTCGCAGCACTGGATGCAAAATATATTATTTGGATGAAACCTGGATTAACGAAGGTCATACAGTTGGAAAAGTTTGGCAAGATTTAAATGTAAAAAGTAAACGCGAAGCATTTATAGAAGGCTGGTCTACAGGATTAAAGGCTCCATCAGGAAAGGGACGGCGTTTAATCATCACCCATATAGGAAGTGATACAGGGTTCCTTGATGATGGTTTGCTTCAATTTGAGTCGAAAAAAACAGGTGATTATCATGAAGAAATGACTTCTGAAGTATTTGAGCGCTGGTTTAAGAGAATCTTACCAAAATTGGAATCTGGGTCTGTGGTTGTTATGTACAATGCGCCATATCATAGCCGCAGACTAGAACAATTACCGACGACGGCATGGCGGAAAGGGAGAATTCAAGAATGGCTTACAGAAAAGGGGATTGCATACGAAGAATCAATGCTCAAAATTCAACTACTTGACATTGCACGGTTAAGGAAACTTGAATATCTTAAATATGCTGTAGATGAAACTGCAAAAGATTATGGTGTCAAAGTTCTGCGTCTACCGCTTTATCATTGCGAACTTAATCCCATTGAACTTATCTGGGAGCAAGTGAAAGGAGAAGTAGCACGCAATAACAAAACGTTCAAATTAAACAAAATTAAGAAACTTTTGATTCAAGCAATCCTACATGTAACTCCAGAGAAATGGGCTAAATGTATAGGCCACATAATTAAAGAAGAACATCGTATGTGGGAACTTGACACTCATATCAAAGTTTTACTAGAGCCAATTATAATTACACCAGGTGGTGAAGATAATGACAGCGATAGCAGCACTGCATCTTCAGGTTTAGACAGCGAATAATATTTTCTAATAGTTTAATAAGAACATCAGCATAAAAAAAACCAAAAACAAAAAAAAACGAGAAGAACATAGTAAGTGTGTATAGTGTTTGTGTTTAAACACATCAAACATTATTTTTATTTTGTTTTTATAGAATTTTATTTTGTTTTATAGGATTTTATTTTGTTTTGTTTTATACTGTTTAAGTGTTTTGTTCATTTTATTTAATAAGACAATATGGCTCTTGGCGATTACCCATTTAAAAAAAGTATCGCGCCACAAGACATACCTCTGGGGTGGCGTGGAAACTGTCTTAAAATTTGTTTTAAAAAAATTTCATTGTGTAACTCTTTAAGGACGGGTCACGTCAAAAGACGTTTTAGCGTAACTTCCGCGACAGCCGGTTGGTATCAGTAAACTTTCTGCAAAATTACTTTTTTTTTATAGCTTTTTGTTTGTGGCATTCTGTATTTTTAGGGGAATGTAGGGAATGAGCCACAAAATATTTATTCATATGTTTATTTATTGACGTTTCGATCTCTATATCCAGAGACCGTTTTCAATTATACAAATGATAGTACTATTTATTTTCTATGGCTTTTCGCTTGTCGTTCTGTATTTTTAGAAATAATGTTGGGAATAAGCCACAATATATTTATTCAAATGTTTAATTTACGGACGTTTCGATCTCTATAAAGAGACCGTTTTCAAACATACAAATGACAGATATATTTATTTTTCTATAGCTGCTTGTTTGTGGCATTCTGTATTTTTAGGGAGAAGGTTGGACATAAGCCACAATATATCTATTTACATGTTTAATACATTGACGTTTCGATCTCTATTCCGTTTTTAAAGATAGAAAAAAAAAAGAAAATAAACAATATAGGATTATAAAAATATATAATAATAAACAAATAAAAAAAATATTACTATCATTTATATCTTTGAAAGCGGTCTTTGGATATAGAGATCGAAACGTCAGTAAAAACTTGTAAATAAATATATTGTGGCCTATTTCGAACATTCATATTTGAAAAATAAAATATAATTAACGTTAAAATAAAAGTAAGTGTACGTCACTGGATTTCCAAACGGCTGTCCGCATTTCTGGGTCTTTAAACGATGACTCACTCTCTCAAATAGTGAAATTATACTTTAAGTACAATTCTTAAAGGCTCCTATTTTCTTTAAGATCTTACCCACTAGTGTACCTTAGCTTCTAATTTGTACAATACTTATATAATTCACACATTCCATCTTCTTTTAATCTTTCTTAAGTATTGTGGAATTATATTAGTAAACGTTAGCAACTTTAATTGTTGCTAAGTCGTGTTTTTAGAGTGGAATCACCCTAATTAAAATTTTTAGCAAGCGCCGCAAGTTTGTCATGATTAGTTAGCAAAAAGTTCAAAAGCGTGCCTGTAAATGATCTTGTTCCCATTTAGTAAAGACTCCATTCCCTGCTCTATATCGCATAAATCACACTTTTCCGAAAATTAAGTATGATAAATCCCTCACTGCAGCTTTAAGTGTGGAAAACCCGCGAAGATACTTAGAAATCAGTATGCCGGCCACGACGAAGCTATTCTACACTCCACCGCCCGCCGCTGCCGACGACGATGCGATGGCTTTTACACGGGGGGCAGCCAATTGACGGCCAAAGTATCGGCCCGCCCCCGCAGAGATGTCTTGATGCCTATCAATGAAGGACTTTGTAAGTTAATTGGGAAATATTGCCGCTGATTTAGAAACCTTTTGAACTTTTTTTTATTATGTCTTCCACATAAAAAGAAGATGACTCGAATCGGCTGGAAATAGAGAGCGGTAATTTATTTTCTTATTTACAGCTATTAGGAACTGGAATTTTAATTTGAGTTATACAAATCTAATAAAGACTAACTTAATTGCATGATTTTAGCAATTTTTAAAGAGAAACGAGCCCATTTGGATTTAACTTTACTAATAAATCATTTTATAGTAAACTAGGAAGTACAGGATTATTTTAATGAATCCAAAATGGCTTTTGACAGAGTGACATTAATATCTGATGAATTTATTGTATCTTATCAGTAAAGAAGAATAAGTATAGACATAATTGTAGTATTAATTTTAAAATAAATGTACAGATGCTATAAAATATTAACATTGAAACAAAAATAGGAGACTATTAGTGGAGATTTAGAGAGGGAAGGTCAACAAAAGATGCGATACACACAATCACACAGTTAATTGAGAAAAGATATGAACATGACTTAACATCCTGTTCATAGATTTCGGGAAGCATTTGACAGTATAATAAAGTCAGACCTAATGGAAGACATGGAAAATCTGGGTAACCCAATGAAACATAAAACTTACGTAAATGACAATGGAAGGATCAACAGCTCAACAGCAGCAATCACAACAGATGATGGAATCTCCAAAAATATAGAAATAGCAACTAGAGTAAAACAAGGCAATTATTATCAATCTCACTATTTAATGCAGCGATAGAAGGAACACAGAGAGCTATCCAAACAAAAGGTACAATTATAACATCGACGTCGCAACTTATTGCGTACGCTGATGGCATAGCATTGATTAGCATAAATCTAAAAATTTTCAAGAAATAATTTGCAAAGTTGTGCAAGGAAGCATCCAAGGGCGGTTTGGCAATAAACTAAAATAAAACAAACTACCCGATATATTCCTGGAAAAATACATTTAATACGACAGGGATGAAAATTAGAGAATATCAGTTCGAAAAGGTAGAACGCTTTAAGTACATAGGAGTCTCAGTTAATGGAGCTAATGGCAAAAGATTGGTAATTAATGAACAAATTCTGACAGTAAAAAAACCTTGCTGGAAGTACAACAACTTCTTCAAAGATAAGAAGCTCACTCAGAATGCTAAACTGAAAATTTACAGAGCAGCAATTATAGTGTATTTTTATGTATGAGAGAGTAATAAAACAATAAATTATGTATGCAAATCCCTAAACTGTTGATACGGGTGACTCAATGAAAAACAGATATTTGTCAACAAGTTTACAGAAGTATATAGGAAAACAATTTTAAATTGACTATGACCACCAGGTATAAAGGTTGGAGCAGAATAGAATACAATAGTTGTGAGGATTACTAATCCCTAAATAAGGTTGCCAGTGTCGGAGTGATGGAGGTTAACAGGTACTAATGAATTTGCAAGAAATGTAAGATGTTTATTTTATTGGTTATATATAACCAATAAAAGTTTAATAAGTACCTACCTATTTGCAAAATAAAGTTTAATTCTTTAGATAAAATAAAACGTTTTATTTTATCTGAAATGAGTGCATTCCACGAAGTAAGGGTTTCAACAATCAAACATTTAATTCTTTAATTCCAGGAATCTACGACAGTAATTGACTAGATAATTACCTTCTAAACTTATTCCACAGAAAATGTGATAGTGGGTTTTTCCATTTTGTAGGAAGGTCCAAGTGGCGTATTCAAAATTCTTAACAGTTCACTAAAAGTAGGTACTTGAGTTGCAAGGTGCAGTTTATTGTGTATACTAGTGTTATGGAAAATTTGGAAGTGCCGTGTAAACGCCGAAAAATTGGTCCTTCAACAGTTAATGAAAAAACATTAATATTTAATTGTTTTAAATCATTTACAGACAAACGTTTATGTGAAAGTGTTGATGAGACCGTTGAGTTAGTTAGCGGTACACTTGGTGTTGGGAAATCTACGATTTACAGAGTTATTAAAGAAGAGAAATGTGGTAGTTTTCAAATGCCACGTAATGCTCCAGGGAAACCAAAATTTCAAATAGAATATCATTTTAAAGAAGGACTTCGACGGAAAGTGCATGAATTCTTCTTTAGACAAGAATTTCCAACATTGGATAAAGTTCTTGTCTCAGTTCGAGATGATAAGGATTACCCAGAAATGAGTCGAAGTACGTTATGGAAACTTTTAAAAGAAATAGGCTTCCGCTGGAAAAAGAATCCCAGAAAGTCTATTTTATTAGAAAGAAGCGATATTGTCATATGGAGAAGACATTTTCTAAGAACCATAAAGGAAATGAGAAACCAAAAGAGAAAAATATTTTATCTTGATGAAACATGGATCAACGAGGGTCATACACCAAATAAATTTTGCCAGGATGAAACTGTTACAAGTCAAAGGCACGCTTTTGTAAATAACTTATCTACTGGTTTAAGCCCACCATCAGGAAAGGGACGCAGGCTGATAATAGTACACATTGGCAGTTCAGACGGTTTTGTTGAAGGTGGTTTATTAACTTTTGAATCAACTCGTACCGGTGACTACCATGAAGACATGAACGCTGATGTCTTTCAAGAATGGTTCGAACAAATGATAGATCTTCTTCCTAAGAACTGTGTAATAGTAATGGATAATGCAAGTTATCACTCCAGACTTATAGAAGGACTGCCCACAACCAAGTGGATAAAAAAAGACTTGCAGAATTGGCTGAGTTCAAAAAATATTACGTACCATCCCGGATCTATAAGAAAGGAACTTTATTCGTTGTGTGCCCTTCATAAAGAAAAATTTAAAAAATACGAAATTGATGAAATTGCCAAAAATCGTGGAATGACAGTACTTAGATCCCCACCATATCATTGTGAATTAAACCCGATTGAACTGGTATGGGCACAGATAAAGAGTGAAGTTTCAAGAAAAAATACCACTTTTAAAATTCATGATGTTAAACAGTTGTTTTTGGAGGCCGTAAATAATGTAAAACCTGAAAACTGGGAAAAGGCAGTAAATCACACTATTAAAGAAGAGGAAAAAATGTGGAAGCTGGACAATATTACTGATAAAATGATCGAGCCAGTTATTATAAATCTTGGTTCTGAAAGTTCATCTTCTGAATCTGATTTGGATTTGTAACAAGTAGCTGTAAGTTTTATATTAATATTTTTATTCATCTATTTAACATACCTTAGACGGTTTTAAAAACTCTGTTTCTCTTTTGTAATTTTTAAAAATTAAAAAAAATGTGAATTTTTTAAAACCCTTTTTAATGTAGGCCAGTCAGTTCTAATATAGTGTGTGATAAAAGAGGTCACTTTTGTTTACATACACATAACACTTTATAACACTGAAATAATTCATTTATTTTTTACAATTATTCAAAGTAATTTTTCAATTAATCTTGAGCACGCCCATGGAGTGGTCGGAGGTACCAGTTAAAATTATGCTAATTACTCTCTCGTTCATAAAAATAAACTATAGACCAGTAATCACATATGTTGCGGAAGTAATGTGCTTGATACAGAAAGATGAAAAAAGATTAGGAATCCTAGAGAGAAATATAATTCGAATAATCGCAGGCACACTAAACTTAGCTAATAGTGAATTTAGAAAATTGGTGAACCCCGAAATGAGAGAACTTTGGAAAGTAGAAGATATCGTCAGATTTATTAAGGCACAAACACTCAGATGGATGGGACATCTAGAAAGGAGAGATCCAGAAGCAGTCATCAAGAAAATCACAAATTGAGAGAGGCTCAAAACGAGATGGGAGAACCAGGTAATGGAGGACCTTAGGAAGATAGCAGTGTGGTCTGAAGAAAAATTAGAAGAAGTCAGTAAGCATATTTTGAGTTTCTCGAGTTACGAAAACCACTACTCACGCGCCCAAACAAATAAAAGTTTCTACCTTTGACCCTAGAAGCAATGTATTCCCTGTACAAGGAATCATACCAAAACCCTGTGTCGTTATAGATCTGAATTTCATAAATTGAATCTGACGTTGAAAAAGCCTCAAACGGATATTTTCCATAAATGCTAAAGGGGCCGTTGGTATCTAGGAAAAAAGACGATCAAGAAAAACCTTTTCGCTGGCATAACGTGCAATGGCTAAATTATAGAAAAGGGGATAATGGAAAAATATTTTTCAAAAAATCCTAAAATGCAGGAGCCATTTAAGGAAATTTCTTTTATTAGACGAAATGGGTTGGGAAATTTAGTTACCCAATAAATAAAGAAAAAACGAAGGAACTTCTTGATTTGCTTCCCTTAATCCCTACAACTTTTCATGGGTTCTATGAGAATCCTCCATCGAGCGAAACAGCGTTGCTGGACTATCCAGGTATCGACGAAGATATTGATTAAATAGTTAGTATGTTTAAGTGTTTCATTCTTTTTTTTTAGGTTTATTTTTTTATCAAACTTCCTTTTTTATAACAAATAAAAAATACTTTGTTTATTAATATTATTATCATAACCCTTTTCTGTAAGTGCAATAACACGTAAATAATGGACACACTTGGGATCAAATGACTTAAGTCAAGTATTTCATTTTTGACATATTTTTTTGACATTATTTCATTGGTGGTGGAAAATTTGGAGAATGGTCTATATTAGTATAATACATTTATATAAATAATTATAAAAACAACAATTAAAACCAAATAAAGTAAGTAACACATAATTGTGGGCTATAAAACGGATTTAGAGGTACCCGGTAAATATTAAATCGCTTCTACTCCAAAACTAGGCAAAATGACTTATGTGCCTTCTCACCACGGTCAAAGGTATATTAATAAATATAACAAAAGCATAACCACTATCACTAACTGAAATAAAGAGTAGATTTAGTAAAAATATTAACTACTTAAATGAATAAGAAACTGGAAGTTTATTCATTTAGAACAAATGATGTTTTGGAATATTCCAAATATATATATTGAAATTGCTTTACAGACGTTATAGAACCAACCAATAAGGTCGGTACAATTGTTAAGAGGAGTCATATTAACCAGCTTCATTGCATTGTAAATAGGACATTCAAATAGTAAATATTCAAGAGTTTCCAACTGATTTGTTTCATTTTGATTCTATTTGATTGGCTGTTATTAATAATTGCATTAAGTTCAATATATTTTATATATTTATCGCTGATTGCATTTCGTGTGCTTTTATTAACAAGGTTTATTCATTTCATTGTTAATATTGAGCGTTACTAATAATTCACTTTATTCAGATATTTTTTATCTGTGTCACGTTTATAATATTAATTACACATTGCTCGTATTGTGATTACATATAACAATCAACTATCAATCGCATTTGTAAATTATATTATTGTTAATGTATTTTTAACACTTTGACCATCTATTAATAATTTTGGGTATTTTATATCCTGATAATTTAAACATGGCCTGTGACGATTATTTCTTTTGTGAGATTTTTACCTGTTTGTATTATTGTATTGACCATACAATATTCCATTGGATTATTTTGTCGCTTTGTATAATCACTTCTTCTTCACAGACACACACGCAGTGATCAACCCTGCCCTTAGGAACATGTGTATACCAATCAAAGAATGGGATCCACATGTCCGAAGATCAAACCGGTCACACTTCGCTAGTCGAAGTGGTACCTATTTGACCCCCAGGTTTTTCCTCCACCCCTCCTCATCGTGTGACTTACATGAGGAGGCTTATGATCTGAAAGTTACTTAAGGTGTCCTGGGTAATGGAACACCCCCTGTTTTTAATGACTGTGGTTATGCCACCTAACTGTAGGGGTAGCCACATCTAGGCTTTTCTCCCTATTTACATTACTGACTCTATTGAAGTTACTCTATCATGACTTCGGGACTTGAGTCCCTAAAACAAAAGAAAAAAGCGTGTGTTCCGACCATAGAGCCCCCAGCCTTGGCTGACGACTCTAAAAATATGTTCGGAAAAGAGTGTGTGCTCGGTCACTCGGCCGCCGATTTGGCAAAATAAATTTTGTTCTCCTCGCCGGCCGAGCACCCGAGTAGGGTCCGGCCACTGAGTCCTTGTATGCCGCACAAGACCTCAGTGCTCGGATTTCGCGAGAATATCAGTATTCACCTGATCCGCCTTAGGGGCCTAGTCCGTTGAAACGGTATATGTAGAGCCAGATGGGCCCTCCATATTTGGTCTGTGTTGAAAATGAACGTTACAAAAATGTAAAGTGAGCAAGATTTAAGAATTGGATGAATCCGAAGTGATTTAGATAGAGAGACCGTTTTTTGTTTTTTTTTGTTTTTTTTTTTTTTTGTGGACTTTCTTGGAGCTTCGGAACTATAATATGCCTGGGCAACAATTCTTTCCTTTTTTTTTCCTTAATCCTATTTGTGTGCGTGTGTTGGGGTGAGCATTCCCAAGTGTATACTGCTCTCACTCACCCCGGTGTATATTGGACTTATGTCTACCTAAAAACCTAAAAACCTAAAAGAAAAGGCGTACCCTCTCGCCAGAGATTTTTTTGGTGGGTATCCTATCTTTCTTCATCTTGAGGTTTTGACGACTATGCACCATTACATCCTTTGTTATTCGTTTGGGATCTCCCTATATCTTGCTATTTGCTGCTTTGGTCTTCTGTGTACCGTCCTGATGTTTTTGTTGTAGTTCGTCAGCTCTCTTAGCATTCTACTAGGGTGGTTTGTTAGTCCATTGAATATATCATATTCTCTTTCGTCTAGCGTCCGTAAGATCCTGGTTTGTCCTGAGTCTCTGAATACGTACCTTAGTGGTACGTATTTTGGTATTTTTAAGGCGTCTCGTATGATTTGATTCTGAGATCTCTGAATCTTCATTCTGTTCGACTTGCAGGTGTGTCCCCATGCTGCTGAGGCGTACGTTAACACTGGCATGATAATGCTGTTTGCAACCCTGATTTTGGTTTTAAATCTTAGTTTGCTTCTTCTGCCTATGAGCGTTGAGAGCTGACTTTTCAGCGCTTTGGCTTTGTATACCTGTTGGTTGACATGTTCCGTGAATGTTAGCTTCTTGTCAAGTAACACTCCTAGGTATCTTGCCTGGTTACTCCATTCTACTGGGGTGTTGTCTATCGTGATTTCACGGTTTGGTACACTTCTTCTATGACTAAATATTACAGCCTGGGTTTTGTCTGGGTTTAAGGCTATTTTCCATTTTATGCACCATCGTTGAAATCTATTTAGTGCTCTTTGCAGATGATTAGCTGCATGATCCGGGTTTCTCCAGCTAACCGTTATTGCTGTGTTGTCTGCGTAAAGACTTAACAGAGATCCGGGTTCTGTTGGCGTGTCGGCCGTATAGATGGTATACAGGTATGGCGACAGCACGGCACCCTGAGGCACACCCGCTTCCAGGGCTCCGACTTCAGACAGGGTTGCCCCTATTCGAATCCGGAACCTTCTGTTAGCAAGGTATGACGCAAGGAGACATGTCATCGCCTCGCTATATCCCAATGAAATCCTTTGGTTATGAATTCTGTGAGTCTTAATACCTGTAATTCACAGGAGTGTTCACTTCTGAAACCGAATTGAGCTTCTGGAATGGTGTGTAATGCTTGAGACTCTTCGTTCAGTCTTTTTAGAATTACTCTTTCCGCAATCTTGCTTATTGATGATAGTAAGCTGATTGGTCTATAATTTTGGGGAAATGTGCCATTTTTCCCTGGCTTAGCAATCATGATTATGTGAGCTTCCTTCCATCTGTCTGGAAAATATCTTAGTTTCAGCATATTGTTTATGATGTTGGTAATATACACAATAGCTTTTGTAGATAGGTTTTTCAGCGCCCTGTTTGTGATATTGTCTGAACCTGGGGCTTTTTTGGCGTTAGTCTGCTTTATGAGTTCTTTTATTTCTTCGGGAGATGTATGAAGTATCCCTATTCTGCCTTTTGTCCTTTTTAGTCTTCTTGCTGTCCTCTCTACCTCTTCTTCGAAATCTATATCTTCGTTGGGGTGTTCGTTGTTTCTACACGCCCTTTCTATTTCGTCTTTTAGGACTTCTGCTTTTTCGATTTTTGTGTGGACAATCCCGTTTACTCCGTGTAGAGGGGGTATGGGTTTTTTGTCTTTTCGTAGGATTTTTGATAGTTTCCAGAACGCAGATTTGTTTGGATTTAACTCTTCGATATAGGAGTCCCAGCTTTCATTTCGATGATTTTGAAGTTGTTTGCAATCCTTTTGTCTTCTACCGTTCTAGTGCGGTAGGCTCTTCTTCTTTTCCGGTTTTTCTGCTTGATTAAGTTTTTAAGTTCTATACTTATGTCCCTAAATCTTCCTTTTTGTCTAGTTATAGTTTCGGTTTTGGAGCTGGCATCGATAGCGTTGATAATTGTTTCTTCTAGTTTTATTACACTGTCCTCTAATTCTGTTATGTTGTTAATTGTGGGGATATTACCGATGTTCTCGCTCACAATTCTTCTGTAGTTTGGCCAACTTGTCTTTTTTCTGTTGTGGGGCTGCAAATAGTTTGTTTCTATTGCGCCCAGGGTTAGGACGATTAAGTTGTGTATCGAATCGCCTTCGTTTAGAGAGTGTATCTCGTATTGTAAGTTTTAGTCTTTAATTATTGTTCAACATATTGTAACTCATCCAATAACATTTTAGCTGTCACTGATGATGGTATAAAGTGTACCTAAGTATATATTTTTTCAAAAAAAAAAAGTGTACACTTGGCTTTGTTAAATTCTGCTGCACCCATTAATCCCATTCTTTTGTATATAACTCTTCAGCTGTGATCAGAAGTATATAGATATACAGATATATGTATATGGTTTTATTTGTGTTTGAAGTGAAATAAACATCTTTTTGACTTTTTGGTGAATTGTGAAATTTAAAATATTAGGATAGAATAAAATTTATAAATACCTTGGAATAGAATATGATTCGTTTCAAACTTCAGGGAAAAACCTTTTTTAACGAGGGGCATATAAAACAGCGATTGACCGTATTAAGCTATTGTCTTGTCAAATTGGAGAAGTTTGCGAACGTTAATTTATGCAGATTCTATTGTTGGGTGTGTATCTAAAACAAGATAAATATAAATTTGAGGAATTTCCTGTTCGTGAAGAGAATAATGTCTGCACATAAAAAGAGACAGAATGAAATGAATTTGAACGGAAAAATAAAATTAAATTGTGGGAATAAAAAGAGTAATTATGTTTTCGAAAGTGTTTGAAAGAGTGGCAGTTGCCGTTCCATGTATGCTGATGTAAGTACTATGTAAATGCTAACAAATTATCATTGCGTCGTGGGAAGCTTAAGCTAGGAGAATTTAATATCCAAAAGGAGAGAGGAGTTTTGGTTAGGACGTGAGACCAAAATTCGTTTTTGGGAGGCAGATCCAAGGAGGAAGTTTTACTAGGAAAATGACAACGAGACTATCCAGGTCAAATAAGTAGTGTAATGAAATTTATCAATATATTTGATTTTTTTTTATTTCGCATCGACCAAATGGTCATTAGCGAAAAATTAATGGATTACATTAGGACAATTACTGCATTACAATTTGGTTTATTAAATATTGTGGTACTTATTAATGTCTTTCAAGAAATTCAGAATATTGTTAAAGTCACAGTCTGCACCTAGAGCTTCTATAAGTGTTCCTGGTATCTTGTTGTTACTTCGTTGTTGATTGTAGAGGGGACATTCACATAGTATGTGCATTATCGATAGTGTCGTACTACACGTTTCACATTGCGGTGATTCGCACTTTTTAATTAAGTTATCAGTGCGTAGTATGTCCAAGTCTGAGGCGCGTTACTATTATTTCTTGGTTTCTTGACGTAGGTAACACATTCCATGTCTCTATGCTGGGCTTCACTTCTCTTAATTTTGAATTCGACACATTCCATTTATTTTTCCACGCACTTAAGATTGATTTTTTTTATGTAAGCTTTTATATCGCGTCTTTCGCACTATGGTCAGCAGTTTCGTTGCCTTTTATTCCTATATCGGATGGGATCCAGATAAAATTTATCTCATTATGATTGATATAAGCCTGAAGAAGAACCGTTTGAATTTTTATCAAAAGCGAACATTAATTGTATCGAACATTTTGCCATTTATTTTATTTCCTTGCATTTCTTTTGTATGTAGTAGACACTATTAAAGGCAAAGGTATTTCAGAACTCGCAAAAGAACCCTGAAATTAAATTTGAACATATAATTTACAATTTGACGTCTGTAATTAAGATCATTGAGATATTTATTAAAAAAAATGGATAAGGGTAATGTGGTTCTTTTATATTTCGTAATATACATACATACTCAATTCGAAGAGGAGAAAACAACGTATTCTAGACTGAACAAATGTGCCCAGACTTCCCTTTCTGAGTTTCTCATATGTTTCATAGAGGTCATCGTATGTGTTGAGTACATAACTCAACATATCCTTGAAAATATAATTACATCTCTCTAAAATATAATTATATAGCATATTTACATGTTTTCGATGTTTATTTTCATTCGTTTTGGAAATATTATTTATTGATTATACATCTTCATATAATACAATGAGAAATTCACATTCAAATCTAAAAGCTAATAATAATTTTCTTAACCAAAAACTTCTGTAATAGCAATACTTACAGTAATATATTCTGGCTCGTATGAGGATAATGCTATCTGTTTTACTAGATAAAGTTTACTCTGTAAAGCTAGATTTACGATCCTGGTTATTTCCGGTCCAATCATCATCAACAAATCCTTTTAATCCATATTTTAAATTACAATTATAAACTAGACATTAATCTAATGGATTTTTATATAACGCAAAATCGTTGAAGAGCTTTAAATAATTGTATGCTCCCACAATGTTGATAGCGACTTAATTATAAAAGATGCGGACAGGAAAGCTATTATAGTTCCAGATAAAGCATAAAATTAACTGCCTATTAAATGTTCATATTAATATTCTATTTCCTTACTGTCTGATTTGTTCTTAATTAAACTTTTAACATTAAAATTAATATCGATATGAGTATCTACTCCTTTACAATCAAACATTCAAAACAAATTTTTTGTGTATTTCTTTTGATAAATAGTCTTTCTCTTATCTCTATCTTGATTTATATTAATTCCCAAATAATTCGAAGCTAAACCTAAATCTTTGGTTTTGAAATTGGTATCTTTTTTTTTATTTACAAATTCGCATCAACCCCAAGGGTTATTAGCGAAAATCAGATTTACAATATTAAATATATTATAATATATTAACAAAATTAATAGCTTTTAAGTAGTTTAACATATTTGTGAATGAACAATTTGCACCAAGTGCTTTCTCTAAGTTTATTGAGATACCATAATTGATTCTTGCTGTGGAGAAAACTGGACAGTCTACAACATGTTTCACCGAGAGTTTAACGTTACACTGCTCACATTTTGGTTCGGATTCTTTAGTAATTAAGAACTTGTGCGTGGCACTGGTATGACCTAATCTAAGACGAGTTATTGTCACTTGATCCCTTCTTTTAGTGGGGAAACATCTCCATGGTTTAATGTCCGGTTTAATATTCCGAAGATTGGACACTGAAAATTCCCACCGGTTTTGCCACTGACTTAGGATCCGCGATTTGATAACACTTGAAACATCACTAGCTATCACGTATTTCACAATAATAGAGTCAGCTGAATTGACGGCTTCACGCGCACACTTAGCTTCTTCATTACCTCTAATACCATTATGTGATGGGATCCAAATAAAAATTACCTCCTTATTACAATTTTCTATCTCTATCAGATTTTGTTTTATTTTTTCAAGAATATGATTCTCTGGGTATATTCTTCCTATAGATTGTAGTGAGTTTAGTGAATCAGTCAAAATTATATATTTCTGATTTGGTGAGGATATAATATATGTAAGTGCCTCGTATATGGCATATAATTCTGCATTAAGAGTACTATAGTGTATTGGCAACTCATATTTTTGACACATATTAGAGGATATAACTGCTGCTCCCATGCCATCTGTTGATTTTGAAGCATCTGTATAAATTTGAGAGAAATTTGTATACTTTGATAATAATTGCAGATAATTATTGCAGATTTTGATGTATTATACTATGGTTGGTAGTGTGTTTGTCCAATGATGTTAGGGTACTTTTTATTTTAGGGACTCCCAAAGTCCATGGTGCAGCAGGTTCAAAACTAACAGGAAAGCAGGGAGGTAAGGTGGTGTTCAGAGATGAGAGATCCATTTTGTTTCGGTGGTAGAAAGGTTTATGTAGACGTGGTTTATTGGAGAAACATGTTGATAATCGGTTAAGGTGATCATATTTGAAGGTGTGGTTGTTAGGATTTGTATTTGATTTAATTGCATAGGTTAACTTTAAGTACATTCTTCTGTGATATAGTGATGGTTGAGCTGCTTCACAATACAGGCTTTCTATTGGTGTGGTTCTGTAAGCTCCCAAGACAATGCGGAGTGCAGTATTGTGTATTGAATCTAAAATTTTAAGGGAAGACTCAGTAGCCGATGAATATGCTATCGCGCCATAGTCTAATTTAGATCTGATTAGAGTTCTGTAGAGAGAGAGCAGAGTTTGTCTATCTGCCCCCCAGTCTTTTTTAGATAGTGATTTAAGGATATTAAGTCTTGCTTGGCATTCTATTGCCAATTTTTTAATATGTTCTTTCCAATTTAGATGTTGGTCGAATGTCATTCATAGAAATTTTACATTATTTTATCGAACTAGAGGCTTGTTAATTAGTGAGAGTGGAGAGTGATTAGGGTAGCTTTATTTTTTGTGAATAATATAAATTGTGTTTTTTCTGTAGAAAATTGAAATCCACAATTTTGCGACCATTCCTCTAGTTGATGTAAAAACGTTTGTAGCATACTCGTGATGTTTTCCATATTTTGGCTTCTCGCATAGATAACAAGGTCATCTGCGTATAAGAGACCTTTCAGTGGTGAGTTCATATTGGCTAGGACATCATTTATTGCTACTAAAAAAAGTGTAGGGCTTAAAACAACTGATCCTTGAGAAATACCATTCTCTATTTTTGTTTTTGGTGATAGCATACTATTAGTTTTAAGGTGGAATGATCGATTGGTTAAGAAATTATTAATGAAAGCTAGGCAGTGTCCTTTGATATTTAAATTATGTAGTTTTTTAACTATAAGGTGTTTCCAAGTGGTATCATATGCTCCCTTGATTTTAAAAAATATTGCGAGGCATTTTTGATTGGCAGCAAAAGCTTCAAGTACGTCATTTTGTAATGCTAAAATATTGTCTCTTGTTGAACGATTTTTACGAAAACCACTTTGATTTGGAATTATTAGGTTTTGATTCTCAAGAGTCCATAAAAGCCTTTTATTTACAATTTTTTCCATTAATTTACCCAAAGCAAATGTCAAAGATAAAACTTTATCTTAAAAGGTTCAATTTAATCATTGGCAAATTGGCTCAAAACCAAAAATGGGCAAATCGTCAACATATATTAACAAATAATATAATAAACACTTATTTTGAAGCATATTATGCAAACACAAGTAATTTTTTGACAGGTATTTGAAAATGTTTAGTTAACATTGTTGTGCTTTCCACAAGGTAACTTCATATTTTTCTTATTGTGCCATCTCACTTCGAAGGTTGGCGATCCAAATGGCAATTGTCCCTTTGGAAACTGCTGCACGAAAGATTTCTGCAGATAAGAGGTCATTCAACCATGAGTTTTGGCATCTTCCTACGGATGTGCCCTGTACTTTATCTTCTAATATGATTCGAAGTAATTCATACCTTTCACCACTCAGCGCATGACCCAAGTTTCTCCCTTTGATCGTGCTTAGTCGTTTTTTTGTTTCCTCATGCGCCGCAATACCTCATCGTTGGTAATTTTTGTATTCATGAAATTCTCAGCACCCGTCCGTACACATACATCTCAAAGGCATCTATTTTTTTTTTCTATTTCACTGTCTGTTGTCAAATTTTCACAGTCATATGTTGGTGTTGTTTATGGTAATTCCTTTGATGTTGACTCCACATTGGTCCTCGTCTTAAGCTAATAGCCGTGATAAGACGTAACCCTGTCGCACTCCTCGTCTGATTTGTATATCTTCGGATGTTGTTTGCTCTATTTTAATTGCTGCGATTTGGTATCAATATAGATCTGAAACAATTTACAATTTTGACGTCAATTCTAGTTGTTATAATTGTCGATCATCTTTTGATGATCTTTAACTACTTACTTCGTACTTTATACATAAAGTTTCTTTCATATCCCCATAGAGAAAAGATTTGTCATTGCAAAAAAACCATCTAAAAGTTGTTAATTTAGCAATTGGCGCATATATTTCCCACTCACAGTTTGTTCGTTCAAATCCTCTTGACTCCGTTTGCTTTGTATTATCCACATTTTATTTTATTTTAAAGACCCGCTTGCTACTCACCACTTGAGCGTACTTAGGAGCCACCTTCTAAATAATGGTGACTTTTCTGTTAGGAGAAGTCTGTAGTAAACGTTGGTAAAATATTGTAATATCCGTTAATATCCGTGTTTTTAATTTTATAAGCGTTTTAAAAGAAAAAAAAAACGGGTGTGGCAGTCCAGTGGGACTGCCGGTAGAAGTTATACTTCTATACACGCGTTCGTCGTTAAAAATTTATATAGGAGTTAATCTGCACAATCATTACATATGTAATGCTATAGGTAAGAGAGAGCAGAAAGAGAAAAATAATTAGTTATATAGGTATATGGTGCATCGTTTGCTGTATATAAACATTTGACCTGTAATAGGAGTATAGTAAATGAAGGATTGTATCAATATTTTAATGAAAATATATATTTTTATTTTTATATATGTATAAAAGGAGTTGAATGCAAAAAAATTACACATACTCTGCAGTAAAATTCATTGTTTATTTTGTTATTAATATAAAAATTACAATACAATAAATACACTGCAACATAATTCAATATAATAATACAATATAAATTAAAATGTAATATTCATAAGTATTTAAAACTGCCAATAAACTTACTCTACGAAGATAAAAATAAAAAACCAACAACTCGGATTATGTTGTAAATTTTCATTTTATTTTAAAATTTATGTTTTTTGCGTATATTACATATATTTAATAAGATTAACGTGAGGTTTTTAAATATTTCAAAAATAAAAAGGGATAATTCATAATTAGGATTCGAACTCACAACCACCAGCGTATGAACCGAACACGTAAAGGATTTGCCAATTAGACATGACACTAACGGATTTCAAAATTGACAGTTCTCGGTAAAACAGTGATTATTTTGAAATACAAAAGCCTAAAATAATTACAAACGTTTAATTTTAAATAATACAAAACATATCACATTATATATATTATATATATACATACAATATTATATATATACTATATATATAATATTAAATATATATACAAAAGGAACATATGTAATGGTTTCACAGATTCACTCTCATGCAAATTTCCAACGCCGACCGTGCGTATAGAAGTATAACTTCATAAAAGACGAGGACTCTTTTTATAAACTGTCGCTTGTCACTTTTCTTTTACTTTTCTAGATTGTGAAAAATTAGGTACCAAATTTTAGGCAGGATCCATAAAAATAGCATAATTATACGCCGATTGGAACACTGCTGTAGCGCCAATGTGTGGTCGGCATCAACGGCAACACCAGTATTGGCGCCAATCCCTTTGATGTGTACGCAAAAACCGACAGTCCACGAGATCCCAACGTTGGAGCAAGTCATAAAAACGTTGGAGACAACATTGGCTCCAACACAGTTTTGTCGGTACACACATTGGACGAACGCTGTTGGGACCAACGTTGACCCCCATGTGTGGAGCCGACGTAATAGATTCTTGATCCGTGTCTTGTATACTATCACTTTCGTTATTGGTTGAGAGTATTTCGTCATTAAGGTGTTTTGTGACTTTTTTTTCTCAATTTGGTATATTTGATTTTAACAGGGACTAAGCATAAATACAACAAAGACAAAGTTACTTGTGGTTAGTAAACAAGACCTCGGCGCTATACAACTAATTGTCAATAATGAACTGATAACAAAAGTCAACTATTTTAAATACCTAGGATGTTGGATAAACAAGACACTAAATCCGGATGAAGAAATTAAAACTCATATAGAAATTGCAAGAGGAGCATTTATGAAACTTAGATCTATTTTGAGATAGTGTGAAAAGAGACAGAATGCTGGAAGACCTTTGTAATCTAGGTATACCTAAGAAATACATCAGCCTCATAAAAATGACGTTGCAGGGTTCAAAAGCCGCAGTCAGAGTAGATGGAGAACTGTCTCCCCTGTTTAACATCAACATGGGAGTAAGACAGGGAGATGCCCTATCAACCATGCTATTCAACCTAGTTCTTCAGGCAGTCATCAGAAAAACCAATATAACCGGCCATATAAACACCAAATCAGTACAAATTACTGCATATGCAGACGATGTAGCCATCATTAGTAGGAATAAGCCACGACTAATGGAAGTGTTTAAACAAATTGATCCTGAAGCAAGAAAAAGAGGTCTCAAAATAAACGAAGCAAAAACGAAGTATATGACAGTCAAAAGAATAACTTAAATGAAAATAATATCACAATAGACAACTATACTATCGAACGAGTGGATGCCTCTAGCCTCTACATATCTCGGCACAGAAATCAATCAGAAGAACTCCGTAAGTAGCGAAATTAATGCACGTATTTCCAGCGGGAATCGTACATACTATGCTAATAAAAGATTGATGACATCGAAATTATTAGACAAAAGAACCAAAATGACTGTCTACAGAACACTGATTAGACCCGTAGTAACCTATGGATGTGAAACTTGGGTAATGACGAAAAAAGATGAAGCCCAACTCAGGACATTCGAGAGAAAAATACTGAGGAAAGTATATGGCCCGGTACAAGAGGAAGATGGCACCTGGAGAATCAGGAAAAACGACGAGGTTAATGAGTTAAATGAAGGTTATGACATTGTAAGATTTGTGAAAAGTCAAAGACTGTCATGGCTGGGACATGTGCAGAGACAAAACGATGCAAAAACAACAAAGAAAATGTTACAATGGAAGCCCATAGGAAGGCGAAAAAAAGGAAGGCCCAGAACGAGATGGTTGGATGACGTGGAAGACGACCTGAAAACAATGAACATAAGACAATGGAGAAGAAGGGCACAAGAGAGATCTGAATGGCATAGCCAGACAGGCAAATACCCATCCAGGGTTATGATGCCAAAAGAAGAAGAAGGAGAAGATCTATTTTGAACAATTCTCAGCTAAACTTACAGCTGAGAATCTTATATACTAAAACGCTAAGCCCTTTTCTTGTCCACCACTTTACTCAAAAACCATATTAGATAATTAAAATATTTTTTCGGAATATTATTAGTATTACGTATGAGATTGTCAAGATATACTTTTGGTACAAAAATTCACTTCCGGTTTTGAGATGACCGGAAGTTAAAATTTACTTTAAGTTTTAGACCCCACAATGTATATATGGATCGAAAGGTCTCGTCGAGACGAATCTAAATATGTACTTCCGGTTACGATCCGATACCGGAAGTGACCCGAAACGCGCATAAAACGTCAAGATAGAGCAAATCTGACACCGGATTCGTGATCAGCATGCAAAATTAACTGCTAAATGATATCCATGTCGACATTTGATGAACTAAAAATTGCATTCCGATTTTGAGGTCGATTTCCATAATCACTTTTTTTTTACTTGCATTATTATTGATGAATGTTATGTATATTCTTGCTTATATTGTTTGTATTGATCTCTTAATTTTTCTCGCAAAATAAAAATTTCATTTAAAAAACTCGATGTCGAGTTGGTCCGCTAGTTAAGTTCCTAAAATGTTATGTGTATCCTGTATTACTGTATGGATGTGAAACCTGGATTATGAAGGTTAACATGATGAACAAATTAGAAGCCTTCGAGATGTGGTTATATCGTAGAATGCTCAGAATATCATGGGTTCAACACATTTCAAACAGAGAAGTCTTGAACAGAGTAGGTCAAGGTGAAGACGACTTAATAAAGATGACAAAAAAGAGAAAACTCGAATATCTGAGGCATATAATGAGAGGAAGCAGATATAGGATAATGCAGTTGAGACTCAACGGAAAGATCGACGGAAAAAGAGGAATTGGTAGGAAGAAATACTCATGGCTCCAAAACCTTTGTCAATGGACTGGCTTATCAGCAGATGAATTATTACATGCCGCGCAAGATCGAGAACGATATCGACAAATCGTCATGGAAGCTACCATGGAAGAAGAAGAAGGTTTTAACAGATCGATCTTGTTTGCATATAATTTGTTGATCATTAGTAGTAGTCTAATTAATTCATTTGTGTAATTTTCATTTTATCGCAAAAAATCGGTGTATTTACTACAGATGCTAGAAACAACTTTTCATATTGTCTGATGGAACTTGTTTTCCGATTTTCCTGTCTGACGGGTGAAAATTTTCGGGAAAATTATGGGGAAAATGCTACTACTCAACTCTTTTTGTGGCGCTTTTATTTCTTTATGAAACATTAGTTATTTTTTGCTATTGATTTACCGATAAACTCAAGCATAATCTTCTTTACAACAAATTCCTTGAACCGAAAGAAATCAGATAATGTCAGATCAACTCTTATGGGTAAGGTGGGTACCATAAAATTGTAAATAAACCAAGATCGTCCCACACAATGGGTACTTGATTAAGATGGTGTCTCTGGTGGCATTTTACAGCCTCCTTTATGTCGTGATTTATAAGGAACAACACACGCTTTGGAAATTTAAGACTTATTGTTGGTTTGTTTATGGAGTTTTTATACAATTGTGTGATCATTTCCGTTGTGTATATTGAAGTTGAATTACAGTGGCGTATCCATTGTCGATGAATGTCTAATTGGTTCAATTATTTGTATACTCCGTTTGAAAATGATTGATAGAACAGTTCTTATGACAGAGCTGGTAATCATTAAGGTTATTTCATTTTTAATAAACCACTAACCTACGTACCTTTATAATCTATTCAGGTATAAAATATTATCATTGGAAAAAATTTAAGTTTCTTAGAACGAATTAAATTTCTCGTTGTTAATTATTTCATTTAAGATTTATATTTATGTCTTTGTAGCCCTTTAAATCTAACATGCAGTATTTTTCGTTTTGTACTAATAGCGACGTACAAACATAGTATAAAATATGCGAGAACACTGTATAAAATTAAGGAAAACATAAATTAAAGAAAATCTGTATTTGCCAATTTCTTTATACATTTTGTGTATTTTTACATGTCTTGATTTTTTCTATTTGACATCAGCCACAACTTTTTTCGCAACTGACTGTCTAAAGAAACTTCTATTCCGATATTATCCAAAACTCTTACCTAAAACTGAACTCGTTAGAAGTTACTTCTTTAATTGAGATATGATACAGATGTAACTTTTTTTATGTGAAGCGAATAACGTCTGAAATGTACTTCTGCAGACTGAAAAGGAATCAAAGAAGTACGTGCGGTCGCGGCGGAACGTACAATATCGATTCCTCTCGTTGGACTTTTGGATATTATCTGTTATATATAGTACAGGTTATTTTAGCTTATTATTAAGGGACATTCAAACGCTAAAAGATGTAATAAGTATAGAGGATATTTGAATAGTATAATTCTAACAAATTTAGGACGAAAATTAGGACGGAGTAAACTACTTCACTTATATCTTTTATATATATCATTGCATCTGTTTTAACTCTTCCTCTAGCTCTATCATCGTTGTTTCATGAAAGGGATTCTACGTTTTAATCGTATATATGTATTTATTGGTTTTCGCTATAGCTTGATCTTAGTACCTCCAGCTCAACTCTATTTTGACATTTACCTTGGTCAGGAACATTGAAACTTCCGAAAACTGAAGCTGTTATACTTGATTCGTCCATCACGAAGAGAAATTGGTAGGCAGTATTCCATTCTAGGTAGCGGTGCTCTTGGTACTCGCTTACTTCGAATCTAAATTTGCACTGCTTCTCGTTGTGGTGCAACAGCCTTGAAATAGTTTCAGACTGATTGGCGACATCTCTCCATTGTCCCCTGTTGTTACCTCATTGCCGCAATGTCGGATTCTCCTTAGGTCATCTTGTTATCTTTTCTATCTATGTAAGTTAGGGTCTTACTTTAATTACTCCTTCTTCCTTCTGGGCCACCCAGAAATACTTTCTTCTTGATGGTTCTTTTCTACCCTGTTCTATGTTACTTTATCTCAGTATGGTTTTCCAAACAACAGCTACAGTTCCTGTTTCTCCTTAATCACCAGATTTTACCGCCTCTAACTAGCCCATAAATTTTTCTGGATCTGTAATGGTTTCTCGGGAGTTTTATGTGACTCCCATGCGTCTCTTCTTAAAAATACTATGGTAAACGTCTTTTAAAAATTAGATTAAAGGTTACATTGCATCTGATACCATTTTCAACTCTGGCTGATTTTTTTATATTCCTGCAGATTTTGTCCCGGTATCCTTTCGCCCTGCTGCCAGGCGTCTTATCCTTCTTCTGAATACTCCCACTTTTACCTTTTGCTCCATCCATATGTGTAATAGAGGGAGGTCAAGTATGACTTCCATGAAGGCGGTTGGGGAAGTCGACAGTGCTCCTGTCATGATTAAGTATGCACTAGCATATCAGTGCTATATACTTAATCATAGTTCTGACTACAATTATATAAAGCCAGTACATCTGTTTTAGCTTCGTACCCCATAATTGCTCACCTATCCTTCGACATGCCCATAGGGAAAGCGTCACTTTGTTGGATATTTTTTCCAGCTGGGTGTTCCATGTAAGTCGCTTATCTAGTATTACTTCTAGATAGTCGACCCTATTCTCCACTTTCACAGTTTCTCCATACAGAGCGGGCATCCAGATGTTATTAGATTCCGTCTCTTTGTGAAACTGACTAGTACATATAGTAAGAGTATTTCATGTTCATTGGAGTCTATTGGATAAAACGTTTCCGTATTTTTCTCTTAACATAATTACTAGATCATCCTCATAGACCTGCAGTTCTACCCCCTGATCGCCATTAAGAGTGATCATAGAAGGGAAGAAAGCACTTCTTACTGTCGACACCGCTTACTTCTTTCGGCCACAACCTTCTCTTCTTGCAGGTCTGTTAGAATTAGCCTCTTTCGTAGCGTAAATATCCCTTTTGATACTCCTGCATCATAAAGAGACTTTGGTAGTACATTATTAAATGCTTCTTTTATATCTAGAAAGGCGGTTAAAGCAATCTCTCTATTACTAGTGGAGTGATTGTGGAGAAATTATGTAAAACTGATCGGCCTGCAAGCATTATCTTTGATATATAACATAGCTATGCTAGCTCTAAAGATTTTTGTTAAGATTTGAAATAAAATGCCCAACTCTTTTTGTAATGGTTCAGGAAATATTCCATCCTCCTCTGGACATCTAAATGGAGCAAAGTGGTCTATGGCCCACTTATATTCTCCGAATTTATGTTTTTTACAAATATTTTCCAGTCTTCTTTTCTAGGGCATTTAGGTCGTCCCAAGTTTCCAGCCTGAGTCTGCTCATCAATAATTCTTGATTCTGGAAATTGGTTGTTCTTATAACAAACCTCTGATAATATATAGCACTAGGAGCTGAACCTGAACAATATAAGTTAATTTGAAACAAAGTTTATTACTGTTACTCAATAGAATGAATGTTTTTAGAATTAGTCCTATATTTTTTTATTTATTAAGATGTTATAAAATGTCATATGGTTTAATATTGTCCTTTAAAAGTGAAGGTCAGATAATAGAACAAGTGATCGAGTTTAAATATCTAGGAATCACATTATCTAGCTACGGAAAGATCGATACTGAAGTGGGAGATCAAGAGAATAGAGTAAACAGAGCCGCAGGCTGTCTAAATGAAACAATATGGAGAAATAAAAATATATCGGGAAAGAAACGAATGACAGAATTTACAGTCATCAGACCAATAATGATGGAACGATCATACAAGCCGAATGACATCAAATAGAGTAGTAAAGACGGCAAGAGACGGTTTCCAATAGGAATACGATCAGTAATAACATCACGTCAACGATGGAACGACAACTTACTGGAGGCATATTGAAAATCAGAGAGTCATGTCTTCATAAAAAGAAGAAGAAGAAAAGTGACATGAAGGCAAAGTAAAGCAAAGAATCACTCAGAATAAACAATAGCCTTCTTAAATTACTTTTTTTTATGACTGTACTGATAGTATCAAACAAAACTACATTTTCTTAGTATTGGCCACCCTATTCTTAAATCACAGTGTTTTTCGCTAATATTGCAAATAATGTTTGACAGACTTTGGTCATTAAATTTATGGCATAACACAAAAATTTTCGTATTGAAGCAATACCTGGCCTACCACTAAATAATTATATTTTCGCCATGTCTATCTATTAAATAGATTACCTGTTGCTCTGGCACTTACTGCTAGTCCACATAATTCGTAGCTGTTAGATGCAGATATCTAATCGCTGGCTGCTGGCTCTTGTCCACTTTTCATTAGATGAAATTTCGTCCGACACGACTTGACACGCGGAGAAAATTTCACTGCTACGCTTACGTTATTTGCTAGATACAATTAGTCGAAAATTTAATTAATAGTGTTCTGTTCTAGACGTTAACGAGTTCAATTATTGCTAATATTTGTAATTGTGTTATGCGTTTTGTTAAAAAATAGAAGGTTCTTTTAGATTTTTTTACAAACATCACAAATAATTTGTTTTTGTCGATAATATAGATTTGACCTAATCTTCAACGTAATTATGTTTTACAATTTACTACTTAATTAACTTATATTTGATATTTATTATGATTCAACTGTTACAGACGATAGAATATATACAGGCCCAACCTTCCAAACGATCATATCCAATAACTTCTTGGTGAATCATAGAGTTGGAAGTTTCTTATACTTTGTGACAAATCGTAAAATAAAAAGGAAGTGTTTAAAACCTAATTAGTAAGAAACAACACTCCGCCTTCTTTATACTTAATACTTAAAATATTAGTAGAGTATAATTGGTGGGAGGAGACATTTAATTCATGCTATGCAATTTCTTCTATTACAAATTATCAGTGACAATTTACCCCAGTAGATATATATGTGAAAAAATCAATGATTTCACGTAAAAATATTTACAGGTTTTTGAAAATTCTAAAAGCTATACGAGGAATAGGCGATGACAAATTCTTTAAGAAGCACAGCGAATTTTGCTTTGTTTTTTTTTAATCATAAAGTCAGAAAATCATTTTTGCCTATAAAACTTTTCTTATACGTTTTTCAGAAAAACGGTTCAAATAAAAGTTGTAGATCTATAAAAGTTCTTTAATTTGCGAGTTTCTAATTTAATATACCTACATAAACAATTTATCGAGATAATTCCAAAAAAGCCTTATTTTTGGAATAATTTATAAATGTTAAAACCTTTGTTTTTTGTTCGACCAAATAATTTATGGGATATTTATTATTTTTATTAAGTAAACCGCGTCAACCATGAAAGGTTATTGGCGGGGAAGAGTTGTACATAAAATCAGATTTGGAACTGGTTTTATCCCGAGAACCCAGTACCTCCCCATAAATAAAATAAAATAGATAAAATCAGATGTTTGCTTATAACAACTAATCACAATTGAAAACTTTTTCTATTTTTATATTAGATTGTACAATTTAGTTAGTTTTAGAAACTTAGTCACTTTATCACTTTTACTATAGTTCAGAGCACTTTTCAGATCACTTGGTAAATCACTTGTCCACTCTATCACTCGTTCCAGGTGATAGAGTGGACAACTAACAATAATGTGTTCGATTGTCAGAGGAACATCACAAACATAGCACAGTCTTTGTTGTTCTTTCTTCATTAGTTACTGGTGGGGTAACGTGGTATGTCCTATTCGTTGGAAGGAGTATTTTCCTGTGATGCGTCAGTATCTTCAGAGGTGTCATCCTAAATACTAAAATCTTGGTTTATTTTACTAAGTAGTTTTATCTTGATTCTTGTAATTCTAGATTTAATTGCTCTTTCCTTCAACATGGAATATATTTCCGTTAGCATATGTTCCAACATTTTCTCGACTCTGCTTTATGGGATAGAAGCATGGACACTTAACGCGTTGACTGCTAAAAAGTTGGAAGCATTTGAAATGTGGGTGTATAGAAGAATCCTGAAGATATCATGGACCGCGCATGTAACAAACAACGAAGTCATGAGAAGAATCAACAAAAGAATGGAAGTATTGGAAACCATCAAGACACGAAAGCTGCAATACCTGGGGCATGTTATGCGTAATGAGAGATACAACCTACTTCAATTGATTATACAAGGGAAAATCCAGGGCAAGAGAAGTGTAGGAAGAAGAAGAATCTCATGGTTGCGTAACTTGAGGGAATGGTACGGATGCACATCAATTGAACTATTCAGAGCAGCAGCATCTAAGATCAGAATAGCCATGATGATTGCCAACCTCCGTCGCGGAGATGGCACATGAAGAAGAAGATGTTCCAACCCTTGTATATCCTGTGTGTATTCTAGGGCTAGTTCTACTGGGGTGGAAGAACCGTGAACGTCTTCTAAGAATAATAGTAATTGGGTGTAATTTAGTACATATGGTGGTGATGCATCCTGGATAATTGTATGACTGGTTGTAATAACGACCCAATATTAGTAGTTTCTGAAGTGGATTTGTCTAATTTGATAATTTTTTTCTTCTTTTTAATTTGCACTGGTTTTGGTTTCGTGAATTCTATTGGTATAGTTTCTGTAGGAGTGGAGCAAGTTGGGGATGACATTTCCTAGTAAGATCGTGTATTTTTATTATCGGTATCAGTGCTGACTTGAGCATCCATTTCTTCTCGAGATTCGTCATTTACATGTGTAATTTGATTTTGTTAGGAGCTAGTGGATGGTATTTGTGGAAGAAAATTTTCCTGCATTTGGGGCGTTTTTGAGTATTTTATGGATAAGAGGGATTTAAGGTACAGTCCGATGACACGTGACTAGCTTGGTGGCATTTGTAACAAGTTAGTTTATCGGAAAGACAAATTCGGTACGAAATGTTTTCAAAATCAATTAGGACGGAGTCGGGTACAGTAAAATTGTCTGTAGGTGCAAAGTAAACTTGTGTTCGAAAACTAATTACATGGCTGTATTGCGGGTCTTGTATTCCAGACCTAAGGCACGAAATCGGAGACATTAATTTAAAACCAAGATTGATTAAAGACTGTTCGATTATATCATGGGGTGTAGATGGACATACGTTGGATAAAACTAATCTATTAGCGGGTGTAATTAGTTTACGTGCTTTGATTGTATGTTCTCCAATTTTAATTTCACCATGTAGAAAGTCATCTACGACTTGTATGCTTGATAGGTAGATGCATATTCTTCCGTTTGACATTTTGGATGAGAACAGTACATTTTTTGGATGGACTATAGTTCCTATTGCAATGTCTACCTGAAATTTCTGACCGGACTTTTGGTTATTTAATTTGTTTATCCCGGAAAACGATTATTTAAATAATTTTACTGCCCCAGACAGTAACTCTAGAGGTATTCAGCAAATCGCAGTCATTTCTTTATGGCTTAAATTTTAAGTTGGATTAAAAAAACTTTTATAATGTATAACCAAAGTTTGGTTATACATTTCCCATTATTTGTATAATAATCTATTTTTAAAACGATTTCGAGTGAAAACCGAAACGTCAAATATTAGTTAGTTAAAAATATGATTTTTACAACCAATAATTGTGGCTTAATCCCATATAAACAATATTCAAATTAGACTTGCCACAAGAAAATACTTTCAAAACCTTGCCAAAGATAATTTCATAACAAAATTACATTATTATTTATTTTTGAACATTTTTTTGGACTCTACTGCAAGCAGAGCTTGAATATTTAGCACAAGCATGTTGTGAAGATGTTCCATATGTGGAAGTAGAAGGTAGTTCATGGATAGTTCATGGGACGATAGGATGTTGGGCGTACAGAGGCCATATACTCGTGTATGTAGCATTTATTGTACCTTAAACCTTAAAAAAATATTTTTTAAGACGTACTCTCGAAGTTGATGGTAAAAAATGGATGGAATTTAGTTCATTTAGTAAATTAAAACTTAATATAGGAGATCACAAATTAGGACCAATTCTTTTTAAGCGATTCTTTGACAGTGTGTGAAATCGTTGGACATACATTTGATAGCAGCAGTCTAATTGCTGGTGTAATAAATCTACAAGCTTTAATATCTTGAATTGATATTCGAATTCGATTTGATATCTTCTTCTCCGGCACTACAGCCCAAATGGTGCCTTGGCCTCCTTTATTTTTTGCCTCCACCCTTGCTTGTTTGTGGCGGATCTTCTCCATACACGGACTCCTAAAAAGGCTTGTGCGTCGCTGTTTACTGTGTCTTCCCAACGCTTTCTTGGCTTTCCAACCGGTCTCTTTCCCTGCATTCTAGCATTCAGTGCTCTTTTTGGTGGCCTATCCTTTCCCATTCTTATCACATGTTCGGCCTATTGCAATATTTGTATTCTAATAAAGTCTGACAGTGGTGCTTCCTTATAAAGTTGATAAAGCTCTTTGTTGTATCGACTTCTGAAGATTCCGTTTTCCCTCACAGGTTCTAGTATTCTCCTCAGTAATTTCCTCTCGAATGTGTCGAGTTTGCTTTTGGATGTTTCTTTCAGGGCCCATACTTCACTGCCATAACATGCTATTGGTCGAATTAAGGTTTTATAGGTTCTCATATTTGTATTTCGGTGGATATTTTTAGACCGAAATATATAGGAGAGGGCAAAATAAGCCCTGTTTGCCTGCATTATTCTCTTCCGTATTTCTCCATCTTCTGATCCGTGGGCATATATTTCTATTCCCAGGCATGTAAACTTTCCAACCGTTTCAATGTCATCTTGATGTATAATGTTTTGTGGGACTATATTTCTTCTCGTCTGTATCTTGTTTTTTCTGTGTTAATTTCCAGACCAAGCCTTTTTGTTTGCGTTTTTAACTCTGCGTATATTTCCTGTGCTCTTGTTAATGTTCTACTCATAATATTAATATCATCGGCATAAACGGTCAGTTGAACCTCATACTCCAGTGCCAGGTTAAACAAAGTTGGGTCAGCCCATCACCCTGCTTTGTCCGTCCGGTGGTTTTTTATTCGTACACATGCCTGAGTATCCATTGTGGCTTTAATGAGTCTAATTAGCTTGTGTGGTTTGTCAATTCAGCCAATATATTGTAGAGTTTGTTCTTTTTGACTGAGTGGCATGCCTGTTTAAAGTCTAGAAGACCGTTGTGAACATCATGATTTACTCAAGATCTGTTTGACTGTAAATATTTGATCCAGTGTCGATCTTTCCCGTCGGAAGCCCGTCTGATACTCTAAAATAATATTTTCTGCTAGTGGTTGGAGCCGCTAGTTTATAATATCCGTGAGGACTTTATATGCTGTACATAGTAGAGAAATTCCACGGTAGTTTTTGCACTGGAGTTTTTCTTCTTTTTATACATCGGGCATACTATACTTTTCTTCGAGTCGTCGGGTATTTTCTCTTCTTGCCCTAATGTCTTTGATGAGCATGTGGATGTGACTTGCTAGGTGGTCGCCACCTACCTTATACAATTCTGTTGGTATTTCGTCAACTCCTGGGGCTGTATTGTTTTTCTGGGCCTTAAAGCTTCGAGAACTTCCTCTGTAGTTGGAGCTTCTACTTCATTCTCTACTTTATTGTCTTCTACGTAGTTTGTACCCATTTTATCTTCCATGTCTACTTGTGTACCAAGTAGGGTCTGCAAATAATGCTTCCAGGTTTCTGTGACTTTCTGTTGATCACTGATTGTTTACAATATACAATTATAATATACAATATCCATGCATATATGCAGGAGAATGTGTTATTAGAATATTCATCATAATAAAATATTGATTATTTCTTAGCCTATACTGTCTCCAGACTTAAACCTGATTGAGCAGAGCAAGTATGGGATAAAGGGATATATTTCAGAGACTAAAGAATGGGCTGCAATTTACCAAAACCAAAGTAATCATCTAAGTTTTAATTTGGTAAAACGTGCGGAGATGTTTTAAAGATAGCTTACTGGAAAGTGTTCCGTAGGACAAAGCCAAAAAAAAAAAGATTAAAAATAATTGTACACTAAATGTGGGCATATCAGGAACTCTCAGTTTTTGTAGAAACTGCTTTCGGAAAAAAATCGATACTACGTCTCTGAATGACACTTTGTTACTTTATCTTTTCACCAGAAATTCCTGAAATAAGCTGCTGTTTCATGAATTATTGTCATTTGGCAAAGAAAATACTTTTAAAACGCTTTACTCTAAACTTGGCACCAAAATGTGGCAAAATAAACATATGAGTGATGGCATTAAAACGACAGTTATTTTAAATCAATCAAAATTATTAGAGTTCTTTGTTTTTATAAATGAAAAATATTTAGTCCGGCCCTGGTAAAAGTCCAAATATAACTTTTACTTATTTGTCTGGAGAATTTTGGCAACCAGGGATTCATGTTTTTGTAATCTCTAACAAAACCTTTGTTGAAATCGGACTGTATGATAAATTCTATTTTCGTCACTTTTTGGACGTTTTGCAATACAAAGAAGCTGGTAACAAAAGAACAACAATAAACGAATTTGTTATTGTAAATATTTAAGCAGAGTATCTTTTCAATGGATGCATACTAGATATACATAATAAAGGACAATATTTTTGGTGTAATTTGCCGAACGTAGATTACTAAAAATGTTTGTGTACTCTTTTCTACATCAAGTATTGTGAATAGGTCTTTATATACGTAAATGCTTTTAAGTAATATTATATATTTCTGTATAGACTCTGGTTAAGGCTTAACTACTTATGTTGTTTCACCAGTCGCTCGTGTGCTTTGCGAACCATGGTCAATTTCCGCGCCTTTCCCCCCCGCATTTCCGCCTACACTATCTCTCCACCGTATTTTCGTTCTTCCTTTAATTAGACTTCATCTGGGAGAGCAGTTTTCATTTGCTACTGACAGGCGACCTGTCAATATTTATCTAATTTTTTTCATATGTTGTAACATTCATATTTTTCCACTTCCTCTAGTTTCATGAATGTTATCGATCGTTAGTACTCTTGGTTCCCTCCAGTTGTTCTCCATAAGCGGTTACCACTTCTGGTTATACTGGCGTTTTAGTGACAACCAACACCTTTGTCTTTGTGGTGTTTAGGTTCAGTCGAATTCATCAAACGTTGTGGTAATCCTATTAATCAGATGTTGATGTTTTCCATAACTACTTGCAGTTAAATCCGTGTCATCCGCATACCTCAAATTATCAATATTGATGCCATTAATTTTGATACCACATTGAACACTATCCAATCCTTTATTGAAAACGTACTCTGAATAAATGTTAAATATTAGTCGGAACAAAATGCAGCCCTGTCTTACTACTCTTCATATTTGAAGCTCTTCAGAATTATCCTGGTAAATCCTGATGTTTGTACCAAATATTTCATTGGAATTGCTAGCATATGTCGTTGGTCCTGGTTATAATATTTCTCGAAGAATGTCCAGATGCAAGAGGAGCGTCACAGCTCCATACACGTCCAGATTTTAAAGTATACATTTTATTGCTTCTTCCAACTTCTTCCTCTATAAGATCTCCTCCAAAAATGAAGTTTTTATGGATCGTAATTATTGAAACTTAATGGAAGGTATTAGAAGTTGTGTAAAAACCTTAAACGCTCAGCTATTCGAGATTTCAGAGATAAAATTGGCCAGTAATCAAATGAAGGTTGAAAAATTTGGCCCAAAAGGACTAACGTCGTTGTCTAAAATGATAACAAGGAAACAGAGAATAAATGGTGAGAGTTCAATCTAGGAAATATTGTTCTGAAGCTATTTTCTTGTGGCATTTTAAATTAATTTATATTTAAATGGGACTAAGCCACAATTAAAGGTTAAAATACGTTTATTGACGTTTCAATTTCCACTTCGGAAATCGTTCTCAAAATACAAACATTAGTTTGTATTTTGAGTGGAAATTGAAACGTCAATAAATGTATTTTAATCTTTAATTGTGGCTTATTCCCATTTAAATATAAATTAATTTAAAATGCCACAAGAAAATAGCTTTAGAACAATATTAAGAAACCGTTATGGGCCCAGCGTTATTCAAAATTTTCGGAGATTGGAAATTCTATACAAGAAACTGGCAACTAATGTTTGTATTTTGAGAACGATTTCCGAAGTGGAAATTGAAACGTCAATAAACGTATTTTAACCTTTAATTGTGGCTTATTCCCATTTAAATATAAATTAGTTCAATCTAGGAAATATGGTAAATGTGGCATTAACTCAAAATCGTACTGTTTGTGTTGCACGAGACTAATGTGAAGTTGCTGTTTTCTTACATACATTATTTTAATGTCCACCATCATTGTATCGTTTGTTGTCTAATTCTTCAGTGTTCTGTAATTGTTCCGCATTTATACTGAAATCTGTCATTTTTTTTACTTATCATAGGCAAACATTTTTTTTTTTTGATTAAAATAATATTCTCTTCCATATCATTCTACGAAGAGAAAGTCTGGTTGTTTTTGTGTCCTTGTGTTTTTATGTTGTCATACACTCATTTATAACAAAAGGATAAAACTTTGCTTTTAGACTGATGGATAAGGACATAGAGAAGAAAATAATGAACAAATAGTATTCTATCTAAAACAAAACAATAAAAAATATACCGGTAAAAGTACTAAACGAAAATTTAATGAGTATCACATCAACATTTAGCGTAATTTTTCCAAAAAAAAAACAACTGATAGTTTGTAAACCAGGATATTTTTTTAATTGGACGTCGGCAAGCCGGCCTAACGAACAATAAAACGAAAACTTCCACCGCCGAAAGAACTTCCACGGCAACCGAAAGTGTAAAAACTTATCCGCGAAACTTCTACAATGTTTTGCAAATTTGTTTTTCCGGAGAAAATATCCCGGACTCTTCCGGAATTTTAAGGTCCTCTTCATGCCATAGGTCATCCTTATATAACAAGCTGTCGCAACTTGTGGGGATATTTTGGGATCCTCGCCTCGTACAAGGAATCAGAACAAATTGGTGTGAAAAATTCGATGTTGATGAGTTTCTAATATCCTATGAAAAAAGTTGAATCTTCGGCATTAACCGGAGGGACGCTCTGGAGAATCGACAAAGAATATTGTATATAAAACGCATCTAGGACATTATATATATATATATATATATATATATATATATATATATATATATATATATATATATATATTGTGTATATATATATATATATATATATATATATATATATATATATATATATATATTGTGTTAAATATTGTTTTATAGTATCAGCAGTCCGTGTGTAGGAAATAAAACTCTTTGTTTTATGTCTCAACTCAAGATTTTGTGACTACTTCAGAAGAAAACTGTAAACTTATTAGAATAATTATTGGATGTAAACAAAGTGAATATTTTAATTCTTACCACTAAAAGAGTAATAGTTTGTTGCTAACATATCTAACTGACATTTGTTTGATTTTAATTTGTTTAATTTGAATCGCTTATTTCACAAACAATCTAAGTGTCAAATGAGATCGTAGTGGGTTCATCTCGACGTTTCGCTACAATTGTATGTAGCTTCTTCAGGAGAACAAAAAGAAAAAGAAAACAAAAGACAGAAAGATGGGTAGTTAGCAACGGTAACTCAGTTACTCAACGCAACCAGAGGCGAATACTAACTACCAAGATGGGCATATGGTCACAGTAACTCAACTACTTAACGCAGCCAGAGGTGAAAACCAAATGCCAGGACAGGGATTCACGTCCAACAGCTCAGAACACACAGTACAAACTCGCAAAGTACTTGTCGAATCAGTTTAAGACCTATACTGGTCGTACCTCTTCTTATGTCCGAAATTCCACACATTTCATCACCTTAATCTCCTCCCTCACGGTCGATCCCCAAGACATTCTCGTCAGTTTCGATGTATCATCCCTATTTACCAATATCCCCATACATGACTCTCTAGTTGTTCTGCGAGATCACTTGACCAATTATAACAAGTCTTTGGTTTTGGCAGATCTTGCGGAAAAATGCCCCCTTTCAACATATTTTTCTTTTAGAGGCAATTTCTACAAACAAATATCTGGAACACCAATGGGTTCTCCCCTTTCCCCTGTCATTGCTGACATTTTCATGGAAGCCTTTGAGTCTTTAGCCCTAGAATCTTACCCCTTAAAACCAAAAGTCTGGTTCCGCTACGTTGATGATACATTTATCATCTGGCCCCATGGTCAACATACCCTTTCTCCCTTCCTAGATCATCTTAACTCACAACATCCGAGTATAAAATTCACAATGGAAGTAGAAAATAATCGGTCCCTTCCCTTTCTCGATGTGTTAGTCACCTCCAAGCCCAATGGCCGATTGGGTCACTCTGTTTATAGAAAAAAGACTCACACGAATCGTTACCTACATGCTTCATCACACCACCATCCTGCCCAAAAGAATTTTGTGATCAACTCTCTCATCCATCGGGCCATTTCGATTTCTGAACCTGACAACCTTAGAGAAGAACTTGGCCATCTGCAAGAAACCCTTGTCGCCAACGGTTACTCCAAGTCCACAATTCAAAATATTACACACCGACATCTACATCCCCCTTTACACCCTAGGACGACAAATTCAGAATCTTCGGGTAATACTCCTGTGGCTTTTCTTCCGTATATTCGAAGTGTCACTGATAGGATTGGCAAAATTCTTCGCAAAGAAGGTATCAGGACTACTTTTCGACCACCCAAGAAAATCTCACAATATCTACCCTCTCCTAAGGACCCATTACCGCCCCTATCTTCTTGTGGTGTCTATTCTATTCCTTGTTCATGTGGACAAGTGTATATTGGCGAAACCGGTCGTTCCGTCAAAACTCGGATTCAAGAGCATCAAAGATGCATTCGATCAGGTCTTTTCTCCCATTCTGCAGTTGCAGAACACTGCCAAGAAACCGGTCATTCCATATTGTTCGAAAAAACCCATATTATTTCTAAGAGCCCCTTCTTTTATTCCAGGAAAATCCGCGAATCTCTAGAAATCCGAAAAAATCCACATAACATCAATCGAGAGGAAGGATACTACTTGTCTCCCATCTGGAATCTCAGTCTAGAGCCGCCGTCCGGTCCCGCTACCACGATGCAGCCACATGATTGGCCAGCGCGCGCTTCTTGACGTTCGCGCCACGGAGTGTGCCGATACGTCCCGACACGACAGGTCACCGCGACTATAAATAGAGCGGTAGCGGAGTAATCGTCGGATTCACTCCCCACCTCTCGACGCGTTAGTGTTCTGAGCTGTTGGACGTGAATCCCTGTCCTGGCATTTGGTTTTCACCTCTGGCTGCGTTAAGTAGTTGAGTTACTGTGACCATATGCCCATCTTGGTAGTTAGTATTCGCCTCTGGTTGCGTTGAGTAACTGAGTTACCGTTGCTAACTACCCATCTTTCTGTCTTTTGTTTTCTTTTCTTTTTGTTCTCCTGAAGAAGCTACATACAATTGTAGCGAAACGTCGAGATGAACCCACTTTTGGGTCACTCACAAATGACACGGTCCAAACCCGGAAGACGAATAAACTATAATGTCATAGTTAAAATGCCAACTTAAAAGGCGCAATTGAAATACTAGAGGTCAGAAAAGAAAATTTGACCACTCTGCTTCAATGGATGGTGGAACCTTGAAACCATTTTACGAAAATATTATTCAAACATTAGCAACTAAGAAAAATCCAAGGAAGTCACAAAATAAACTGTATGATATTAAAATTGTATAGTAATAAATACTTTTGTTTTGGAACCTGACATTTTATTACTGAAACCCATAACCTAAGTCCATGTTAAAAATGTTAAAGAGTTTAGTAACGATTTAGAATGAATTTTACATTATATAAGTTTTACATTTAACTTTAGATAACATTACTGGATACGTTGTTTTAATTTAAGTAAAGGTGAGGTTATTATATTACCATCGGAATCACCAAGCGAACACTTCAACGGTCTACAAATGAAAGAAGGAATAAACAGGTTGGTCATCTGCAAATGTGTAGTAAACTAAATTCCAAGTACCGCTAGTGCACCTGATCAAGAGCGACATTACTTTATTGCTCATCACGCCTTCATATAAAGCCCCATATTAGACCCTCCGACATTTAGTAAACTGACCACCGGCATCCTTTGGAGACGCCGTAAACTTTAGGCATAGTTTTGTAATACATCTCCACGATTCAGCACGCTATTGTTATGCACGCCGTAGTCCTGTCCTGGCTCACGTACGCCGCCGTGTTGTATTTCACAAACAATAAAGTGAGAACAACAAAAGTTTTTAAAGAAACTTATTAGAAATTAACGATGACACTTGATAGCGGCATACAACTGAATAAAAGTTATGAATAAATGAGGCAGTCATGTAACACGAGACATCGGGAAGTTTAAGAACAACCTTCGCGCTCGCCTAATTTTGTTTCATCTTAAATTAATTGTTGTTTGCAATTATATCCTGGGGGATGCCCTATGATATGGTTAGTAGAGAGTTTCCCCTTTTTTCCTATAAAATTTTCACGCGGAAAACTTCTCGGCGCCTGATACTTGCATGAATTTTCCAACAGAGCAGTTCTGGGCCTCTGAGAAAAATCACAGAGTCGTTATACGTTACTTTGAAGTGACTACAACCTTTTCTAGATGATAACACGGGCGGATCTGCATCCGAGCTCAATAAATAAACAACTAAGTAAATACATATATTTATTATTATAAAATTGAGAATATTTTATTAATATTATTTAAACCATACGGTTTAAAAAGTATTTTCTTGTAGCATTTTTACGACGTTTATTTTCACTGAAACTCTTGAGTTTTGCAAAAAGATGTTTCAGATGTCTGCTAATAAAATTTTCTCTTCTCCCCAGTACACAAAAGCTCCTAAATGTAGTGATTTTTGTTTAAACTTTAATTTTGTGTAGTGTCTTGTGTGTGATCCCTTTTTCTACATGTTTTGTTTTAATATGTTTCAATTTGTTAATGTTACATGTTACATACAAAGCTTCATATAACTTGTATGTCTTCTTCTTCTTCTTTCTTCTTATATGTAGGCTTTAAAGCCTGTTTCTTCTTCAATATTAGCCCCCTAAATAGTTTAAATTATCGCATCATCTTTTTCTTGGTCTGCTACTACTTCTTCGTCCATTTGGTGACTTATCTCGTGCTATTCGTACTATCCTATCTTCTGCCATTCTACTAATGTGTTCGTTCCACTCCTGTTTCCGTTTTGTCAACCATCCATTTATGTCTTCTATACTGCATGCTCCTCTTGATGTTTTCGCTTCTCTCCCTATCCAACAGACTTTTTTCTGATATTTGTTGGAGTATTTTCATCTCTGTTGTTTCTAGTAGTAGTCTCGTTTTAGATGTGCCAGGTCTTATTTCCGCCGTGTATGTTAATATAGGTCTAATTGCTGCTTTATAGATTCTCGTTTTTGTGTCTTGTCTTAGGTGTTTGTTCTTCCAAATTATGTCATTAAGGGTGTTGATTGTTATTTTCCTTTCCTTTAAACAGTTCCGTCAGGTATCTTTCCCATTCGTTTGCTGGCATGTTATTGTATTCCTTCAATTCTGCCATTTCTTTTCGTTGGTTTCTTATGAATCTCCATATTTGTTTTTGTGTACCGTCGCTTTCCATCCTTTTTGCAAACTATTCGCAGTGATCATTTTTTGTTCTTTTTACCAACTGCTTTCTTTCATTTCGTATTCTTCTATAGGTGTCGCGGGATTCTGCAGTATTTGATGTTTTGTAGTTCGTGTAGGCCTCTCGATTCTCTTTACATTTCTTTTTTATTTCGTTTCTCGACCATGGTGTATTCTTCTTCTTCTAGTGCCATCTCCACTAATGAAGATAGGCTATAACCATTGCAAATTCGTCTCTTTCGTATCTATCTATCTATTAGTATCTTCTGCTTTTCTTAAGAGCGTCTGTATGTTTAACCCGGTCAAGTCGCCCTTTTTCCTTCGATTTTATTCTTCATAATCAGCTGCAACATCTCGTACTTATGATTTTTAAGTATGTGCCCCAAATATGCTGTCTTTCGCCTTTTAATGGTGGTCAAAAGTTCTCTGTCTCTTCCAATTCTGTGCAACACCATTTAGTTCGTAATATGATGGGTCCATGGTATCTTCAAAATTCTCCTAAAAAGCCACATCTCAAAAGCTTTCAGTTTCCTCATTAAGTCAACATTAACAGTCCAGGCTTCGACACCATAAAGAAGAATAGAGTGGATATAACATTTTACCATCCGATATCGGATTTGCAGATTGAGCCTTTGGCTACTCAGAAATTTCTTCATCTTCAAAAAAAATTGCTCTTGATTGCTCTATTCTTGAGCGAATTTCTGATTTCGGATTCAAATCTTCCGTAATCCAGACTCCTAATGCGTGCATTAAAGTCGCCCATAAGAATGAAGGGTTCTTCATGAGGTATCTTGAATGTATATTCTCTGTACTTATTGATGTTACATTTACAAATATTCTCATCTAACCTAAACTCTTGTTTACAGGTGGACACAGATCTAGTTTTCGATGGCCGCGACAACCACCCCCGGCTACGACGACAAGTAGATGTAATAGACAATGACTCTAGTCCGCCAGTGGAAGAACATTGGCTTACCAGTACTGTAAATAGGATAAAACGAAGCATCAATCATATATTTTCCAAGGATACTAATCCCGAAAAGTTAGACCATCATCACATACAGACGAAGACGGTCCACCACAATGCGAAGGTGATCAGCAATCATCATCATAAAGGGAACACGTTAAGAAGGAAACATCGGCAAGCTGATGACGAATATAATAGCGCCGAAGAAAGCGAATACGATGTAAGTTTATTTGCTTTTAATATCTATAATAGTACATATAGTTGTATGGTTCCTAGTCTAGCAAAATCTGGATCTGAATCATCATTTTAATACGAATTTTGAGAATTTAGACGTAGATAGAACTAATTTTCTTAAAAGTTAGTGAAAAGAAGTTGAATCAATAGGTAAAACTAAAACTTTAAGATTAATTCAAAATAAAATAAAACGAAGCATACGAAACTAACATTTTAACAGCAAGCAAGCAAGCAATTTGATTTAACCAAGCTTGGAACTACTCCACCGCGCTCCAATGCTCCAGACTATCCCTTTTTCCTTTATAGCACTCTTTTGGGGCACAACTCTCGGCCAAATGCTCTTCGTGTGGTAGTGGGTACAAGAACTTCAACGCGGATTCCTAACCCGATCAATTGCAGGCCAGCGTAACACGCTTTTACCTGTTATCTTCAAGTGATATATCATCAAACTAAAATTGCTTACTCGAGCCTCCGCTCTCGGCTATGCATAGTCCGGCGAGTCGGTGCTCGAGGATGTGGGCCATTCGTGCCCAGTAACATATTAATACATAAGATAAAATAATAAACGAGGCCTGGTGTTCTTTTAATAGGTCCCAATTAGTTGTTTCTAGCACTAACTCCGAAATTCAATCAGAGAAGAAGCATTTTCCAAAAAACAATGTTTTATTAAAAACAGACACTAAACTGGATGTTATATTAGGAGGATAATATTAAACGCCGCGTTTATAACTTACATCTGATCAGAGATTCGACAAACACAACATTCTTATCATACATCATACAATTTTCCACTTGTTATTCTGAGTATTCTCCACAAAGATCTTAGGTAACCTTAATCCGGAACCTGACCGTGGTTGTAAATTGTAGAGCTCGAAAACAGTCATCCAAGTACACTAAAACCAATTGTAAGTCTTTTCCTTTTATTTTCTTACTTTTTTAGATTATGAAAATCCTTGAACCTACTCATATTTGGTAAGCTATAGGAATGAAAAAAATAATAGAGAAAAAGTTCGGGACATTAGCTTCTTCTTCTTCTTCTACGGCACTACAGTCAAAATTGAGTCTTGGCCTCCTTTATTTTTTGGCCCCACCCTTGTTTGTCTGTGGCTGATCTTCTCCATACACGGACTCCTAAAAAGGCTTGTGCGTCGCTGTTTACTGTGTCTTCCCAGCGCTTTCTTGGCTTTCCAACCGGTCTCTTTCCCTGCATTCTAGCATTCAGTGCTCTTTTTGGTAGCCTATCCTCTCCCGTTCTTATCACATGTTCGGCCTATTGCAACATTTGTATTCTAATAAAGTCTGACAGTGGTGCTTCCTTATAAAGTTGATAAAGCTCATTGTGGTATCGACTTCTGAAGATTCCGTTTTCCCTCACAGGTCCTAGTATTCTCTTCAGTACTTTTCTTTCGAAAGTGTCGGTTTGCTTTTGGATGTTTCTTTCAGGACCCATGCTTTACTGCCATAGCATGCTATTGGTCGATTTAAGGTTTTATACATCCTCATCTTTTTATTTCGGTGGACATTTTTGGACCGAAATGTATGGGTGAGGGCAAAATAAGCTCTATTTGCCTGCGTTATTCTCTTCCGTATTTTTTCATCTTCTGATCCGTCGGCATATATTTCTACCCTCAGGTATGTAAACTTTCTGACCGTTTTAATATCATCTTTATGTATAATGTTGTGTGGGACTATATTTCTTCTCGTCTGTATCATTACTTTTGTTTTTTCTGTGTTAATTTCCTTTTTGTTTGCGTTTTTAACTCTGCGTATGTTTCCTGTGCTCCTGTTGATGTTCTACTCATAATATTAATATCATCGGAATAAGCGACCTGTTGAACTGTTCGGTTGGTCAGTAGGTTTCCTCGTCCAGTTTGCATTTGCCTAACCGCAGACTCCAGTGCCAGGTTAAACAAAGTTGGAGCCAGTCCATCTCCCTGTTTTATTTCCTGTGAAATTTTAAAAAAGTCTGTCCGGGGTATTAGATAGTCATTACAAAAACAGAGGATAGTGCCGTTGCATGGCAAGCTTGCCATGAGGTCGCTCTGAAGAAGCCAAGAAGCTGAAATATGCATATCAGCGAATGGTGGTACGCTGTAACGAGATCAAACCTAAACCGTCCATTTTATTTTCGAAAATACCGTTGTCTGTAGCTGGATCGCGTTTTTTGATGTTGTTTCGCACATATTTTGCTGTAACAGAGTTCTGTGGAGACCAATAATGATCTTGGATATAAATTGATATAAAAAGTAAATATACAGGGTGAGTCATGAGGAACTTTACATACTTCTACCATATGTAGAGTCCCTCAGGGAGCATATCATGTGGCCACTAAAAAATGTCAACTCCTCTTCTTTATTAATTAACAGGGTGATTTGTGTAATTGACCATTTATTTCATTTTACTGTAGTGTTTATACGGCTCATTTGATTTTTTTAAGTTTTGCATGATACAGTACACTACTATCAAGCATTCGACTGGTATTAGCTAAACTAAAAAATTCCAGGACTGGCTTTGGAAAAATTAATTTAGGGATTCGTATTAAATATTACACCCTGTATATATTTTTTTTAAAATGCAATAAGTGATTTTCAAACTACATAAATAGCCAATGAAAACGACATATGCGACAATGTTGTCGCACTTTTATTAAATTTTTAGTGAACGATCAAATCTTACCAAAAATAGAACAACCATAATGAAGTATCAAATTATAAGGTAATTAATTTAAACAAATGTTATAAATTTCAAACATTTTAATTAAAATGAGTTCCTACAACATAATCTAATACGTAGAAAATTAACATCTTTACTGTCACTTTGTATTATCTCTATGATAGAATCAATTGTTTTTCAATTTTAAATTCTTACTCATAGATCGTATTGGGGCATTATTTTCGATAAATAATAAATTAAATTGATTAAAAAGTTAAACCTCTTGTATGTGTTAGTTTTTGTTGATTGTAAATGATTAAAATTTTATGTCAAATAATAATACATTGCATCAACTGTACTAAATAAAAATAAATCTAAAAAAGTTTAAAATGAAGGTTGGCGTTGACCGTTTGACGTTTCTTGATATTTTATACCCATTGTCATTATTGTCATTATCAATTGTTATTTATGTGTACAAGAATACATATTTCTTCTGTCATATCTACGTTAAGTACATTGTGTTAGTTTTGGTAGAGCTTTTGTTACTTTCGTTCAAAATGCCACATCAGTTTTCGACCACAGAATATGCAGACATAATATTTGTTTATGGATTCTGTAATGGGAATGGTAGGGCTGCTAGTAGAGAATATCGCAGGAGATTTCCTAATCGTCGAACTCCCAGTCATCCAAAATTTGGGTCAGTTTTTAATTATTTGCGAGAAAATGGCACTTTTCCTAGTGGAACAACAGAGCGACATGTAGATGAAGCGCAGGAAGATGACATTATGGACGCCGTTACTATGAACCCTACAATAAGCACTAGACAAGTAAGTCGAGAACTCAATGTTACTCAATCAAAAGTAAGTAGAGTCTTACAAAAAAATAATCTATACCCATATCACATTCAAATGGTTCAGCGACTACATGCTGGAGATGAGATCGATAGGTTGGAATTTTGTAGATGGATTAACAATAATCGACCAACGCTATACAGGACACTATTTACAGATGAAGCCCAATTTACCAGAGACGGGATAAATAATTCACGAAATTCACATGTGTGGGCAGAAGAAAATCCCCATGCTATTCGAGAACGTCGTTCTCAGTTAAGGTTTTCGGTTAACGTGTGGATTGGTGTCATAAATAACCAATTAGTAGGTCCTCACTTTTTTGATGGTCCTTTAACAGGGCAGGTCTATTTGAACTTTCTACAAAATATTTTGCCGAATTTGCTTGCCAACGCGAACGTTGCTATCCGAGGGATGTATTTTCAGCATGATGGGGCACCCCCACACTTTTTACTGGCAGTGAGACAACATCTCAATAATGTTTATGGCAACAGGTGGATAGGACGTGCAGGTCCTATTTCGTGGCCTTCAAGATCCCCTGATTTCAATCCCGTTGATTACCATATTTGGGGACGATTGAAGCAACTAGTTTACGCAGTGAATATTAATAACCGACAACAATTAATTGATAGAATTATACATTGTTGTGATACTATTAGAAACGATCCCCAGAGTATCCGTAATTCAATACGTCAATTAACAATTCGGCAACAAACATGTGTACAGGCTGCAGGGTTCCATTTCGAAAATCTATTTTGAATTATTTTTATTTTGTTACCATTATTCTATCTTTTCCAGTTCTAATTTATGGGTTTAGCATAACTATGTACATATTTATAGTTTTTTTTTAATTGTTCTTCGTTATTGTTAGTAGTTACTGTTTTTTGTTGTGCAGTGACTCAGTTTATCATTTCAATTAAAATGTTTGAAATTTATAACATTTGTTTAAATTAATTACCTTATAATTTGATACTTCATTATGGTTGTTCTATTTTTGGTAAGATTTGATCGTTCACTAAAAATTTAATAAAAGTGCGACAACATTGTCGCATATGTCGTTTTCATTGGCTATTTATGTAGTTTGAAAATCACTTATTGCATTTTAAAAAAAATATATACAGGGTGTAATATTTAATACGAATCCCTAAATTAGTTTTTCCAAAGCCAGTCCTGGAATTTTTTAGTTTAGCTAATACCAGTCGAATGCTTGATAGTAGTGTACTGTATCATCCAAAAATTAAAAAAATCAAATGAGCCGTATAAACACTACAGTAAAATTAAATAAATGGTCAATTACACAAATCACCCTGTTAATTAATAAAGAAGAGGAGTTGACATTTTTTAGTGGCCACATGATATGCTCCCTGAGGAACTCTACATATGGTAGAAGTATGTAAAGTTCCTCATGACTCACCCTGTATATGAATGTGTACAACAAATATGGTAATTTAATATAGAATTGCCTGTTAAATTAAACTTAAAATATACCTACGCAACTTTCTAACTATTTCACTAACTTTTAAGATGTATGTACAAAAAAATCCCACGTTTATAAAACCCAAAAAAAATACTTTTACAATAACGAATAAAATTCCGTTCAGGAGATACCACCTCCACATATTAATTACTTATAGAGTAGTCGTAGAGCTTTTTCTTCTCTCTTTTTTTTTCATTTATTTCTCAAATATATTTCACGACTAAATGTATTTTACTTTCAAAACATTTTCTTTGTGATAATATAAAATCTCTTTGTGTAGAATAGCTAAAGTAAAATCTGCTTGAACACTGTCGATAAATTTTTTAACAGTTCAGTCGCATTTAATTGGTAAAGTGGTTGTTTAGTTCAAGCAGAATTCTTTTATTTTATGTTTTTAATATAAATGTTAATTTTTTTAATAATACAACATTTATGGATAAGATTATCTATTATTTTTTTGTCATGCTACTGCAATAATTGTTACTATAATACAAACTTCTCAACTAATTTACCTCAGGCTTACGTCTAAAATCTGTAAAAAATTGCGCAGACTAGTGAATCAACATGGATATTGAAACAAAAAGGAGAAACTGAATTTAAGGATAAACATTTCAGTATAATATGGGGAGAACATTATGAAAAAATGGTATACAAGAGAAAAACAACACACTATGTCGAAGAAAAACGATCAATATTATGAAAAAATGTTGTATAAGAGAGAGAAAACACACTATGACAAAGATAACGATCAAAAGTACCTATAGCATAACGGAACCTGATAGAAATGTTGACAATTCAAATATTGTTAATAGTTATCTAGTGCAAATTTTAACAATTGGTGTTCATTACAAATAGTTTCTCATGCTTTTTGATGTAAAATAATTAAGGAAGCAAGAATTGAACAGCTTAGGATTTCCCATTGAGTTTTCTATGTCCCCTTTGACGACTTACTACCCGGTATACCAAAATATTCGATAATCTTTTCCATGACTGCAGTTTTATACTAATTTATTTGTTTACTTTTAGTTATTTCTTTATTTTAACAGCCCAGCCCTTACATTGATGAAAGGTATTTAAAGGGAATACTTGGTGAAAAATTCTTGTAATAATTAAATTTTATCTTACTCATCATTTTAAAGTAGCCGACTTTAAAATGATATTTACATATTGTTGAGTTGCGTTCCTGGGACGACTTTCTTGTAAGATAGTTCATTCGATTACATGAAATCAACTTTAACTTGAGAATACCCGTCAGGAAAAATCGTAGCATGTAATTCGTATTTAAAATGACAAACACATGCCTTGATGGCAGCAACAATCTCCTATTAGTGATTCCATAGTAAATTATGAGGGAAAAACCAGGAAAAAAACCTTATAATACTATCCCGACATGGTAAGTATTTAGTTTACTTTCAATAAACACCAAATTCTGATTTTATATGTTTGTTATTTAAAGAACATAAATGATGTATCCTCTATATGTTACTGACACACTAAAACTGGTATTTTCCTTTTAATAACTTCCTTTTTTTATATGGGTAACTAGATCCTACGACATTCTGCCGAGGAATTTGTGACGCAATTGGTCTCATTTAGCATAATTAGAGCCGCTTATAAGATTACCAAAAAAATCGAATTCCTCACAATGCGATGATTATCGAATATTAAGCTTGATGTCTCATATCCTTAAAACGTTTCTCAGAATTATCCATACACGAATTTACAAGAAGTGCGAGTTTGAGATGAGTGACACTCAATTCTGATTTCGAAACGGATTGGGAACACGAGAGGCTCTTTTTGCTTTAAATGTGTTAACACAACGATGCAGAGACATGAATGTAGATGTATATGCATTTTTTATTTACTATCGAAAAGCATTTGACTGCGTTAACCATCAAAAGATGATCGAAATTCTGAGAACAACTGGAGTTGACGAACAAGACTTGCGAATTATCTCAGAACTATACTGGCACCACACGGCAACAATTGAAATAGAGCACACAACATCCGAAGTCATACAAATCCGACGAGGAGTGAGACAGGGTTGCGTCTTATCACCGCTACTCTTTAATTTGTATTCAGAGTCTATATTCAGAGAAGCATTAGACGAGGTCCAAGGCGGAATAAAGATTAACGGAATCAGCATAGACAACATCAGATATGCTGATGATACCGTCTTAATAGCAAGCAACGCACAAGAACTACAAAATATAATAAATGCGGTAGTTCACCACAGCGAAATGTTCGGTTTACATCTAAACGTTTCCAAACGTAAAACTTTAGTATTTTCAAAGACACAAATAAACGTACAGGTGTATGCCAAAGTTCAAATAATAGAACAGGTAAATTCCATAAAATATTTGGGAACAAATATCAATAGTCAGTGTAATCCAAAAAAGAAATCCTATCAAGAATCGAACAAGCAAGGAAAACATTCATGAGCATGAAAACATTTTTTACAAGATCAGACCTTAGTCTACAGCTTAGAATCCGAATGATCAGATGTTTTTTCTGACTTACTGTATGGCTGTGAAAGTTGGACAATGGACTCTTGAAATAGAAAAAAGAATAGATGCCTTTGAGATGTATATATACAGACGAATGTTGAGGATTCCATGGGTACAAAGAGTTACTAATGTTGAGGTACTTCGTCGCATGTGTAAACAAAAAGAATTACTAAGAATAATCAAAGAGAGGAAAATGCAATAATTGGGTCATGTGTTGAGAGGCGAAAGATATGAATTACTTCAAGTTATACTGGAAGGAAAAGTACAGGGCAAAAGATCAGTAGGAAGACGCCAGAACTCGTGGTTGAAAGACCTGAGGAGATGATCGACCGCTCATCCGCAGAGATCTTTCGCGCAGCAGTTTCCAAAACTACAATTGCCCTTTGGATCGCCAACCTTCGAAAGGAGACGGCGCAATGAGAAGAAGAAGAGCCGCTTCGTTGATTTTTATCTTTTTACCATCTGTTTCTTTTAGGACTGTCCATTGAATCTGTCCATTGAACCCTATGATTATTTTCCCATGAGTGTTTACATATTTTTACATTACATACAAGTTTTTCCGATAATCCTTTTATGTATGGTATTGTTATTTTCCTCGTATTATTCCTTGTGAATGTTGTAGGATTCCGTTGTAAGTTGTTATGTTGCATTCGGTCTATTCTTGAAAATTCTTTATTTATAAACGACAAATAATAATAATTTTTTAATAAAACTGATGTTAACAAGTGTTTCTCCTCTAAGAACGAATTTTAGTGGGAACAAGTAATGTTAGCTCTATCATATAAGGATTTAATAATTTCCTTTTTAATATTGATGTCCTGATTTGATTTGTAATTTACATATCTGTTGGTGTGTGTTGGTTTTCTATACACCTGAGTCTCATATCCAGTATCGTTCTTAGAGATTAAAACATCCAGGAAAGGTAGCGTGTTATTATATTCCTTATCGTTTATATCATTCAGGAATTACTCCCAATAACTCTGATCCATGAGGCCATTGAGAATACATCTCCACCATACAGTGGATTTTAAATTTTGGAAATATTTGTTTCAAAATCTTCAATTAATATATTTCATAATAATGTAGATAAACTAGAACCCATTGCTAGACCCAAATATTGTTTATAGAATTCATTATTTAGTTGAAAATATGTATTATCAATACATAATGTTAATAACTCAATTATAGCTGATATATTTAGTCTTGTTCTAGTTGCCAATGTATCATCATTCTCTAATTTTGTTTTGATTACTTTTAAAGTTTTATCTAATGGCACGTGTGCAACTAAACCATTTATGTCAAAACTTTCTAAAATATTATTTGAATTAAATGTGTCACTTTTATTTGCAATGGTTATATAATAAAAAATTTAACATTTCACTACAAGGAGAATTCATGGTACTATAAATAGGGCTAAGGTATCAGCTTTATGAACCTTCAGTACTTCATAAAAGTGAGATGTTTTGCTGCTTTGATAATTTGTTAAATAATCTTTAAACTTAAATTAAGTTCTAAAAATTCTGTTTTCCAAATGCTTCGTTGGATCTTTTGTTAATTTTGTATAAAGTCCGTGTGATATTAGGTCTTCAATGTTATTTTCATATTGAATTTTATCCATCGATAACATACATATAAAATCATAGTTTGGTGTTTATTGAGAATAAACTAAATGTAAGATCAAATACTTCTCATGTCGGGATAGTATTATGAGGATATTTCCTGGGTTTTTCCTCATGATTTACTATGGAATCAATAACAGGAGAATTTTCCTGTCATCATTGCATGTGGTTGTTTTTTTAAAGACGAATTTTTCTGACAGGTTTTCTCAAATTAAAGTTGATTTCATGTAATCGAATGAACTATCCTACAATCCTCCAAACTATCCTCCCAGGAACGCAACTTAACAATATTTAAATATCATTTTAAAGTCGTCTACTTTAAAATGTATAAAATATGTCTGAATTGTCAATATGAATAAGTCAGATAAAATTAAATTATTAGAAGAATTTTTCACAAAGTATCAAAAAACACAAAGTGTTTCTTAATGTTTTGTATTTTGAGAACGATTTCCGAAGTGAAACATCAAAAATAAATTATTTCAAACTTAAATTGTGGCGTATTCCCAATAAAATTGCTAATTCCATTAAGATGTCACAAAAAATAGCTTCAGATCAGTAAGTTTTTAAAACACTTAATAATAAATAAATGGAAAATGTTTGAATTCACAACTTTTTTCACAGGATTTTTTTAATTTTGTAATGGTAGATGTCCATGATATCTTATTTTGATTATTTTTGGACATGTATTTAATTTTCAATTAGTTTATCCCCCGAGCTTCTTTCATTTTACTTTTGTGTTTTTTTTTTAATTTTTTTAAATCCTTTTCTTCCTATTTTTTACCTCCTTCATACTTGTTTGTATCATATGCTGCTTCTGTTATACAACTACATAAACATCATCTCCTTGCTTGTTTTATCTGCCTAGAAGATCTATTCCAGTACATCTTGGTTTGCTATTTCGTAGGAAAAGCTATTTATTAATGATTTAATCTTAGTTCTTCAAAAAATAAATTATTATTGTTATTGACAGGGTTAATATTGGCTATAAAATTGCGATTGCTGAATAGCAGAGGCAGTAAGCAAAAACTGAGGAAGTGATGCGATGCCCAAATAAAAGTTTGTCCTAAATTTTTCTTTCTAACCTTTTGTATACAACCATGTCATGTTCTAGAAATTTTCTCAACAATAATTTGTAATATGATTCGACATTTAGCGAGGTCAATGCTCTGTTTTTTATTGATAAGGTACTCTCTGAAAATATAAATTAATTTCAAAGTATGACTTTACTGTTTGATAGTGAGTCTTTGTATCGAGTTGCTGTTAAACTAAAGAAATATTAATAATTTTTTATTTCAGTTAGACAATATGAGGTAAGCTTAATATATTTGCCTACGGTAAGAGTTTAATGGCACAATATATATTACGTCCGTTACCAACATGCCATATAAATATTTTTATATGATATAGGGCCAAGTTGATGGCCAAGACAGTCAGGAGGAACAATATGATATAGACGAGGATGGTGGCCAACAAAGTGCCGACGAAGATTATGACGGACAGCAAACTGACGATGAAGAATATGACTCACAGCAAACTGACGACGATGATAATCAAGAACAAATCGGTGAACAACACCAAGGACAAGACGAACAAAACGGAGATAGTAACGGACAGAGTCATCACGATAATGGCAACCACAATAAAATCGATGGCACTAAGAATAAGAACGACGACGACGATGAGTTCGTCCCTCTTGAAATAGGGGAAGGGTCCGACGATGACGTAAGTTCAGCGATTAGCTAACTGGCCAAGGCACATTTTTTATCAACATCACTGACAAACCATTTTGGCGACTTCGATCCATTTTTTACCATTGGTGAAGCATGCTGAAGCATAAATATGATGGAATTTTTTATTTTTTCCTGGAAAGTAATAATACTGGCCGTTGGAATTTTTATATAAAATGAATTTTCTTCTTTTTTTATTTTGTTCTGTCTTCTGTGTCTTTAAAAGTAATTTCTGCAAATATGTTGAAAGTCACGTTAGTTAAAGCATATTAGAGACTTAGTGGGATAGCATAAGTTCCTCAGTATATTTTCAATCGGGTTTTAAAATAAAAATGCTCCTGGGAAATTTTTCTCGAGACTTTGAAATAATATAGCAAGGTTTTTAGATATTATATACCTATAGAACAACTATGTTTCCTACAGTAGTTCAATAATACTAAAGAACATTACTATCATATAAAAATTTGAATGAGGATGCAGCAACACAAGCTTTTGTATACCAAGTCAAAACAAAAGAGCAAATTATCGTATTGATTAGACCAAGAAATAGAATAACATATAAGTAAGGAGAAAAAGAGACCAATGCTTTCATTTATTCCAATTCTCGTCCTAATTTTTCTGTATAATCAGTGTCTTTAATTAACAATTCTACGAAGATATTTGTTATACTTACGTTTTTCTACTAGCACCTCTCTTACATTTAAATGATTCCTGTATTTATCATAAATATCTACTACGCGATCCAGACGTTTTTAGGTTCTTAAAAAATCTACCCACAATAAAACCCCCTAACGACAAAAATGTCAATTTTTTATTTTTATTTTTTTTTAGATGGGATGCAATCACTTTAAAAATTTCAAAAAATTCACAAGCATAGTTGAGGCTTTTATAAAACTTGCGTATTTTTTATATATCGGTAGCTTGAGTGTGCAGAACATAAAAATGCAGTTTTTTCGAAAAAAGAGTATAAATTTCTTTTGAAGGTGGCTGAAGGACCAATTTTGTTTATTTTGGGTGTTTGATTAAAAACTATGCGTCATCTTTAAAAATCCGAAAAGCTGTTTTTTAGAGGTTTTGGGGGATTTTCTCCATTTTATAGACTTAAAAATAGACCAAATCAAGGCTTTTATAGATTTTATATATTCTAAATTAAATGAGGCCTTTAGAACATTCATAAATTGGGAGAAACACCTTTAAACTCCCCCAAAAAACCATGTATTTTACGGTTTTTAGAGGATTAATCATATAGAACGCAAAAAATTGAATTCTAGGAGTGAGTGCATTTTGCCTATCTTAACGGGGAATACCCTTTATTAAATTGTTTAATCCAGAACCTAGTGGAATTCTCTGGACGTAAGAATAGCTGTAGATGTCGATAGAAAGCCGAAATATTCGATCAGGGGCGTAGCAAGGGCTAGCGTAACAGTATGCTGTTTAAGATTATCTTAAATGTTTGTCTGACAAGATTAATTATTCTTCCCTTTTTGCACAATACAAAAACATAATGCAAAAACATTTTTATTACTAAATAAATAAAGAACAAGTTTGCAGAAATTGCTATCTTTTTACTATCTCTTTATATACCTCACTACTTTTCATACATTTCTATTCTTTATTGCGTAGTTACATGGTGGTGGTATAAGTTTGAAATATTTTAGAAGAATTATTAGAGCAAAATTAGTTTAGTAGTAGTTGAGTAGTTCACTAATTGGCAACAAGGAAAAAATATAAAATATGCGTGTTAAAATTGTTACATATTTTTGCTAATTTTGTTTATTTGTTTCTAACATTATACATTTTGTTTCCATATAGGAGGACGATATAGAATATGATGTGAGTCAATAATCAGGTTTTTTTGTTAAAAAAACCTTAAGTGTCGTAAATAACTTTCACTATAAATGTTGTCTCTCACAAAAGGTCCGAAAAGTGACGTAGATGAAAGGGCGTAAGAGTAGAATGGGACAAAATATATAAAAAATACATTCTGTGTAGTATTTTGTAGTAAGAAAGAACCCCAACATCTGCCCAAAATAAACGAAGAACATCTTATTGGTTATAAATAAAGAGATACATTATTATTGGACTTTAAAGTTTATCTAATAGAAATGAATAATAGTAATCAAAAAATCACACGACGAATTTTCCAGAATATGTTATAAACTGGAAAAATTACATCGAAAAAAAATACAAAAAAGCACAAAAAAAATAAAAAGTATATATCAAAAACATATGACCTTTTTATAGTTTTTCGTAAAAGTAAACAACTCTTTGAAATTGTATTTTTACATATACAGGGTGAGTCATGGGGAACTTTACATACTTCTACCATATGTAGAGTCCCTCAGGGAGCATATCATGTGGCCACTAAAAAATGTCAACTCCTCTTCTGTATTAATTAACAGGGTGATTTGTGTAATTGACCATTTATTTCATTTTACTGTAGTGTTTATACGGCTCATTTGATTTTTTTAATTTTTGCATGATACAGTACACTACTATCAAGCATTCGACTGGTATTAGCTAAACTAAAAAATTCCAGGACTGGCTTTGGAAAAATTAATTTAGGGATTCGTATTAAATATTACACCCTGTATAAATTTTTTTTAAAATGCAATAAGTGATTTTCAAACTACATAAATAGCCAATGAAAACGACATATGCGACAATGTTGTCGCACTTTTATTAAATTTTTAGTGAACGATCAAATCTTACCAAAAATAGAACAACCATAATGAAGTATCAAATTATAAGGTATTAATTTAAACAAATGTTATAAATTTCAAACATTTTAATTAAAATGAGTTCCTACAACATAATCTAATACGTAGAAAATTAACATCTTTACTGTCACTTTGTATTATCTCTACGATAGAATCAATTGTTTTTCAATTTTAAATTTTTACTCATAGATCGTATTGGGGCATTATTTTCGATAAATAATAAATTAAATTGATTAAAAAGTCAAACCTCTTGTATGTGTTAGTTTTTGTTGATTGTAAATGATTAAAATTTTATGTCAAATAATAATACATTGCATCAACTGTACTAAATAAAAATAAATCTAAAAAAGTTTAAAATGAAGGTTGGCGTTGACCGTTTGACGTTTCTTGATATTTTATACCCATTGTCATTATTGTCATTATCAATTGTTATTTATGTATACAAGAATACATATTTCTTCTGTCATACCTACGTTAAATAAATTGTGTTAGTTTTGGTAGAGCTTTTGTTACTTTCGTTCAAAATGCCACATCAGTTTTCGACCACAGAATATGCAGACATAATATTTGTTTATGGATTCTGTAATGGGAATGGTAGGGCTGCTAGTAGAGAATATCGCAGGAGATTTCCTAATCGTCAAACTCCCAGTCATCCAACATTTGGGTCAGTTTTTAATTATTTGCGAGAAAATGGCACTTTTCCTAGTGGAACAACAGAGCGACATGTAGATGAAGCGCAGGAAGATGACATTATGGACGCCGTTACTATGAACCCTACAATAAGCACTAGACAAGTAAGTCGAGAACTCAATGTTACTCAATCAAAAGTAAGTAGAGTCTTACAAAAAAATAATCTATACCCATATCACATTCAAATGGTTCAGCGACTACATGCTGGAGATGAGATCGATAGGACGGAATTTTGTAGATGGATTAACAATAATCGACCAACGCTATACAGGACACTATTTACAGATGAAGCCCAATTTACCAGAGACGGGATAAATAATTCACGAAATTCACATGTGTGGGCAGAAGAAAATCCCCATGCTATTCGAGAACGTCGTTCTCAGTTAAGGTTTTCGGTTAACGTGTGGATTGGTGTCATAAATAACCAATTAGTAGGTCCTCACTTTTTTGATGGTCCTTTAACAGGGCAGGTCTATTTGAACTTTCTACAAAATATTTTGCCGAATTTGCTTGCCAACGCGAACGTTGCTATCCGAGGGATGTATTTTCAACATGATATAGCACCCCCACACTTTTACTGGCAGTGAGACAACATCTCAATAATGTTTATGGCAACAGGTGGATAGGACGTGCAGATCCTATTTCGTGGCCTTCAAGATCCCCTGATTTCAATCCCGTTGATTACCATATTTGGGGACGATTCAAGCAACTAGTTTGCGCAGTGAATATTAATAACCGACAACAATTAATTGATAGAATTATACATTGTTGTAATACTATTAGAAAAGATCCCCAGAGTATCCGTAATTCAATACGTCAATTAACAATTCGGCAACAAAAATGTGTACAGGCTGGAGGGTTCCATTTCGAAAATCTATTTTGAATTATTTTTATTTTGTTACCATTATTGTATCTTTTCCAGTTCTAATTTATGGGTTTGTCATTAAACTATGTACATATTTGTAGTTTTTTTTTTAAATTGTTCTTCGTTATTGTTAGTAGTTACTGTTTTTTGTTGTGCAGTAACTCAGTTTATCATTTCAAATAAAATGTTTGAAATTTATAACATTTGTTTAAATTAATTACCTTATAATTTGATACTTCATTATGGTTGTTCTATTTTTGGTAAGATTTGATCGTTCACTAAAAATTTAATAAAAGTGCGACAACATTGTCGCATATGTCGTTTTCATTGGCTATTTATGTAGTTTGAAAATCACTTATTGCATTTAAAAAAAAATATATACAGGGTGTAATATTTAATACGAATCCTTAAATTAATTTGTCCAAAGCCAGTCCTGGAATTTTTTAGTTTAGCTAATACCAGTCGAATGCTTAATAGTAGTGTACTGTATCATGCAAAAATTAAAAAAATCAAATGAGCCGTATAAGCACTACAGTAAAATGAAATAAATGGTCAATTACACAAATCACCCTGTTAATTAATAAAGAAGAGGAGTTGACATTTTTTAGTGGCCAGATGATATGCTCCCTGAGGGACTCTACATATGGTAGAAGTATGTAAAGTTCCTCATGACTCACCCTGTATAGGGTGAGTTTTTAATGCGACGTTTGTCAATAATTCGCTTACGGTACACAATATCCAAAAAAGTTATTTAGAAAAAATGTAAGTAATGATATTCTCTCCGCTTGGCTTATATGTCGAATTCTACAGGGTGTTCAAAGTACTTGATAAACATGATTTTTTTTTAAATAGGACAACCTGTATATTTTATCATATTTAGATTCCTCTCATAATTCTTGTTCATACAATGTGAAGCTTCAGACTACTATACAGAGTATTTAACGAGTTATGACCATTTTTCTTTCGATATCGATATGAAATAAACACCCTGTATATATAGAAGGAATACATAAATAAGTAGGTATTTATTTTACATAATGAGACGCAGTTATTCTACTGGCTGAAGATTTTCGCCAAATACTGCCAGCCATTCCTAGATTATCATTCCTGCTGAGGAAATAAATGCGTCATTGAAGACATCAAATTGATGGAAATGTGTGAAAAAACTCCAGTTAACAACGAACATGCAAGCGGGGTTATAAAATGATATATCGGAAGAAGTTTTCTCCAAGGTATTATTAGATATTGGCAATGGGAAAATTCCTGTCGAACCTTCTACTGGCCTCATTTTATTTCCACCAAACTTTTGTCAATTCACAATGTCAAAAGAAGAATTAATTTCGAAAGTGTTCCCAAATATTGAGGCGAATTACAAAAATCATGGACGCAGATGATTTGAATATAAAAATTCAAAGTCAACTTAACGGAAAAATATACTCATCGAAGCCGATCGATTCCATTACCGATCCAAATAAAAACGTCAGTTATCTAACTGAGTTCCTGAATTCATTGGATCTGCTAGGATTACCGCTACACAATTTACAGCTCAAGGTTGGATCGGTGATAGTCATGCTACGAAATCCGAATTAGCCGAAAATGTGCAACGAAACAAGAGGCTTTAAAAAGATAATGAATAATTTGATTAAAGCTACTATAATCATAGGAACAGGCGGGTTTTAGAAAAGGCTATGGAAGAAACGATCACCTACTGGTAATAAAAAATCTTATAGAAAAATGCACTGAATATAATAAACCACTAGCTTTAATATTTGTCGACTATGAAAAGGCATTCGACACCGTAAATCAACAAAAAATGTTGGAATCCTTGACAGAATGCCGAATTGACTATCGGTATATAAATATAATTAAACATATATACCAAAACGCAACAGCCAGTGTTAGAGTGGGTGATCGTCAAACCCAGAAACTCCCGATACAACGGAGTACGCCAGGGGGACACCATATCGCCGAAACTGTTCAATACGCTTTTGGAATATATATGTAAAAGGGCAAAACTGACCGACAAGGGCATAAACATAAACGGAGAAAAGCTTAGCCATCTAAGGTTTGCAGATGATATTGTACTAATAGCTGATAGGATAGATGAGGCCAAAGAACTTTTAAATCAGCTCTACCTTTCCTCGCTAGAAGGGGGATTGAGAATAAATATGTCTAAAACACAGATGATGACAAATCTTGTAGTCAGCGAAGATATATGCGTAGGAACAAGATCCATAGACCAGGTAATGGCCTATAAATACCTAGGTCATGAGATTCGCATAGGAAAAGATAACCAAACCGTTGAGCTTCTCCGTCGTATAAGACTGACTTGGGCATGCCTTAAAAGAAAAACATTTAATCAGTGTGTTTTGCCAGTGTTAACTTACGGTGCCGAAACGTTGACCATGACAAGGAGAACAGTTCAAAAGATCCGTGTGTGTCAAAGGGCGATGGAGCGTGCTATGTTGGGCGTTTCACTACGAGACAAGATCCCAAATCGCCAGCTACGACAAAGAACAGGAGTGGCAACACTAAAATGGAACTTGGCAGGTCACGTGGCTCGAATGACAGACAATAGATGGACAAAGCGGATACTGGAATGGAGACCAAGAGGTGATGCCTACCGAAGTAGAGGTCGTCCACCAACACGTTGGACTGACGATCTAAAACGTTGTCATAGGAATTGGATGCAAGAGGCACAAGATCGAAATAGATGGAAAATTATGAGGGAGATCTATGTCCAGCAGTGGATAAGCGAAGATTGAATGATGAATCATAGGAAAGTTCATACGAGAGGATTTGCTTATTCCAAGACTACTACTAAATGACTTTGCTTTTGAATTTAAGCGCGTCCAGTTTCCGATGCTCCTTGCATTCGCAATGTCAATTAATAAATTCCAAGCAGAAGTAATTGTACGCAGAATGTTCGAACTATTGGCGTTATTTGTTTTTCTCTATATAGAAAAACTAAAAAAGTATCTATGTATGATTAAAGTTTTGAATTTTAATTGTAATTTTATTTCGTAACATAATATTGTTTCATTTTTTTCAATAGGTAACCACCCTTCCGAAACCGGGGCGGGCAACTAGTTTTTAATAAGTAAAAGGTCACTTGTATGAGTTAACAACAATAAAACAGTTGGCTTTGAAAAAATAACTAGTCTTTAATTTTAAAAATGATTTTTTCTGTAGAAGAATTAACAGATACTATCTGGGTATTAGGAGAAAGTTCGGGAAATTGCCTACTTGCATCAGAATACATATATGTATTAACAGCGATATCTTGAATGGAGGAAGCCAAAAGTAAGAGTATTTGAAAAATTAATGAATCGTTTTGTTCGCACTGGATCAGTTGCATGTGAAAAAAATGAGAGAACCAAAATTATTATAAGTGAAGAAAAGGAATATGAGAAATTTACGAAAGATATAGAATACGACCCCTATGGATCCCAGAAAAATGTGTGGAAAATGATAAGGAGACAAAAAACAGAAATGAATGAATTTCTACGCATAGATAACATTACGGAGGACCAATGGACGAATGCATTTCACGAAATTATATGGAGAAGGAGAAGAGAACAGAGAAAGAATCATTAACGAAACTCACGATAGAGTACTAATATCAGAAGAAGAGCTACAAGAACCAATAAAAAAATTAAAAAACAAAAAAGCACCTGATCCTGATAAGATAAACAATGAACTGCTAAAATATGGAGGAACAACACTACGCAAATGGCTCCTAAAATTATTCATCGATATAATAAATACCGGAGTAGTACCAGCGGAATGGAAGGAAAGTCTCCTGCTACCGATACTTAAAAAGGGAGAGTCCAGAAATCCTGAAAATTAAAGAGGCATTAGTCTGATGAAATAGTACATTAAAATTGTTAACGGCAGTCATAAAAGATAAAATCGAGGAAAAAGCGAACATGGCAGATGAACAACAAGGCTTCCGGATGAACCGCAGCACAATAGACGCAATTTTTATTATCAGATAAATAATAGATAAGTCTATTGAATATGGAAAACCAGCATACATGTGCTTTGTAGATTTAAAAAGTGCTTTTGACAGGGTGAAGGGAAATGACATCTTAAATTTATTACAACCTAAACAAATAGACCATCAGCTAATAAGGACAATTAATGAAATTAACAAAAACAAGGCCAGAGTTATAATGCCAACAGGGGAAACAGAATGCATAGAACTATAGGGAGGAATCCTCCAAGGAGACTCGCTCAGCCCATCGTTATTCAAGATGGTGTTGAATCAAATAATTCACGAAGTAAGAAAACGACAAGGATACCACATGGTGGGAGCGCATAAAATCACGATACTATGCTATGCCGATGATGCAGTACTAATTGCTGATAACGAAGATGACCTACAAAGGCAGCTCCACACCTTCAGTATCACAGCAAACAAACTTAATATGAGAATATTAGTAGAAAAAACTAAATGTATAGTGATCAGTAAATGCAAACGTAGTAGATGCAAACTAGAAATAGACGGCAAAATTGTAGAACAAGTAATGAAATTTAATTACCTAGGAGTAGAGATCACTAGTGACAGGGATATAAGAACAGAGACTACAAGGCAAGTATCAAAAGCGGCAATAGTAAGTGGTTGCCTCCAAGAAACCATATGGAGAAACAAATATCTGACCATGAAAAGCAAAATGAAAGTATACAAGACAACAGTAAGACCAATCCTAACACATGCAGCGGAGACAAGGTCCGATACAAGAAAGACGAAACAACAAATCAACAATATCGAAATAAAAGTATTAAGATCAATAGCGGGCATATCATTAAGAGACAGACAAACCAACAGAAGTATACGCGAACAATGCAAAATTCAAAATATTAACAGGTGGATTAAAACAAGAAAAAAAAACTGGAACGAACATGTAAACCGAAAGGGACCAGATAGATTAGCGAACATCTGTAAAAACAACAAGCCGTATAGCAGAAGACCCGTTGGAAGGCCGCCAAAAAGGTGGAAAGATAATGTACAGTCAACAACAACTGAAGCAGAATAAGAGGCAGACAAACAGGACTAATCCTAGTGAAGAAGAAGAAAAAGAAGAAAAGGAATATGGTTGTTGCTGCACTGTATCAAAACAAAAATCTAATACCGTCATTCTGTTTTGTTATTTACTTCGTTGGAAGTACGAGAAACTGAATTCACTACGAATTTTGACTAGGATGAACGGCTTGTGGAATGCAATTTTAGATTCCCTTGCCGAGTAATTCATCCAGCTGTTTGTTTCGCAAATTTTAGGAAACACAGTGGTTAAGATTTGAATTCGGTTTCGCTAAGTAGAAATCGTTTGATTTCTCTTTTTGTTTTTAGATGGCGTAGTTACGTCCGTATATAGTTATTTTAATAACTATTGTCTAGGACGGGAAAGATTTTTGTTTTGGTTCAGAGCAGTGACTATACCGTTCTGAAGAGACTTAAGGAGGTCGAAATACGTATCAACGGTTGTTGCTGCACTGCATCAAAACAAAAATCTAATACCGTCATTCTGTTTTGTTATTTACTTCGTTGGAAGTACGAGAAACTGAATTCACTACGAATTTTGACTAGGATGAACGGCTTGTGGAATGCAATTTTAGATTCCCTTGCCGAGTAATTCATCCAGCTGTTTGTTTCGCAAATTTTAGGAAACACAGTGGTTAAGATTTGAATTCGGTTTCGCTAAGTAGAAATCGTTTGATTTCTCTTTTTGTTTTTAGATGGCGTAGTTACGTCCGTATATAGTTATTTTAATAACTATTGTCTAGGACGGGAAAGATTTTTGTTTTGGTTCAGAGCAGTGACTATACCGTTCTGAAGAGACTTAAGGAGGTCGAAATACGTATCAACGGTTGTTGCTGCACTGTATCAAAACAAAAATCTAATACCGTCATTCTGAAAAGGAATATGATGTACTGATTACAGAGGATCCTCAGATTAGCAATCGTAAAGCAAATTTCGACGGCAAAAATGCTCCGTAAAAATAAAACGTATCTCTACCACATACAATTACATCAATAATTGACAGTCAATGATTATCATCGCAGATTAGCTGTTAGTCAATGGTCTCAGCAGTAAGTGCATAGCGAGTTTTTTTCGATTATATGGTTTTTGGAGATAAGGCTACATTTCACAAAAATGGAACAGCGAATCAGCATAATTTTCGTTACTATTAATCATGTAATTCCTACTTTTTTAACAGTCATATTCAAACCAGGTGGTCTCTTATTCACAATCATCTAAATAATAATTTCCCTACTATGTGGGTTGGCAGAGAAGGACCAACTGTTTGGTCACCGCGATCACCGGAATTCTACAAAATTGATTTTTTTACGTGGGGTTATATAAAAAAAACCTTCTATACCAGAAGCCTCCAACAACGACAGATGATGTGACAAATAGCAAAAGAGAAGCTATTAATAATATTGACTTAACAAATATGGCTCGGCCATTTGAATATCAGTTACAAACTTGCACGGACGTTAGAGGTGGACATTTTGAACATTTACTTTAGACTCATTTCCTTAATTTTACATTGTTACATTCATTGCATATTGTTATGGATTATTTTTTGTATTAGGTATTTATTGAATAAAAGTATTTTTGATATATTTTTACTCCAAGTTCCCGAAATTTGAAGTTCGTTAAATATCCTGTATAGTAGTCTTCTTCACGTGCCATCTCCGCGACGGAGGTTGGCAATCATCATGGCTATTCTGATCTTAGATGCTGCTGCTCTGAATAGTTCAATTGATGTGCATCCGTACCATTCCCTCAAGTTACGCAACCATGAGATTCTTCTTCTTTCTACACTTCTCTTGCCCTGGACTTTCCCTTGTATAATCAATTGAAGTAGGTTGTATCTCTCATTACGCATAACATGCCCCAGGTATTGCAGCTTTCGTGTCTTGATGGTTTCCAATACTTCCATTCTTTTGTTGATTCTTCTCATGACTTCGTTGTTTGTTACATGCTCGGTCCATGATATCTTCAGGATTCTTCTATACACCCACATTTCAAATGCTTCCAACTTTTTAGCAGTCGACGCGTTAAGTGTCCATGCTTCTATCCCATAAAGCAGAGTCGAGAAAATATAGCACCTTGCCAGCCTGACTCTCAAGTCCAATTTTAGTTCTCTTGCACAAAGTACCTTTCTCATTTTATTGAAGTTTGTACGTGCTTTCTCTATTCGAACTTTGATTTCTTTGGAGTAATCGTTTGTGTGATTAATTATTGTGCCAAGATAGTGGTAGTTTTCAACTTGTTCTAAAGCACTACCGTTAATTGTCAGGCTTTCACCATTATTTTGGGTTTTTGATATCCTCATAAATTTGGTTTTCTTGGTGTTTATTGATAATCCATATTCCTCTCCATACTCAACTATCTTGTTCATTAGCTTTTGGAGGTCTCGGAGGTTGTCTGTTATTATGATAGTATCGTCCGCATATCTAATGTTGTTAATTGGTGTTCCATTGACCTTGATTCCTGCTGTTTCTCCCTCAAGAGCTCTTTTCATAATTTCTTCAGAGTATGCATTGAATAGTAGTGGTGACAGTACACACCCCTGTCGCACTCCTCTTTTAACTTCGAACTCTTCTGATGTGTGTTCATTAATGCTTACGTGTGCCTGCTGTTTATAATATAGATTTGTTATAATTCGAAGGTCATTGTGTTGTATTTGTTTTGCTTTGAGGATGTCAATTAGCTCTTTGTGGCGGACTTTGTCGAAAGCTTTGTTGTAGTCTATGAAACAGACGTACATATCTTGGTTCACATCCAAGCATCTCTGGATTAGTACGTTGAATGCAAATAGAGCTTCACGGATACCTACGCCATTACGGAATCCAAATTGAGTTTCTTCAATATCCATATCAAGTGTTTTGTAAATGCGTTTATGAATGATCTTTAACAACAATTTAAGTGTGTGAGACATCAGGCTTATGGTACGGTGGTCAGTGCATTCTCTAGCATTTTTCTTTTTTGGGAGACAAATGAATGTTGAGGACAACCATTCGTTGGGTATGTCACCGATTGATAAATTTTATTAAAAAGCTTTAAGAGGACATCAATGTACTCATTTCTGTGTGTGCATTCATGTGTTCTTTAGTGCATACATTATTTCTTCCTTTGTAATTTCTGCACTTGTTTCTCTGTCCTCAAAAGACAAGTCTTGTGGGTTTCCTCTTTCGTCGTCGAAGAGCTCTTCCATATACTCTTCCCATCGTTTTAGTTTTTCGTCAGTCGTTATCATAGTATTTCCATTTTTATCTAAAAGAGTTGTATTGTGGTTTCTTTTTTGCAGTCCTGCCATTTCTTTAACCTTTTTATCTATGTTGAATAGGTCGTATTTGTTCTGAAGATCCTCTATCTCTTTACATTTTTCCTCATAGTAAGTTTGTTTTGTCTCTCTTATCTTTTTTCTGATTTCGTTGTTAATGATTTTGTAATTGTGACTGTCTTTGTTCTTGGCTTGTCTTCGTTGTTCCATCATGCCGAGTATCTCGTCGGTCATCCAATTGTATAGTAGTGTCAACCCCATATTGTAAAAACAGAGATTATGAGAACAACCTAAATCTAAGAAAATATACAGGGTGTCCCATTTAAAACATTGTATGTTTGCTTTAGCGCGCAGTTATTAATTACCTTGTAGAATTCCGCATATTTTCTAAGCCTGGGGAGCAAACATCATTGCCTACATTTTTCCCGAATAAATTTTTTGGATATTTTGTACCATAATGGAATTATCGACAAATGTCACACGCTGCATAAGTAGAGATACAAATTTTTGAAAATAGTCATTTTTGATCGTCATATTTCGACCTTAAATTCGATATATCTAAACTCCAGAGAATAATTCTTCGAAGAATGTAAAAGAACTAAAAGTGTAAAATTATGCTCAATCAACCTACTTGTTATAAAACATTTTGCCAATTTTTTATATGATTTTCGTTAATAAGAAATTATCGTCGAATAAACAAAGGTCATTTAGGCTTTATGTTGGTAATATTAAAACGAATTTATTCCAATTGGCTTGATCCTAGCGCTTTTTTGTAGTAGGTTGGGTTGATTTTTATATCTCTTTTTGGGGGTGAACTGCTCGCGTAAAAACAAGATTTTACGACTTAGATATAAATAATCTACGTACTTTTCTGACCTTAATGTACTCGGTGTCACTGTTGACTAATTTCTCAATCCAATATTTCTCTTCGTTTGCTTAAAAGTTTCCAAAAACAATTGTGATTGTAATTTTTAAGACGAAGAGAATGTTATATGTTTTAATACATTAATAATTTCCAATACCTCCAATTTAACAAATTCCTAGGATAATTGTAAATAAATATGTATAGTAACATAAGCACTAATAACGCAATGTGTAAAATTGTATAGATTACAGTGGAGGTTTTCTTATATTGCAGAAAAACTTGTGGCAGCAAATGTTAAATCAATTATTGTTATAGTTATTTAATTTTTCTTCATTATTTTCATACGTCACTGGCATTTTTATAACTTAGTTAAAAGCCCCAAATGGCAATATTACATAAATTGACAAAAAAACTACAAAATTCGATGTCTATCAATTTTGTAATGACTACAAGGTGACTAAGTTCAGAATATCTTCATCGATGTGTAGTTTTGAAATACACTTCATGTAATACTTGGCAGATCTTTAATTGGGCATCCTAGACAGTATTTTTTAAATTGAAGAAATTGCTACAAAGCGGGATATGAAAGTTCTGCTTCGTACGCTGAAAATCCGTTACCAGGTCTGACCAGGTTGTCTGCTTTGATTTATATACATCTGTGCGTCATATATGATAACTTAACATCTTTTAATATTTTTTTAACAATATTATAGTTCATTAAGAACAGTATCAGTTGTGTATTTCGTTTCTTATATGAAAGTAAGACCTTGTAAGAACAACCTTCACTGTATGATGCATAGACACTACTGATTACAATCCAACTTGAGCAGTTGATACCTACAAAGAATAGTTTTTATATATTCCTGTATAATTGCTCATTTTTCTTGTGCATTATAATATTAACAATATTGAAACTACGGTTACACTGCGCAAACAATAATTGAGCGAAACAGTTATTTCGTATAATTTTTTTAACAAAGAATTGGCGAATGTTAGTCAATCAAATTATTAATATTTTTAAACAAAATTTGGACTGCCAACTTATCACTTTTTTTAGCATATGCAAATATCTAAAGAAATCGCCCTCTTACGAAAAATTCTGTATCTAATGAATCTATACTCATGTCCCTTGGAAATGAATTCCATAAAGTCGTGATTACACGGAACGGTATATCGTACATTATTCGACTGTATCGTCGCCAGTGTGACCGTAGCCTAAGTTTCAAAATAATCCGTTTGAATCGTGCATGTGAAATGCAACTGCAACTCTTAACCTAACCTAACAATTTCGGTGATGGTTTTGTTTTACATGTGACAGCATTTTTATAACTTAACGTACATGTTTCATTCCTCTCGATTTTAATAAAATAATACACAAACGTTTAATACATCTGTAATATATTTGTTGTTAATCATCGCTTTGTTTTTTAAACTAAACACACATTGATGTAGTAATCAGTATAAGGATAAATTTTCTAATTAGTTTTTTGTTTTTTAGGGGGATCCAGATGATGAAAACATCGTAAGTATTTTTATTAATTCAAATAGTATTAAAAGATCAATTTTGTGACACGATGACACCGTTGTCATATTTATCATACATACACACACACACATATATATATATATATATATATATATATATATATATATATATATATATATATATATATATATATATATATATATATATATATCCAACAAAAGGCCTATCCGTTGATGGAGAATACCTCAGTCATCTAAGATTTGCAGACGACATCGTTCTGATTGCTAATAATCCTGCAGAACAACACTGCTCTTGAGACAAACAGACTAGTATGTATACCTAGGACAATTAATACATGAATCTGGTTACGTATACCCAGAAATCAACAGAACAAAACTGGCTTGGGTATCTTTTGGTAGAAATGCAGTTATATTCAAATCGAAGATGCCACTGCTGCTGAAGAAAAAAGCATTCGATAAGTGTATACTACCAATCATGACATATGGCTTCGAAACTTGGGCACTAAGAAAGAGATAATAGCAAAACTTAAAGTCAATGGGGTGATGAATGCTAGGTATAACAAGGAGAGATCAAAAAAGGATAAAATGGATCAAACAGAGAAGTAAGGTCACTGATGTAATCCACTGTGGTATCCAAGAGGCGCCAAAAGACCAAGAAGACCTGCCTTAACTTAAGATGGGACTATGATATAAGAAGAAAACCGGTACAACATGAAACAGAAAAGCGAATATTGGACAATCGGGCAGAAATGAAGAACGACTATGTAAGGGACGCTGCATCATAATCGGTAGAACACTCTGATAATGATGATAATCATGATGATGATGATGTTGATGATTGTGGTGATGATGATTATCAGAACAGCTAAAGCACCGAAAGAAATTTATCAAGCAGAAAAGGAAGCCTTGTAGAATTTACAGAGACACATAGAAATCATGTTCTGAATGACACGGGAAACGCAACGATAGTAATGAATATTGAAAACTATGATATAAAAATAAAGGATGTGTTAAACGATACCGCATACAAAAAAAATTCAATTTAATCTCATTCCAGCAGAAAAAGCGACTAGATGCCCAAAACTTTACGATCCATCCAAGGTAAATAAAACAGGGTTATCATTACGACTAATAGTTAATACCATCGGATCAGCATAACAAACCGGAGTTGGAAAATTCTGTTTAACTGGTCACAACCAGAGGAAGTGGACCCTTACGTTAAGAACGCAAGATTTGATCAAACTTTTAAAGGACGTGACTCTTAAGCCTGATACTTGATACCGTAGATGTGATTTACTATTTACCAATGCTGCTATAAAAGGATTGTTAGAAATTATGAGCAGAAAATATTCAATACCACAGGATACACTAAACTGAACTGAATATTTTATCTGCAAGGGCCAAGGAACAGATAAGTTTAAAAGATCACCGATAGGTTCACTACTACCACCGGTAATAGCAAACCTTTTTAATACAAGATATAGAAATGAGAGCAATAGGAACAGCAGGTGCGTAGGTACATTCATAACACCTTTATTATCTTTTAGTTCGGCTAATGGATTAAGTCCACAGTCAAAAGAAACCAACAGCACACACACCTTTATTATCTGGACGCATTGGGAAGAAAAATAAATACATCGATAGTGACCACTCCCAAATCCAGTTTGCCATGGAATTCTAGGAAAATCAACAACTACCATTTTTGTTGGCAAATAACCCACACAGAGAAATATTTACACGTTGGTTCACACCACCAGCCTGCGCAATTACATTTGGTCATCAAGCAGTGGCGGCTGGTGTGGTAAAATTTTGGGTAGGCCAAGCCAGCAAATTACATAAAGCTATGTGTAATCAGAGAGAGAGGGGTCACGGGGTCATGACCCCCCCCCCCCATTAAAAATATTTGGAAACCAACTTATCCTATTGGTGGTAAGACTAACAGTGACCTTGCATCAGAGAAAAGTAATCACCCTCAAGATCCATGACCTCCCAAAAAAAAATTCTGTAGCCGCCAGTGTGTGCAATACATTTTTTTTGTGTGAGAATGGAAATCTTTTCTTTCTCGAATTTTACGATTTTTTTTATAAATTTATTTGGGCAACCGTGCACTTGTTTGCAATTGTGTTGTTTGTTTAAAAATATGTTACAATTATAGATTATGTTACATATTTTTTTATCATAATTTAAAAGATAATTTATATTACAATTCGATAATTACGTTACAAGTGACAACGATAGTCGACGTAGGCCCGATCGTCTGGTGCCTAAACAGCGAGCATAAACACGACAATATAAATCGTTGTCCGGCAAGCTGCTTAACTTCAAACGCTTATTGTATGGGGATCTTATGTGAGCTGGGTCATTTAGCTGGGATTTAGTACATTTAAAAGTTATTTACATGCATTAACATAATTTTTGAATATGTGTTTTTCAATTTTAAAGCTCTTAAAATTATTGGGTAGGCCCGGCCTATCCTGCCTACCCCCAAAAGCCGCCACTGTCATCAAGACCTTGATCATATGATCTGAAAGACTGACAGAAGAAGAACACAAGAACGAATAAATGGGTAAGGTTAAAATATAGGGAAAAAAGTTTCTTTACGTCTACAATTATTGAAAAGACACAAAACTCCCAAAGAAAAATCAAAGACTCAATAGAATAAGAAAAACCAACTGGTAAAACTATCTTGCCCCATATAAAGGGGCCGACAGATCAAAGTAGTAGAGAAACAGTTTTTTTCAGTCGTCAAAGATAATCCTGTTTGTGTTCCTACTCTTTGTATGGAGCTGTTAGTCTCTGCAACAGATGTTCCGAAATTATCAATTCAATCTCAAAATAATCATTTTTTAAATGATATTAAGGCGGGTACACATATGCGAGCAGAACTGTTCGCGAACCGTTTGTTAACGCTATATTCGTTAATTTGTACGACGGGAGGAACCGCTTGCGAGCTGCTCGTTCGTTGCTCGTCAGGAACCACAGCCTGTCGGTTTTTGGGACGAATACAAAGAATGTTCGCAGAACTATAAATTGTTTCTGCTAAGTGTGCGATGAGATCATTCGGTTAAACAAAATTGCTGAACGAGCGCGGCTTATTCAAAAGTAACGAGAGAAATTAATAACAGATAATCTAAACAAAATACCGAAATGTTAAGAATAACGAAGTAAATTAATTCTCGGTTTGTTATTAGATACTTACGTTATTGGATAGCCTGAACATAAACATATTTTCAACGAACTCTTCGCGAACAGCTCACGAGCAGTTCGCAAACAGTTCGGCTCGCATATGTGTACCCACCTTTAGATTGCTTGAAAAATTCAGCAACGACAAAAAAACATACAGGTGTAGATATTTAAGGTGTAGACATTGAAAGCTCGCCAGATAAGATGGGCAGGTCATGTGGTAAGATCAAAGAAAGGCAGAGTACTAAAGATAGTGTTTTTTGAGATACCAGATGGTAGATCAGTGAGCCATCCCAGAAAAAGGAAGGATGATTTTGAAGCCGATTTATATAGTGCTGGGGTACAACAATGAGAAATAAAAGCGCAAGATCGTAGAAGATGGAGGGACATACTGGATGCAGCGAAGACTGTTTCGTAACCACTTTACAAGTTTATTTTTAATTAAGGTGCATCTAATAACCCCTAAAATCTATTCCTCAATATATTTTTATTGATATTGATTGATGATATTAATCTTTTTTTATTTTTGTTTCAGATCGACAATGGAAATGGGTAAGCTTTTTAATCTACGCATTTTACAAGTGCAATAAAAAACTAGACCTCCTGGTTCAACATTTGAACAAAAAATTAAATAACTATTTGCTTGAGAGACAAAAAAATAGTATTTTATTTAAATGGTGTGTTTATATGTCAATATCTTCTTCTTCTTCAGCCTTCATTCATCCATTGTTGGACATAGGCCTCCTCCAATTGTTTCCACGCTTCCCTATCTTTTGCAATTCTCATCCATTGCTTTCCAGCTACAGCTGTTATATCGTCTATCCATCTCTTTTTGGGTCTTCCCACGCTTCTTTTTGTTTCTCGAGGTCTCCAGAATGTCACTTTATGAGACCATCTGTTGGTGTCTTGTCTTGCTACATGTGCTACCCATTGCCATCTCAATGTCGCTATTTTTTCCATGATGTCGGTTACTTTAGTTCTTCGACGTATTTCGGTGTTAGGAATTTTGTCTCTGAGGCTTATATTTAACATGGCCCTCTCCATGGCCCGTTGAGTTACTCTTAATTGTTCTGCCATTTTTCTTGTTATTGCCATAGTTTCCAATCCATAAGTTGCAACTGGTAGTATACAAGTGTCATAGGTTTTTCGTTTTAAGTTTATTGGGATTTTTCTGTCTTTTAAAATGAAGCTCAACTTCCCAAAAGCAGCCCATGATAATTGTGTCCTTCTTTTAATTTCTAGGGTTTGATTTTCCTTTTCGTTTTTAATTGCATGTCCTAGATATATATATATATATATATATATATATATATATATATATATATATATATATATATATATATATTGTTCTACCTTTTCTACATTGATGTTATCTATCGTGATGTTTTCTAGGCTGTTGCTTAATATCTTTGTTTTGTCGAGATTCATTTTTAATCCTATTTGATTCGATTTGTGATTTAAATCTTGTAGCATTGATTTTAGTTCATGGATATCTGTGCTTATTAGTACTATGTCGTCTGCGAAACGCAAATGGTTAAGATATACTCCATCTATTTTTAATCCCTTTTCGACCCAATTTAGTTTTTTGAAGACATTTTCTAATGCCAAAGTAAATAACTTGGGTGAGATGGTGTCACCCTGTCTCACGCCTTTGCCAAGGTCTATTTTCATAGTTTCCAGATCATCATCTATTTTTACGTGAAAAGTAGCATCATCGTATATATTCTTAAGGAGGGCAGCATATCTTGAATCTACTCTGGCGTCGTCCAATGCTGTTAAGAAAGCCCATTTCTCGATACTGTCGAATGCTTTGTGATAATCGACAAATGCCAGATGTAGTGGTATGTTGTACTCTATTGTTTTTTCAATAACTGTCCGGATTGTTTGCAAGTGATCGATAGTGCTAAAACCCTTACGAAAGCCTGCTTGCTCCACCGGTTGGTATGCATCTAGCTTAGCTGTCAATCTATTTGTTATTATTCGGGTTAGTAGTTTGTAAAGGTGTGACAACAAGCTTATTGGTCGGTAGTTTTCTATATTTGCGGCGTCTCCTTTTTTATGGAGTAGAATGACTTCCGCATTTTTCCATGCTTTTGGTATTTGTCCTTCCAATAAGCATTTATTCAGTAATGCTCTCATTGCCTCTTCTAATGCAGTGCCTCCCATTTTTAGAATCTCTGAAGTAATTTTATCTTCTCCTGGTGTTTTCCCATTTTTCATTTGTTTTAGGGCGGCTCTAATTTCTGATGTTATTATTTCAGGGAGATCCTCTGAGCCCACATTTAAGATATGTTTTGTTGGTATACCGGGGTTCGGAATAGTAGTCAATATGTCAATATATGTCCCTTTTTATTTAGTACGCGTTGTCCAATGTTTATCTAATAGCTGGATTTGGATAGAATATTTTAATGAATGATCTATATTAGATTTCATCAAAAATATAGTGGAGTAGGTATCAGCCCGGTCTTTAATGTCACGTAGAGAACCCAGTCTTCTAAACGTTAAAAAAACGTTTGGATTCAGGAAATACGTAACCTATTATAACGGGAATTAAACAGGATAACTTATGTATCTTTTGTTTTTTAAACCGTGGCAAGGCAAAGATATTAGCAGCAGTGTGCTTTAATGGTGTCTAAAGGGCTATTGTCGTGAGGTGCTCCGATATTATTGATAGGGCTTAAGATAATGCTCAATAAAATATACCAAAGATATGAGCTAAAATGTTCAAAAGATATGTCCTAGGATGTACCAAAAATATTCCTAAAGGGACTGGAATTATAAAACCTTCCCAGAGCAATGCAGACATTTTATTGTCGCTACATAGTAATTTTAATATTAGTGAGAATCTTCTTCTTCAAGTGCCATCTTCGTTCCGAAGGTTGGCGATCATCAGGGCTATACGTATTTTCGAAACTGCTGACCGAAACAATTCGTTGCTGCTACAGCTATACCATTCCCGTAGATTCTTTAGCCAGGAGTTTCGTCTTCTTCCTATGGATATTTTTCCTGCTATTTTTCTTTGCATAATTATTCGAAGCAGTTCATATCTTTCGCCTCTTGTAATGTGTCCCATGTATTGCAGTTTTCGTTTTTTGATTGTAAATATGACTTCCTTTTCTTTATTCATTCTTTTCAAAACCTCGACATTTGTGACTCTCTCGGTCCATGATATTCTCAGGATTCTGCGATATTCACAGTTCAAATGCCTCTAATTTTTTGGTATCAATCTTTTTCAACGTCCATGACTCCATTCCGTAGAACAGCACAGAAAGTACGTAACATCTCATCAGGCGAAGTTTCATTTCAAGGCTCAAATCTCTTCCGCAGAACACTCTCTTCATTTTAGTGAGTATGGATCTGGCTTTTTCTATTCTTATTTTGATTTCTGCTGAGCTATCGCTGTCTTCATTTATAAAAGTGCCTAAATATTTGTATTTGCTAACTCGATCGATAATTTCATTGTGTAAATATAAATTTTGGACATTTTGTGTTGATTTCGATATTACCATAAATTTAGTTTTCTTTATGTTCAAAGATAGTCCATATTCTTCGCTGCAGTCTGCTATCTTATTCACCAATGTCTGTAGCTCTTCAAGTGTTTCTGCGATCAGAACGGTGTCGTCGGCAAATCTCAGATTGTTTAATCTAACACCATTTATTTTAATACCTACGGATTGCTCAGAGAGTGTTATATTCATTACGTCTTCGGAATAGAGATTAAACAGGGTTGGTGACAGTATACACCCTTGTCGCACACCTCGCTTTATTTCAATTTCTTCAGTGGTATTATTCTCTACTCTCACTACTGCTTTCTAATTGTAGTACATATTTGCTATTAGTCGGATGTCTCGTTTATCTAAATTCTATTCTGTCAGGAGTCTGATTAGGTGATCATGCCGCACTTTATCAAAGGCCTTGTTGTAATCTATGAAACACATGAATACATCTTGATTTATGTCAAGACATCTTTGAGACATAACGTTCAGTGCAAACAACGCCTCTCTTGTTCCAAGTCCATTTCGGAATCCAAACTGGGTATTATTGATGTCCATTTCCAGTTTTCTGTGTACTCTAGAGTGTATAATTTTCAGGAATATTTTCAGTACATGGCTCATCAGACTGATTGTACGGTAATTACTACATTGTTTGACATTTATCTTTTTTGGTATAATAACAAAGGTGGATAAAAGCCATTATTAGTGAGAATAATAACAGGAAAGAAGCATTCCTAAATATTATGGAAAACGTAATGGGACAGATACGGTTTTGTAGAGTCTTCTGCATCTGCTAAAGACCGATTTAAAAAATAAATTCCAGCGAGAATTCCAGAATTTTAATAAGACGGCATGTGGAAAGGACTGGACCTAATTCGTTTGCTAGCGGGGTTAACTTGGGAGGGATCATTACATACTAAAACTTTTAAATATTGGCGTAACGGTTGATCAATTTGGTATCGCACAGAGGAAGCTTAGAATGGAAAGGGAAACATGGAATTTAAGATAATTAAAGAGAAGCTGAGTTCTAATAGAACGAATGTTAGAAATACTTAATTCTAAAATACAGAATCACAAACTAATAACAAAAACTAGCTTTACCTAGTCTTAAAATATATTTTAGAAATTAGTCTTTATCAGGATTACCATTATTACCATTACCATTATGATTGCCAACCTCCGTAGGGAGACGGCACTCTAAGAAGAAGAAGGATTACCATTCCGTCGTAACAATCGATGACTAGTCGCCAAAAGTTTAAAATCTGTTTAAAACATTGACGCTACAGGTCCGACTTATGTCACACTGTACAGGCGACTCAATTATCTTTGTTTTCTTCGGCGCAGTCCCAAGATACTCTTTTTTTATGACGTTATATTTGCTAACATGTGATGGGTAGCTCTTTCGGGGCGACAGACTCAGTAAAACACAGGTTTGAAGTAAAAATAAATCTATTAATTTAGTATATCTACAATAAATAAAAATAAAAAGGAATTCTACGTTGTATACTTATACAATGAATAAAACTAAAACGAATTCTACGTCCCCGTCTGGATCCCGTGATGAACGAAGTCCTCGGCGAACGTCTATAAAAGAAAAGAAATTAATTAGTACTACTAATAAGAAACGAAATGGGGGGAAATCGATCGCGCGCAGATTTATACTCGCTTTCGCTTCAATGCTCGCAAACAAAATATTTAGCTGTGCAGACCCATGGCAATGTTCAATACACAATGCCGACGGGTTCCGCTTGGCTAAGGACAGAGTATAATCCTCAATACGGAAATCTCTCTGTCCCGGTTGATTCTGTGCAGATCCACGGTAATGCTCAATACGCAATACCGATGGGTTCCGCTTGGTTAGGGACAGAGTACGATCCTCAATACGGAAATCTCTCTGTCCGGAATGGCTCGCAGGTTCACTACACCGGCGAGTCAGGGAGCCTAGAGCGCTAGCTACAAGACTGTCTAATTCCGCTATTCACACGCCTTAAATAGCCGTTCTGAATCCCACTACGCCGTCACGTTGTAGAAGTGGATGCGCAAATATTGACACTCCCACGGTTCGAACTGTTAAACGATCAGAGCATCGTTACAAACAGCTGTTTAAAGTTTGTTCCTTTTGTGCATGTTTGACGAGGAAACAATAATATACTATATGGATGTCAAACCCAAGAAACCATCCAACATCTTACTGGGACTGCCAGGCATTTGCTGCAACTGAATACAAGGAACGACATGATTTAGTAGGGAAAATCCTTCACAAAGAAGTAGCTATCAAACTGTGGCTTCTCCAAGCAAACCATCTCCCATATTATCAATACGTCCCAGAGAGTATGCTTGAAAATGACAACTTCAAGGTATATTGGGACCGCACTGTTGTCACAGACCAAACAGTAGCATACAATAGATCAGATCTCGTACTAGTTAATAAACTAACGAGACAAACAACACTAATCGACGAGGAGATACCTAACAATGATAATCTGAAAATTCGCCAAGTACAGAGATCCGGAAATACAAATAAGGAGACAATGGAGTACCCAGACGATACCTATAATTCTTTCTACTACTGGAGTCATTCCGAAGAACCTCCTAGAAAGCACAAAAAGCTGGTTCTGACCAACAAAAAAGACCATTCAGGAAGCTGTACTACTCTCGACGACCTGCGGTATCACAGATACCCCCAGATACCGCAGGTACCTGGGATGAGTGAATTTTCTCCTTAGAGGGAGTGTGAGCCATATGGCTAAATCTGAAAAGTTACCATTTGTAGACTACGTTAAAATTTTTGTAATTTGTCTTAATAACACGAGTAGAAATATCACAGTAATTGATCTAAATTGTCTACTTTTGCTTTTATATTTTATTATTTAAATAAAACCACCCATTTATTACAATGTTTTAGACCCGATGATGACGAGGATAACAACCCAGGAGGCATTTCCGGTGATTTCGGTTCTGGAGAAGAAGAACCTAACATTCCCACCACACCAAGATTTGACTACGGACATCCAAGTAAGTGATTAATCTTTGATGTTGTTTTAACCTTGCAGATAAAAATATTGTATCGTAAAATACTGTATAAGAAGACTTCGATAAAGAGATCAATTATCTGCCAGAAGCACATTGGTTTCTTAATTGATATGAAATACCGTTAGATGTTTTCACTAATCGTGTCGTTGTTTTTTGCGCAAAATCGACGAAAGCGAAACAGATTACAGAACAGCAAGATAAGATTTTTTCAAAAATAAAAAAATGGACGCTATATTCGTTTTCTTCAGGTATGATCTTCGCGACGAATGTTGGGTAGCCGCATGATAATTTTGACTTTTGAAATTACTGCTGTAATTATATTCAAGCAACTGCCTAAAAGTTCTGAGCTAGGGTATCCGATATTGTCGTACTTTGCCTCCTGGATACATTTACTGAATCATGTAACGTGAAATCAGTTTTGTTTCTGATTATATTGTCACTCTCAGCTGCCGCTTTTTCCATATAAACATAGACGTCTTTTTGGGGAATTATTTGACCACGCTGATCCGACCAGTCTGAAGTTAGTTGGCATAACCGATCATAAAACGCTGAGTTGCTGTAGACCATCGACGTATATATTAACATTGACTGAGCTTGCCAGCAACGAGCAGTGACAACAACTTTTGTGGTTGATCTATCATCTCTCTTTAGCGCATTGAAACTCCCCACTCGTTTTCTCCCGACCAAAAAGAAAAGCTGCTTTACTTAGATGATATAAGATAGAGACATCACTAACGACGAAAACAAAGATGGTGCCGGCACTTAGTTCTAGAGACTGCTCGGTGTATGTAAATATATACGACTATGCTGTAAATGCCGAAATGTCAATTGGAAGCTGTCAGGACCAAGTCAGCACCGAGTCTGCGGTGAGTGAGCGCTGTATGGTCAGCTATGCCAACTAAATTCACACCGGTTGGTGTTTTTGGGGTTTTGTTAAAGATACTTTGTTCTTGTCTTCTCTTCTTAGGGTGCCTGTCCGTCCGAACTTTGGCGATCATTCTGGCTATGATGACTTTCTTGGTTGCTATACGAAATAGCTGTGTTGAGGTCTTTATATACCATGCTCTCAGGTTAGCAAGCCAGGATATTCTTCTTCGTCCTGGGGACCTTTTCCTTCAATTTTACCTTGCAAAATGCATTGAATTAGCCTAATTATCATATCTGCCCTGATTTCTCATTATATGTCCCAAGTACTGCAGCTTACGGCCCTTCACAATGTTGACCAAATCCGAGCTTGTGTTCATTCTCCATAGTACTTCTTAATTGGTGACTTTGTCTGCCATGGTATCTTCAGGATCCTTCTGTATAACCATAGCTCAAAAGCTTGAAGTTTTGATAGAGTTTCCGCCTTTAATGTCCACGTTTCTACTCCGTACAGAAGCAGTGAGTACACGTAACATTTAAGGAGTCTTATGTTTGTTTCTAGGGTGAGGTCATGGCTCTTAAACACAAAGCTCATAGTCAAGAATGTACTTTTTGCCTTTTCGATGCGACATTTAATCTCTTGGGTATTGTCCCTCGACTCATTGATTATATTTCCCAAGTAGTTGTACTGTGAGACACGTTCAATTCTCATTTGGTTCACATACCGATTTGTTTTCCTCACTGATGATCATTAGCTTGGTTTTGCTGGTATTTATATCCAGTCCATAATTATGTTCTGCTTGTTTCCGTTATTTTGTTCATTAAGTTTTGCAGCCCTTCTATGGCATTGGAAAACATTATTTTATCATCTTCATTCCGCTGATTATTGAGCTTGACTTCATTTATTGAGATGCCTTTATCAATATCTTTTAGAGGCTCTTCAAAAATGTGCTCCGAGTACAGATTGATTATCGGTGGTGAAATTATGCACCCCTGTCTCACTCCCCTTAAGATTTTGACCTGATCTGTATATTCTCCATCTATTTGAAGCAACGCTGATTAATTCCAATATAGGTTAGCTATTATTTTTAGGTCTCTTCCGTCAATCCCTGTCCTCTTCAGCAGTTCCATCATTTGTTCATGCCTGACTTTATCGAAAGCCTTCTTGTAGTCAATTAGGCATGCAAAAACATCACAGCTGAGATCTAATTTTTTCTTGTAACAATTTTTAAATAGTTCTTCTTGCACAATGAATAATATTAAATTGTCTACTTTTATCGACTCAGTATAGAAGAGGAGTTACTTCGCTCAAAATTGGGTATGGTGGTTATAGGTACATCTTTCACTTTCTCCTTTATGGCGACTTTTCTTCTCCTGTAACATAAGTGAATATATCGATTAAGAGATAAAAACTCCTATAGAAAATCAGTCTTTTTATAAGGCTTCGGGGATGCATTAGTACCATTAGACTTGCCTGAATTCTGGATGATAATCTGTGCTGGGGAAATTACGAATACTTGAAAGATATAGCTAAAAGGCCAAACGGATCAAAATCATAAGGATCCGGACAAATTAAGGATAACTAAGACACCTAAAGAAAAAATAATAGCGATATAAAATTAATTTCTGTATATTTAGTAATTTGTGTTTCTTATTGACTAATTTATTTGTGCTTTTAGGAATATTCAGAATTGCTTTCACCCTTCAAGAACTATACCAAGATGCTTACAATAACAGAAACAGTCCACAATTTAAGGCACTTGCCGAAAGAATCAAACGAGAAGTTGAAAGTGTCTATAATAATGTTCCAGGACATCAATTCGTAACAGTCATTAGCATTGAGTAAGTATCATACATTATAACATCTCCTTAATAAAACGTAACATCTTGTTTTTAAGAACTACGAGAATGTTTTTGATTATATTATTATTGATCGAGATACTGTATATAATGGAATTTTGTAGGCATTCTATATCCCTGTAAGTCTTGTCCTCTTGAGTATTCTAAAAGTGACTTAAAAAGAAACATCTCTAAGGCCGCACAATTGCGCATTGATAGGTACGCATTCTAGATTCTAGATCTTCCTTGACTCCTCCTCCTAAGTTCCTTCTCTGTTGAGGTTGGCGATGAATAAGGCAAATTTCTCTCTAGTCTTCGCTTGATGAATTAATTCATTTCCATTTGTGTGGGTCCAATCTCTGATGTTTCGTAGCCAAGATATTTTCTTTCGTCCTATGCTCATTTTACCTTCAATCTTGCCTTCTAATATTACCTGGAGCTGCTCAAATTCCCTATAGCGTATTATGTGTCCTTCCTTGACTACAAACCGCAAATCAGTGTAACACCATTAACACCCATCAAAAACTGTTGGGCAGCAACAGAGAACAAGTGTCGAGAACACTGGGCTCAAATGTGTAAAGGCGTTAACTAGCTTACTTATGCGTAGGAACGATTTTCTCGTAAGTAAAATATTTAACAAGGAAATCAGATAGAACAAATATAAAATAGAATTAATTTTCCACATTTATATACAAAAAGCAAGAGAGTCAACGTGGTCAATGCCTGAGCAACGACAAACTATTGAAGAAAACTTCTTTAAACTTGGTACATATGTTCTTTTTGGTCTAAAAACCTTATTGAATTCGGGTCGACAGGCCTTCTTCTTATGTTCTTGTTCCTTTTCTTTGTCACCAAATAAACGTCTTAAAGTCTTGAAATTTGGTTCATAGGTTTTGGTGGAAGACAATCGAGTAATTAGGATGTCGATCTTACTACCATTTATAGTTAAATTAGCAATTTCATAAATTAAAGTTCGAAGGACCACCTACTGATGTGGGAATAAGAGAACAAAGAAATTAATAAATATTTAATTTAATGGCTAACTTTGTTACTATTACTAAAATAAGGTCTTGTCAAAGTCCTTTCGTAAACCTCTTATCTCACCTAGTTAAATCCGTAGATTTCACTATCCAATTCACACTAGTCCGCGAAACACAATCACAATAGGACTCTCAGAGTTAAAGGTAACTAAATCGGATATAAACCAAGGACGTCATCATCATATAACGGGGGTCCTACGGCGATTGCCGCTTCCCGCATTTCAGCCTCCATCTTTTCCTATCTCTCCAATCTCCCTCTTCTAAGCCTCTAGATTGCATTGTTTTTGTAATTTCTCTTCTCCAGGAATTTGGTGGTCTTCCCCTTTTCCTTCTTTCTGGCGGAACATACATTAAGGCTTTCTTTGGCCACCGCTCCTCCTCCATTCTCATCACGTGACCATACCATTGTAATTGCCTTCCTTGTATTCTATCTGAAAGAGTATCTCTAATTCCTGTACGGTTTCGTATTTCCTCATTCCTGATTCTTTCCATTCTCGATACTCGACATGACCTTCTAAGATAATCCATTTCCACAACGTCTACTTTATCTCGTTCATTCTTTGTCATCGTCCAACATTCAGCACCATATGTGGTAATTGGTTCTACAATTGCTCTGTATACGCGAAGTTTGGTATACATCTTTATTTTATTAGACCACAGTAATGAATTCAGTATTCGGATGCATTTTTTCCCTTGGGTTATTCGGTTTTGTACATCTATCTTAACTCTGCCATCTGCTGATATGATGCTTCCTAGATATTTATACTGGTTGCAGCCTTTTATAACTGCGTTTTCAAGCCTCAGATCTGTGGTATTTCCTCCAATTTTTAAATATTCTGTTTTGCTTATGTTTAGAGTAAGCCCCCATTTGGCATATTCCTCAAATAATTTTCGATTCATATAATTTATATCTTCCTCATCGGTTGCAACCACCACCTGATCATCTGCAAACAACAATGTATACAGAGTTTCTTGTCCCACTTCGATGCCCATAAATCTACATTTATTTCTCCAATCCCTCAATGCTTCTTGGACGTATATTTTAAAGAGTGTCGGTGACAAACAGCATCCTTGCTTTAGGCCTTTAGTGACTTTAAATTCATTTGAGGTTCTGGTTCCAATTTTTACACAACTAACTGCATTTTCGTACAATTTATATATCGCTCGGATATACGTCGAATCCAATCCGGACCTTTCGAGGACCTCAAACATTTTCTTTAACGGGACACTATCATATGCTTTCTCAAGGTCTATAAATACCAAATGGGTCTATCTACTTCTTTCGACACGCTTTTCGATTATTTGTCGTAGGATAAATATATTATCAAGGCAGGATCTCCCGGTACGAAAGCCGCTTTGTTCTTCAATATCTTGTATCTGTCTTTCAACCCTCTTCTTTAATATTCTGCCGTACAACTGGCCCACAGAGCTCGTCACACTAATACCTCTATAATTGGAACAGTCTCTTTTATTCCCTCTCTTATATATGGAGCTTATATATGATTTATTCCAATCTTTAGGAATTTCCTGGTCTCCACACATACATTTATTGAAAAGGTCTACTATTAATTCTAAAAGTGCAGTCGGACCATATTTAACCAGCTCTATGGGAATGTCTCCAGGCCCTGCGGCTTTTCCGTTTTTAACCTCTTTTAAGGTTTCCGTCAATTCAGATAATGTTATTATAGGGATTTCCTGTCTTTCGTCTCTGTTGTCTATTAATTCCCTTATCTTTTCCCATCTGTACTCTACTCTATCCTCTTTCAGCAGTTTCGTATAATATTCTTCCCATTCATTTAACTTTATGAGAGAAATGTTGTCTTCACTTTTCTCATTTTTCCTAAACTGCTTTAATGTTTTCCAAGCTTGTGCCACTTTTGTTCCACCCATAAATCTGTCCAGTTCATCACACTTAGCCTCCCAGTTTATATTTTTCGCCTTATCCACGTCCTTTTTAACTTCTCTATTCCATTTAGCGTATATTTCTCTGTCTTGAGGGTCTTTGGATTTCTCTTTCATGTGTGATATGCTTGTTTTTTCTTGAGAACTTTCTCTTCTAGTTCCGTTGACAACCATTCAGGTTTACCTTTTTTCCGATTTTCAACTTTTCCCAGTGCTTCATTTGCCGCTTCATGAATATATTTTTTAATTACCTCATACAGACTTTCAGGGTCTAAGTCCTTTGTTTCTATATTTTTTATTTTCTGAGCTATTCTAATTTTATATAAGAACTTTGTCGAATCTTGTTTAAAGCTTTCCAGGTTATATTTTATGTTTTCTATGGTTGTTCCTATGTCTGTTACTTCATCATTTTTGTGACTTGATTGTTCTCTCTTAAATGTCACCATTACTTTTGCAATAATCATATGGTGGTCACTTCCACATTCTGGCCCTCTAAACACCTTCACGTCCTTCGTTTTTAGTTTAGAATCTTTACGCTGAATGAAATAGTCAATTATTGATTTTAAATTCCTGGTAGGCTGCGTCCATGTAAATTTGTGTATATTCTTATGGGGGAAGAAACCATTTAATATTTTCAAAGAATGTGCCTCGCAAAAATCTATTAATCTTTGACCATTGTCGTTCAGAATGTCTTCTCCATATCTCCCTATTATTTCACTGTTGGAGCTCTTTCCGGTTCTTGCATTAAGATCACCTAAGATCCAAATTTCTTTCTTCTTATTAATTGTTGCTAGAACAGTTGTTAACTTGTTAAAGTACTCTTCCTTGCTGTCAACCCTTGAGTCATCCGTCGGTGCATATGTTCCAATTACCACTATTTCATGGCCATTTTTCTTAATTTCCATGAGGATAATTCTTTCATCTATTTCTTGCCATGATTTAATACATTTTTTCAGTTTCTGATGTATTGCTATGGACACTCCCACTGAAGAGAACCAAGGACGTTCTCTTTGATAATAATCACTCTGTAATACTAAGCGGCGTTTAGTAAATTTTAATGTTTAAACTAAATTTTATAATACAAATAAGCGAGAGGTAAATTAATAATGTCCACACTGTGGAATCGAACTGATGACTGCTACTATTCGCGGTTTCGGTGTAAAACTTCCCGGCAGGATTATTACTTACGGGAAAAAATATTTGACTACTAGTGGCTTAGCCAAACACTTGAATAAATTTCTTTTAGAGGTTTCTCTTGGTATTTTGTCACCTCTTTGTATCGGTTTATTTAAAAAACGCTTGAAAAACATGCCAGTAATTAACAGAAATTAACAAAAATTATTTTTTTTAGGAAACGACAAGATCCATTCAAAGTGAGGGTAACCGTGGATGTAGATTCCGAAGGAAACGCCAATAGTGAAGATATCAAACGTGCCATCTATGACCCAGTAAAAACAATCCACAGACTTGGACAACTTACAACAGCAGACCCTGAAGACCTCAGGTTTACAGAGTTCGGAGGTATTTGTCTGTATTTTGAAATTGAATGCACAACAAGAAGAAATATATGTTAAATGTTCAAAAACGGTATTAAAGTTGCAATGTGTTCAAAACTATCAAAACACTACAAGATACTTCTACAGATTTCTCTTCCAGTTACTGTCTTTATTGTTGCACAGTTTCCTTTATTTTCCCTCTATTAACCTGTGTACAGTTGTGTGATTAAAGTATATTTCATAGATATATGAAAGTTCCAGAACTGTTTCTTTCAGAGAGACGCGCGGAACTGGTCGTTATGATTAATTTACTAACAAAAATGAGTAAATTTTATTATTCAATTGGAATCTTTAAACGAACTAGTCTACACGTCTCCATCTTTTGTAGTTTTTTTTTCAATTTTAGCGATATTTTTTTTATTCCCTTTATGACATTCTCTAATTATTAAGTCTTCACGTCTTCACGTGAACATACGAAACCGAGATAAATGAGACAAACAACAAGAGACACAGATAGATCAGTTAAAGAAGGATGAGACAGTGACAGAGAGGGAGAAGGAAAGGTTCACAGAGATAGAAAAGAGGGAGGGAGACTCAGAGAGAGAGAGAGAGAGAGAGAGACTCAGAGAGAGAGAGAGAGAGAGAGGAGAGAGAGAGAGAGAGAGAGAGAGAGAGAGAGAGAGAGAGAGAGAGAGAGAGAGAGAGAGAGAGAGAGAGAGAAGAGAGAGAGAGAGAGAGAGAGAATATTTGGCAGAGGAGAGGAGACAAATGAGTCATGACTCTCTCAAGGTAAAGAAAAACGCGCTGATAGAGGGAGTAAGATTAGGAGAGACAACAACGTAGGAAGAAAGAAAGTGGAAGAAAAAATCTCAGGAAGTGCCAAATAATTAGAAAGACAGAAATAGACCCAGGCAGTGAGGAGGAAAGAGTGAGAGGGAGGGACAGAAAGATGTGGAGAAAGAAAGAGAAAGACTCAGGCATAGTGGAAGAGGGGGTGAAAGAGAAAAGAAAGAGACAGACAGACGTGTAGGGACAGAGTAAGAGACAAACGAAGATACAGAGAGAAAGAATGACTCAAAGAGGGAGAGAGATGCTCAATAAAGAGAGAGAGAAAGACTCTCTCTCTCTCTCTCTTGTCGTTTACTCATTGCTGAGGATCGTGATTTCCTACAAAGCGGGGTCAATTCTCTCCATCTCTTGCGATTTTGGGCTGCTCTCATGGACTCGGAAAACGTCTCTCCAGTGGCTTTCTGTACTTGATCTGACCATCGGATAGGTGAGCGTCCTCTGCCTCTACGTCCTTCTACGTTTCCGCATACAATTAGTCTTTCTAAGTTGTCATTGTCTCTTCTCGCAATGTGGCCAAAAAACTTTAAAACATTTGCAAGACACTGAGAGGAGAGTCTGGTCTGAATGTTTAGCTCTTCGAGAATCGACTGATTGGATCTGTGCTCCGTCCATGAGACGCGTAGCATTCGTCTCCAGCACCACATTTCGAATGCGTCAATCCTTTTCCTATCCTCTGATTTTATTGTCCATGTTTCGGCACCGTAACTGAAGATTGAAAAAATGAGTGTCCGTACCAGTCTCATTTTGAGTTTTTTGGATAAAGAGCGGTCCTTCCATATTTTTGACAGTCGACTCATCGCGTTCTTGGCAATCCCTATTCTTCTGCGAATTTCCGTATGGGAGGAGGCTGCATTGCTTAAGGAAGATCCTAGATACGTGAACTCGTCTACTTTCTCGAATTGATTTAGGGCGCCTGTTGTTTGGAGGATATTCGCGTGGTCCACAATCATAATTTTTGTTTTCTGATTATTAATCTTGAGCCCACACTTGTTGCTTTCGGTTTCTACTCTCTTTATCAGTCTCGACATCTCCTCTTCAGATGTTGCTATCAATGTTGTATCGTCTGCGATTCTTAAGTTTGAGATCTTTTTTCCTGCAATGGAGATGCCGCCTCTCCATCCATCGAGTGCGTTCCTCATTATGTATTCTCCATATAAATTGAACAGGTCTGGAGATAGTATGCACCCTTGTCGTACACCTCTGCTGGTTTTGAAGGTATCAGATTGCTGGTTTTCAATTCTTATTTTAACTGAGTTATCTTCGTATAAGTTTTTAATTAATATTGCCAAATGATCTGGAACTCCCATCTCATGAAGAACTGTCCAGAGAACTTCCCACTTCACACAATCAAATGCCTTTTGGTAGTCTAGAAAACAGGTTATTATTGGAATTTTAAATTCGCGGGCCTTTTCTATGAGCTGCCGCATATTAAGGATTTGCTCTCTCGTACCCTTCCTTTGACAAAGCCTGCTTGTTCTTGGGGAATTTGTTTGTCTCTCAGAGAGATATAAAAGCAGGTACATTAAAAGAGTAAGACTCAGAGAGACAAAAATGTGGCGAGAAAAACAGCGAGAGAGAAAATCTCAGTCAAATAATTAGAAAGTGAGAGAAAGGCTCGGGCAGAGAAAAAAGAGAGAGTGAGGGAAAAGAACAGAAAGAAATAGGAGACATAGGGGAGAAAAACAGATGGAGAGAGATAGAGAGAGTGGAACTTGGAGAAGTTCAGAAACAAATGGTACTAAGATAAAAACACATAAGACGGAATCAAATGAGTCAGAGACAGGCAATACAAAGAGATATGACACGGAGACAGAAGGGACAATGACCAAAAAGTTAATGACAGCCGAGACAGTAACTGACAAGATTGAGATGTCCGAGATAGACGAGACAGATGAGACAAAGACAGACAGACGCATACGAGAGGGACAGAGACACAGACAGTGTAACAAATAAAAATAATGCAACGACGACTTAAGTTCATTATAAAAACTTAATCTAAATTTTGATCACTATGTACAGTATTTTGATACAAAATAGTCATAATACTTGTATTTTCCTACTTAATAGAAAAAGTAGATATAATTAGCTTTAATACCGTTTTTAAAATTTGAAGAAATATGAAGAAAATAATATCATTTAGTGTTAAATTTACTTATTTTCAATTTGATTTATATTTACTTTTTAATTATTTTTTTTTGCATGTATATTTTTATTTTTTCTTTTTGTTCTTATTAGAATCGGGTCAAAAATGCGGCATTAACGAAATCCTATGCAAAAGCGGTCAATGTGTTCCTGCAAATGCTCGTTGTGATGGAATCAATGATTGTAACGATGCTTCAGACGAAGAAGGTTGTCTAATCGGTATGTGTTTGTTCTTTTCCTACACTTCTATATACTAACAATAAAGATATGTCAGTCATAAATGCAGCATATATGACATATCTTGTATTTTTGTCACTCAAGAATAAAAATATTGTATTAGAAATGTATTAACAGCTGTGTAGATAGATATAACGAACTTGTGGCATATTTTTCGTTATTATCTTTGTATGTCATATTTCACAAGAACTTTTCTTAATTTACATTCACACTTGCATTTAATCCTACCGGTTCTTTGTTCTTGCGCATACATCAGAGATTTTTAGTCTTTGTGGAAGTGATCCAAAACTTTACCATTCAGCAGAACGTGTGCTGCACTCTGTGTTGTGTGTTGGATCTTTGAAAGGTGGATGCACTTGTTGCTGTTGCAGCCTGAGATTTTTATAATCTTCTTATTTTACCTACAAACCTTATTCCTTAATCTATTCGGTATCACAGAAAAGATGTTTAGGTTTCTGTACATTAACAGGTATAGTCTTTTGTAAAGCAGATCGGTCTTCATTGAGTTTTTAAATTATTTTCTATCTATATATTGCTTTATTCATAAATAAGGAGAGTAAAACATATATATTTTCATTTCGAAGACTTTTATCGTTTTGCTTTTCTCTATCTCTGGCGGTTTTGACTACAATAACCTCTAAACGGATATACCTTTATTTAGCAACAATAGGTTCCACATATAGTTTTCCCAGAGTATTTGGTTATCTTTTTAAGTTCTTTGTTTTGCTACTTTATTTACTCGTTTAACGATCTTTTTGTCTTATTTATCTGACAAACATCTAATACTACCCAAAATTACAAACTTCAAAGGTGTTGGTGTTTTTTTTGTCCACAATAACAAATTTTTACATCTATTATAATTACTTGTATTCTGTAAGAATGTTTTTGATATTCTTAGTATTTATTTTTAAACGTCAGGCTTCGTCTGCCAAGATAAGACAATCTAGACAGCATTTAGAATTTTAAGTGACAGTATAGCAGCTTAACGGTACACATGATATTCTAAATAGCTGTATTTCTAGGTTTATTACCGTTTTTATCTATATAGCTGTTAAAAAATTGTTTATAATACATTTAACACAAAATAAATATCCTTAAATTAGTGATACTAACATCAGTATTAATAAAATCCTTCTATAATATCGATTTTGTAAACTCAGAACCGCCAATAGTTCCCAAAACTACAGAAAATCCGGATCAGAATCCAGATCAACCTATAGAGGTAGATATCATTACCACCACAACTACAACAACAGAAACTCCTGAGACTACTGTGTTTGAAACTGAACCTCCAACAACACCACCAACGACTACTACTACTACTAGTACAACGGAAGCGCCATTTACATGGGAAACGGAACCACCAACAACTCCCACCACTACAACTACCACCACAACCACCACGGCTAGAACCACAACGGTGGAGTCGGAACCAGACACGGAGTCACCAATTATTGACGAGGGCAGTGGTGCAGGAGATTGCCGCGCAGACGATTCGGTTAAATGCGCAGATGGCTCGAGAATCATTTGCGCAGATCAACAGTGTGATGGACAAGAAGACTGTGATGACGGAAGCGATGAGATAAACTGTGTAACTACTCGCAAGGGTACAGTTTTTATAGATTTTGTTTTTCGCTATAAGCTTGGTGTTGGTATAATGGTTTCACAGGTCTGTTTCCAAATTTGCATTATCTTTATTTTTAAAGATGATGTTATTTGAGATCATAGATTTATATGTCCAAAGTACGTTAATTAATCATCTGCCCTTATTCCACTGTATCGGTTTTAGTGACATATTTAACAGTCTTGGAATGAGCCACTAAAACGGAAACCAAGTTAAAAAAAAAAAAAGAATGAGACATTATGACTATAAAACCGCTTTCACTATTAGAATTTAAAACTAAAAGCCACATAGACATTCTCTTGTCACTTCTAATTGGCTCTGTCCAGTACTTTTGTACATTTTAATTCTATCATGTTTAAAGCTGTTGCTTCATTTCATTTCAGGTCTTTCTCTTCTTCTTTTGTATTTTCATAAACACATAGTCACAATATTACCTGCTCATTTCGTAAAATGATACGGCCTACAAATTTCTATTCGAGTTTTATTTGCTCTATACCTAAAAATTCTTAACATATATTTTGAACATGTGCGGAATAGATTAATCCGCACCAGGCATCAGGCAATTGCGCATCCATAAAAGTGAAATAATGGTTGCATATACTGCAGGGTAAATAAACTTTTTTGTAATAATTTATGATTTAAAAAGATTCCATAGGTAGATAAGTGGTATATTCTTATTTTTATCCAATATTTTCTATTTTCTTGTTTTTTTTTTTATTATTTTTTTTCTAGATTCTAATAATAAATCTAAATTAAAATGTCATAGATTCCAACACTGGAACATCTTTAGTAAATAGTAAGAGGATCCAGGCACGAAATATTGAGCTTAGTCAATCAAATTGAGTTTCAACCTGACGAGACGATACTTTCAAAAAAACAAGAAAACTGATCGTTGCAACTTTATCATAATCGTCTTGACAATTTTTATTCATTCTTTTACAACTTCGGTACTGAAACAGTTCTTAAAAATTAACTCACTTTGATATATAACTATGCTCTTAACAGCAGACCTGTGTTGTTTAGGTTGGGGTTGGTAATCATGGCAGGGGTAATTTAACAACAAGATTCTTGATAACTTGAACTCTTGATAACTATTGAATTGAAAAGAATATTGTTTTAAATTAAAGTTGGAAATTGTTTATAGGAAGTTTTTAAATAACTGATATAAACATTGTAGTCGATGAATGTTGACCCTCTGATTGAAGAAAATTATATATATTAAGTATCTAGTATATATAATGGAAATTAATTTCATATTTAATTAAAAATACGTTATTTTGACTTTTGGTTCTCTAGTGAAAATTTAATGTCAAAATAAACGTCTTTTCAATTAAAATTGTGATTAATTTCTATTAAATAAAATAGATAACAGAGAAATGCCACAGGAAACTAGTTTCACCACCATGACAATGATATAAATATAGACCTTTAATCATTTTAGACAGTTTAATCCATTTTAGGACATCCTACAATCATTATTTTACATTTTAAATATATTTGGGTAAATTAACTTTAACACGCAAACTGCCAGAAGGCCTTGAATTTCAAACAATTATCCATATAACATTTTCTAACACGGTAATGGCACAGAATGTCAAAATTAACTTGATTACATAATTCGTATTTACAATCAAGCTAAATATAAATTTATTATTGAGAAAAGATTTAGTTATGACTACCAGACTAAAAATATGTTACTTTAACTCAAGTTACCAAGAATCTTGTTTTATTCAACACATTTACTAAACTACCTTGTGGATTTATCTCCCAAGAACAACCCAGTTTGCAGCTCAGAAAGTGTTTCATCGTCCAAATTAATATCTTCATCGTCCAGCATTACAATGTAAACAGCTTTTGTGGTACTACGTCATTTCGCACACTGACAAACCGTTGCGCATTTTAACATTTTGTGTTTTTAATTTTTTTTTATCGTTTTTAACCTTTATTAGTTTTATTTGTATTATTGTAACATTAACATTTAGTATATTTGTAAGTAGTGGCCTTTGTATATCGCACATATTTTAACCTATAAAAATGTTTTTTTAGATATATTCAGATGCCTAAAGGATGCTGTGGTGGTTCATTATACTTTTTGCTTATTTTAAGAGTCTTAGAAAATATTTTTTCTTAAAGTATCATCTCCTTAGGAAAGTTGGCCATTCAGTTGGTTGCCATTATATGGAAAATCTCTACTTCTGGCGTCAGCTTTGCTTGACCGAGTGATTTTTCCCTTCTAATTTCTACGTTGTCAATGAAACTAAAAACTAGTACCACCGCTCATCAGCATAATGTTCTTTTCTAAAATGTAGTGCGAAGTCAAGTGATGGCACATAGCGCTGTTTTGGCAAAACTTTTTCCATACAGCCAATTTTGTTAGTTATGCCACCGCTTTTTTCATTAGCTGCTAATTTTGCTTCTTTCGCCCGTCTATATTAAATCATTATTAAAGTATTTTTTATTTGTAATTTGGAAAGTAAATCATGATAGTTTACATCTTATAATGTGCTTAAAACCGAATAAAATAAAATTATCTCTTACCAAACGTCATTGACGTTTAGTAATGTCTTTTAAAGGTGTAAGTGTTGAATTTTGCTATTGCTTTCACTCGACGATGGCTGCCATATTGCTCTGTAGACATTTTTTCTTTTCCTTATATTTCAACGTTTATTTTTTGAGTTTGGTCTTATTTATTTTCATATTCGTAGTCATATTTTCATATTTTCGTATTCGTATATTTGTCCATAGTTGGTTAATGTCTTCTTCTTCTAAGTTTTTTGTTCTTTTGATCTTCTATTTGCTGTCTGTATACATTTGCAATGTCGGGATCTTTTAGTTTATTAATGTCGTTTTCTCTCCTGCACTATGTGTGGCCTAAATTTTCCAACAATACTCTGGCAAATGTATTATATTTTTGCAAAATTTTGGAATTCGTAGAACACTTTTCACATTTGTTTCAATGCAGATTTCAGTCCTCTACAAATAGTTTCTCATGACTATTGCTGTAAAATAATTAGGAAAGCAGGAATTCAACAGTTTAGAATAATTTCCCATTGAGTTTTCTATAGCCCTTTTGACGATTTCATCACACGGTATATTAGGCCACCCTCTTTAATAAAATATAATTTTTTGTACAATACTTTCTGGTACAATCATGAAAGAGACCGAATATCAAACAGATTCGTCTACGTATTGTGAAGTTTTCTTAAATACTAAATCATTCCGTTGTAGGTAATCCTCTTTTATAACAATATAAGTATTCTCAAAAAGAACCCTTTGAACTGATTATGTATTGCTAATATGAATTATTTGATAACCGTCTTCACCAGTTCCTCATTTCTCATGAATTTTGTCCCAATTTTAATGTACAAACTGTTAAAATAAGGAAATATAATAAAACACCCGGGATTTTTAGCCAGCTGGGTTAATACCATATCTTCATTTACCATATGTCTGCCTTTTAGACTTAAAAAACAAAATATATAACAAGAACTTTAGTGTTGATACATAAAACAGTTCATACACAGTTTATGAAATAGTCTTACCAGTGCTGTATAATAAATAGACCCCACAGCCTTCTATACTTGATATATAATCGGGTGTCCTAAAGATCTGCTTGAAATATATCATAAGATTGGAGTGCTCGTTTATTTTATAGTGAGTTTATTTTTCATTTTTAAAAGAAAATCTATGAAAAAAAAATCTACTTTACTCTAAAAAGACACTTAATTGGCAACTTTCCAGATTTCAAAATCTTTTATAGAGTGTTTACTTTTTGTATAGTACTTTTGCGGATATTCCTTGGCCAATATATTTAAAGAGACTTCCAAAATCTTTTATAGAGTGTTTACTTTTTGTATAGTACTTTTGCGGATATTCCTCGGCCAATATATTTAAAGAGACTTTGCTGAAACACAGAAAAAAAATAATAATACGAATATAAGGAAAGAGTAAAGAAGCGCTGACAAATACCAAGAAAAGGAAACAAATGCAAGATTGAAAAAGAATTATAACTTCTTTAAAAAAACAGAAAGTAAATTACTTACTTAAGGTGTGTCAACTACTCCAGAGATGATTTCGTATGCGAGAAGAAATATTTATATACACTATTTTGACGAAAAAATTAACAAAACATGGCTAGCGTGATGTTAAGACTAATTTACGGGTTTAAAATTGTCAAATGAAGGTTATCACTTTGAACTTGAGGTTCAAATGTGAAATATTTTAAACTTTACCATTAATGGCAAAGCTATGTTATATATTTTTTTTATAAAATAAGTCTAAAAGTGTAGAGTTTTGTAAAATATATTAATTATTGTAAAAAATTAAATGGATTCGGTTAAAAAGCTGTCGATTCTATGTTCTATATGTTGTTATTTTTCTAGAATGCCGTCAAGGAGAATTCAAGTGCGATGTCTACCGGTGCATCCCATTATCTCAACATTGCGATGGAAAAATGGACTGTACTGATGGCACAGACGAACACAACTGCCAGAGAGGTTGGTATTTATTAATTATTTACTAATTAATGTGAAACAGTTAATATTTTCAATGAATTTAAAAGAAAAATAGATCTTTTAAGGATGTATATATATTGTAAGAGCCTTGTGAAAGTATCCACATGATCTACGGAAGAACAAAATCACACAAAATTTACTATCTACGATATATATTAAATGTTTCAGCAAAAATATAATGCTAAGAGATAACTAAAAAAGCTTTTAGAATATCTATAAATGTGTGACAAATGTTTTCTTAAATTTTTAAAGAATATGTACTCTAAACGTATCCGACCGACATCTGTTGGCAGAAAGACGGATTAATATCGAGCTTTCTATGACAAAGCGACACTTTAAAGCTGCACACTTTAAATATTTCGCTAGGTGGCACTACAGAAATAAATTAAAATTTTGAATAAATAATTTAAAACGTTTTAAATTTTCTGTAGTAAATAAATATTAACAATGATAAAACGCAACACAGATATATTAAAAAGAAGTTTAGAAATTGTAAAATTTGATTAAAGTGCATTTTACACTTTAAATAATTCAAAATTTTATTCTTTCCTGTCTGTAGTGTCACCTTGCGGTGAATATTTAAAGTGTACAGCTTTGACGCGTCGCTTTCTCAAAAAAGCTCGATATTAATCCGTTTTTGTGCCAACAGATGCTGCTGGGAGACTTTTAGACTAAAGAGGTTCTTCAAGAAATTATGAAAATATGTTTCACACATTTTTATAGATATTTAAAAGCTAATAATTCTAACTTAGTTATTTTTTGTTAGTTTATGTTTTTGAGATTGTAAATTTTGTGCCAAATATTTTTAGTTCAAAAGGCATTGTAGTTTTTGTTCTGTGTTATTTTTAACTTTAATGACATGAAGCTATTCTTATAAATATTAAATATTATCGATGAGCTTCTTGTGTCCAGTGCTGAACATTGACCTTCTCTAATAATCTATCATCATTATCATCATGCAACCTCTTCTGTTAACTGCTGGACATATGTCTCTCTCATTTTTCGCCACTCTTCACGGTTCTGTGCGTCTTGTTTACATTTCTTGGATATTCATTTAATGTCGTCCATTCAGCGTGTTGGTGGTCGTCCTCTGCTGCGTTTGTCTTCTCTTGGGCGTCAGTCAATTAGTTTTCTGGTTCATCTTGAGCCTTTTAGTCTCGCTATGTGAGCTGCCCATTTCCATTTCAGCTTGGCTATATGTTCGACGACATCAGTGATACCTGTTCTTTTCCTTAGGTCTTGGTTCCTATTTTGTCCTTTTTTGTCACTCCGAGAAACGATCTTTCCATGCGCCTTTGTGCCACTCGCATTTTTAGTGCTGTTGTTTTTGTGAGTGGCATGTCATAATAGGAAGAACGCATTGGTCAAATGTCTTCCGTTTGTGTAATACCACCAGAGAAATTCATATAAAGCGAGGTGCGAAACGGGGCTGTCGACACTCTCTCACCTAAATTATTTATAACGATCCTCGAATACGCCTTTAAAATGTTAAAGTGGAAAAATAGAGGAATAAAAATAGACGGGGTAGTGCTCAACATCTGCGTTTTGTCGATGATATAGTACTTATTACCGAAGATCTGCGTGAAGCACAACAAATGCTACAAGAATTAGAAAACGTATCTTCAACAATAGGTCTAAAAATGAACATCAGTAAGACCAAATGTATGATAAATTTGGTTTCCAGCGAACATCTAACCATCCAAAATTAAGTGGTAGAATTGACAGAAAAGTACATATATCTCGGTCATGAAATCAGAATCTTCTTCTTCTTATGGTGCCCTATCCAATTAGTGGATGTTGGCGACAATTCTGGCATAGTCCTCTAGGTTTTGTGTGGCTCTAAAGAGTGCACGGGCATGGAGGTTTGTCCAATCCCTTATGTTTTTAAGCCATGAGTATTTCTTTCTTCCGATGCCCCGTTTTCCTTCTATCTTCCCTTCCTTAATAAGCTTTAAGAACTGGTACTTGGAATTTCGAAATATATGACCCAGATAAGCAGTTTTTCTTCTTTTTATTATTGGCAGCAATTCTCGTTCTCTGCCCATTCGATTTAATACTTCGACTTTGATTTGTTGTGTGATCTGTCCAGGGAATTTTAAGTAGTCTTCTAAATACCCACATTTCAAAGGCCTCCAATGAGTTCATCACATTGGCCTTTATGGTCCAGGTTTCTACACCATATCTTCTTCTTAGAGTGCCATATCCCTACGGAACGTCGGCGACTACCATGCTTATAATATTTTTATACTGATCTCGGTCTTGCGCTACGTGTAGCAATTGGTCCGCTGTTAAACCTGTCCACTGCCGCAAATTCCTCAACCAAGAGAGTTTTTTCCGTCCTATCCATTTCTTTCCTTCGATTTTACCGTTGAGAATTAGCCGGAGGAACTCATATCTTGGTCCTCTGATTATATGTCCAAGATATTCTAGTTTACGCCTCTTAATAATATTAAATAGAGTTCGTTGATGTCCCATTCTTCGAAGAACTTCTTCGTTTCTGGTTCTGCTAGTCCATGGAATTTTTAGTATCCTTCGATACAACCACATCTCAAACGCCTCGATTTTATTCATGATATCGGCGTTTAAAGTCCAAGTTTCACATCCATACAAAAGTACAGACCACACGTAACATCTTGTAAACTTTTCACGGATTTCCAAATTTAATGAGTTATTGGATAATAGAGGCTTGAATTTTTAAAATGAGTTTCTTGCCTGTTCAATTCTACATCGAATTTCGAAGGATGGATCTAGATTTTGGGTAATCCAACATCCAAGGTATTTGAATCTCTGAACTCTCAGCAGCGGTTGTTGGTTTAATATCATTTGGGTTGCGCCGATATCCACTTTACTGGTCACCATGTATTTAGTTTTATCGATATTTATCGACAGTCCCCAATTTGTGCATTCCATGTCAACACTATTGATTAGCTCCTGCAGATCGTCGATGTTTTCAGCTAGAATCACAGTATCGTCGGCGTACCGTATATTGTTAATTATTTCTCCTCCTATGATAATTCCTTTTTGATCTTTTAAAGCTTCCCTAAATAGATTCTCAGAATACACGTTAAAGAGGGTGGGAGATAGTATACAGCCTTGTCTTACGCCTCGTTCAATACTGATTGGCTTTGATTCTCTGTTGTTGGTATTAATAATGGCTGTTTGGTTCCAGTAAAGTTTGGCAATAAGTTTGATGTCTTTCTCATCTAGTTGGATGCTCTGCAAGGCGGTAATTAGTCTGGTATGCTGAACGCGATCAAATGCCTTTTCAAAGAAGCACATATATACGGGTTTTCTTACCTCCCAACATCGTTGAAGGAGTGTTTGCATAGAAAATAGTGCTTCTCTAGTTCCAAGGCATCTCCGGAACCCGAACTGCTCTTGACTAATTATTTCTTCGCACTTGTTGTTAATTCGATTTAGAAGAATATGCAACAGTATTTTAACGGCATGGCTCATTAAACTAATGAGTCTACAGTCGCTACATTTCTTAACGTTTGGTTTCTTAGGTAGAGGAATAAAGATCGATTTTAACCAGTCCGATGGAATTTCACTGGTATCATATATTTGATTGAAAAGTACAGTGAGTTCTTTTATATTGTCATTTGAGAGTAATTTTAGCCATTCGCTGTATATTTGATCTGGTCCACTGGCTTTGTTGTTTTTGGCTTGGTGTATGGCTTTTTCCACTTCAGCTTTTAAGATTGATGGTCCTGTATTTGCACTTAAGTTAGGTAGTGATCCTCGATCATCCTTAAATAATGCTTTAATGTAGTTTTCCCATTCCTCCATTACTTCGTCTTCTAGGGATAGTGCATGACCTTCATTATTCGTTAATGTTATGGGTGTATTTCTTTTGTGTACTGTAACTTCTTTTATTTTCTTATGTGTGTTAAATTCGTCATGTTTTCGTTGCAATTCTTCTAGTTCTTCACATTTTGCTTGCATCCATAACTCTTTGGCTTCCCTGATTTTTCTTCGAATCAGATTATGCTTTCGTTTATACTCTGAGTTATTTCTATTTTTAAGCTGTCTTCTTTCATCCATCATTTCGATTATTTCATCTGTCATCCATGCTTGCTTTTTATAATGGGTGACAGTTCCACTTTGCGTTGCTGTATCGATGATACCATTCTTTATGTTATCCCATCTTTCTTCGACTGTTGGTACATTGTATACTTGTCTTATGTTCTCTCGATTTTTTTCGTTCATTGTCTGTTCAAAGTGATGTTTAAATTCTTCTTCTTTTAGTTTTTGTCTATCGTATTTCTTTGTAATGGAAGGCTTTTTTATTGTCTTTAATTTTAGGTTGATTCTAGATGCCAGTAAATTGTGATCGGTGGCTGCGTCGGCACTTGGATATGTATATATACACCATATAGCAGTATGTAATATGTTACATTTTACAAAGCGATATCGAAGCGTTAAGTTAAGGCTGTTGTTGCTTTGCAAGGTTCTCATATTAGTAAATGCTGTTGTGGCTTGTTTAATCCTGCTACGTATCTCTATGTCTGGATCTAGATCTTCAGAATCTGTCCAACTACCGAGATATCTGAACTTGGGGACCTTTTGGATGTTCTTATTGTTTACTCGTATATTTAATTGCATATTTCGTGTTCTGCTAACCACCATTACCTTCGTCTTGTCTATATTAATCTTCAAGCCCAGTCATTGTCCTTCAGTATTTATTCTATCTAGAATAAGCAAGGACAATCAGACCTGTGAATTTCAACGACAAATAACACTTGCTTGGGCGGCATATGGTTCACTAAAAGATATCTTTATGAGCAACATCCCGATAGCTAATAATCTATGAATGACTCTATTCGTCGCAACCCTTATTAAATGCTTTTTATCTCATCGTCATAATATGTGTTTAACTTATGCATTTGCCTACTAGTAGACTTTTCTATTTTCTTTGTGCAGTGTAGTTTAGAGACTATTTTGCAGTAGATACCTAAATAACCTACTTTATTGTTTATTTCTTTCTTCATATCCAACTATCCAGACTCATTTTATACAAACTTATAGTACCTACAATCGGTTGGGTTCGCTACACATTCTTCGTATTGTTCAATCTGTTGAAAATTGACTGTTGAAATCTTAACTGACTGACTTCTGACTGACTCGGCTGATCTGTGGAAACCTTGACTGAATAGGAAATAACGAATGAATGAAAAATAAGATTTACAAACTATTAGAAAATTCTGCTAAAGTTGTACAAAGATAAAATGCATCCCCGAGAATGGTTTCTAAAGAGAGGTTAAGTTAGAGTAAGGAAGAAAAAATGGGATGATGCTCATACATGAAAAGCGTGAAAGTTAAAGGAATTAGGCTAAGATATACAGTTTCAATCGAATAAATGCTAAATTCACGAGGCCCAAACGGCTTAACATAAAGGGTCCTGCCATGTGCTATGGTGATATGATTTAGTGAATAGAAGGAATTGACATAAAAAAAAAATTGGTATCTCATTAAAAAGTCCTTCTCAGCTTCTAACTCTAGTAAATAAACTTTTCCTACGTGTCAAAAAAGATTATTTCATCATATGAATCTCCATAAGAAGATTTAAGGTCCATTCTGGTCATACTTTTATTTTTTGGAATGTCAGTCATTAAAAGGCTCGACTAATCGCAACGTATGAGGTGTTGCTGGAAAGGAAAGGGTACGGAGAGTCTAATTATGTAGAAAAGTCACGGAAATATCTTGTTTTATGTTAAAACGTCACATCTCACGTCAAATGTTATGTTTAATATTAAAACGTCTCGTAGTGTGTCAAAACGTAACGTAAAATATCACATATTATGTTAAAAAGTCATGTCTCATGTCAAATGTCACCTTTTATGAGAAAACGTTACGTATGTTGTTAAAAAGTCGCGTATTTAAAATCTCATGCCATGTGAATATATGACGTGAGTAAGGATAACTCGTTTTCTCTTTACTGTTCTCTTATAATTCTGATATAATCCTTTAATACACTTAACGATTTTTGATGTTTTATTGATCGTTTTGTGTTATATTAATATTAATCTGGTGTTTGGGATCTCATCCAATTTTTTTTTATTTATTTAAGAATGCAACGAAAACGAATTTTCCTGCGACGACCAATGTTTACCGTTGGAGAGGAAATGCGATGGAAACAGAGACTGCAGGGATAATGCTGACGAACAAGATTGTCCAGGTAAGTGAATATAATATGTCAGAGGTTTTTAAACCCAAAAAGCCATAATTTTCATATATGTTTTTGTCTTCAAAAGTTTTGATTAAAATGTTTGTAGATATCTTAAATTTGTGAGATTTTATAGATTTTTATAGAGTGATTTCATAGACATCTTAAAGTTTTATTAATATTTTTTATATTACATTCCAATTTTACTGAAGAATTGAAATTTATTCTTTGATTTTAAATCTTTTGAAGGAAACAGTTTAAAAGACTTTTCAACTTAGTGGGCGTTAATTTTTATTCGGAACATGCGTTGCATTCTACAATTGTTATTCAGCTAACCTATCGTTGGACATTAACGTATTTTCTTTCGTACACTTCTTTTTTCAAAAATGGTGAAAGATCTGTGATATGAGTTAACGTTTTCAATATAAAGAAGATCGGTATTTGAGTGGATTTTTCCTGCCGTATGCTCTATGTCAATCATATTTTTGTTATACCGCTAGCCACCCTTACTATTTGACCTTCGGGATTGCAAACTTGTATGGATTACTTTAGTTTAGAGGTACGTGATCAGTTTGAAGAAGAAACTGTTGATCATGCAGGTATTTGTGAAAATATTCACAAGCCTTCACTAACTCGAACAGCGTATTTAAATTCCTGAATATTATCAATTGTATCCCTTATATTATTATCAACTCTGTATACATTGTTGTTTGCAGATGATCAGGTGGTGGTTGCAACCGATGAGGAAGATATAAATTATATGAATCGAAAATTATTTGAGGAATATGCCAAATGGGGGCTTACTGTAAACATAAGCAAAACAGAATATTTAAAAATTGGAGGAAATACCACAGATCTGAGGCTTGAAAACGCAGTCACAAAAGGCTGCAACCAGTATAAATATCTAGGAAGCATCATATCAGCAGATGGCAGAGTTAAGATAGATGTACAAAACCGAATAACCCAAGGGAAAAAATGCATCCGAATACTGAATTCATTAATGTGGTCTAATAAAATAAAATTGCATACCAAACTTCGCGTATACAGAGCAATTGTAGAACCAATTACCACATATGGTGCCGAATGTTGGACGATGACAAAGAATGAACGAGATAAAGTAGACGTTGTGGAAATGGATTATCTTAGAAGGTCATGTCGAGTATCGAGAATGGAAAGAATCAGGAATGAGGAAATACGAAACCGTACAGGAATTAGAGATACTCTTTCAGATAGAATACAAGGAAGGCAATTACAATGGTATGGTCACGTGATGAGAATGGAGGAGGAGCGGTGGCCAAAAAAAGCCTTAATGTATGTTCCGCCAGAAAGAAGGAAAAGGGGAAGAACACCAAATTCCTGGAGAAGAGAAATTACAAAAACAATGCAATCTAGAGGCTTAGAAGAGGGGGATTGGAGAGATAGGACAAGATGGAGGCTGAACTGCGGGAAGCGGCAATCGCCGTAGGACCCCCGTTATATGATGATGATCCCTTATATTGTTGATATCCTTCTTAAAAGTTGCAGGTCCTTTTGAATTTAAACACTTAATTCCTTAACTATATTTGGTCAACAAACATAATATCAACCTAGGGTAATATTTTCCGAAATACTGTTAACCAAAATAACTATTCTTGATCTTATTACGTTTATTTCAATCTGGAAGCTTCATTTAAAACAAGACCCCTTTTACGAACCTCTTCGATTTCTTAAAACACGCATATCACGAGTTTTTAGTAATGTTACAAGTTAAATGTGTGAATAATCTAGTTCCATTTCCATCCAGAGCACCTACTCTGGTCAAGTCTTATATTTATAATTTCTTCTAAAATATCACATTGATGTTGCTGTCATCGGTGCCTCATTGGCATCTCCTGGACTCGATAGCGCATTGGCTGATTAGTCTACTCTCGTCTTATCTTTAATCGTTCATCTTGTGATTCACTTCCACGTTGGAGGTTGCTTATCAATATAGCTATTCGTATTTTATTAAAATGATGTCACTTTTAAAAAATCGCTTTTTCTTAAAAAAACACAAAAATGTTCATGCATGCTGCTTACATGGTAATATCATTTGGACTGATTTGATGTCTCATCAATTTGATCACATAGAATTAACAAGAAATATGTATTTTTAATCCGGTGCAAAATTTGCTCACTACAAACTCTAATATACTCCATTTTGAGCCATTTTTAGATGCTTTTTAAGGGTTTTATTTATAATAGTGAAATCAACTACTTATATTTACCTTTCAGTTTTATTTTGGCCTCTTAATGCTGACTCAAAAGCTTTCCATCAATCAAAATCAAAATTTGCTCACTACAAACTCTAATATACCCCATTTTGAGCAATTTTTAGATGCTCTTTAAGGGTTTTATTTATAATAGTGAAATCAACTACTTATATTTACCTTTCAGTTTTATTTTGGCCTCTTAGTGCTGACTCAAAAGCTTTCCATCAATCAAATCACGCATTTGATCATCAGATTTAACCAAACTTTTCATCAGTTTTAAAATGCGGCGATTTTCTCCTCACGTCTACAATATACTCAACCATATTTTGTCTAAAGTAGAGCTTAATGTGCTGCTATATTTGTTTTACCAAAAACAGCAAAAACCGGGTGTTTGGAAAAGTATTTAGCATTTACTTAAAACATTTATTTTTAAGATTACTATTATGTTATTATAATATGACCTATTTAGTTATATATTTTAATTAGTTATTTCATTTAAAAGCTACTTTCATACTTTTAACTCATAATGTTTTTAATATCGAAGAACCACCTTTGTCGTTTATTCGAAAGCCCAGGTACGCTTTAAAACGATTAATTTTCTTGAAATCTTATCTTAAGTACCTCATTTTTAAAAATGGAAACGCATACGCTATTCTAGCAAAAGCTCGAGATGACAGTTTTAAATTATTACGGTTTACCCTACATTCGGTCGAAAGATCTTTGGACCTCCTAGCTAAGGGGATTTGTCCCTATGAAATGGGCAGTAGCTGACAAGTACTCGAGGTGATGAGACCTGTCTATCGCCTAAGATGTTATTTCTCCTCGCCGTGGTGCTACATGCCAATTGACATATTTCAACAAATGGTAAGTGAGCTACTTTCTGAATTGACAATAATTTATGAGTTATGCCAATCAATTGCTAATTTTATTCAAAGTATTATTTTGCTAATTTTAGCAAACTAGTTAGTTTAACTTCTACGTTAAACACCGGGTCAAATTTGATGTATTTTCGGGAAGCTTTAATCACTAAAAATGATAATAACCTAAGTTTTGTTACTGGTTGTCCAGCTATGCGATTTTGTAGCAAATATGGTAAAGACTTTGTGCCATTTCCGTAACGAAATCAAGCATGAAACTCTAGCCGATTGCTACAGATGTATCCGAAAATCTCAATTTGCCGATCTCATTCATCTTTGAGACTAAACTGACAGAATATTATTCAAATTTAACTTAACCTTTCAAAGAATTTTAAAGGATATTATTTTACGATTTATAAAACGATTCTTGTAATTGATTCATGAATCATCATCATCTTTCTGGCTTTTTAACTATGTATGGGTTGTAGCCTCCTCAATAATTCCATTCCAGTCTTCCTTATCTATCACTTTTTTTAGGCAAAAGTATATTTCCATGTCTCTCATGTCTTCTCCGATATTATGGTGTTCTCGTTCTTCCTCTGCCCAATCAATCTATCACCGAACATTTTTCTTATTGCATTTTTTCCGCAAAAATGATGTAACTTTAATATTTTTCAATAAAATGAGCAATAGCGTTAAAGACACAAAAGTTATGTGTACTGTTACGTCATCAACATTATCGTATTATGATTTGTCATACCATAAAACTCCTGACTTTAATTTTTTACGTTCTTACATTCAAAATCTTATATCTTTTTTATTATAAATATTTTATGGAAGCAAGTTGCTTTCGTCGATAATATTTCGATACCAAGAATCTTCCATTTCAGTTTATCCTATTACTTACGGACCACTTCATATAAACAGCTCCATTCAATGCGTCCTAGCACTGAAATTTTTTCACGTTTATTTTCGCATAACTTCAAGAACTTGTTAGTTTAACCCAATTAATGATCATCATCATCATCATTCTGGCTTTACAACTCTGCGTGGGTCCTAGCATCCTCAAGAATTTCTCTCCAATCATCCCTGTCCATCACCTTTCTCCGCCAAACACTTATTTCTATATTTCTCATGTTTTCATCCATGTTATTAAGGAACCTTATTTTGGGCCTTCCTCTTCAGTTCATTGACCAATGGGTCTAGCAAGTAGCGTTTTTCTAGCTGGGTCATTTTGTTCTATCCGCATTACATGCCCTATCCACCTAGATGTCCTACCTTAATATGTTTTACGATATCTGGTTCCTGGTATATTCTATAAAGTTCGAAGTTGTATCGTCTTCTCCACACTCCATTGTCATTCACTGCTCCATAGATTCGCCTTAGTCCTTTTTTTCGTAACATCCTAACATGTTTTCATTATTTTTGTTAGAGTCCAGGTCTCTGAATTCACAATTAAATTCACAGATTTTGTTTTGGACTTTCTCGGCGGAAAGAACATTCGACTATCCTCGTATATGCGTGTAGGTAAATCACTTTCTTTCGTTTCCTTACATATGCGTGTACATGTACAAAAAGCAACGAGATTAAATGCAATAAAAAGCATGAAATAGGACACCCAATTTTTTATCCGGCCCTTTCCTACGGAGTTTGAAAATGTGGCAATTGCTTCCCGGGAATTTTTTACTACCGTATTAATCCTTAACGGACGAAACGAAGGGAAATGGAGTGGATTTTCTCGTCGACAGAGATTTGTTGTCGGCGTACCACCCTCTCATTGCTGCCACCCCATGTAGAGAGGATGATATGCTCAAAACGCAATCATACTTTATTCATATTACAATTACAAAACTCGCAGCACAATTGCTTGCTAAATATTTTGCCGCAAACAGAAACAGATATTATTACAGAGACGGAATAATAATTTCTTCTTTAATCTATTTTATTCAAAATTCGTTAAGCATTGAGTAACTCCGTTAACCTAAAATACACCTGCACAGTCTAATAACTATACGTAGTAGAGTATTCATCTACCAAAACAGTCTAACAGTTAACTGATTTGTTTCGTGTTTACCCGAAAATATGCAAATATTTTACAAAATATGCATACAAATAAATAAAAAAATCGTAAAATAGTAACAATTTTATTTTAAAAAAAAGTGTACATAACTAAATATTTCCTACTATTCATTACGATTTACATTTATTTTAAGTAACTACATCATTTTTAAGTATGAATAAACTTATTTAGAATTATGGTAACAATAAATGACCAAGTGGTGTTCAAAATTTTCTAACAAAAACTTGTGGCTTCTGTCTGAGTACATATATTTATATATGGAAAAACTTCGTTCAACATCAACTGATGTAACGGGAGCATTTTTCAAACTAACCAAAACATTTGGTTCTAAATTAATTGTTTCCGAAATATTTCCAGCTAGAACACTGACTACTTCAGAAAGAATATGGTAACCTTTATTTTTTTCCATAGTAGACATCCTAACGTTCCGACAACATGACGCAAATTCTTTTATTGATGCTGTACTTTCGAACAATGACAGTTTTGGTGATTCTAACTGAGTAATTGTTTTTTGAACAAAACTAAAATTTGATTTTATAAATGAAAGTTCTTGTTGAAGCAAGTTACTCTGAAAAGTTTGTTTAGAATCCAAAAGAGATTGGGAACTTTCATCTGTTAACGTATCAATTATGTTCTTTATTTTAACAAAATGATCTGCATAAAAATTAGCTGCTTCTAACCATGTTCCCCATCGCGTTAAAATAGGTTGTGGTGGAAGAGGAATGTTAGGTAGCATTTCTTTATAAAGTTGAATTCTTATAGGAGATTTAAGAAATACTTTTTTGACACTGGATATCATGGTATTTACAAGAGGAAACTTTTTTCGTATTTCCTCTGCAACTCTGTTTAATCCATGTGCTACACAAGTAACATGTATTAAATCTGGGAAAAATATTTTTAAATTTTGTCCTGCTTTCACCATATAAGGAGCAGCATCCGATAAAATAAGCAGTAATTTACTGCTTATTTAGATACTTACAATTTTGCCACAGACTGAACAGTAGATTTTTCCCATATCCATAGACAGCTCTTTATAAGGTTTAATCCAAGTTGAAGCACTGGTTGTTTTAGGCATTATAAAATCACAATCTTCCTTTTTGTTACGCACAACGAGTGTTTACGCTTTGAATATCAAAACAAAAATGATTTACAAATCTGAGCATCAAATTAGAAATGTTTAGGTACCTAATTCAATAAACTGGGAGATTTTGGAAAATCCCTAAATTAGGAACAAAACTATTAGCCGTTTACCTGCTGTTAAGATACAATAAATTGTAGATAGATTTGGGGATTAGATCATAAAATGCAAATGAGCGAACCCTTAGCGATTATCCAATAACTGAATGCCTCAGTGACCGAGACTTTCTAAGAATGTTGAGGGCTACTTAAATTGATCTTCTTTGAAATTGTAAATGTTTTGTACCTGTAGAGATTACGTATGGTATGTTTAAAAATTTTCAAATACAGTATAAAAATCTGAACTTTTATGCACTTTATGCAAACTTTTATACAAATATGCCAAAATATGAAATATTTGCATAAAATATGCACAATATGCAAAATATGCAATATGCATATTGGCGAAGTCTAGTGATGAGTATATATGCCTTATTTCAGTGTTTTTTCTAAACTTTGTCTTAGGGTTGCAATCTGATGAATTGTCGATTTACCACCTCTGAAACTAGCCTGGTATATTCCTACTATTCGTTCTGCAAATGATGTCATACGGTGATATGATTTTTACATTTTTATTCCTTACCCTGTTGGTGGTGTTCTCCGAGTATCGTCATACAATAATTGTTACATCTCTCAGCTTTTGCACATTTCATTTCTTACTATCCAGTTTATTTTCTGTGAAATTCTAGCTCTCGATTTTAGTCTATGTTTGCACCTCATTATCAGACCACTGATTCCTTTTTTCTACCCTACTTTTACCCAAAATGTCAACCGATTTCTGCAATACAATATCTAATATTTTTATCCATTACTGGTTAATATCTTCTATTTTGGCCTAGAGCCTCACCTAAGAGCGAGACATATGTCAAAATCAACAAAGTGCAAACTTTACACTAAACAGTAATACGCCCAGTGCTCACTTACGGATCGGAAACATGAGCAACGACGACTCGAGATGAAAAGTTACTACGAATCTTTGAGAAAAAAGTTTTAAGGACCATATATGGCGTGGTTAATGAACAGGGTCTATGGAGAATCCACAGATCAAGATCAAAAGAATACCATCAAAATAAACTGCCTAAGATGGTTGCGCCACATTATGGGGATGGATGAAAGTGATCCTGCTAGAATAACCATGCTAAGGAAATTAACTCAGATATACGGACGAGGTGCAGGACGATTTATAGGACGCAGGAAGGGCTATAGTACCAACTGATGATGGTTAATATCTTCTTTTTGAGAATATTTAGGTTTTCTTTCTTTTTTGTCCACTCCTCTTTTTTTGATTGAATACCCTTTCTTTCCAACGTGACTTCACCAAATAGTGATCACTATATATGTTTGCTCATCTAAAAGATCTAACATACTCTAACAAAAGTGTCTTGCATAAATGACCATATGATCTACTTGGTTATCCGTTTCATTATCAAGAGATTTCCAAGTTCCCGTGTGTATATCTTGCTTGGAAAATCGTGCCTCACCCATTAGCATACTTTTGCTCATAGCAAAATCTATCCATTTCATTTGACCTATAAAGCTAACTTATTAAAATCTTTTTACTCTTTACGTATTGAAAATTTGTTAGCATAGAAAATAGTCGGTCCGGTTCTGTTTGATTCAACGCTGTCCAGCAGACTTTACATATTCATCAGAGTGAATATTTAGTATTGCGTTTTTGACTGTCAAATACTTTTCGTCGAAACGAAAGAACCTGTCATCTGTCTTTTAATATAAATATTTCGAAGATTTTAATTTTTTAGAAGAGCATTTTACGCTTATCATGAATGTTTTGATCGGGTTAGTTTAGAAAAGATGAAAAAACAAGATTTTAGAAATATTTTTGGAAGTAAAGTTATAAAATTGCTTAAAGGCATGATAAAGGAATGCGTATATTGTAATGTATTGGTAATACAGAACTAATGATTGCTGTTACATAATCAGAGTGATGAACCTGACACTCTGACACTCTGGTATCAATATTTTTTTCTTCAGCAGATTGGTAACCACTCTAAAAGCTCCTTCCATCAGGTAGGAAGACGGAAAAGCTATCAATTTTTTTTTACGGTAGTTCATAGTGCACGACAAGAAACAGGTATAGCTTTCAGAAGGCAGAACTGTTGATACATCTTTCTGAACTCCATCTTAAGTTGTTCATTATTACTACTAGCGATCAGATCTTGTACATTTCTGCAATGTCACAATATGGCTTGATAATCCAGTGTGATATTTCCATAGTCAAAAATCTCTAAACCTAGTAGTGCAAAACCTAGTGGTTGGGAAACTGGGCAAATTTGCGTCGCCCAATATTTTGCTTTATTAGATTAGTTCTACAATGATAGGCATTGCAGCTAATATTAAATTCAGACTGTCTACTTGTAGCTGCAAGTATTAGATTTAGTAAACAAATTTGTTAAAAAAGCAGTTTGGCTTTCATCTGATTAATTTGCTTTCAAATAGGAATTTTCAGTATCCAAAAACGGTAAAACACTCCCAAAAGGTAAATAGAATCTTGCCAAACATAATCCTTTCGAGAACCAGCATGCTTCAATGTAAGGGTGTACTCTATGAAATTACTCGTCATTTGCTTGACTCAACCGCGCACAGATAATCTAGAATTTATGCTACGCATATTTATGCGTTGCTAAGAATATTTTTCTTGCATTTATGACCAATTATTGAATAGTTTCATGTTATCTGGCATCCAGATATTTAGCTACTAAATGTTATGGATGAATTACGCACTGAATTCCAAACACGCCAGGTACATTTTGTTTCAAACCTTCGCTTTTTTAAATAAGTTCACTTCGCCGAAAATTTGATATGTTTAACCTAACCTCGACAACAACTTCGGTTGCTATACATACACTCTACCAAAATTCTTAAATAAACTTTTTTGAGAACGATTTCCTGAGTGGAAACCGAAACTTCAATTTTTTTTAGTTAAAAACGTAATTATCAATAGTAATACCACTAGTGATTCAATTTTCGCGATAAGTCTGTCGATTTACTTCTAAACGAAACTGAGTTGCTTGAAAACACCACGAGTCCGTAGGACGAGTGGTGTTTTCTTTAAGAAACTCAGTTGAGTTTAGAAATAAAAGACAGACTTATAAGCTAAATTAAATCACGAGTGGTATTTTATTAGACTATTTCATGAACAAAGTGATAGGTCAAAAATTCAGTAGAATGAGAGGAAGGAATTTAGTTAGTCTTTCGTTGTTATTTTCTGCATCTAATTTGTAGTTGCGATCCACACAGAACATCATAAATTTGTCTCCATATATAAGATTTAGATTTTCTTGTGTTACTCGGTATATTTTCTTCAATGTTTTGGTTTATAACTTCGTTTGAAGTACCACCGAAACGACTCATTTTGACGTATACAGCTACAATAATTTTTTTGGCAAACGTCAAACTTTGCTTTGCGTTCGGTATCCATGGTTACGTCGTTGAAAACACGAAGCTGATAGACCAATCAGAATTGAAAGACAGTTGGTGTTTTCGCGATAACACAAGCTGTCTTTGGTTTGTGATTGGTCAGATTATGTGAAAATTTTAAGATGAGTGAAATAGTCATTACAATCAATTGTGGCTCAGTCCCATATAAACACAATATTTAATATTGGAATATATCCCGTTTTACGCCGCTCCCGATTTGGTAAATAATTGGAAAGTCATAATTTAAAGTGCAAAATAAAGTTATTTTAATCAATCACGTAATTATAATGGCCGCCATCTCGACAGTACGAAGCTGATAGACCAATCAGAATTGAAAGACAGTTGGTGTTTTCGCGATAACACAAGCTGTCTTTGGTTTGTAATTGGTCAGATTATGTGAAAATTTTAAGATGAGTGAAATAGTCATTACAGTTAATTGTGGCTCAGTCCCATATAAACACAATATTTAATATTGGAATATATCCCGTTTTACGCCGCTCCTGATTTGGTAAATAATTGGAAAGTCATAATTTAAAGTGCAAAATAAAGTTATTTTAATTAATCACGTAATTATAATGGCCGCCATCTCGACAGTACATTGACAAAATGCTTTTAGTTAAAATCATATACATTACAGTTAATCGGACATCTGATGTAATGAATATCAGTTGATTTCAAAATTATGTTTTTCACACAAACACACGAATAATATTTTCACTGAATATTTATTTATTAACGTAATAAAGTATTTTATATTTTACGTTGCTGCTTGCATATCAGAAGTGCTTTGAAGACGTCCAAGTACTTAAAGCTTTCGATAATTTTTTGTTTTTCTTATTTATTCTCCAAGTCTTGGCACCTTATAAATGAGTACTTTTTACATTATGGTTTCATGTAGGTATATTAAATTTTTGTATTTTCTTTATCATACACAAAGATTACAAAAATCAGTTCTTGATTTTTAAGCTGTTCACCCTACAGTAATTCTCTTCAAACTAGAAGTCAATCCGCATAACTTTCATAGCATGCAAGTTTATTCGTCAACAAAAACCGCATACGACACGAAATTTCATAGAAGAATTCTATGAAAAAATATTCAAAATATTCAGAATAAGAAGTTACCCTTAATAGGTGACAAAATGACACCACCAAAACACCACACAAAATGACAACTTAAAGGACATCATCATCATCATGATGTTGGTCCTAGACTCCTCAAGAGTTTCTATCCAGTTCTCCCTATCCATCGCCTTTCTCCGCCAAGCACGTATTCCCATATTTCTCATGTCTTCATCGATATTATCAAGGAACCTTGTTCTAGGTCTTCCTCTTCTTCTCTGACCAATGGGGCTATAAAGGAGCTTTTTTCTTGCTGGGTCATTTTGTTCCATCCGCATTACATGTCGTTTCCACCTCAGACGTCCTATCTTAATAGGTTTTGCGATATCAGGTTCCTGGTATATTTTATAACGTTCGAAGTTGTATCGTCTTCTCCACACTCCATTGTCATTCACTGGTCCATAGTCCACAGTCCATAGAATTATATGTTAGGACTGGGCGTATTATTACAATACATACATTATAACAGAATAGCATCTGTTGGCCGTGCAAATTCTGCAGTTTATCTCTGCGGTAGTATTAGTTTCAGTGTTAAGGAGCGCTCCCAGGTATACAAATTCGTTCACTGCTTCGATGACGTCGTTTTCTATAACAAGTGGTCGTAAGAGTTGTGGTTGCGTGTTTATTTTCATATACTTCGTTTTGTTGGTGTTTATTATTAAACTCATTTTTGTAGCTGATTCTGTTAAAGCTACATACGCCTCTCGCGCAGCGTTTTCCGTTCTCCCAACAATATTGATATCATCACCATATTCCAGGATTTGCACTTTATTTATTTATTTCTCTTGTTGTTATTAGATGGCGTTGTTACGTCTGTAAATAGTTATTTCGATAATTATTGGCCTACGACGGGATAGATTTTGTTTCGATTCAGAGCAGTGGCATATACCGCTCTGATGAGATCTAAAGAGGTTGAAATACGTATAAGCGGCTTGCCGCTGCCCTGTATCGAAACAAAAATCCAATACCGTCATTATATGTTATATTTATGTATTATTTATAATAGATTTATTATCTATTGAACCAGTGGTTATGATTTGTGACATAATTATTACTTTCACCAGAGCCAGATTGAACAGTATACAGGACACCCCTGGCGCAGCCCGTTATTTGTTTTAAAAAGATTCAGACAGTTCCCCATGAATTCGTACTCACATTTAAGGACATATTTGGATGGAGAAGAATGGTTAATCAAGCTATGAGCCTACTAGACTCGACGGGAATTATTATTATTTTTAATAAATATATAGAATAACACTCTTCTTTGGAAAGGTCACTTTTCTTTCCATTTTTTCAAAGATTCTACAATATACAACATAAATAATAATAATATGAAAATATATTGTTGAAGATCCTCAAGTCCAAAATGACAAATGCCGATATGGATGCCAAGCCCAAGAAACCATCCAACATCTTACCGGTGGCTGCCAGGCATTTGTCGGTACTGATTATAAAGAACGTCATGACTCAGTAGGAAAGATTATCCACCAAGAACTAGCTGACAAATTGGGACTTCTCCAAACCGACCATCTTTCTTATTATCAATACGTCCCTGATAGAATGCTTGAAAATGACAACTTCAAGCTATACTGGGACCGCACTGTGCTTACAGACCAACCAGTGGCCCATAATAGACCCGATCTCATACTAGTTAATAAAATTACTAGGCAAACAACACTTATTGATGTGGCGATACCCAACACCAATAATTTACGTGTTAAATACAACGAAAAGATCGCCAAGTACAGAGATCTAGAAATACAAATCAGGAGACAATGGAGAATGGAAAGTACCCAGACGATACCTATTATTCTTTCTACCACTGGAGTCATCCCGAAGAGCCTCCTAGAAAACATAAAAAAGCTGGGTCTAAATGAACATCTATATAAGATTATGCAGAAAGCTGTGTTACTTTCGACGTCCAGATGTGTACGAAAATTTTTGGGAGATACACCGACATACCAAGTCACCTAGGACTCGATAACATGGAAAGAGTCCCACCAGAGCTCAATCCTTTTGATACCGTAGGTATCTGGGATGAGTGAATTTTCCCCTTAGAGGGAGTGTGAGCCGTATGGCTAAATCTGGATAATAATAATAATAATTCTCTCTACTACTGGAGTTATTCCGAAGAACCTCCTAGAAAATATAAGAAAGCTAGGTCTGAATGAACATCTCTACAAGACCATGCAGAAAGCTGTACTTCTCTCAACATCCAGATGTGTACGAAAATTTTTGGGAGATACTCCAGCATACCAAGTCACCTAGGGCTCGATAACACGGAAAGAGTCCCACCAGAGCTCAATCCTTTTGATACCGTAGGTATCTGGGATGAGTGAATTTTCCCCTTAGAGGGAGTGAGAGCCGTATGGCTAAATCTGGGATAATAATAATAATGTTTATTTACTTCCCAATATACAATATACAACAATGTTACAATATGATAGTTCAACATAATTCAATTACAAATTAATTCTAAGTTAAATATTTTGTACAAACAAATAGTTGTTAGCAAATAAACAAAGAAGAAATTCCCTGATGAACCAGAGGTTGTGCTCAGGGATTACACTCATTTACACTATTCAATATTTGTTCTACAGTACCATTAGGTTGATAATACAAAAAAAATTGTTACAAAGTATACTGTATAGTATTAGTTATATGATGATTTTAATTAAAAAAGATCGCATTCAAAATTTCAGATCCACTGTTCTTGAGAAATTTTGTAAAAATGGATTTAATCATGTTAAATGAGTTGATTTTTTCTTATGTAAGTTTTATACATCTCGGGTAAATAATTAAATATTCTAGGAATGAAGTAAGAGAAATTGTGTTTTCCAATTGATTTATAAGTACTAGTAATTTGGACATAGTCATGAACTTTTCTTCTAGTGCTGTAAGTATGATCTATTGATTTTAAAACATGTTTGTTTTTGTATGTAAGCAAAATAATGTTTAACAAATATAACTGTCTAATACTAAAAATATCTGCTTTCTGATAAAGAAGTTCTGAAGAATATAAGCGAGATTTTTTTAGCATTATTTTCAAAAACCTCTTTTGTAATATTTCAAGTTTATTTAAATGAGAAGCATATGTTCCACCCCATGCTAAAATGGCATATCTAAGACGTGACTCTATCAAAGAATAGTATATTATCTTTAAGTAAGACAAATTAAGAATATTGCTGAGATATCTAAATTTGTATAATAACATTCTTAGAGTTTTACATACCATATCAATATGTACATCCCACTTCAAGTGACAATCAATATAAACTCCTAAATATTTGATGTATTTTTTCCTATTTATTTTAATGAACGCGTTATTATAGCTTAGATTTAATTCCAAAAAGTCGGGTAAATTGTTTTTGTATATTGAAAATGGTATGAAATAAGTTTTATCAGTATTAACTGTCAGTAATTTCCTATTTAGCCATTCTAGAACCTTTATAGTTTCTGTTTCTGCTAAAGTTTTAAGTTTTTCCCAAGAATCACTAGTGTAAAGTATGACAGTATCGTCAGCAAAACAAATAATCTTTCCATTTATTATGGAGAACAATTTCCGAAGTTGAAATCGAAACGTGAAAACAAATGTATTTTCATTTCAAATTGTAGTTAATTCACATCAAATAACGTAGATAACTAGATAAATTTCACGAAAATGTAAGGGAGGTTAACAAATTCACAAAAAAAATCAATATCATTGTTGGCGACCAAAAAAAAAATACCATGGAGACTGCGGTGATTGAGATTTGAAAATGTTCGTGGCTCTCATCTGATTCTACATTACTACAATTTTAAATCTATAACAATACTTTAGTAGCAAGAGCGATGGAATGAGATATCAAATAGGCAAATTAATGAATTACTATTGAATAACATACATTCTGTTGTTATTTTAGTTACTAATTATCACCGACCGGTTTGTTTTTCTACAGTATGTCACTCTAATAAAAATCAGTAGATAATTGGGCCGAACAACCCGGGACAGAGCAGGTATTGTGTTACCAATTGTAACACAATCGGTACGCGGTACACTCGTTAATTAATTTATTTTTCCATGAAAACAGTGCAAAACACTCATTAATATAAATAATTTCGAATTAAGCCTCGACGATCGGCTGCCGATTTTGTTTAACGATTTTAACTGTCCTGTATTGGGTTTCTCACTTGGATTAATTACAGATTTTCGGTCTCATTAGTGCATTTTCCTGTTCATAGCAGAGGTGGAGGACTAACTTGTGAATTGGTTCAAAACTAAAGTGAACAAGGTTTACACCAAAAAGATTATCTAAACATTACAAAACTATAGCGGCATATTAATAAATATGTACGGGTCAAAAGAATATACACCAGAAATAAGAAATAAGGATAGAGAAAGGCGAAAGTTCGTTAACTTAAAAGTGAACTAGAGGCTCCCAAAATGTTGTTTTTTCGGTATTGTGGTGAACATAGCAGCTTCTTCCTCAACTTGCTGCCTCTGTCTTTCGATTGTCACGTTTTTTATCTCTCGGGGAATCTTCTTTGATTTTCCGGTCCCTCATTGTTGCCCGAACTCCGGTAATCTATATAGTTGGTGAAGTTCCTTCATCGTTTCCTTCTATTAGACCGAAGAAAGTTAAAAGTTTTTTTAACATCTATGTTCTTTCTTGTGCCTCACATGACCGTACCATATCAATCATCTTGTCACACTAAATAACTTGTGGCTTGCCATAAAACAACAAAATATCTCATGCACTTGTTTAACCAATTTTAAATATGGTTAAAGAATCCTATGAAGACAAATTTAGCTATGGAAGAACACAGAACGGCTGCTCAGAAATGTTTTCAGTTAACAAAAGGCTAAAAAAGGGTTGCTGCATGTCACCAACCTTTTTTTAAAATAAATGTCAATGCTGCACTGAAACAATGGACAATAAACTGTAATTCTATTGGATTTTCGATCATTGGAATTAGGTAAATTTCACTCTTATTTCCAGATGACCAGGTTGCCATTCCCGAACATACGGACGATGCAAACTACATCATAAGGAAATTACTAGAAGAATCCTCAAAATGCCCCAACTGATAACAAACTTCTTCTTCTCGTGCCACTCCTAGCGGAGATTGGAAATCATCATGGCCACTGCGACTTTGTTAGCAGCGCGCCTAAAAAGTTCAATCGAACTACACCCGAACCATTCACGTAGATTACGAAGCCACGATATTTTTCTTCTTCCCACACTTCTTTTGCCCTTAATTTTGCCCTGCATGATATTTCTTAAAAGTTCGTACTTTTCACCTCTCACAATGTGCCCCAAGTATTCCATCTTTCTAGTTTTTATCTCATTTAGAATTTCGCATCTTTTGTCTAAAGTTTGGAGTACTTGCGTGTTAGTGACGCGGTCCATCCATGATATTCTGAGAATGCGCCTATAGCACCACATCTCGAAAGCTTCGATGTTTTTTGTGGTCAACTGTTTTAGTGTCCAAGCCTCTACTCCATACAACAGGGTAGAAAAGACATAACACCGCAGCATTCGTATTCGTAACTTTATATTGATATCACGATTGCAAAAGAGTTTGCGCATTCTATTAAAGACTGATCTAGCGATTTCTATTCTACATCTAATCTCTTTTGTTTGATCAGTATCGTCTGTGATCCAAGCACCTAGATATTTGTAACAGGACACACGCTCAATCGTTGTATTGTCTATTACAAGATTAGCTCTGATGTTCTTTGATTTCGTGATTACCATAAATTTAGTTTTTTTCAAATTAATTTTCAAGCCGTAACTGTTACAGTATATATTGAGACTTTGAACGAGATGTTGTAGTTCTACTAGCGTTCCCGTTAGGAGAACCGTATCGTCAGCATACCTTATATTGTTGGTCGTCTCACCATTTATTATCAGACCAAGATCTTCTTCCTCGAGTGCTTGTTCACAAATAGCTTCACTATACAGATTAAATAAAAGTGGCGACATGATAACAAACTAGAGGAAATAAAAGAACAGTTCTTAGAAGACCTAGAGCAGGCCTACAGAAGATGTCCCAGAAATGATACTAAGATTGTATTAGTTGACATGAATGCAAGAATAGGACGAGAGCGAGTTTTTATGCCCACGATAGGAAAGCATAGCCTACACAATATAATGGATTACGACTGATAAACAGAAACACTAAATATGACAGTCGCTAGCACCTATTTTGTACACAAATACATACACAAGGTAACCTAGACCTCTCCTGATGGAAGAACAACGAGTCAGATAGATCACATCCTAATAAATTCAAAGTATGGAACAGACGTAATCAACTGCAGAAGTTATAGAGGCCCAAACATAGACTTAGATCATTGCCTAGTGATCTCAACATTGAGGGCTAGAATTTCAAACACCAGTTAAGAAAATAAAATGGATAGAAAAAAATGAAATGTGCAAAATCAGAGAGATGTAACAATTGCAGAACGGTACTCAGAAAACACCACCAACAAGCTAAGGAATCAAAATATAAATGAAGAATGCCAGACAGATATAGACTACTACTGGACCAGAATAAAGGAACATTGAAGCAGCAGCAAAAGATGAAGTAGGAACAGAAAATTGTGTTCGTAAAAATCATTGGTTTGACCAAGAATGCAACAAAAGAAAAAAAATAAAGTACTTACAGAAAGATGCTTACCCGACAAACTAGAACTAAGTAGAGAATTACCAAAGAGGCGAGACGAAAAGAGGATACACAAAAGAAAAAAACAAAAGCACTTAAATAAGGAACTTAAATATATAGAAAACCTCAACAGAGAGAAAGAATTCAGAGCATTCTATAAGAAACTTATAGGTCAGAATGGCCACCTATTAAAAACAAGGAAAGATGTATTGAACAGATGGGTGGAATACTTTAACCAGGCACTTAATATAGAGGAAGAAATCCTGGAAGACAAAAGAGATGAGGTAAGGGGATCAGACGAGTGGGAAGAGAAACCACCAATGATTCTTGAAGTTAAAGATGCAGTTAAAAAACTAGCCAGAAACAAATCACCCGGAATAGCTAATCTCCCAGCGGAACTATATAAAGAAGGTGGCCCTGATGCCATAGTGGCATTACAGCAGCCCATAAAAGAAATATGGACACAGACCTCAGACAGAAAAGTACTAAGGCGAATCTATGGAGCAGTGAATGACAATGGAGTGTGGAAAAGACGATACAATTTCTAAATTTATAAAATATACCAGGAACCAGATATCGTAAAACATATTAAGATAGGACGTCTGAGGTGGAATGCGGATGGAACAAAATGATCGAGCTAGAAAAGCGCTCCTTGATAGACCTATTGGTCAGAGAAGAAGAGGAAGACCCAGCACAAGGTTCCTTGATAACATCGATGAAGACATGAGAAACATGGGAATACGTGCTTGGCGGAGGAAGGCAATGGATAGGGACGACTGGAGTACTGGAGAGAAATTTTTGAGGAGGATAGGATCCACGCAGGGTTGTATAGTCAGAATAATGATGATAATGTTACTAAAAATGAGGTCCTAGACTCAAAATTAATGGTAAGAAAACTGAGTATCTCATAATAATAAAACATGATGCAAAGGATATAAAAACCGATGCAGGTGACATTAGAAGAACAACAATATTACTGATACTTTCGTCATCATGATATCAGCTATTGCTGATAAGACTGTAGTATTATATTTTACAAAATGGCCATTGGAACGGGTGTATAGTTGTAAAAATACTTACAAGTTAAAGTTTTAAATAATATAATATTCTGTATTGTACAATATAATTGATTATCATCATCAATCAGCCAATCCCGTCCACTGCTGGAGATAGGCCTCCCTCAGTTCTTTCCAGTGTTCTCTACACTGGGCCGCTTGTAGCCAGTTTCCCGCTACTCTTTTTATGTCGTCGGTCCATCTAGTCGGTGGTCGTCCTCGGCTTCTTTTATAATTTCTGGGCCTCCATTCCATAATTCGTCTTGTCCATCGTCCATCTTGTGTTCTGGCTAAGTGTCCTGCCCAGTTCCACTTAAGTCTCGTGGTTCTTTCGATGACGTCTTGAACTCCTGATCTTTGCCTGATTTGTCGGTTTGTTATGTGGTCTCGGAGGCTCACATTCAGCATTGCACATTCCATGGCTCGTTGTGTAACTCTTAGTTTATTCGCAGATTTCTGCGTGAGTGTTAAAGTCTCTGCTCCATAAGTTTGTACAGGCAAAACACATTGGTTATAAACTTTTCGCTTGAGACACATGGGAATTGAACTTTTTAGAATATGGCTTAGTTTGCCAAATGCTGCCCATGTCAGACCTATTCGCCTCTGTATTTCATTTGTTTGATTGTCTCTGTTTATTTTGATCTCGTGTCCCAGATATTTGTAAGTGTCTGTTTGTTGTATGGTATTATTGTCGATAGTTATATTTCCACTCATTACGAGATTTGTCATAAGTTTAGTTTTCTCAAAGTTTATCTTTAATCCTGCTCTTTCAGACAGACTTTTAAGCGAATGTAGCATAGAAACCGTATCCTGTAAGTTATCTGCGATTAATACGACATCATCTGCAAACCTCAGATGATTTAATCTTTCTCCATCTATATTGATGCCCATATCTTGCCATTGGGTGTTCTTAAATATTGACTCTAGAGCTGCCGTGAACAATTTTGGTGAAATATTGTCTCCTTGTCTTACTCCTCGACCTAAGCTGAATTTTTCTGTGTCTTCGTGTAGTCGTATACTTGATGTAGCGTTCTCGTAGATGTTTTTGATTAGTGACGTGTACCTGTAATCTATTCGGCTTTGATTTAGGGCTTCCAGTACGGTTTCAAACTCTACAGTATCAAAAGCCTTCTCGTAATCGACAAATGCAAGAACCAGTGGTATGTTGTACTCGATGCATTTTTCAATTAAGATCTTTATGGTGTGCAAATGGTCATTTGTGCCATATCCTCTCCTAAAGCCTGCCTGTTCTTTGGGCTGATAGAAATCAAGTTTAGGTGTTAGTCTCTTTGTTAAGATTTTCATAAAGAGTTTATACATATGTGTCAAGAGGCTGATGGGTCTATAATTTTCTAATTTAGTAATATCACCTTTTTTGTGTAACAAGACTATCACTGCATTGTTCCAGTCTTTAGGAATCGTACCCGCATGTAGGCATTTATTAAACAGTTCGCTTACTGATTTTAATAGAATTTCTCCTCCTGCTTTTATTGCCTCAATAACGAGTCCATCGTCACCAGGCGATCGATGGTTCTTCATTTCCTTTAAAGCTGATCTTACTTCTGACACAGTAATGGGTAAAAGTATTTCCGATCCCTGATTTATGAGAGTCTTTACTCGTGTCGGTAAATTTTCTTGTGATCTTTGGCTGGTATAGAGGTCTTTATAAAACTCTCTAGTTATTTTCAGAATGTTTTGTTTATCTGTTGTTGCCTTTCCGTCTTTATCTTCTAGCTTGTATATTTCTTTTTTACTTTGTGTGAGTTCTCTTTTCATTATCTTTAAACCTTTGTTCTTTTCTACTGTTTGAGTAATTACATTAGTATTATATCTTCTTATATCTCTTCTAATATCCGCTGAAATTCTTTTATTTAGTTTTCTATATTCTTCTTTGTTTCCCTTTTCTTTCTCGCTTAGGTTTCGTCGTATTTCCATGAGAGCTTTTGTGTCTTTGCTAATCTTTTCACTTTTGGTGTAATTTTTCTTGCAAAATTTGAGTTGTGCGTTTCTAACCGAGTCTGTAATTAATTTATTATGATCGTCGATACTTAGAGGTTTGGGATTATTACTCTGTAAAGTTTCTGCTATATTTTTTATGTACGCTTCTGGCTGATTTGGTGAATTCCAAACTATGCGTTTGCCACTGTTTATCATCTTTGCTCTTTCTTTTTGTAGGTTTATCGTTATTCTAGCTCTTACTGGTCTGTGGTCGCTTCCTACTGATAGTTTATTAAGTACAGTGACATCTTGAATAATTTGCTTTTTGTCTGTTATTATATAATCATATTCGCTCTTAGTTCTTCCATCTGGACTAACCCACGTCCATTTTCTACTCTGTTTCTTCTTAAAAAAGGTGTTCATTGCATACAGTTTGTGTTGCAGTAGAAAGTTGGTAAGTATTTCGCCTCTTTCGTTTCTTACTCCGATTCCAAAATCTCCGATTGCTACTTCTTGTTCGTCCTTTTTCCTTCCGAGTTTCCCGTTAAAATCTCCCATTATCAGATTGTAATGGGCCGGTTCCTGCTTTTTTGCTCTTTCGATTTCCTCATAGAAGGCTTCAACAATCTCATCTTCGTAATCGCTGGTGGGGGCGTATACCTGGATTCTTTTCAGATTGTATCTCTTATTTAGTCTTAGATTTATATACATAACTCTTGGGGAAATGCAGCCAATGCTCTGTATCATTTTCTGTAATTTTTTGTGTACTAATAAACCTACTCCTCCAGTTGTCGATTCTGTTTCCCCATTATAGTGGAATATGTTGCCTGATTTTAGTTTGACCTGATCTTCACCTCTTCTTTTGACTTCGCTAATTCCTATAATATCCCATTTCACATGTCTGAGTTCTTCCTCCAGTTCCGTCATTTTTTCATCTTTGGATAAGGTTCTTACATTATACGTAATTATGTGCAGCGTTCGTCGTTCTTGGTAGCCTCTTACATCCCGGAGATTCTTTGCACCCTCTGCCCGCTGTCCGTGAATCCTACCGCTACCTTGGTTGGGAACTAGCGAGCTGCCGGGGACTGAGGGCCCTTTTCTTGAATGTCTATTCATGCTGAGGGGTTTTGGCATTTAAACACCACGCTTGCCAGGCGGGTTGGTGAGTTGGTTTGGGAAATTGGTAGGATAGTAGGTATTGGGTAGGAATGGGTTTAGGACATGATTTCTCTCCATAGGAGTTGAGAGACAATCAAGGCTCGCGTAGGGCAGGGTCACATTCCTGAAGTAAGTCTATCCTCCACCGGGATTGTGGAGGAGTACTTACCCGCTACCCATATAATTGATAATTGATTATGCAAGTAAAAAATTTACGATAAGCGCAACATTAGTAGTCTCTGTTAGCGAGTGATTTGCTACGATAAGCGCAACATTAGGAGTCTCTGTTAGAGAATAATTTGCTTACTGCTGTATTCAAGCAGCACCCTCGAATTGGAAGATTAAAATTGCTATAATAATAGAATGCGAATAATACGAAATTTGTTTGAAATATACTAAAGCTGTTTGAAAAAAAATTCGTTACAATTGTTTGTTTTTTTTTTCACACACTATGCAACTGCATTTATTAACTTTTATCATTATTTAAAATATTCATGTTCTTGTATTGTTAGCCACTTTATTAAAGTATCAAAATTCTGCATCAAATATTATCGGTATACGGAAAATCTTCCGGACAAAACAGCATGAAACGTTCTATGAAAAGCCATAATAATCACATGCAATTGCTGAAGCAACATTACATTTTATTATTGGAGAATCGCGTGCTCACCATTGTCTGTTGTCTCTACTTTTAATTTATTATTGTTTGTTTAATACTTATGGGCATTTTAAACGAACGACAATATGGAGCTCGAATATAATGTCGATTAATTTTAATTTACGGCTTCGCTTTTATGCGTTTCTATTTCACAGAAGAACAAATGTGAACTTTGTTTATCATTGTATACGTAAATGCATCGAAATGTTCGAAAAAAGAATATAAACAGTAATGACTCGTAATATTGTTCCGAAAATGTGCTATTTCAGGTTTGTCAAAAATCATATGATGGTCGCGATTCCATCAATATCGTACGGTTGCTATTAATAAACAAAATATTTAACATATCCCCAAAACTTAACTTCGGTGGTATAAGTAATCCCCTCTTATTAGCCTAGAGTGAAGAAGCCGACAAGTGTAAGGTCAAGTTCTTGGAAGGCAAGATCCTTTCCAAAGTCGGATGAAACTGTTTAAAAGAATATATTTGCGTACATTTATGGCAAGACGATGCAGCAGGCAACGGGAAACCACTACAATAAGGATCCATACCAACACACCTAAGAAAATTTTTAGCATTTTGAAGAATAATCAAATCACGTTCCTCGGCAGGTCTTGAATGGACAGGGGCTGCTAAAGACAGCACGTACACTGTTTATTCTGGATATTAGTAAGATCATCATCTTTCTGTTTCCCTTTACTCCTATGCGTTTACCTAATTACATAGTTTATTTCTGGGGTCAATCCCATTTACGATATGTTCGCTCTAAGCGTATCACCAGGTCTTCTTTCTGGTTTTCATCTCGTATTTCTCCCAGGCACTTACAACTCAGCAATTCTTCGACGTTGGACCCATGCCCTAACCATCCTCACTGATTCTCTCTCATTTTGGCATCAATTGGTGCCACCCCGAGACTTCCCCTGATATATTTATTCTTGTCACTCCACTCATCCATCTAAGCATTCTCAGTTCCGCCACATGCATGAGTTGTTCCTCTCTTTTTTAACTACCCAACATTCACCTACATACACCATAGCTGGTCTTACGGCAGTTTTATTATAAAAATTTTCCTTTAGTTTCATTGGAATTTTTCTGTCACACAACAGCTTTGGACGTATGGTTTGTTCATTGTTTGCCATCTTTTTTATTTTTATAATACTAACTACTGCTTTTCCATTCGTCTGGCATTTGTCCCACTTCAATAATTACATGAAAACTTATTCCTGTCTGTCCTAAACTGTCCACGCTTCCGCAGGAATATCATCTTTTTGAAGTACTTGAAATTTTAGAGAGATACGTTGACAGTACAGTTGAAAGTACAGAAGTGAAAGGAATAGAAAATACGATATTTACTATTCGCGTAACGATGATATGCCACACTGGAATGATGTGCGATTCCTGGAAGGAGGTAATAAAAGAACCATGAAGAATTTCATACCCATTTCTTTTCAGTGTGTGCATGCTACAGATCAAAACAGCGCCTCTAGCAGTCAATATAATATACGTTTATGCTCCCACTTGTGGTTGTTCTAACGATGGAGTAGAGACTTTTTATGAAGACATCAAAAAAGCGTTGAAATTAACAAAATCCTCAGAAATTATTATAATTATGACGATGGAGTAGAGACTTTTTATGAAGACATCAAAAGAGCGTTGAAATTAAAAAAATCCTCAGAAATTATTATAATTATGGGGGATATAAATGCAGAGATGTAATTTTGTCGGGAAGAAAACCTAATTATAATTAATACACGCTTTATACATGAATTGCTATAATAGATAGAAATGTTCGGAATCGAATAGATTATGTCACTATTAACAGAAAATTAGGACCACTATAAAAAACGTCAAAACAGATTCAGGTAAAGATCTTTTCACCAATCGCAATCATTCCCCAATGACGACAACATTGAAAATTAAACTAAAAAAGTACATAAAGTCTCAAAAATTACAGTATAGAGATACAAAAAAGGTCTCTGACCAAGATTTAAGAACAGAAGTTTAAGTACAATTAAATTCAAAATTCACAAAATAAAAAATAACTTCTGCTTCACCTTCCCTGGTATCAACTTAATCACATAGACTAGAATACACTACTGACTTAGTTTTTGTTAGTGCTACTTTCCCTTCCTTTTTGGGTGCTTTATAATTCAACATCTTTTTGTCCGACCTATTTTCTTGCCACTGTTTATCTAATTTTTTCTTATCCTTTATTTTTTCTTGAACTTCATTTGACCACCACTATGTCTTTCCTGAAGTTTTTCCAAGTATTTCAATAGCAGTAACTATAAAGCCGGGATTCAACGGCGTGTGGAATGCCAGTCCTCTCCTCAACATGGTTGGCGCGTCAAAATGTGGTCGTGTCATTCCCATGGGGCGTGGAGTATCGAGGTTTTAGTTAAGTTTTGCGACAGCTTCCGAGCTCCTTTGGACCATGTTGATTTGCCGATAACTGGCGGGACTCAACGTGCCGACCAAATATCGCCAATTCTGCCTACTCAACGGCGCGTTAACTGGCAATATTGAATGTCACGGAAGTATCATCACGAAATAGCGGTTCGTGGTTCGCTTACTACAAGAATACAAGAAATATAATTTAAAATTATACTTATCATCATCATCCAGCCTCAAGAGTCCACTGCTGAACATAGGCCTCTTCCTCATGTTTCCAACTCCGTCTATCTTGCGCCGCTCTTACCCAGTTTTTATCGAGTCTTCTTAAATCTTCAGTCCATCTTGTAGGTGGTCGACCGACGCTTCTCTTGTCTTCCCTTGGCCTCCATTCCAATAACCTCTTTGTCCATCGCCCATCTGTCATTCTGGCTATGTGTCCTGCCCATCTCCATTTTAGTCTGGCTATCTTCTCGATGATGTCAGTCACTCCGGTTCTTCTCCTGATGTCTTCGTTGGTTATTCTGTCTCGCAGAGTTATTCCTAACATGGACCGCTCCATTCTTCTCTGCGTGACTCTCAGTTTGGTAGCTGCTGCTTTTGTTAAGGTAAGTGTTTCTGCTCCGTATGTCAAGACTGGGAGGACGCACTGATCAAATACCTTTCTCTTTAGGTATGTGGGCAGCTCACTTTTAAAAGTTTCTCTCAGTTTTCCAAATGCTGCCCACCCAAGGCCGATTCTTCTCTTTAGTTCATGAGTCTGGTTATCCCTGCCAATCATAATTTCATGTCCCAGGTATTTATATCTATCTACGAGTTCTATTTCTTTTCCACCAATACTGATGTTCTGGTTGGGTACCAAATTGGTCATGATTGTTGTTTTCGAGATATTTATATTTAAACCTACACTTTCTGTAGTCACAACGAGTTCCTCTACCATCTCTCTTGCTATACCTAGATCTTCAGCTATTATAAGTATATCATCGGCGAAACGTAAGTTGTTTAGATATTCTCCATCTATTTTTATTCCCTTTGTCATCCAATCCAAATTCTTAAAAGAAAATTATACTTATATTATTTTTATATTATTATGTGCTATGGGTGATAATAAGATGTGGCAAGGTTCATTTTCGAATGGTTAACATAGAGGTCGTATCAAACCAATACAGACCGAGTAAAACTTGGTGAATGTTTTAGCCTATGTAACGATTAATTATCCACATATGTCCATAAGGTCCATTGCTGCAGAAACTGGAGTTCAAAGGATTCTAAAAAGTTACAATTACCATCCATTTAAACTGTGTTTGATACCACGATGCAAGACACCTATGACTTTTAACTAGAATTTTGTGGAGTGATGAAACTTTTTTCATAATAATGGGATTGTAAATCACCATAACTCCCATTGTTGGTCGGTGGAAAATCCTCACTGGTTAAGGGAAACTAGCTTTCAAACTAGATGGGGAATTAATATTTGGTGTGGGTTATTTAAAGGGCGTTTAATAGGTCAATATTTTTTTGAAGAATATTGAAATGGAGACCGGGACTACCTTTCTTACTGGAGAATATTCCTTTACGCGAAAGAGAAGTTATGCTATTGCAACAAGATGGCCCACCCTCACATAATAGCAGTATTTTAACCGATTACCGTAATAATGCCCCATTTCCAAACAGATGGATTGTAACTAACAGACCAGGCCGATGGCCTCCAAGATCGCCTGTGCTATCACCCTTGAATTTTTTTGTGTATGTGTATTTAGAAGGAATTGTTAATAACGAAGAACCTACAGTTTTAGACGATTTCATCATCATTCTGGCCTCAAGCACGTATTCCCATATCTTTCATGTCTTCATCGATGTTATCAAGGAACCTTGTTCTGGGTCTTCCTCTTCTTCTCTGACCAATGGGTCTATAAAAGAGCGTTTTTCTAGCTCGGTCATTTTGTTCCATCCGCATTACATGCCCTATCCACCTCAGACGTCCTATCTTAATATGTTTTACGATATCAGGTTCCTGGTATATTCTATAAAGTTCGAAGTTGTATAGTGTTCTCCACACTCCATTGTCATTCACTGGTCCATAGTCTTAGTACTTTTCTTTTGAACCATCCTGACATGTTTTCATTACTTATTGTTTGAGTTCAGATCTCTGAATCATATGTTAGGACTGGGCGTATTATTGTTTTATTATAAAACACATAGCCAAAATTAAATGGAGGTGGGCAGGACACGTTGCTAGAATGGACCAAATAAATAGGTGGACCAAAAAAATCTTGGAGTGGAGACCGAGAGTGGATAGACGAAACCCGGGAAGACCACCCACAAGATGGACTGACGACATAAAGAGGATTTGTACCAACTGGATTGCAGCAGCGCAAGATAGATCTGAATGGAGGTTTTTCGAGGAGGCCTATGTTCAGCAGTGGATGACTATGGACTGATGATGATGATGAGAGTTTTATTTTTGTATTTCTCGATATAATTGTAGATTTAAGGAGGAGATTGAGCCCAAAATAGCATCTGTTGGCCATCGGTTTATCTCTGCAGTAGTTTTCAATGTTAAGGAGCACTCCTAGGTATACAAATTCGTTCACTGCTTTGATGACGTCGTTTTCTATAACAAGTGATCGTAGTAGACGATCTGTTGTAGACGATGTAAAAACGAAACTTAGACAAGCGCGTACCCTTGCCAGAGATGATACATGCGTCATGTACATGTGAACTGCTTAGACGGTTTGACGCTTGTGTTGAAGCAGAAGATCTCTTTGAACACTTGTCTACAGTACCACCTACTGCACCATTTTTTTCTACTATTTTTGCCCTGAATAGACCTTTTAACATTGACCATTTTATTTTTTGTAGTCCTCTCCGATATTTTGGTTTCGTTTTTGACATAAAAAAAGGCGTTTGATATAATCCATGAAAATAACAAGAAACCGATCGTCAAATAGAAGAAGGAGAATAGATCCCCCTATTCCCCCTCATAAAATTACATTAGACTGCGCTGTATATAACTTTAATGATCTGTTTAAGTCGAATAAAATTCCCCCGAATCTGAATATGCTAATACGCTATAATTTTGATGCTAAATTTAATAAAGTACAATTCAAATTTTTCGTGACGTTGGATAAAAAAGTCGCAAATGTGACTCGACATTTAGTCCCTCGCGTTCTTTTGTTAACTCGGATCTTAAGGACCTAACTTCCGATGGCTCTTCATATGCAAATCTGCAATATTTGAATATTCATTCGTCTCCTCTTTGGAAACACGACGCCAGTTGATTACCTCAGTGAATTCTGAAAAATTCTTTTTTTTTTAATTATCAATAAAAATCGTATTTTATAACAAAGGTGTTCGGAAAATGTAGCTTGTTTTCTCATTATTATTAATTGTTCTTGGTGTTCATTTTACACATCTTTTCAACATAATGTATTAATACTGGATACTAGAAATCACCATCATCAGCTGTCACGACTAAAACAGAGCAATTTCCCCATCTTTTTTCGTTCCCTCTCTCTCTATTCGGATTTTTTTTTGTTCGTTTACTGTGCAATTAGTCAAAAAGAAACCATAAACACATTTGTTGACTTTACATCATTGGCGCGAAGAGAAATAATCTGTATGAAAATTCTGTATAAAAATTTCAATAATTTAACACACATTTCAAAAATATATCTCTTTAATAAATATAAATAACTTTAATAATTTAAATAATATAAAACTCACTCTTTCATTCAACAAACAATAACATATACCTTACTCATATATCATCTGTTAACATCCCTCCCCTCAAGAAACTTCCTCCTAAATTGTCCAGACAGTTACAACATTGACCGAAGATCACCCATTATCAGCAATACGGGATAGTTTGAACTATGTATCACCAATCATTATATAAAAACTCTTGTACCGGAATGTAAGTAGTATTTTGTTTATTTCTAATTTATTACAATTCAACAGATTATCTTTTTACCGATTTGTGGGTTGTTACTTTGTCTGCTAAAGCAATGTTATGCATATTAATAAACACAAACATGTAATATTGGCATAATTACGACAACTTTTTTGATCTATATCTTTATAAGACAGCACCCTAATATGGGCTTTTTATAATTTCAGCATTTAATTTACTTTGTACCACTGACCTGATGATGCTTTGCAAATTTTAAAAAGCGAAACCGGTCGTCTTGGGTAGTAAAATTAAACTGATTGTGAGTAAGTCTAATTTATTTCTTTTACCTCTTTTGTAAAATGGACTCACACAAGCAACACATTCATGACTTTAAGAATTGTGTTGAGCAAGATGATTAGACTGTAATTGGTAAGATTGTTGCTATTTTCTTCTTTTGTATATGGACATTGTAATGTTCGTCCTCCTCTGACTAAGTACATCCTTGCTATTTAAAATTTCTTGAAACAATACACTCTTTCACCCACCATAGAGTAATTTTTACCATTGGTATATTATCCCCGCGCAAATGTATCATTCGTTATTATCAATAATGATTTCTACGACTCGGTTATTAAAATCCGCAAACGGTAATATTTGTCAAACTGCCTTCTATTTTAAAATTATTACTAATCAATTCCAAAATCAGAATTGTCTCGTGACTAATCTTCTTCCAACCGAACCAGCATAATTTCTATTAGCGATCACGATTCGTGTGTCTAGTAAACACGCTAGTTACATCCTTAAGAATAGAATACGACATTTTGTACAAATATTTCACAAATTAACTACCAGGTTAAAGATTTTTAGTTTGTTTCTCTTTTTTTTAATTGAAAAAGACAATGTTTTTAGCTGCATAAAATTACAACAGGAGCTATATGTACTTTCTGTAGTTTTTCGGGTTTAAATAATTTTGGTTTTTGCTAAACCAGTGTTTTGACGACATTTCGGCATGTCGCACTTGCCATTGTCATGGCAGTTAGTATAGGTAATGGATTTTGACAAGAGCTATGACCTTGTAATTAACAGGTAAACTTGTGTACTGCATCGGCATGGCTTATAGCTCTTGTCAAAATCCATTACCTCTAACGCTTTTTACTTGTGCTTGAAGTAAACTGACTGCAATAAAAATAAAAGAAAAAAAAATGAAAACGTTTATTGCCTAATAAAATATAACTGTCACTTAAGATATTTTAGCTTAAGATATATTAGCTTTCTTTGGCTTCCTCCTAATGCACCGCTTTCTGTACGAACCGCATCCTCCTAAAGTCTTGATTTTTCCTGTTCTTAACTCTAGATTGGTTGTCTCCAGCAACCACCTGCTAGACCCTGATCAGATGGTCGATCAGTTTGTGTTTTCTCTATACATCCTCTGTATTGTGTTTCTGTCGAGGATGTCTCTAGTCTTAAGGAGCCTTTTTGTGGTTAGGTGGAAGAAGTGCCGCGTCCTGTTCTCAGCCAACTCCCTCAGTGGTGTGTACTGGAGCCTTTCTTGGATGGTTGCATTTGTAATTCTGTCCTGTCATGTTGATCCATCTATAAGTCTGCAACATGACGTTTATGTGGTCTCTACTTTCCTCCAGTTGGTTTCGGATGTCGAACTCCATATTGGCACTGCGTGTAAGATCACAGCCCTAACGTAGGCCTGGTATAACTGGACCTTCTTGGCGTTCGTTAGGGGACTGGTTCTGAAAATAAAAGGTTGTAAAAGTATTTTTGCTAAGTTAGCTTTTACCTTGAATAACTGAGTATTCTTAGTAAAGTTCAGTTTTTGTGTTCAAATGTAATTTAACTGAATTTTCAGATTGGATGATGTTTCCTCGCATTGTGTAATTTTTTTTGTATAACACCTGTGCGGTGTTTGTATACTGCTATCTGGTCACAAATGACCAATTATCAGTTATTTTCTGACAACTTAATAAACAGCAAATACTTAAAGCTAAGGGCTTACCCTATGGCTTACTCTTATTTTATCTATCAACTACTGCATTACAACTAAAATGCAATAACTTCACAGCACTATACTCTGCTTTTTACACTAAACTGTTACACATTTACACTAACTCAAATGGTTTTGTCCTTATGAGTCTTCTCTTTAGTTCAGTGCTGTGAAGAAGCTGGATTGCCCCGTCATTCACATGAATATGCAGACTTGCTGCTGTTCTCTTGATTACTTCGGTCACAGTTTCCATACCCAGGTCCTGGTGGAGGTTGCTGTTACGGATATACCAAGGAGCATCAACAATGTTCCTCAGTACTTTGTTTTAAAATCTCTGGATAATATGTAGATTACTAGCTTTGGTACAGTCCCAGAATTGACACCCATTTGCACATACTGACCTCAGTAGTTGCGTGTAAATGGATAATTTATTATGAATGGATAATGTTGAATTTTTTCCAATCAGCCAATACAATTTCTTATATCTAATATCTCTCCTTTCTTTTTGACATGGACTTTCCAGCGCAGCCTCGCGTGTAGTGTGATGCCCAAATATTTTGCTGATGTTGCATGAGGAACTTGAGTATCATTTATTCTAACTGGGAAATTTTCTATTTTTTTATTTGTAAAGTTAATCTGTGTCGGTGTATACTTTCTCTAGTTTTACTCTGAAATATCTATTCGCAATGTATGTTTCTATGATTTCTGAATACTGTTTAGGCATGAAAGTTCTTAGTTTATAGTTTAAACCCTCATGTCAGACTTTATCAAAAACCTGTGCTACGTCTAAGAAGATTCTATAGCAGACTTTCTTCTCTTCTAATGTTTTTTATATTATATTCGTTATTTTTTTAACCTGATCTATAGAGGAATGTTGATTTCTGAAACCAAATTGATGATTTGGTATAAGATTTTTTCTTTCTATTATTGGTTTTAATCTTTTTAATAGACGTTTTTCGAATACTTTTGACATAAGATAGGATAGGATGTCACTTCATTAGGAGGTTTACCTGGTTTTTCGATCATAATGACTTCGACTACTTTCCAGAGTCTGGGAAGTTGTGACAAAATGATGAATTGTGTTTTATCGGTGTTTCTAAGTGGCAAAATCTGTAGATATAGAAAAGTTGCAGTATTATTTCCTTCGGAAGCTTCTTAAGTGCAATGTTATAGATGTCCTCTACTCCTGGAGCTCTGCTTCCTATAGTTTACGCATTATTTAGCAACTTCCGTTGGATTAAGATAACATTCCTCTACGAAAAATTCGTTTCTTCCTGCAATTCTTTCGTATTCTGACTGACTGACTCTTTATGTTAATGCGGTTACTTGATCTTGACGCTTCTCTCGAACTGTTCTTGGCAGGGCTTCTTGTAATTGGCCCTAAACGTGTATAGGTAGGAAGGGTTCTACTCGTCGGTTTTGATGCCTGATTCATTACCGTTTTTCATGTTATTGGAAGCCTTTCGGCATCATCCCTTTGGTTTAAACCGTTGGAATTTTTTCTATTTCTATTGATTCTCCGATTTCACGTTTTCTTTTAATTTGAATGTTAGCTAGCCTCGTCGTTTCATTAAGTTTTATTCTATGTCCTGTATTTGAGACATGTTGTGCAACGGACTAACATGATTTCTTCGATTGGCCTATCCGGTGAACGATTTGTCACAATCCCCACATGGAATCTCGTATACAACTTGATTTTTAACGATATTTGTTTTTATCTATATATATTTAGGGATTCTACAGTATTCACTGCCTTCCCTCGCTCAACCGTTTCCATCTCTCTCTGTTGTTCCATTCTCCATCGTTTAGTCCTCTCTTACTCATGGCGTCGTCTACTTCGTTCCTCCAGGATTTTCGGGGTCGTCCTCTTTTCCTCCTTCCTATGGGGCTCCATTCGGTTATTCTCTTTATCCATCTGCTGTCGCTAGTTCTTCTTACATGTCCATACCACTTTAGTCTTTTTTGTTCTATATATGTTAGTATGTCTGTTTCTATTGATGTTCTTTGCTTTATTTCGTCATTACTTCTCCTATCCATTCTTATTACTCTGCAGCATCTTCGCAGGCATTCCATCTCTGTTGCTACTATCTTACTGCTGTTTTTCTTGTTTATGATCCAATTTTCAGCCCCATATGTCATAATACTTCGCACTAATGTTTTATAAATCTGCGTTTTTGTCTTCATATTTAGGTGTCTATCCCACCATACTGAGTTAAGTTGTCGGATTGCTGTTCTTGTTTGCCCTAATCTTTGTGTAATTTTTTCCTCTGTTGTTGCCTTTTTCGTGATTATAAACCCCAGGTATTTGAATTTATTCTTTCCTTTGATTGTTACGTTGTCATCAATCTGTAGATCTTCTATGTCTTCTTCACTTGTAGATAGGTACGCTGTTTTCGCGAGGTTAATATCTAGACCAGCCTTGGTATATTCTTCTTGTAGTTTCTTCATCATGTAGCTGAGGTCGTCTTGGTCTTGTGCAATCACTACTTGATCGTCTGCAAAACTTAATGTATATAGGTATTCGTTCCATATATTTGTTTTTGCGGATGGAAAATAGTTGAGATTTTGCTGTCGATATTAAATATCGTTTCTTTTTCGTGTTTTTTTAGCACTCTCTCTATTTTCTTTCTTGTACCCTTTATATATATGGTAGAATGGTTTTTGTAATCGGATTTTCGTCTTCTGTTGGGTCCTTAATTGTTCTTTGAACATTCTGAGCCTTTTCGATGGTCTATTTTGAGAAGCCGTTTTTTCTTAACGCCGTTTTCACATTATGCACTTATGTCTTTTGCACTGTCAGTCTTTCGGATCTTGTAACCAGGTTTTTAATGACTAAATGTAATTGTGCAGGATGGGGATGTGAATTAGCGTGTAGATATGCTGTCAGTATGTGTTGTTTTTCGGTATACTTTGTATATTGTAAAGAAGAGACTGATTGTTAGAAGCAACGATTTTATTTTCCTATACAAACAGTTATATATACTCATTTGGATTAACGTCACTAAAACCATGGCTATTTCCACGTCTATTTATTTTTTTGCATTTTACGTAAATGGCTGGAGTAAATTCCCCGCCGAGGAAAAACTTTTTGTTTTTTATAATTCATTTAATTTTTATCTTATATTATTTTAAGCTTATAAATGAATAAATTATCAATCAATTTGAAATTAAAAAAAAAGGAAAAATGACATTAATATTATCTTCAGTAGATTATTCTTCCCTTTCAATTTGGATCAGTTTTTTCTTACTAGACATATTGTTAGAGATAATAAATAATTGTCCTACCTTTTTTCAATAGCGGTTTTCTTCGAAATTAATTCTTGGCAATATCACCTTCTTACCTATTCTTCACGTCTATTCTGTTAATAAATTATCAATAATTCTTTTACTGTAAAGTTTCCCCTAATAGGCGAGCGGTTTACCCCTATAAGCAGAGCATCAACCGACTAAAATTCTTTTTGCATTTCTAATGCACCAAACCTTTTTTATTCGATTCTATATATTTTTCCAAGATGAAATGTATTTTTTTTTTAATTTTTACAAGTGGGCTGGCAATTGTTATTAACAAATAACTTATACAAAAAAGCAATTTCACCGAATTGTTTCGGAATCAATTTTTTTAGGTGTATCTCATCAAAATAAACACTTTTTCTCTCTTAATAATTTTTCGAAAAATGCTTCCTTTTCGAGTTATTTGCATTTTTTGTTGAAAAAATGCCGTAATTAGTGATTTTTGGGATTTTTTTTTCTAAAAAACTACTAAATGAATTGCAATTCTACAAATAGCTTTATAATCTTTAAACCGTCGAGTACAATTTAGAATATTTTGACAAGGATAAATGGTTTCTATCTCGCTAAAAACGTGGACCCAAATATTTCGAATATGCCTTTCGGGAGTATCCCGCTAAGCGTGTACAACGGTTGAGGTGCTGTAGGCGCTAAAAAAAAATGCATCTAATGAAAAATTACCACCTTCGAAACCAGCATTATTACAACATTACTTAAGAGCAAAGTGGCAAATAAATGAATGGATTCAAGCAAAAAACAATATTACCCCATCTCTTGATCCATTAACCCATGGTTGGACAATGGAAAATAATTGTTTCGATTTTAATTATTTTGAAGGCGAAACTAGTTTAGATATGTTACAAAAGTATTTCTGCTCATGTACCGGAAAATGTTCTACGAAAAATTGTAATTGTATTTCCTATAATTTAGAATGCTGCGCAGTATGTGCATGTACACCAGAGAATTGTAAAAATGTTAAAGACGACTTTATTGAAGACAATGAAATCAGCTTATTAGATGGAAATCCTGTTGCTGTTGACGAAAATTTTCAAATTATTGACAATGAAAACAATGTATAATTAATATTATATTTTAATTTTATTATATTTTTCAATGAAAATTAATTATATATTGCTTAATGTATTTCACTGTAATAAAACATTCAATAATATAGTCACCACGTATATTAAAAGAAAAATTACATTATTATAGCATTGTAAAAAATTAATTTTAATTGTTTTAATTATGTCTATATAAAAATAATTAGAAATATCTTTTTTTTTTAATAAATTGTACGTAATATTTGTATTGAATTAATTTTTTAAATTTAAACAAATATTTCTACGTGCCGCACGCCTGTATCGCCGCAACCGCTGTACACACTTAGCGGTAGACTGCTCGAAAGGCATATTCGAAATATTTGGGTCCACGTTTTTAGCAAGATAGAACAAAATTATCCTTGTCAAAATATTCTAACTTGTACTCGACGGTTTAAAGATTATAAAGCTATTTGTAGAATTGCAATTCATTTAGTAGTTTTTTAGAAAAAAAATCCCAAAAATCACTAATTACGGCATTTTTTCAACAAAAAAATGCAAATAACTCGAAAAGGAAGCATTTTTCGAAAAATTATCAAGAGAGAAAAAGTGTTTATTTTGATAAGATACACCTAAAAAAATTGATTCCGAAGCAATTCGGTGAAATTGCTTTTTTGTATTAGTTATTTGTTAATAACAATTGCCGGCCCACTTGTAAAAATTAAAAAAAAATACATTTCATCTTGGAAAAATATATAGAATCGAATAAAAAACGTTTGGTGCATTAGAAATGCAAAAAGAATTTTAGTCGGTATATTCTGTTTCTAAGCGTCTTTTGAGGGGTAAACCGCTCGCCTATAAAGTATTATTATAATATAAAAACATTTATCTTGTTCGTAATAGTATTGTTATAATACAATTGTTTAAATTGGCGCCGAATGTATCTTTTTAATATATTTACACAACTTGATAAAATCACTACGCCGTCTACGTCGATCCCCTCCGAATCTTTAATCTCAACAATGAACGATCCAAACTCATGTCGGGTGTCAGCTGAAGTACATCTGCCCCTCAATCCCTCTCTAAACGCCCTCTTCCGATTCACTGTTTACGAGACCTGTGGCTGGTTTCACTTTGTTACGATATCAAAACTTAACAATGCCTTAATTTCGTTTCGCGAATTGTGTTTCTTCTTTACACCCTCATCCGGGACGATTGAATTACTTGGGGTGTAATGTGGTGAATAATTATTAGACGTTTTAAAGGCATCGAATGAGTTTATCGTCGATTGTGAGTAAATTACGGGTTAATACTGTTAATAGTAGAAAATCTTATCTTAGAAATTATTTACTGAAAAAAAATCGGTTGCCTGTAAAGTCGGTTTTACGGGCGAAGATTTTACGTGACAACGTCTTTTTCTAGGTAGAATATTTATTGATATGAATATTATTAAATTGCACAATAGGAACAAGGAATTGAATGAAAAGAAGAATTGCACAAATGTTTACTATAGAAATATATTTTGTTTACTAAAACATTGTACATGTAAACTTAAACTTAACTAATTTCTATTTGAGTGATTTTGTTGAGGATAGGACGATGATAGGAGAAATATGAAATGAAAGGAAGTGTTTCTGCTGTAATGTGTCTTGAACGCCAAGAACGCTCGAGAAAGACAGAGACACAAGCACGCACCGATTCAACGCGCCTAATTCTCTAGTGCTGCGCGCGCAGCGGACCGATCATGTTTGAGTGGGAGAGAGACGCAAGGCATTCGCCGGTCCGGCGGGCCTCTCTCTCGTTCGGTGACTCACTGTAACAGACGTGAGCGGGCGTTACACTTTTTCATGAATGACTCCGAGCCACAACCTAATTTAAGACGTTGTCACGTCAAAATAATTGTCTTTCGAATTGATTAATAACTCACAACTATGGTTCAGATGTCACAATAGATTTCCCAAGTATTTCAACAATCATTCTTGTAGTAGCCTTCTAGCTTTAAAATTTATCTCAGTCAGAGTTCACTTGCTTTTTAACGTTATTCATATAAAAGTAACAATTTTGTACGGTTATGTTTAAAGGACTAACCAAAAAAAAAATGTTAACCTTATAAATGAAATAATTGAGAATTTTTATATCGATTGGAAATTGACACTTTGGTGCTTTTTAATGATAATATCATCTCTAGACTTCGGCAAATATGCAAATAAAAATGTAGAAAATATGCGCATAAATATGCACGTGTTTACCCGAAAATATGCAAATATTTTACAAAATATGCATACAAATAAATAAAAAAATCGTAAAATAGTAACAATTTTATTAAAAAAAAAGTGTACATAACTAAATATTTCCTACTATTCATTAAGATTTACATTTATTTTAAGTAACTACATCATTTTTAAGTATGAATAAACTTATTTAGAATTATGGTAACAATAAATGACCAAGTGGTGTTCAAAATTTTCTAACAAAAACTTGTGGCTTCTGTCTGAGTACATATATTTATATATGGAAAAACTTCGTTCAACATCAACTGATGTAACGGGAGCATTTTTCAAACTAACCAAAACATTTGGTTCTAAATTAATTGTTTCCGAAATATTTCCAGCTAGAACACTGACTACTTCAGAAAGAATATGGTAACCTTTATTTTTTTCCATAGTAGCTTCAAATTTTTTTAAAATATCTTTTCCAATATTACTTCTAACGTTCCGACAACATGACGCAAATTCTTTTATTAATGCTGTACTTTCGAACAATGACAGTTTTGGTGATTCTAACTGAGTAATTGTTTTTTGAACAAAACTAAAATTTGATTTTATAAATGAAAGTTCTTGTTGAAGCAAGTTACTCTGAAAAGTTTGTTTAGAATCCAAAAGAGATTGGGAACTTTCATCTGTTAACGTATCAATTATGTTCTTTATTTTAACAAAATGATCTGCATAAAAATTAGCTGCTTCTAACCATGTTCCCCATCGCGTTAAAATAGGTTGTGGTGGAAGAGGAATGTTAGGTAGCATTTCTTTATAAAGTTGAATTCTTATAGGAGATTTAAGAAATACTTTTTTGACACTGGATATCATGGTATTTACAAGAGGAAACTTTTTTCGTATTTCCTCTGCAACTCTGTTTAATCCATGCGCTACACAAGTAACATTGTATTAAATCTGGGAAAAATATTTTTAAATTTTGTCCTGCTTTCACCATATAAGGAGCAGCATCCGATAAAATAAGCAGTAATTTATTAGAAGGAATAGTTGTCGGAAGAAAAAAAGTTGCTAATGTTTCTTGTATAAAACGCGAAATTGTTAAAGCATTTGTTTTCTCAAGTTGCTGGCATGAAATAAGATAAGATTTTGGTAAGGTATCTTCTTTAAGAACACCAATCAATAAATGAGCAATATACTTTCCTGAGGAATCAGTGGTTTCGTCTACAGATATGTAAAAATAATTATCTGCAATTTCTTCCTTAATATTAATTAACACCGACGAGTATAGCCCGTTCACATTATTTCTTCTTAGAGACCGATCACTTGGAACATTAAGTTTGCAATATTTTTTTAGAAACGAACTAAAATTTACATTTGCTAATTTTGAAAGCGGTATGTTTGCAGACACTAATGCGCGACACAAGTCTTCATTAAAAGTTTCTTGCTCATCTAATTTTTTTGAAGTAGATTGAAAACATTTAGCCATTGAAGTTTGATGTTTTCCTCCTATTTTTCCTTTTTTTGCAATGTGTGAAGCAGTTCTCACATGTTGGTCTATCTGAAATTTCTTCTCACATGCTATCTATAAATAAAAATAAAAACCTTTATTTTAACCCAACCTTTAAAATATAAAAATATACAAGGTGTTTTTGGTTAATCAAATAACTGGTTTGGAAAAAAAAAAACACTCGCTAAGTGTTTTAAATGCAGTATTAATCCACAAATTAGTTTTTGTTACTAACCATTAGTACATTCAACAAAAGTTTTTTTTTTGTTAATTCAATTACAATAAAAATAATTGTGTTTTAGAATAGCTGACTTCATAAAAAAAAGTAAAGGTGAAAAATTTTTCTAAATACACACCATTGTATTGTACCATGGACAATTTTTTCTCACTAAAGGAAGCTATTTTTCATTTAAAAACAACCTACGAGTACTAAATTTCAAGTAAATACGTTTATTGGTTTTAAAGTTATTGTTGTTATTAACTAAAAGAATTTAATTTTTTTTAATTTTAACACCCTGTATCTCGAAAAGTAAATAAGTTTGACCCCTCATTAACTATATCGTTTTGTTCAATTTTTCGAGAAGTATCTACAGTCAAACGTTGTAAGTGTCATTTGGAAACACCCTGTATGTATGAAATATTAGATATTTAATAGAAAATATTAGATACTTACAATTTTGCCACAGACTGAACAGTAGATTTTTCCCATATCCATAGACAGCTCTTTATAAGGTTTAATCCAAGTTGAAGCACTGGTTGTTTTAGGCATTATAAAATCACAATCTTCCTTTTTGTTACGCACAACGAGTGTTTACGCTTTGAATATCAAAACAAAAATGATTTACAAATCTGAGCATCAAATTAGAAATGTTTAGGTACCTAATTCAATAAACTGGGAGATTTTGGAAAATCCCTAAATTAGGAACAAAACTATTAGCCGTTTACCTGCTGTTAAGAGACAATAAATTGTAGATAGATTTGGGGATTAGATCATAAAATGCAAATGAGCGAACCCTTAGCGATTATCCAATAACTGAATGCCTCAGTGACCGAGACTTTCTAAGAATGTTGAGGGCTACTTAAATTGATCTTCTTTGAAATTGTAAATGTTTTGTACCTGTAGAGATTACGTACTTAGATCATTTCTTGATTAAAATGACTACAAAATTTTATACAAGAATTGAAATAAATTGGTATGTTTAAAAATTTTCAAATACAGTATAAAAATCTGAACTTTTATGCACTTTATGCAAACTTTTATACAAATATGCCAAAATATGAAATATTTGCATAAAATATGCACAATATGCAAAATATGCAATATGCATATTTGCCGAAGTCTAATCATCACCTTGGATCACTTGCTTCTTGAATTCTACTTCTTACTTGTACTCTGTAGACTTGTTGTAGATGGGCATCTCCGTAGCGTTTGTCTAGTCGAGAGAACAAGATCTGGAAACATTTTTCTTGACCCTTCGGAATCGATCTTAGGATATCCGCAGCATCGCTTCGTAAAGCAGCAGTCAAGGAAACAGCTTTTTCTTGTACTGTCCAATGATTGGCTGTCGCAATAGCTTTAAATTGCCGTAAGGTATATGGACCAAGAAGATTTTTCATCAAATGGTGGCAATTTGAATCTCATTTGATGTGTCGTTTCGTCTCTAAGGGATTTTTCTTTTACTACAGGATCTAAAACTACTACATTAATTGGTGGTAGCACTTTTGTATTGATTATCATGGTCTCTAATTGTTTGATCTTCTCTTCTATGTCGTTTACATTTTTCTGTATTTTGTCGAATATTCTAGAAACTTTCTCTCATTGTTCTGTTTACATACTTCTTTAATTATTTGAGAAGTTTCATCGATAATTTGAGAAACATTTTCTAATTTCCATTAATTGTTTTCGTTAAAACTGCTTCTTCTGCTTATTGAAACTGCAATGTCTCTGGGTTATCTCCATTCTTGTTGAGAACATCCTTCAGTCGTTCTTGAAGGATCTTCTTGGATCCGCTGCAGTCTTTATATCGTTTTTCAAGTTATTCAACTGTTTTACTGATAGTTCTGCAAGCAGCATCTTTGATCAGGCACACACGTAGTGTTTAAATGTTTTTTCTTACAAAGATCTCTGCCGAACTATGCGGATGTTCCCGATGAAGAATACTTTTTAAAAGTTCAAAACTCTTTTTCAAAAGTTACTGCTGAATTTATTTTTAAATTAATAAATTATCTCACACTGTGACACCACTGTAGCGTGTTTAAATAAATCCAGCAGTTCTAATTTATATAAATATATTTATTTATAAGCTTACAATACGATAATATCTTATCAATCAACTAAACTAATATCAGCGCTGCTTATATACAAGTTATTATGTACTATAATATATACTATAATATATACTACAATAATCTGGAATAGTCCACCTCTATTTTCGCTTGTATTGACGCCTCGATCTCTCACCCGGTCGATACATCAGGAACATTCTCGAACACACTTCATCGTCTCGAGATGCAACCGTTATATGGGGTATGTCGAAATAAACTTGTTCATTACAGTATGGTAGCTATTGATATCCAACAATCGATAATGGTCATGGAACTCGAAAAGGAATATTTTGACTTTACGAGAATAATTAACTTTTGCTCAAGGAATAAACAAATTATCCAACCATTGCATTGTAATGAGAAATTTCCAAAGAATTTAAATTACGTTATATCTTTACCTAACCTAGTAAAAATTTATTCATTGTATCTTGGTTAAGAAGCTTTTCGTAAAACTCTTGAAGCTTTTTGTCCATATTTTTTCTTTTTTCTTATATATAACAAGAAACAGTTTAAACAATATAATTTGGACAAAAAACAATTTTTTTCTTGTGCTTAAACTTAAAAGCAAAACAAAATAAGACGCACTTTTGGTTACCGTTCTGTACGCAAAAAACATAAGTCAAAATAAAAGAAAAAAACAAGTAATAAATTTTTATGAAATTAAACATTTACTGTGACGAAGGAATATACCTTAATAAAAAACGTTGGCGTTTCGTGAGGAGATTTCATTTTCATCGCAAGAATTCATTCATACGGAATTACAAACAATCGCAAATGGTTCAAGCCGGGAAATTCCAGTGGCGTATCCATAATTCTTCATTTAAACGATAACTTGTTACAGAAAAATCTAGCCACTAATCTTTGAGTTATTTTTAATTTTTTTTAATTGTTGACTGTCGTTAGTGAGCACAACTGCATGTTGTTACATCTTTTATTAGCTTTCTTGCAGTTTCATATTCAGTTAATTTTTCATATTGTTTTTTAGCACTTTAGATAAGTGAGAAGATTGTTTCTCTGTCTGTTTTGTATTCTGGCTCTAAATAATGAGTTCTCAAATAAAAACAAGACTAAGGATAAACGAAGATAGGCGTTTAGCGAGACAATACAGGCATTGATGCAGTTAAACGCATAATATGCCGCCCTCTATTAATTCATTACATTAATGTGTTTCCGGAAGATTTTCTAGCTAGAGAGAGGTCTTCGTATTTCAGTTTGTATACAAATTTGCATGCCAACTGATATATTTTACACATTTTAGTTTGCATAAAGAACAGAAACATATAATTTTTACATTTTTTTCATTTATGGCCATCAGAGAAGATGGCACCTTTATACGTTGCCACTTAGAAGGTGGGAAAATATGTAAAGACGTCTTGTTGGTCTTTGTATTTGAATTGAGTTTGGGTACATCTATGCATGTGTGAGATAGAAATGGGCATAGTATGCTGGTGTTTACCAATTTAAATACAAAAAGTGACGAATTATTGGCATTAATTATGTTTTTTGTTACTTTCCGGAGTTTAGTTTTTTTGTGGCGTTTGATTCCTAATTTAATTATATTACTTGTTTTGGTACACCTCGAAGTGGAATTCTATTAACCATAAAGGTCTTAATTTTTGCCATAAATCTAAAGATGTGTCTTCAGTTGTTGCAGGTATTCTGCGCTATGGTTTGGATAATCCTTTTACTGTACCAGTTTCGTTAAATGTTTTTTACTAATGTACTGACAGTATGCCTTGTTATGGGATTTCGTCTAGGATATACAGTATTAAAGATTTTTCAAATGAACCAAGTTTATTCAATCGTAGGAATGCTAATATATTATTTTAACTTATTTTAACACACGAAATGTAAGTACTATCGAACACATCGCTGCTGTCCTTCAGAGTGTACAAGAAAATCTGAGGCAATCGATTTCAGGTCGCCTACAAAAACTCAGCCTTTCACAGATTACGACTTGGCGAATTTTATATAATGACTTGGAGTTGTACCCGTACAAAATTCAACTGAGCTTACAGTTAGAAACTGACCCAAATTTTTTAATAAATAGGTACGTTAAAAAAACATAATTGTGGATAATGGAACGATACTAATCCATTTGAGATTCAAGAGCGTCCAGTGCATTCGAAAAAACTCACTACTGGTGTGGATATTGAGCTGGCAGCGTCATTGGTCCCTATTTCTTTAAGAAAAACGTTGGTCAAGCTATCATCGTCAACAGCGAGCGCTATATGTCGTTGATTACAAACTTCTTTTCCCTGAATTAGATGATATGGACACCAACGACATGTGGTTTCAACAGTATGGTCGTTACGTGCCACACAGCTTATGCCACATTGGATCTGTAGGTAGTAGTGATTTACACAGCGACCCTCTAAGCCAATATAACCCATGTTAACAGCCAAAGTGAGCCAGAGATATGCACCAGATATGTATGCACCAGAGTTATGAAAAATTGAACTTTTCGGATGCGCGCCACCCAACGCAGCCGTGGAGGACATTTGAACAATGTTATCTTCCATAAAAAAATTCGATGATATCGTCTGTTTTATTTAAGTGTAAATATAATACGTCGGTCAAGTTCCGGGCTTAACCATAAGATGACGACTCTAATGAATTTTCCATTTGACATTTCGTTAGTCTTAACCTTTAAAAGCACACTGTTAAAATGTTTATGTCATGCGGATTATTTTTTACCGAGTTACAGTGTTTGAAGTAGCGCTATTTTTATGATTTTTATGAACAATGGATTCAAAGCAATTTCTTGTTGATTTATTATTATTATTTGATGGAAAAAAATACCGTCCGAACTAAGCAATGCTTCAAAAAGTGTTATTGTGACTGCGCCAACTATTAAAACCATTAAACGATGGTTTGCTGAGTTTGAACGCGGTAGTACCGATACCAATGACGCTAAATGCTTCTGAAGGCCAAAAATGTAGTTTAAAAAAAATATATTATGAAAAACCGCAAAAGTAAGTTGGAACAGAAAGCTAAGCGTCTAAAGTTATTAAAGGGTAGTATTTTGACTATTACACACGAACATTTGGGTATGAGAAAGTTGTTTTTCAAATGGGTGCCTCGTTTTCTCATAGAAGAGCAAAAACAACGAATTGATGAATGTCGGCGCTGTTTGGATATATTTAACTTTAATAAGTCCGAGTTATAAGTGGAGTTTTTGCATCGGTATGTCACAATAATGGATGCAACTTGGACCCATTACTTTATTCCGGAATCTAATCGACAGTCATCTGAGTGGACAGAACCCGGAAAATTTCTTCCAAAGCGACCAAAAACGCAAACAAACCTCCGGAAAGGATATGACCTCTGTACTTTGAGACCTACACGGAATTATTTTTATTGAATATTTGAAAATGGAGAAATAATCAGCAGGGATCACTATATTGATTTATTAGAGCGTTTGAAGACCAAAATCGAAAAGAAAAGGACTCAATTGTTCAAGAATGTGTGTCACAAATCGATGAAGACAGTGACAAAAATGCATAAATTGAGCTTTGAATTGTTTCCGCACCCACCTTGTAGTTCAGATCTGGCTCCCAGCGATTACTACCTTTTTTCCGATCTAAAACTTGGATTAGAAAATCGTTGGAATCATTGTATCTTCGCTAAAGAAGATTCTATTGATGAATAAAGCAGAATACTAGCTAGACCCGTGAATTATTGACCGACGGGTTATATGAAGCATTTAATTAAAGCCCCTACAAAAATGTTTATTTTTGTTATCGCTACACCTTGTATAAACAGTATTTCTATTTTTCGGCTAATTTCTTACAAATTTTCCATAGTATTTATCTAAAAAATATTCGACATCCCACGAACCACCCGCCGGTACACTCCAATGAATAACTGAATAGCTAAAGAGACTCAAATATGCCGGAGAATGTTGCGTATAAAGATACGAACTGGTACGAAAAGTCAACTGAAGAGCACGACAACTTTAAATACCGTTGTTATGATTTACTTTATGGTGAATTGTTTGTTGCATCGGTATATTTCATACTGTCGAGGTTTTTATATCCGTTTCTGTTGGGGTTTAAAACAAGGGAGGTATCCGTCGTTACAAATCGTCGCTTACACGTCAGAAATTGCGTCACAAGAAATGAAAATCGAGTTGTTTCTAAGCTATAATGTAGATTTTTTATTTACGCTGTAACCACCAGGGTTATTAGCGACCTAAATATATAATACAGGTAAAGTTATAAAAAATTACAATAATTGATACAGTCCTGAGTCTTTAAGATAACTTATTGTGTTTTTAATGTTCATGTTTTTTCCTAGGGCTTCCTTTATATTATTTGGTATAGTGTGCTTCTTTCTTGCTGCTTCATATGTTTTGCACTGAGTTAGTATATGCTTCACGGTGAGTGTTACTTGACAATTTTCACACATTGGCGGCACAGTTCGCGTAAAGAGGTGTTTATGTGTAAAGTTACTGTGTCCTAGTCGCAAACGTGTTATTCTCACTTGGTCCTGTCTATTCGCTGTGGGTTGGAACCATGGTTTCACTAATTGTTTGATTTCCTTGAGTTTATTTTGTGATGCACTCCACTTATTTTGCCACGCACTTAACACTTTATGTTTTATTTCTGACTTAAAGTCATCTGAAGAAACCTCATTAATAAGAATGGAGTCCTGGCTGAAGGATGCTAAGCGTGCTAGTTCATCTGCTTCTTCATTTCCTTGTATACCTGAATGTGATGGAACAAACATGAAGTCAATAGTGATCTTATTATTATTTAGAATCTCTATTTCTGATTTGATATGTGAGGCAATTGGATTATTGGTATATAAACGTTTGATAGTGTGAAGTGAGCTTAGTGAATCGGTTATTATGAGAGACGGGGACCGTTTTGACTCTTTTATGTGGATAAGTGCTTGTAATATTGCAAACAACTCCGCAGTATATGACGAAGTAATGGGCTTGAATTTAAATTTTAAGGATGTATTGGGTGTAAGGATGGCTGCACCAACACCGTTTGAAGATTTGGATGCGTCAGTGTATATCTTATAGTGATTTTTATAAGTTTCCATTTCTGTTAATATAATGTAGATTTAAAATTGTATTTTGGATAAATCGTCAAATACTCTGTTTTATTTTGATCATCACACTTTTGCAACCGTTCGAACGAAAATAATAACAAATGACGCCTGAATAAATTTGATGTTACAGATATTAAAGAGTCTGAAGTAACTGCATAATTTTTCTCACCGATGGGTGTTTGGTCATTTCATTCAACAGCACCGTCTCCCGTCGCAGATCCCTTCGTTGTGTATGCTTCTAAAACAAAAACCGGACAATTCTGTTGAATTTTCGGCATAATTGTTAAAGGAGCAAGTGACAACAACGTGTCAAACATGTAGTTTATTTCAAGAGCTTAGCCAAAGGATAAAATGTAAATTGTTGAAAAAAATGTTCTTTTTGTCGGTTTTAGCTAATTCGTACAGGTGTATTAGGTAATTCTAATCAAGGGTAGCGAAAACGTAGTTGCCACTGGGTAGTTTGTAGCAAAACAAATGTGTTCATTTGCGCACATTAATTCCATTTCGGTCAGGGGTATGCTTTATACCCATTAGTGTGATTTGTGTCTGTCCAAGCCATACAAATGCGTAATTCTTTTGTTCCTGTATAACAACTCTCTCTAAATAAACCGTTCTATTTCGGTGCTTCCAGTACAATAGGATATCAGGTGTGACGAATATTCTCACCTGATAGATCATGTAAATGGTTTGATGAAGAATTTATTAACGCATTAACAATTCTGGCGCCATTTATAATAGTTTAATAACAAAGACAAGTGCAAACTTCCATTATAGGGATTATATCAATATAAGACAGATGAATAATGTATTAAGTAACTATAAGAGTTTACATCTACATATCATGTTTATTTATGGGTACTGGTATTATGTTTTATGACGAAATAAATTAAATTTACCAATTAATTGAATTGTGTGTGCATGTAGGTAAAAGTGCTGAGCGGCGAGACACAATTTGGTTTCAAGAAGGGACTCGGGACGCGCGAAGCATCATTCTGCTTGAATACCCTGGTACAAAACTGTATGGACCAACGAAAAGATATAGTCATCACATTCCTCGACTAAGAAAAAGCTTTTGACACCGTAAAACACGATGAAATAATAACATGCTACACAATGCTGATATTGATGAGAAAGATATAAGAGTTATCCAGAATCTCTATTGGAATCAAAAGGCACGTGTGAGGCTGAACAAATCAACAAACACAGAGGAATTCGAAATTTTACGAGGGGTGCGACAGGGGTGTATTTTGTCTCCTATGCTGTTCAACCTCTATGTGGAGAATGTTTTTGCAGAGGCACTTAAAGGCACTGATTGTGGTATAAAGGTTAACGGGTACCCGATAAATAACATTCGTTACGCTGACGACACCGCAATAATCACAGATAACGAACATGATATGCAGTTGATACTAAATAAAATAAATACCACAGGAAAAACATATGGCCTGAAGATAAATGCTGGAAAAACAAAATGCATGACAATAAGAAAGGGCGCATTTTTCAGAGTACAACTGCACGTAGATAATGCTCCAATCGAGCAAGTGAAAACATTCAAATACTTGGGAATGATGGTGGATGACCAATGGGATCCTCAACAAGAAATAAAATGACGTACCGAACAAGCAACACAAGCTTTTCTTAAATTTAAACCGCTACTTTGTAACCGCAATCTTTCCTTCAATCTCCGTTACAGAATGGTTAAGTGCTATGTATGGTCCAAATTGTTATACGGCATGGAGACATGGACGTTGAAAATATCTTCCATTAACAAGTTGGAAGCCTTCGAAATGTGGACCTTGCGAAGAATGTTCCGCATACCATGGACAGATAGGGTGAGAAACGAGGAAGTCCTAAGAAGAGCAAATACTGAGAGAGAATTGCTCAGCTTGATCAAGTCACGAAAGATTGAATACCTGGGCCACATCCTGAGAGGGGAAAAATACGCAATCCCTCAACTAATTATCCAAGGAAAGATTGAGGGCAAGAGAGGAGTAAGTCGCAAACAAATGTCGTGGCTGCGAAATATAAAGAACTAGACAGGCGTAACTAACACTGGCGAACTTTTGCATGCCGAAAAAGACAGACGTCTGACCTTAAGATAATTCGTCAACGCACTATAAGTGCACGGCACCATAAGAAGAAGAAGTAGGTAAAAGTACGCTACCTTTGATGATGAATGTAGTCTCTTTCTTCTTTCTCCAGAGCATCATTATCAGTCTGGCTTTAGAACCCTGGGTGGGTTCTAGCCTCCTCAAGCATTTCTCTACAGTCGTCTCTATCCATTGCCTTCCTCCACCAAGCACTTATTCCCATATTTCTCATGTCTTCATCGATGTTATCAAGGAACCTTTTTCTGGGTTCTCTTCTTCTCGGTGATATAGTACCGTGGAAAATATTTTATACGCTGCATTTGGAAGTGTAATTCCTCTGTGGTTAGAGCATTCAAAATTATTGTGTACGGTGCAAAGTATTTCAATCATTGAGGAGGGATTTCTGTGTCCATATTTCTTTTATAAGCTGGTGTAATGCCATTATGGTATCATGAGTACCTTCTTTGTATAGGTTAGTATTACTGAGTGTTAGTGCCCAGAAATGACTTCGTGTCTCTTAACTATGCTAGGCCACTGTCTGCCGGGCCGTGTCGACGGGACCGTAACGCACACACACACACACACACACACACAAACGTTAATTAAACTAAATATGAAAATAAATAATTCATAAAATACTTTAATACGTAATGGATATTTGTAAGTGTGCAAGATCCAGCGAAAGAGGCCGAGGAAAAAGAAGTAGAAAGATCCATACGAAGTGTATGATATAATTTAACGACACGATACTATTGATGTGAAGATTAGGTAACTTTGAAGAAACTTGGAGAATTCCGGGAACTAATGGAGCCAATCCAATTGACGCTGTGAATTGGGATGGCTTCGCAAATAGATTTACAACAGATATATTTAACGGAAGACCGTATTGTAGGGTAAATTATGACTTATGCCAACACTTGAAACAGCTATTTATAGAAACTTAGGAATAAAACAGAGAATGCAGAGAAAAAATGAAAACTACTGAAATCTATCATGAAAAATTTGTAATAAAACTGTCGGAAACATCAAGATAGAAATAAGAAGGCTATGCACTCGGGAGAGTCCAATATCTAGGACCAATAACAAATACCAAGAAGAAATATAAGTATGTTAAACAAGTGTTTCATAAAAACTGATCTTTCTGATTTTGATACGTGTTTTTCTATTTTGTGGCTATGTTTAATGTCTGTATGAAACAACAATAACAATACAAAAAACGGAATCGCATGGAACGATTTAGATCAAAAGAATTTGAACTAAAACAGGAACAGAATGAAAAAGATTCAATATCGACGGTACTTTTTCATTTTACACTTAAACAATTTTTAACTGGATTGAAGATAATAAAAAAAATATCACTTCTCCTCCGATATTGCATATATTTTAATGTTTGAATGTAACCAGTTACCCTAAGTAAAAACTTCCAGATCATTATTGATAATAAAAATACTTGTGTGAAGGTTACACAAATACTACCAACACAAATACGAGTCGAAAAAATCGTTCTCCGGGCAGGATGACCGAGTTTGTTTAGTATTAGTTACTTCAAGTTAAAAAATATTCGCCATGTGAAATAATAGTCGCGAAATTTGTCTTGATTGATGGTTTTTGGTGCAATAAATAATTTGACAAAGAACAGTGTGTAGTATGTAGTCCTATTCTGAGTGTAGTTTATAATTGCTCAACCATAACTGGAGTTGGAGAGACAACCATTTATAGAAGAACCGGAAACGTCAACAGGACGAAAAATTCAGCAAATAGACGATATTGTAAATAGAAAAATTCGAAGAAAAGTTATTTCATTTTATTTTCAAAATAAAATACTTTGGACAAATATGTAGCAGACATTACGATTGATTCAAATCATCTCTTAATGACGTGGATGAACGTCAATTAACATTAAACAACATAATTTAAGATTTTATCACAGTTTAACTCCTAAATCTCACCTCCTAGATTAGTTATAATTAATATAATGTCATGGGATACCGTGTCTCTACTGGTTTGTATGGAAATTTGGATTTAGGTTGTACTTACTCTCCACTTCAAAATTGAACTTGTGCCGTTGGTTGCTTTTTATTTTTTAACTTTATCAAATAAAAGACAGATATCGAGCACAGTTTTTTATTAAATCTTGCCCAAGTACTTTCGCTCCTAGAGCATCTTTATAAACTCCTGGACAAAATTAACGCATCACTTTAATTAATCTAAATATTTACAATATGAACACAAAATAAAACTAAGTTACATTGAAATAATAAACATCTACAAATAAGTCTAACATGACCTTAATTTACCTTATTGTTTCTTCAAAAATTTGTTTTTGCCAGAAATGCGTAAATATAGCATAACTCCAAATTGCAAAAAGAAAAAAATCAGTAAATTAACACAATAAAATGCATCTGGGTCAACACTAAGACCGTGTAGGCCCTACTCTACTTCTTATGACTGCATTTATGCGTCGAGGCATGCTTGATATCAAATGTTCAACAAAAGCTTGCGGAATATTCTCCCATTTTTCAATAATGGCCTCAATGAGTTGGTTGTGATTTTCAATTCAATTCGAATCTTTTTTTGAGATAGTCCCATAGATGCTCTATAGGATTCATGTCCGGACTGTTAGGTGGCCACTCTAATAATGAAATATCAACATCATTTAGGTAGCCAATAACCTGTCGACCACATGAGGACAAGCGTTGTCTTGCATGAATAAAAAAGTAGGTCCAAGAAACGGAGCAAAAGGTATTACATGTTCGACAATAATGTTGTCTAAGTAATAATGGGCATTCATAGACCTAGTACGTATGGGAACCAACTCCATACGGGCTTCAAAACAAATTTCCCCCCCAAAAATTTTAGAGCCACCACCAAAAGGTACTTTAGGAGAGATATTGCATTTGGTAAACCTTTCTCCTCGCCTTCGCCAGACACGCTTACGACCATCTGGAGCTTTTAGGCTTACTCTAGTCTCATCGGAGAAACGAACTCGTTTCCAATCATCGATGGTCCAATTTTGATGCAATCTTGCAAAATCAATCTCTGAACCCTGTGTTCTCTGGTAAGCAAGGGTTTTTTGGCCGGTTTCCTGTTGCTTAATTCTGCTTCATGTAAACGTTTTTATATCGTGAGACGATATTGCAACATTTCGAACATCTGCTAGTTCATTTTTTAGCAAATTGCTGGTGACTCTCCTATCTCTCAGAGCACGTTGTCTCAAAAAAGATCATCAATTTGATTAGTACAACGTTTTCGCCCTTGCCCTCATTATATCGCCTCACCTTGCGACTGATGCTGGAATGATGTCTTCCTAACAAACCTGCAACGTATCGAATTAGGAGAGTCGATGCTCGCACTGCCTCCTCCATTGACAAATTTTTTTGGCGGTTCATTTTTTTATTTGATCTTTAGACAAATGAACTTCCAAATATGCATGTGATGAAAAATATCACAATAAAAAGCTTGTGTCTCACAAGCACTTTGCTTTAATCGGCACTCTGTATGAAAGTTTAACTCACTTTTAGTCTAAAACGAAGTTTAACACAAATTATTGTTGAAAAAAGACATGAGTGGTGCGTTAATTTTGTCCACGAGTTTATTTCGTGGGCATTTTGTCAAAATTAGGCTATCCAAAAATTTGGTGAATGTCATAAACATTAAATAATACATTTACACAACACGAGACAAAGGACAAACAGTTTATATTTTTGTCTATAAATTTGAAGAAGCTCCATAGTGGGTGACAGCAGGAGAGAGAATCTTATTCATTCTCTCTTTTTTTGTTTTTATCTATTTTGCTACAATTCAAAGTTTATAAAGACTCAGCCATTTCAATATTTTGTTATTAATGATATAGTTTAATGTATTATCAATCCAGCTCTTTGGGTCAATATGAACGATCGTGAAGATGAACGTTTTCAATAAATTTTTGTTTGTCTGAACATTTAGTTGTTAGGGCTCGTAGTTGAAATCCTTGAACGACTCACCAATCACGAGTATATGTAAACTTTAAACAGCAATATCTTAACCAATTTTTGTCTTCAGAATAACAAAAAAAAAGCACCAAAATATTCAGAAAAGCAAAACCTATATTTTTTTTACTCTTCAAGATTTTTGGTATCCCTAAAGTTATTTTGATAAAAGGCACTGTTTAGGCTTTAAAAAAAAACAAAAATAAAGCTTTTTTAAATACTTTTAAAAAATTTTGATGAGTTTTCCCCAAAAAGTCATTTTTTAGTTATTTAACGTTGAAATATTCGATTTGAAATTTGACAAATAAGAATCTACTTTTTAAGAGCTTTAACTCTGCTTCTATTGGGTCCCCAGACTTATAAATATGTACACCATTTTTTTTATAAGCTACGTTTTTGCTAAGCATATTTTTTTATCAACCCATCTGAAAGGGTGGTTTTTATTTTGAAAAATAAACATTTTCACTCGCAAATTACTCAAAAAGTATTGACTTATTGGAAAAACTCTATAGAATAATATAGAATTATTTTGAACATATGTCTTTTCACCCCTGAAAAGGGGTGGCTTTCATCCTCCAAGTAAAAGCAACCCTACTTAAGCCCAAATGTGAAGTAGAGGTAAGAAGAACCTAAATCCAAATTTTCACACAAATCCGTCGTGGCGAGGAAAATTACACTCCAACACAGTCATTTACTAGAGTAATAATTTTTATAAAAGTTTATTAATCTCTTCTAATTAACTTATTGGATTTTTTATGTGTACTAATTTTTTTAATAAGAGAAAAATAACAAGTCTAATGTGTATGCGTCAAAAAAATTTAGTTTTTGTTGATAGAAAAAGTTCGATAATAGTATCGCCAAAGTTTAAAAAGTGAGATTCTGGGAGGTTTATATTTGCAGATGGTTAAGACTATGAAATAGCATAGTGGCGAATACAAGACTTATTTGATAAATGTGTGGGTACATTTGCACACAGAGATGGCGAAAATTATGAAGAATCTCCTTTATGGGTATGGGAAGTACAATAATAGTACACAGCGATATGTCAACTGTCGTTTCAAAGTATTCCAATACAAGAAAGTGTATGATTTTCCTAGATCGTTAAAGATTTGCTTAGATCGCAACGACAATGGTTGGTGAGCAAAAATTATCGTCAGAATATGTTGAGTGTTGTTGAAAATCCTGATGTCTCGGTTTGCTCTTAGTAACATTTTTTGCATTGTGAAAATCTGCAGTTTACCAAACGCTCAAAAATAAAAGTTAGTATTCCTTCAAACCTAATGTAATGCAAGATCTCTGGGCAGATGACACCGACAGAAGATCGAAGTTTTGTGAAACGATTGCAAATTTGCTGGGAAGAGATCCCAACATAAAAGTATTCTGTTTTCTGACGAAGGAAACATTTTATTTACTCGGAACCGTTAATAAAGAAAGTACATGCTTTTGGAGTCCGGAATATTAACATTGATCCAAGGTCATACACAGGTGCCACAAAAATTAATATTTGGGCTGGAATTGTTGGAAATAGGATAGTGTACCATACGTTTTCGATGACAATTTGTATGCAAATGCTTACCTAGACTTTTTTCGTTTTGACTTATCTCAGTCTCAGCAGTGACGTGTTCTAATGTAGACAATCCGGATGTACTATCTAATAACATATGCAACAAGATGGTGCCCGCATTTTAGGAATGATATGCAGAATTATCTTCAAGAAATATTCGAATTCGATGGATAGGATAGGATAGAAGAGGGTTTATTGAATGGCCTCCTTGTTCTCCGGATTTTACCCTCTTAGACTTTTGTTTGCAGGGTTTTAAAAAGCAGAGTATGGCAGAGTACAGCAGAGCAAGCTGCATTACGGCAAGCAGAGTAATGGAAAAAATAAATGAGTGTTAAATAAACGAGAACAAGAAAAACTATTCTTTAGAAATAAGCCACGATTTTACTTTCGAATAAGTTTATTTTGACGTTTCGAGTTTCACTTCGGAAATCGTTGTAAAAATGACTATATTTGAGAATTTTGAGAACAATTTCCGTAGAAATCGAAAAGTCAAAAATAAACGTATTTTAAACTAAAATTGTGGTTCATTTACAATAAAAATAGTAAATTGCATTAAGATGCCACAAGAAAATACTTCCAGAAGAATAATGAATTGGTTCAACAGCAATTGTTACATATTCTTGAATATTTCATAGAATAGTTATAGAAGGATAGCTAAACCTTCTCTAATTATTAACAAGCTAAATCTTCTCTGAAAGAGAAGGAGGTTACAACATAAACAATCAACAAAATCTACAACGTCAATTACACAGTGAAGACCCACCAAGAGAAGAAGTGTCAAATGTCATCCTAAAACTGAAAGACAATAAAGCCCCATGAACCGATGAAATCTGTTCGGAAATCATTAAAAAAGTGGTGATCAACTTTTTGCAGCAATTCATAAACTAATAGTACTTTCATGGCAGAATGAATTGGTATAAGAAAAGTGGCTAAAGGGAATAATATGTCCATTGTATAAAAAGGGTGATCAACTGGAGTGTAAGAACTATACAGGCGTTACTCTGTTAGCATCTGCGTATAACATTTTTGGCAATGTATTGTTTGAAAGACTTAAACATTTTACAAAGTATATTATTGGTCAATATCAATGCGGAATTATTGCTGGAAAGTCAACTGCACATCAAATTCAAGCACATAGACAGATTCTAGAAAAGTCACTAGAATATAACATAGATACACACCATCTCTTCGTCGACTTCAAAGCAGCCTATGACAGTGTGAAAAGAACTGCATTATATAATGCAATGATAGACTTTAGGATCCCACCTAAGTTAATTAAGTCGATCCAACAAACAATGCAAACCGTAAGCTCATGCGTTAGAATTGAAGGAGAAAACTATACGTTCTTTGATATTAATAATGGCCTAAGACAGGGGGAGGCGCCGGCCTTTTTTAATATTGCCTTGGAAAAAGCAATCAGACAATTAAATATTTGAATGAATGGAACTCTTTTTAATAGATTGATGCAAATTCTCGCATTGCCTGACGATATAGTTATAATGGGCAGAAGTATGATAGACATGGTACAGTATTTTACAAGGTTTGCGGACGCGGCAAGTAAATTAGGACTTGTGGTAAACGAGCAAAAAAAAACAAATATATGTTGGTTTCTAAAAACCCCCGAAATATCCAACGGAGAATTCAAATTAACAACTATACCTTTGAGCAGGTCAAAGAAATCACATGTCTTGGATCGCTAGTCAACGCAATAAACACGACAAGCGACGAACTAAAAAGATGCATAGCAATAGCAGACAGAACTGTTGACGGTCTCCAGAAACATTAAAAAATAAAAATATAAGACGTGCAGTAAAGCTCAATATATACAAGACCTTAATAAGATCGGTTTTGATATATGGGGCTGAAACGTGGACCTTATCTGAAAATGATGAAAGGCTTCTTGGTATTTTTGAGAGAAAAATTCTTAGAAGGTTTTTTGGGACCATAAATGAAAATGGGCTATGGCGTCGAAGATACAATTTTGAATTATATCAGTTATACACCGATCCAAATACTGCGAAATTCGTTAAAGTGGAGATGGGTTGGACATATTGCTAGGATGTCAGATCGCAAATACACGAAGAGATTAACATTTTCAAAACCATAGGGGAACAAGAAGTAAAGGACGACCACGAAGGAGATTGATTGATGATGTTGAAGAAGACCTACAGATCCTAAGGGTGAGAAGATAGAAGGAAGTTGCCAGGAATCGACAGAACTGGCGACTTCTTTGTGAGCAGGCCAAGATCCATAACGAATTCTCGAGCCACCTATGATGATGATGAAATCTTCTCTGACAAGACCGTGCATCAATTAAATCTAGAGTCTGCAAAAAACTAGCCCCTATACACGCTCTTGGTCAAAAAAAAAATCCGGACACTTGCGTTTTGTATAAAAATATATTATATGTATAATATGAAAATTACTCGCGAAGAACCGAGAAATTAGTAATTTTCATTAACATGACCGCGGAAATTTATCCGAACATATCCGTTTAATCATCATCTCATAATCCAAAATTCATGTTACTAATAAGAAAAATTGGTGAGAATTTTAAACCATTTTGTTTAAAGCAATCATTTTACAAACTTTAAACTAATATTGTACATTACCTCCGACTATATAACAACTATAACAAAGATCTCTTTTGTTTAATTTTGTGTATAATATTAGCCGCTTTTAATTTGCCAAACATCATTAACACCGAAAGTTAGTTTGTGGAACACAAAACTATTACAAACACTATCTAATTCGGTGTTTGTTTTAATAGTAGCTGTGCAAAAATTTCGGTTATTTTCATCGATTGGATGATGTGCTAATATTTAAAGTAGTAAAGTGGTGTTTGTTTTTATTGCGTAATGGTTGAAAGCGAATTAAAAATATGTAGAGTAGGTATGCGTGCAAAACCAATTAGGAGTTTTTTTAATGTCGTTTTTTAGATAAATAATCTACAATTAACTGTAAAATAAATTAATTATTATTTGAATGATCTTCTTCGTTCAAATAGAGATGTATTTGTTGTTTGTTCCGACAACTTACTACTACAAACAACGATTGCAATCAAATGAGGTTTCCGCAAAAAGTGAAAGACACTACAAATCAAAGAAAATCGCAGCTCCAGGGCACATGAGATTCTCGAAATAAGATGTCATGATTTCATGTCTGAAGATCAAAGAGGTCACGACTCGTGGAGATAATACCTTCCTGACCCCCAAGCTACCTCCACCCCTTCTCAATCGCAGACATAACGTCGGGGAGGCTTTACTTGTTCTTTGATCTTGGGTGTCCTAGGAAATGGGGACTCCGAAAAGCCCTTCTGCTGCGATAGGTGATCTCTGGTGAAATTAGCACAATCTGTTGGGTTAAATGCGGCTATTCAGAATTTAAGTTGATATAAGGTTGAATGCTCGAATAAATGAACTTCAAGAGAATGCATTCTCTCTCCTGATGCCATCCATAATGTAGCTTCGTCTATTTAAAAAAAAACTGTTTGTCCTTGTGTAGTGTAATGTACAATTTTATGTTTATGACATTCTCAATTTGTGGTGAGGATGTCCTGAAATTGCATCATTTGTTGGGCTAGTGCTCCCACGGAGAATTGTTGTTGGGCTTGTTCTGTTTGTTGTATTCTGAGCGCATGATCTTCTTGCCTTTGATTTTTTTTGTCTAGTATACATTTTTCTGCATTTTACAATCTTGTGTTTAAATGTTTATTTAATTTTTCTTTTAACATCTTCTAATGTATTGACATGTAGGATAAGTCGGTAGTTTATCTTAAAGCTGCTACATCGTTTTCGTGCACTGTAATCATTTAAGCCTTAACCCATTTTTATCTTCTTCCTTTAAGATCTTTTTGTTAACTGTCATTGCTTCCATGTCCCTTTGTGCCAGAGAACCTTAAATTTTTTTGGTACATATGCCTTCTGGCAGTTCTCCTGATACCAATTTTTTAGACTTTTTATGGTCGATAGGAAAAGCAACCCATTCTATTTTGTTCTCCTTTTCATAGTATTTGTCTAGCAGCACATATTTCTAGAATCCTGTATGCTGTTGGTTTGTATGAAATAGAATGTTTCATATCTGCTTCGAAAATTGCCTAGCTCCTACTGTTTTATCTAGGTGGTCTTCTTACTCGTTTCTTTATGTTTTCTTTAGCTGGTGTTGATCTTTTTCTTATCTTTATTGGGACTTAAAAGTATTTCTCCTTATTTTTATGTTTTATTTTTAAATTGGAGCTTCCCTATGAGTTTTTATTGGGTGGCCAGTTCTTATTTTTCATCTTTTTTTTTTCTTTTGCAATACTACTGTGAATTCACTTTTTTCTTTTTTATTTTCCAACTCTCAGAAGAAGAAAGAAATGGACTAAATTTTTGAATAGATTTTTAAAAGTTTGGTCTGCATCTTCTTTGTATATATTCCTAAATATTCCGTTTTTCTACACTTGTGTTAAAATATTGCTAATAGTAAATAGCACTTATGCCTCGTTATTTATTCTTGAAACAAAAAATTAAAATTGTTTTTATTGTTCACATAAAATTCACACAAAAATTAAGAGCATAAATGTGGCACCCTCGAAATACTATAATAATAATTTTTCCGTTGTGTCACAATAATTCGTCCTATATATTTTTTAAAACACTAGATCATATTTATATTTATTATATTGCAACTCTCCTGATCATTCCCTGGCGACGTTCCAAAAACAACAAGATGAACCATTTTTATTGTTTTGTATGTTACCTGCTGATTTAATATTTTCAAAAATTTAATGTTTACAAGCACCATGTGTGACAGTTTTAAAATTTGTTTCTGTTTTGCTTGTTAGATGAGTAAGTTTGAAAGATTTCCACATGCTATTAAACGTTTTATAAATATAGCTTTGATATAACCTATGAGCAAAAATACACGTTTCTTATAAACATCAGTTAAATTATAAACATCATCTCTATTGAAATACATATTGTTAAAAGTAAACTAATTATTTAGAACTTCGTCTGCAGGTGGATGTTTTCCAAAGTTCTCTTTCTCGTTCTCGTTCTAAAACGTGTTTAAAATAGCTTAATTCTTCAATACTCTTCCAGTTTAAATCATAATGTTTTTCTATCAATTTTCTAACAACTGCTTTTTCTTGTTTTACTTATAAAGTAAATCTTTGCCTTGAAAAGATCATAAACACATTAAACCTTGCAATAATAAATGATGGTAGCAGCACACACTTAAATGTATCGACATTTCTTCTATAAATATCTCACTCTGTACGCCAACTCTTCAATTAAATCACAATTGGTATGTAGAAAAAAAATTATATGGGAGTGATCACTTCCCAATTTTAATAGAAAAACACTCGATGAAACCTACGCCAGTTACACCTGATCCGAAATGGAGGCTAGATAAAGCTGATTGGCGCAGTTTTCAAGAAATTATCCGTAACGGATCATCAAAAATTTGCTTAGAAAATTCAATAGACGAAATAATTCTACAGTTCAATAAACTCATAACGGAAGCAGCTCTAGAAGCGATAGGTAAAACAAAGTTTATAAAAAGAAATAAAGTAACTCCCTGGTGGACTGAAGATTTTAAAGAAGCTATTAAGGAAAGTAAGAAAGCTTTTCAAAAGTACAAAAGGTGCAAAAGCCTAGAAAACTCATTAATCTTAAAGAATATAGGGCTAGAGCCAAACTGATTACCACGAGATCTAAAAGACAATCCTGGATAAAATATGTAGAAACGATCAATTATTACATATCCTTAACAAACATATGGAGGAAAATAAAAAATATAACAGGCACTAGCTCATATCAAGGAATCGATTCATTAGAAGTAGAAAATAAATCGTCAATAACAAACCATGCAGAAATCGTAAAAAAAATAGCGGAAACATTCAAGTTAACATCCACAAATTCTAACTATGATAAAGATTTCATAACATACAAAGAACAAAAAGAAACCATCCCTATTAACGTAGTAAACAACAATGAACCTATAAATGCACTTATCACAATCAGAGAACTAAGAGAGATGGTAGATTCTTTAAAGGACACATCCCCTGGCCCCGATGACATCCCAGCTTCTTTTTTGAAACACCGTCCTGACGAAGCAGTAGAAATATTATTAAAAATATATAAACGTATATGGACCAAATATGAATTTCCCAATTTATGGAAAACAGCCATAACTATTCCCATCTTAAAATCTAATAAGCCACAAAACAAAGCAGATTCTTATCGTCCAGTGTCTCTGACTTGTGTAATGTGTAAGCTTTTAGAAAAAATTATAAATAAACGTTTATTGTGGTGTCTGGAAGAAAATAACCAACTGATTAATGAACAATCTGGATTTCGTCCTTTAAGATCGACTACCGACAATTTAGTAGATATAGAATCACATATTAATAACGCATTCTACAACAACCAAAAATGTATTGCAATTTATTTTGATTTGCACAAAGCATTTGATATGGCTTAGCATCACAAAATAATTTCAACACTGGAATCATGCGGCTATCAAGGAAATATACTTGCTTTTATTAAAAATTTTCTCCTAAATAGAAATTTCAAGGTAAAAGTAAACGGACTTCTATCTAATGTGAAATATCAAACAAATGGTACACCCCAAGGCTTGGTAATCAGCCCGATGCTTTTCCTTATAACTATCAATGTTATAATCAAATCAATGAACAAACCCATTCAAGCGAGATTGTACGCGGATGATCTTATAATATTCTTAAATGGATACAATATACAGAGTATGGACAAATTATTACAAGATCAACTCGATAAATTTATAGCATGATCTAAAAGGAGTGGTTTTCAATTTGCTTCATCTAAAACTCGCATCATATTCTCAAAGAGACCAAAACAGATAAAAGAAATACCTACTTTAAAACTTGGTGGTCAAACACTTGAATATGTAAACACAATTAAATCTCTAGGTCTAATATTTGATCAAGCTCTAACCTGGAAGCACCACATCAAATATATATCAGCTATATGTCAAAAAAAGACTAAACCTCTTGAAATGTCTTTCTGGTATGAACTGGGGAGCAGACGGTAGAACTCTACTCATACTATATAAAAATTTGATCCGCTCTAAGATCGATTATGGATGCCACGCTTACTCGTGTGCTTCAACAACTCTAAAAGTTTTAGACACCATTCAAAACACCTTAGACACCTTCAGGCCGAACTGGGTGAACTAGCATTAGATTTACGAAGACAGGAATTAATGCTCTCATATGCATCGACGCAGTACTCTTTACAATATCACCAAACCATTCGCTGCTCGAATATCCATCGCGCAAAAACCCACATTCCCTTTTACGAAAGATGCAGACGAATCATAAATGAATTAAACATTAAAGTCTTCAAAATCTATCCTAGCAAGATGCCAACTTCCCCTCCTTGGCTAATGTCTTCTCCTCACATAAATTTGGATCTATTATCAGAAAATAAAAAAGAAAGCAATTGTCATCTAATTAATTCTAAATATCAAACGTTAATTTCTCAATCTTTTTCCTTCAAACAGTTATTCACAGATGGATCTAAAACAGAACGTTGTGTAGCATCTGCCTTTGTAACAAATGATGAAATAAAGAAATATAAACTAGCGGAGACTAATATTATTTTAACAGGAGAACTCTTCGCAATATATAAAGCCATATGTCGTTACAAAATGTCCTGAAACTAATTTCTTAATAATTACTGGCTCACTAAGTTCTCTAGAAATCATCTCAAAAATCTATTCTTCCCATCCTGTGGCCAAACTCATTAGACAAGAATTGCATAATCTAAACCACAGAAATATTGCTCTCCTGTGGGTGCCATCTCATGTTGGAATCACGGGAAACGATTTGGCGGATAAATATGCACGAGAAGCCTTAGAGGACACAACTATTGAATTCTATCCAAAAACTCCAGCGACAGATCTCAAATCATATTTCCACAGCAAAATAGTCAACCTATGGAATAGCAGATGGTGTAAAAAATTACTTGAGATAAAACCAATATTTCAACCATGGTCTGATAGTTCCACCAATCGTTTTTCTCAGGTTATCATCACACGACTGCGGCTTGGTTATTACTTTTTCTTTTTTTCGTTAAGAGCCTTACAGGCTGATGCGAGTTTGTAAATAAAAAAAAATCTTTGCCTTTTAAAGCACGTGGTCTAAGAGATTTATTCATTAAGAGCGGTTTCAACATCCAATCTCCTGATATATTGCTACGAAGTATGTAATAACGTTATTCGATCTTTACTTGCTTTATGTCCACTTGCAGTTTTTTCGTCCTTTGCGATGTTAGTACGGTTAGGCATTATTTTCCAATACAGTCCCGTTTCATCAACGTTAAATACTTGATCGGCATAATAATCCTCATCTTCAATAATTTTTGCTAACTCCTGTGCATTTATGCATTTATTTTTATACACGATTAGCCATCCTTTGCTAGCTGAACATTTTTACCAGCTTGGGAAGTGGAAATTGGAGGCTCTGGTTTCATTAACTCATTAAACTGAACAGCTTTTTCCTGGAATCAATAACCACTTACAGGAATTCTTCTTTGAATTAGTTCCTCAATCCAAAGTGCGATGACTCTTTCTATTCTTTTTAATAATACATCCCTTGAGTAAGATAAAAATTTGGTGCTTAATTTTGTACCAGAAATTATAAATTTCTTCTTAATTGCTCTTACAGTTAATTCGCCTAAATTAAAATGTTTTGTGATGATCCGTCTCCTTTTCATAAGCGATCTTACATTGCAATTTTCGTTTCCAACGAAACTGATTGTCTTTAATGTTTTTTTTTCTTCACTGGGCCAAATGAAATCTTAAAAAAGAAGTAAAAAAATTAGTCTGGAAGACCAAAAAATGTTTGGATAAAAGACAAATCGCATAAAAATAATTCGTATAAAAAGAGACCTTATCATATAATTCCACTTTAGAAGCTTGCTTTAGATTTGACTAACATTGTCTATTGAGACGATTATTTAATAATATGGACACAATAATAGATTTAAAACTTTGCTGTAGTATACTAACTAAAATAACTTGCTATATACATATACATAGATTTATCAAGTTTCCGAAAAAAAAAAACGACTTCTTCAGTAAGCTAGAGACTAGCGAAAATAGCAAGGAAATGTCCGCTTCCAAAAATGTACAGAATAAGTTACGATAACTACATAGATTTACAATTGATATTCCTGTTAATTTTTGTTATCATCCAATTTCCAATATATTATATATAAATGTATATGTTCGTAGAGGAAATAATAAAATTATTAACGGATCTATACAAAACATAAACTGAAATGAATTCAATAATGCCTTGAAATTATTACCGTATCTGAACAATTTACAAAGCCAAACCAACAAATACATCCGAAATGTATCAACATTTGCGTCCTGTCAAAACAATTAGGAAAGACATTATCTACAATTCAATTGTATTTTATGTGTTATTTATAACACAAATGTTTTATAAATACCAAACAACTATCCCGCATTTTAATTTATCCATTATCTCATTGCCGATGTGTGACAGATGCTGCCGCAATCTTATGCATCATCTTTGTATTCGAACGATAAAACTACTTAATATAAGTTTCCGCAATGTGTAAACCGAATATTTTACGGAGATTTGTCCGTTCGTACATGGTTCATGTAACAGAAACACACGAGGAACTGTCCTCCGCAGAGGCGTAGGTTGTTGTTGGATATTTTAAAAAATGTGCTACACCAGAGGCTGATTTCTGGTACCGTTACAATAAGGAACTGTTTGCTCTAAGTCTAAGCCATACATAATGTGAAAGGATTTAGTAGCTATAATACGAGATTATTCTTTATGGTTTGTTTACTACGGACACGTGTCAACTAAAGAAGGGGATTTGGAACGAAAAAAATATGTGACTCTATCTTTAATAGTATATTTTAGCGTTGTTTATACGAGTAGCACAATTTTTTGGTAACGATAGTCATTAATATCTACGAAGACGAGGACATGATCACTAAAGACTGCTTAAAGCTTAAAGCTTAAACAACACTTTCAATAATTGATGATGGCAACAGACTTTAGTATTCAAAAAATCAAATGGATTACATGCTTATAAAGAAACGTTTTAGGAATACTGTCAGTAGTCACTACATTTTCAAGAATTGGTTATTAAACAAGAGTACAACGTTCTTTAATGACTGTTAAAAGCAGAATGTAATTCCCTTGCAATCGTCGGTATTCGCTGGATCAAGACATCTTTGTATTTTTCCTTGATGATCGTCGCCTTAATAATAATAATAATAATAATACTTTATTTCCTTTTTGACAAATACAATTTGTATAGGATCAGTCACAGTTTAGAAAACAAAATAAGTAAATATAAATGTAAATCTAAAATTACGCTAAACCTAACATTACAAGACAAACACAAATAGAAAATGTAAAATTACTAGTATATACTTAAAATAATGTCAACTAGTAAAATATTCATCAACAGAATAAAACGTATTCTGCAATAAAAATCTTTTAAAGTTAATTTAAATATTTTCATTTTCTTACATTTTTTTATTGGATCGGGTAACTTATTATATATTCTTTGACCTATTATTGCAGGTGAGTAAAAATGCATATTTCCTTTAGAAAAAGGCACATGTAATTTTTTATTCTGCCTTGTATTTATATCGTGAATTTAACTATTAGTTTTAAATTTCTCAAGATTTGAATGAATAAAAACACAAACTTCAAAAATATATAAACACGGCACAGTTAAAAGTTTATATCTAGTAAAGTAACTCTTACAGCTAGTGATTCGAGAAATACCAGCAATACAACGGACTATTCTCTTTTGAGACAGAAAGACTTCACCGAATTTACAAGACCTACCCCAAAATACTATGCCATACCGCAAACGAGACTCCACCTGAGCATAATACAGCATAATTAGCTGTTTTTCACTTAGTATATCTTTGAGGTTTCGAAGTAGGTAGCATGATGAGTTTATTTTGGAAATAATATCATCACATTGCCTTTTCCAGTTGAGACATTCATCAACATACAAACCCAAAAACTTTAGGCAATGAACTTTTTCAATTTGTTTAGAAAATATTGATAGTTCGATATCTAACAGATGTTTCTGTCTATTGTGGAAATGAATAGCATGCGTTTTATCCGCATTAAGATGTAAGTAATTCGAGGAAAACCAATTACTAAGATCACACAAAAGTTCGTTACATTTATTTTCAAGAGATATATGTGATTTATCTGATATAAGTATTGAAGTATCATCTGCATAAAGTGTAAACTGTACAGCAGAATTTATTGAGACAATATCATTTAAGTAAATAAGAAATAATATTGGGCCAATTACAGAACCTTGTGGAACACCCATATGAATGTAAATGTAATCTGATTTGCAAATATTTACTGATTGTTGGGATACATCTGTTAAGGAGACATACTGACAACGTTCTGATAGGTAGGATTCTATCCATTTTAGAGAGAGATCTTTTATTCCAATATTTTCTAACTTATTAATGAGTAACGTATGATCGACACAGTCAAATGCCCTACTGAGATCACAAAAAATCCCGACAGGGCATTCATCCGCAACAATATAGTTAGTTAAAGTCTCATAAAATGAATGAACTGCTGTATTTGTAGACTTACCTGCCTGAAAGCCATGCTGATATTTACTAACAATACCTTTCTCCAATAAATAAGAGTTTAATCTGTTAAGATAACAGTATTCGAATATTTTTGAAAACACTGAAGGGACAGTTATTGGGCGATAATTACTAATATTCTTTGGATCACCTTTCTTATGCACAGGAACGACTTTTCCCAGCTTTAGATAATCCGGGAAAATACCATTGCAAAAAGACAAGTTTATTAGAAATGTTAAAGGTGATAATATGAATGGAATTACTTTTTTTAATAAAAATTGAGGTATTTCATCAAATCCACACGATTTTGAAGGTTTCAATTTTCCTATCAATAATTCACTCAGCTCATTTGGAGTGTAAGGACATAATTGTAAAAAATTGTCATTTTCATTATAAGGCGGTTTCCTTAAAGTACTATTTTGATGACTGGGAATTTTAGAACGTACCTCAATTGGAGCATTCTTAAAGAAAACATTGAACATGTTAGCAACAATAGGGCATTCCTCTATTACACAATTTTCATCTGATTTTAGACATATATTTTTCCTTCTATTATTGTCAACATTATTAGTCACGTCGGCAACAAGTCTCCAGGCACTTTTTGTTGGATTATCTGATGATGAAATAATATTCTGGTAATAATTTTTCTTTGTTAAACATAAAAGTTTCTGGTGTTTCTTTTTTTCTAACTTGTAATATTCACGAAGACACGGACAGGATCTAGATAAAACATGCAAGTTTTTTAAGTTACTACTAGATAAGCGTACTTCAGTGTTTACCCATTTTTTACGATCATTTATAATACGTTTATTTTGCAATGGAAAATTAATGTTAAAATAATACGAAAAAATATCAACAAACACATTAAAAGCCAAATTAGTATCAAGTATACCATAAACAAGATTCCAATCTTCCACCACAAGACTCGTAACAAAATTATCTATCCCACTCTCAGAAAAATATCGCTTTTGACAAGACATAGGCAATTTCGATATATCGATTTCAAGTTCGACTAAAACAGTTCTATGATCAGACACAGTGTTGTCAAGAATACATGATGTACCTAAATTAGAAAAATTTACAAAAATATTATCAATTGTTGTTATGCTGGTATTTGTTACTCTTGTAGGCCATTTGACAAGATTAGTATGTATGTTATAAGCAGATAAGCAATTAAGTAGTTTTGTTTGGTTATTGTTTGACGTTTTCATATCAATATTAAAGTCACCACAAATAATATAACATGCATTTGGCTTGTATAAATGATTTAAAAGACAGTCAAGATTATTTAAAAAAATATTTACATCTCCACACGGAGATCGGTAGCAATTCAATATGTAAAAGATATTATTGTTTTTATCCCTAATTAAAGAACAACAAAACTCTGAATGTTTATCAGAACAAAATTTTTTAAAGATAAAATCTTTTAGCGAAAGCCGCTATCGCTTTATTAAATTAAATGGCCAAATATATGGCCTAGGAGGACAAATTCTTACAGGAAGTCTTCTTACAGGAGGACTTCTTACGGGAAGTTTAACGAATTTGTCCTCCTAGGCCAGAATTTTTTAACATTAATATTATGAGCGTTTACATTTCTCTTTACGAATATTCCTACACCACCTCCTCTTACGGAAGAGTTTCTACAATAACTACTACTCGTAGTAAATCCATCAATGTATACATTATTAATAGAGTCAATGGTTTCCCATAATTCTGTTAGACATAAGATTTCTATATTTTTAAATGTATTAATATCCACAACAATGTCACATATTTTATGGTTATTTATACTTTGAACATTTAATAACATTAATTTAGGGTTAAACATTACCTCTGGAACCTCTGATTTTTCCGTAGGTACAAAAAATTGTTCACACATTAGACTTTTCAGTAATCACATTATTCATTAGACTTTTCAGTCTTGTTCCATTGCACAGTCGAGGTTGATTAATGTTATTCTTCTTCTTCCTCTTTATAAGCAATTCTGCTTGTTCATTGTCGGATTAATACCTCTATGGAAGGTTGTCACTCCATCTGTTGCGCGGTCGTACGATACTTCTTCTTTATAGTTTATTCGTCTTCCGGGTTTGGACCGTGTCATTTGTGAGTGACCCAAAAGTGGGTTCATCTCGACGTTTCGCTACAATTGTATGTAGCTTCTTCAGGAGAACAAAAAAGAAGAAAAAGAAACAAAAGACAGGAAGATGGGTAGTTAGCAACGGTAACTCAGTTACTCAACGCAACCAGAGGCGAATACTAACTACCAAGATGGGCATTTGGTCACAGTAACTCAACTACTCAACTACTTTTCGGATCTCTAGAGATTCGCGGATTTTCCTGGAATAAAAGAAGGGGCTCTTAGAAATAATGTGAGTTTTCTCGAACAAAATGGAATGACCGGTTTCTTGGCAGTGTTCTGCAACTGCAGAATGGGAGAAAAGACCTGATCGAATGCATCTTTGATGCTCTTGAATCCGAGTTTTGACGGAACGACCAGTTTCGCCAATATACACTTGTCCACATGAACAAGGAATAGAATAGACACCACAGGAAGATAGGGGCGGTAATGGGTCCTTAGGAGAGGGTAGATATTGTGAGATTTTCTTGGGTGGTCGAAAAGTAGTCCTGATACCTTCCTTGCGAAGAATTTTGCCAATCCTATCAGTGACACTTCGAATATACGGAAGAAAAGCCACAGGAGTATTACCCGAAGATTCTGAATTTGTCGTCCTAGGGTGTAAAGGGGGATGTAGATGTCGGTGTGTAATATTTTGAATTGTGGACTTGGAGTAACCGTTGGCGACAAGGGTTTTTTGCAGATGGCCAAGTTCTTCTCTAAGGTTGTCAGGTTCAGAAATCGAAATGGCCCGATGGATGAGAGAGTTGATCACAGAATTCTTTTGGGCAGGATGGTGGTGTGATGAAGCATGTAGGTAACGATTCGTGTGAGTCTTTTTTCTATAAACAGAGTGACCCAATCGGCCATTGGACTTGGAGGTGACTAACACATCGAGAAAGGGAAGGGACCGATTATTTTCTACTTCCATTGTGAATTTTATACTCGGATGTTGTGAGTTAAGATGATCTAGGAAGGGAGAAAGGGTATGTTGACCATGGGGCCAGATGATAAATGTATCATCAACGTAGCGGAACCAGACTTTTGGTTTTAAGGGGTAAGATTCTAGGGCTAAAGACTCAAAGGCTTCCATGAAAATGTCAGCAATGACGGGGGAAAGGGGAGAACCCATTGGTGTTCCAGATATTTGTTTGTAGAAATTGCCTCTAAAAGAAAAATATGTTGAAAGGAGGCATTTTTCCGCAAGATCTGCCAAAACCAAAGACTTGTTATCATTGGTCAAGTGATCTCGCAGAACAACTAGAGAGTCATGTATGGGGATATTAGTAAATAGGGATGATACATCGAAACTGACGAGAATGTCTTGGGGATCGACCGTGAGGGAGGAGATTAAGGTGATGAAATGTGTGGAATTTCGGACATAAGAAGAGGTACGACCAGTATAGGTCTTAAACTGATTCGACAAGTACTTTGCGAGTTTGTAGGTAGGAGAGTTAATCGTAGTCACAATGGGACGAAGAGGTACGTTGTCTTTATGGATTTTGGGAAGACCGTAAATTCTGGGGCAGATGGAGTTTTTCGGAACTATGGACTTCTTAACATCATCGGAAAGATCGGATTGTTTGATGGCATGGGAAATTTCGCGTTCGACTCTAGGAGTGGGGTCTCGAGAAATTGTGTTATAACAGGATGTATCCCTAAGTAAGTCGTTTACTTTCTCTATGTAGGAAGGAGTATCCAGGATGACTGTGGCATTACCTTTGTCTGCAGGAAGGATTATTATCTCAGAAAGAGAACGGAGATTTTTGAGAGCTATGAATTCCTCACGAGATATATTGGAAGTAGGGATTTTGGCTGTATCAAGACATTTAGCGACGTCAAAGCGGATACGGTCGGCTGGAATTTTGGGAATTGTGCGGAGTGCCGCTTCCACATTTGAAACTATTTCTTCGGTAGGAATTCTGGAAGGAGTGATAGCAAAATTAAGACCTTTAGATAGAAGACTGCTTTCTGCACTTGTTAATTGGTGAGAAGAAAGATTAACGACGGTGTTACTAAGAGGTGAAAGAGAAGTAGAAGTGGTGGAATGTGATTTTTTCTTAGATACAAGGGATTGGAATTTCTTTTTGTGAGTTTCGTTGCTTAGAAGAAGGATTTTATCGGCTTGATGATAGGAAATGCGGTCTAAAAGTGGCCAATCATCGACACTAAGAATACTGGAGAGTTCAAGATGCAGCTTAAAAAGTTTTTGGGATTGAAAATTAAGGGTTTTTCGAATATGTTGAATCCGTTCACGAAGTAGAGATAGGCTGGCTCGATGTAGAATTCGGGAAGAAGATGGAGAGGAAATGTGATGTTTTAGAACAAGAAAATTGGGAACTAAGTTATTATCACGACATCTAGAGAGGAAGGTGAGCGAAGAAAGTAGAGATGAAACTTTAGAGCGAAGATTGGAGAACTCTGAGGTTTTGCGGAATATAACCTCCCCGTAGAGGTTGGTCAAATGAAATCGTAGGCTTCCACGGCCAGAGTCAGAATTATAGTTTATTCGTCTTCCGGGTTTGGACCGTGTCATTTGTGAGTGACCCAAAAGTGGGTTCATCTCGACGTTTCGCTACAATTGTATGTAGCTTCTTCAGGAGAACAAAAAAGAAGAAAAAGAAACAAAAGACAGGAAGATGGGTAGTTAGCAACGGTAACTCAGTTACTCAACGCAACCAGAGGCGAATACTAACTACCAAGATGGGCATTTGGTCACAGTAACTCAACTACTCAACGCAGCCAGAGGTGAAAACCAAATGCCAGGACAGGGATTCACGTCCAACAGCTCAGAACACTAACGCGTCGAGAGGCAGGGAGTGAATCCGACGATTACTCCGCTACCGCTCTATTTATAGTCGCGGTGACCTGTCGTGTCGGGACGTATCGGCACACTCCGTGGCGCGAACGTCAAGAAGCGCGCGCTGGCCAATCATGTGGCTGCATCGTGGTAGCGGGACCGGACGGCGGCTCTAGACTGGGATTCCAGATGGGAGACAAGTAGTATCCTTCCTCTCGATTGATATTATGTGGATTTTTTCGGATCTCTAGAGATTCGCGGATTTTCCTGGAATAAAAGAAGGGGCTCTTAGAAATAATGTGAGTTTTCTCGAACAAAATGGAATGACCGGTTTCTTGGCAGTGTTCTGCAACTGCAGAATGGGAGAAAAGACCTGATCGAATGCATCTTTGATGCTCTTGAATCCGAGTTTTGACGGAACGACCAGTTTCGCCAATATACACTTGTCCACATGAACAAGGAATAGAATAGACACCACAGGAAGATAGGGGCGGTAATGGGTCCTTAGGAGAGGGTAGATATTGTGAGATTTTCTTGGGTGGTCGAAAAGTAGTCCTGATACCTTCCTTGCGAAGAATTTTGCCAATCCTATCAGTGACACTTCGAATATACGGAAGAAAAGCCACAGGAGTATTACCCGAAGATTCTGAATTTGTCGTCCTAGGGTGTAAAGGGGGATGTAGATGTCGGTGTGTAATATTTTGAATTGTGGACTTGGAGTAACCGTTGGCGACAAGGGTTTTTTGCAGATGGCCAAGTTCTTCTCTAAGGTTGTCAGGTTCAGAAATCGAAATGGCCCGATGGATGAGAGAGTTGATCACAGAATTCTTTTGGGCAGGATGGTGGTGTGATGAAGCATGTAGGTAACGATTCGTGTGAGTCTTTTTTCTATAAACAGAGTGACCCAATCGGCCATTGGACTTGGAGGTGACTAACACATCGAGAAAGGGAAGGGACCGATTATTTTCTACTTCCATTGTGAATTTTATACTCGGATGTTGTGAGTTAAGATGATCTAGGAAGGGAGAAAGGGTATGTTGACCATGGGGCCAGATGATAAATGTATCATCAACGTAGCGGAACCAGACTTTTGGTTTTAAGGGGTAAGATTCTAGGGCTAAAGACTCAAAGGCTTCCATGAAAATGTCAGCAATGACGGGGGAAAGGGGAGAACCCATTGGTGTTCCAGATATTTGTTTGTAGAAATTGCCTCTAAAAGAAAAATATGTTGAAAGGAGGCATTTTTCCGCAAGATCTGCCAAAACCAAAGACTTGTTATCATTGGTCAAGTGATCTCGCAGAACAACTAGAGAGTCATGTATGGGGATATTAGTAAATAGGGATGATACATCGAAACTGACGAGAATGTCTTGGGGATCGACCGTGAGGGAGGAGATTAAGGTGATGAAATGTGTGGAATTTCGGACATAAGAAGAGGTACGACCAGTATAGGTCTTAAACTGATTCGACAAGTACTTTGCGAGTTTGTAGGTAGGAGAGTTAATCGTAGTCACAATGGGACGAAGAGGTACGTTGTCTTTATGGATTTTGGGAAGACCGTAAATTCTGGGGCAGATGGAGTTTTTCGGAACTATGGACTTCTTAACATCATCGGAAAGATCGGATTGTTTGATGGCATGGGAAATTTCGCGTTCGACTCTAGGAGTGGGGTCTCGAGAAATTGTGTTATAACAGGATGTATCCCTAAGTAAGTCGTTTACTTTCTCTATGTAGGAAGGAGTATCCAGGATGACTGTGGCATTACCTTTGTCTGCAGGAAGGATTATTATCTCAGAAAGAGAACGGAGATTTTTGAGAGCTATGAATTCCTCACGAGATATATTGGAAGTAGGGATTTTGGCTGTATCAAGACATTTAGCGACGTCAAAGCGGATACGGTCGGCTGGAATTTTGGGAATTGTGCGGAGTGCCGCTTCCACATTTGAAACTATTTCTTCGGTAGGAATTCTGGAAGGAGTGATAGCAAAATTAAGACCTTTAGATAGAAGACTGCTTTCTGCACTTGTTAATTGGTGAGAAGAAAGATTAACGACGGTGTTACTAAGAGGTGAAAGAGAAGTAGAAGTGGTGGAATGTGATTTTTTCTTAGATACAAGGGATTGGAATTTCTTTTTGTGAGTTTCGTTGCTTAGAAGAAGGATTTTATCGGCTTGATGATAGGAAATGCGGTCTAAAAGTGGCCAATCATCGACACTAAGAATACTGGAGAGTTCAAGATGCAGCTTAAAAAGTTTTTGGGATTGAAAATTAAGGGTTTTTCGAATATGTTGAATCCGTTCACGAAGTAGAGATAGGCTGGCTCGATGTAGAATTCGGGAAGAAGATGGAGAGGAAATGTGATGTTTTAGAACAAGAAAATTGGGAACTAAGTTATTATCACGACATCTAGAGAGGAAGGTGAGCGAAGAAAGTAGAGATGAAACTTTAGAGCGAAGATTGGAGAACTCTGAGGTTTTGCGGAATATAACCTCCCCGTAGAGGTTGGTCAAATGAAATCGTAGGCTTCCACGGCCAGAGTCAGAATTATAGTTTATTCGTCTTCCGGGTTTGGACCGTGTCATTTGTGAGTGACCCAAAAGTGGGTTCATCTCGACGTTTCGCTACAATTGTATGTAGCTTCTTCAGGAGAACAAAAAAGAAGAAAAAGAAACAAAAGACAGGAAGATGGGTAGTTAGCAACGGTAACTCAGTTACTCAACGCAACCAGAGGCGAATACTAACTACCAAGATGGGCATCATCAAGCCGATAAAATCCTTCTTCTAAGCAACGAAACTCACAAAAAGAAATTCCAATCCCTTGTATCTAAGAAAAAATCACATTCCACCACTTCTACTTCTCTTTCACCTCTTAGTAACACCGTCGTTAATCTTTCTTCTCACCAATTAACAAGTGCAGAAAGCAGTCTTCTATCTAAAGGTCTTAATTTTGCTATCACTCCTTCCAGAATTCCTACCGAAGAAATAGTTTCAAATGTGGAAGCGGCACTCCGCACAATTCCCAAAATTCCAGCCGACCGTATCCGCTTTGACGTCGCTAAATGTCTTGATACAGCCAAAATCCCTACTTCCAATATATCTCGTGAGGAATTCATAGCTCTCAAAAATCTCCGTTCTCTTTCTGAGATAATAATCCTTCCTGCAGACAAAGGTAATGCCACAGTCATCCTGGATACTCCTTCCTACATAGAGAAAGTAAACGACTTACTTAGGGATACATCCTGTTATAACACAATTTCTCGAGACCCCACTCCTAGAGTCGAACGCGAAATTTCCCATGCCATCAAACAATCCGATCTTTCCGATGATGTTAAGAAGTCCATAGTTCCGAAAAACTCCATCTGCCCCAGAATTTACGGTCTTCCCAAAATCCATAAAGACAACGTACCTCTTCGTCCCATTGTGACTACGATTAACTCTCCTACCTACAAACTCGCAAAGTACTTGTCGAATCAGTTTAAGACCTATACTGGTCGTACCTCTTCTTATGTCCGAAATTCCACACATTTCATCACCTTAATCTCCTCCCTCACGGTCGATCCCCAAGACATTCTCGTCAGTTTCGATGTATCATCCCTATTTACTAATATCCCCATACATGACTCTCTAGTTGTTCTGCGAGATCACTTGACCAATGATAACAAGTCTTTGGTTTTGGCAGATCTTGCGGAAAAATGCCTCCTTTCAACATATTTTTCTTTTAGAGGCAATTTCTACAAACAAATATCTGGAACACCAATGGGTTCTCCCCTTTCCCCTGTCATTGCTGACATTTTCATGGAAGCCTTTGAGTCTTTAGCCCTAGAATCTTACCCCTTAAAACCAAAAGTCTGGTTCCGCTACGTTGATGATACATTTATCATCTGGCCCCATGGTCAACATACCCTTTCTCCCTTCCTAGATCATCTTAACTCACAACATCCGAGTATAAAATTCACAATGGAAGTAGAAAATAATCGGTCCCTTCCCTTTCTCGATGTGTTAGTCACCTCCAAGTCCAATGGCCGATTGGGTCACTCTGTTTATAGAAAAAAGACTCACACGAATCGTTACCTACATGCTTCATCACACCACCATCCTGCCCAAAAGAATTCTGTGATCAACTCTCTCATCCATCGGGCCATTTCGATTTCTGAACCTGACAACCTTAGAGAAGAACTTGGCCATCTGCAAAAAACCCTTGTCGCCAACGGTTACTCCAAGTCCACAATTCAAAATATTACACACCGACATCTACATCCCCCTTTACACCCTAGGACGACAAATTCAGAATCTTCGGGTAATACTCCTGTGGCTTTTCTTCCGTATATTCGAAGTGTCACTGATAGGATTGGCAAAATTCTTCGCAAGGAAGGTATCAGGACTACTTTTCGACCACCCAAGAAAATCTCACAATATCTACCCTCTCCTAAGGACCCATTACCGCCCCTATCTTCCTGTGGTGTCTATTCTATTCCTTGTTCATGTGGACAAGTGTATATTGGCGAAACTGGTCGTTCCGTCAAAACTCGGATTCAAGAGCATCAAAGATGCATTCGATCAGGTCTTTTCTCCCATTCTGCAGTTGCAGAACACTGCCAAGAAACCGGTCATTCCATTTTGTTCGAGAAAACTCACATTATTTCTAAGAGCCCCTTCTTTTATTCCAGGAAAATCCGCGAATCTCTAGAGATCCGAAAAAATCCACATAATATCAATCGAGAGGAAGGATACTACTTGTCTCCCATCTGGAATCCCAGTCTAGAGCCGCCGTCCGGTCCCGCTACCACGATGCAGCCACATGATTGGCCAGCGCGCGCTTCTTGACGTTCGCGCCACGGAGTGTGCCGATACGTCCCGACACGACAGGTCACCGCGACTATAAATAGAGCGGTAGCGGAGTAATCGTCGGATTCACTCCCTGCCTCTCGACGCGTTAGTGTTCTGAGCTGTTGGACGTGAATCCCTGTCCTGGCATTTGGTTTTCACCTCTGGCTGCGTTGAGTAGTTGAGTTACTGTGACCAAATGCCCATCTTGGTAGTTAGTATTCGCCTCTGGTTGCGTTGAGTAACTGAGTTACCGTTGCTAACTACCCATCTTCCTGTCTTTTGTTTCTTTTTCTTCTTTTTTGTTCTCCTGAAGAAGCTACATACAATTGTAGCGAAACGTCGAGATGAACCCACTTTTGGGTCACTCACAAATGACACGGTCCAAACCCGGAAGACGAATAAACTATAATTCTGACTCTGGCCGTGGAAGCCTACGATTTCATTTGATACTTCTTCTGCCGATTGGTGACATATCTTGCTATTTTGACGACACGGGCCTCCTCCATTCTGCTTATGTGGTTATTTCATTCTTTTTTTCCATTTTGTGTCTATTTATTTATATTTTATGCACTGTACGTTACATTTTTTTCTAATGTCTTTACTTCTCTTTCGATCTCTTAGCCTATTTCCTGTAATTAATAATAAAATTAGCCAAATCAATCCAGTCGTTCTCGAGTTGTTATAAAAAAGTTATAAGTAAAAAATATATGTCTACCACGGATTGTCCTTAATCAACACAGTATTGGTCGATATTAAGTGTATCATATGATAATAATCTGCGACAATATCAGAAGTATTTCTTCATGGTAGTGTATTGTACAGTTTCAAACAAATTGCTGCTTCTTAGTTTCTTTTCTTTCGCCGATTGTTCCCAAGCGTCTTTGGTAAAAGTCTGTAATCTAACGTTTATTCCTACATACAATCTTAAAGAGAGCATATATAGAAAAACGACCCTGAACACAAATGGTACGAATATTTTTGCCACCATTTAATTAAAACATAAACAACTGTTTCGTTCGCAAAAACTTTTTAACTATGCCCCGCTTTATTACAGTTCTAATTTCATTTAACTGCAGCCTTGGGCCATAACAATGACATCATACAGAAATATATCGGTAACGTTTATTTTCGTTCAATAAGGTAACCGAAAATATTTGACACTTGCCAATAAAGTTTATATTTCAATATTGGTTCGCGTTCACCTTCTGGCCGATGTCCAACAGCCGTGCGAATACGTTTAACATTATTTCTTCCATACCTTTGGTACAAGCAGAACGGCGGATTTATTATTAGTGGGGATTTATGAGATATGAGTAATGTTTAAATTGATACTGACACAAATTTGTGTTACTGGGTTAGAAATTTCGTGTTGGGTTCAGTTAAAAATAGGTTTCAAAATAAATACGATGTAAAATACAATCGATTGAAATAATATTGAATGTTTGAAAGATTATTTTGGAACAATTTTATCGGATTTTATGCAATTGCATATGTATAAATGCATAACACTCTATATATAGCACGATTTATTACGCACTTTCATGCCAGTCTTGCATATTTCGCGTTAAATATTGTCTTTGATTAAGCCCTTTTTACCTTTAAATTTGGCTGAATCTGAGGGCTACTGTGGCCATCATTTTACCATCCAAAAGTTATCATTTCATTTGTTGTGCTAACTTCATCTTCAAATGAATGTCAAATACTGTTTTTGTCCTGCTAAATTTTAAACTTTTTGGTTTTCGTTAATGTGTGTGTGTGGAAGGATAATGGCGCGGAATCAAGTCCATTTGCCACAGAAAGTTGTATACAAAACTTTTCTTATAATATGAATACAAAGTTGTGGGTTATGCTGCTTTAAATTTCTATTTTTACTTCTTTAATAAAATTTACTAGAAGTTCTAAGGTGTTTCTATTGGCAGTTAATAAAATGTGTGATAGATTTAATGGAAGAAAATATTTCATTTTAATTAGTTTACGAATTAAATCATCTGATTTTTTTAAATGATTTTTGCAACCGAAGAATATATGGTTGAGATCTCCGTAAGAGTTCTGATCACAACTACATGCCGATGACTGTATAATGCCCAGCTTAGCAAGGTGCGATGGAAATCGCCCATGATTTGTTTTAAGTCGAAAAACACTTGCCGAAACGAATTTTGACGTGGAATAGTTGAAAATATATTGGGGTGGAGATGGTAGGGTTGGATGTATTTTAAAATACGTATTTTGTGAGTTCTCTACAACGTTTTCCCACTGTCGTTCCCATTTTAACATTATTTTATTTTTAATCAAATTAGAGATGTCACGTATTGTACAAATATTACAATGAACTCCGTTTTGTACTGCCTCCTTGGCCAAACTATCAGCTTTTTCATTACCTAGTGTACCTATATGGCCTTTGACCCATACAAATGTTATATTTAATTCTGCTATCAATTTTTTTAAATAGCATAATATAGGGCATTTCATTCTTTCAAATTGTATACTTTTTATTGACTCCAAGGCTGACTTAGAATCAGTTAGTATTACCCCCTCTCGTAAATTATTTGATATTAACCAAGTAATGCCCTTCAAAATTGCTATAAGTTCAGCAGTATATATGCTGCATATTGATGGCAATTTAAACATAAATGATTGTTTTGTATTTTGAATAAAAACCCCACAACCAACTCCGTGTTTTGTTTTAGATCCATCTGTATATATAAATATCTTATTGACTAATCCATCCAATATAGATTTTAAAAGGGTATGGTTTATATGATCATATTCTGTATAATGCGGTATTATAACTCTGTGTGGTTTTATTAGTGATCTAAAGGGTATATTATACATAAGCAATTTTTTATTTTTACTAAAAGAAATGTGATAAGCATTAGTCTCAACAAAATCTTCTGCAAGTGGGAGAGAATTTTTTAGTTTCCAATAGCGGTTTGTTAGGTCTTCTTTTGCAATATCACTTAATTTGTTGATCATGTTTGACTCAAGGGATTTTAGTTTTAAAAGATATTTTTGTGATAACCGTTGCCGACGTAAGTCCAAAGGTAACTCATTACACTCTGCCATTATTGCTTTCACCGGTGATGATACCATCCCACCGATGCAAGTTCTAAGACATTTATATTGAACTCTGTTTATTTTGTTTAGATTGGTATTACAAGAGGATCCGTATAAACAACATCCATAGTCAATGATAGAACGCACGTAGGCTCTATAAAATAATAAAGCTATACCAGGAGCTGCACCCCAACTTCGATTTGTTACACACCTAAGTAAATTGTAGCCTTTCTCACATTTTTTTATTAAGTGACTTATGTGGCTCGACCATAGTAACTTGGTGTCAACAATAATACCTAAATACTTAAACTCTTTAACTACCGACAGGGTACGTCCACACAGAGTTAATCTCTCTGGAGCACGTAGTCTACGCCTGGTAAAAAACATGATAGAGCATTTTTCTGTTGAAAGTGTCATGCCTGTTTCTTCATTTTCGTTAATATATTGATAAATTATCCTGCAAATACAGTCCTTGCTTTGGCAGTTCTTTTATTAAATCCTTAATTACACGACAAGTTTTTGAATAAATAAGGCATCATCTAGAAGAAACGTTCCCCATCTTGTCAAAATGGACTGTGGAGAGAAAAATAACATTCTTCTTCTTGTTGTGTAGACATGATTGTCATGTATTTTATGATGATTCTTATTTTACATATTACATTACTAAAATATGGTCGCTGCCTATATCTGCTTAGTTGAGACATCCTATGTCGATTATTTTTGATGGATGTACAGCTAGCTGGTTCCTAAAAAACCTGATACGACTCTTGGTAAGATTTGATAATTTTGAGCAGTGTATTTTTATTGGTCTGACATTATATTATATTTATTATGACAGACAAATAATAAAATAAACAAACAAACAACAAACAATTGATTACATAATGTTAATTTATAAATTGTAATAATTATTAAGGTCTAAATTTTGATATTATTTTGAATTCCTGCATTTTATAGAGAGTATATAAATGATAGTCTTTACTATCATTTATATACTCTAAAATAGGGTTGTTGTTAATATATTTATTATAATTAACTATGAAATTGTCTTCTTCAGAGAGCTCTTCCCAAACCTGTTGTAAACCGTGCCACAGATCTTCAGCATTTTGAGGTATAAAATTACGCCGATACAACCGTTTTATAATAACCCCCCACACATTCTCGATTGGGTTTAAATCTGGACTGTAGCTGGGCCAGGCAGAGGTTTCGGCTAAGCTTTCTGGGAAACATGAAGTTTTCTAAAATATTCAGATAAGTCTGCCCAACAAACCTGTCATCAATACGCCATATTATTCCCATTCTTCTATAGTGTATTTTTATGTATAAGAGAGTAATAAAACAATAAATTATGTATGCAAATCCCTAAACTGTTGATACGGGTGACTCAATGAAAAACAGATATTTGTTAACAAGTTTACAGAAGTATATAGGAAAACAATTTTAAATTGACTATGACCACCAGGTATAAAGGTTGGAGCAGAATAGAATACAATAGTTGTGAGGGTTACTAATCCCTAAATAAGGTTGCCAGTGTCGGAGTGATGGAGGTTAACAGGTACTAATGAATTTGCAAGAAATGTAAGATGTTTATTTTATTGGTTATATATAACCAATAAAAGTTTAATAAGTACCTACCTATTTGAAAAATAAAGTTTAATTCTTTAGATAAAATAAAACGTTTTATTTTATCTGAAATGAATGCATTCCACGTAGTAAGGGTTTCAACAATCAAACATTTAATTCTTTAATTCCAGGAATCTACGACAGTAATTGACTAGATAATTACCTTTTAAACTTATTCCACAGAAAATGTGATAGTGGGTTTTTCCATTTTGTAGGAAGGTCCAAGTGGCGTATTCAAAATTCTTAACAGTTCACTAAAAGTAGGTACTTCAGTTGCAAGGTGCAGTTTATTGTGTATACTAGTGTTATGGAAAATTTGGAAGTGCCGTGTAAACGCCGAAAAATTGGTCCTTTAACAGTTAATGAAAAAACATTAATATTTAATTGTTTTAAATCATTTACAGACAAACGTTTATGTGAAAGTGTTGATGAGACCGTTGAGTTAGTTAGCAGTACACTTGGTGTTGGGAAATCTACGATTTACAGAGTTATTAAAGAAGAGAAATGTGGTAGTTTTCAAATGCCACGTAATGCTCCAGGGAAACCAAAATTTCAAATAGAATATCATTTTAAAGAAGGACTTCGACGGAAAGTGCATGAATTCTTCTTTAGACAAGAATTTCCAACATTGGATAAAGTTCTTGTCTCAGTTCGAGATGATAAGGATTACCCAGAAATGAGACGAAGTACGTTATGGAAACTTTTAAAAGAAATAGGCTTCCGCTGGAAAAAGAATCCCAGAAAGTCTATTTTATTCGAAAGAAGCGATATTGTCATATGGAGAAGACATTTTCTAAGAACCATAAAGGAAATGAGAAACCAAAAAAGAAAAATATTTTATCTTGATGAAACATGGATCAACGAGGGTCATACACCAAATAAATTTTGGCAGGATGAAACTGTTACAAGTCAAAGGCACGCTTTTGTAAATAACTTATCTACTGGTTTAAACCCACCATCAGGAAAGGGACGCAGGCTGATAATAGTACACATTGGCAGTTCAGACGGTTTTGTTCAAGGTGGTTTATTAACTTTTGAATCAACTCGTACCGGTGACTACCATGAAGACATGAACGCTGATGTCTTTCAAGAATGGTTCGAACAAATGATAGATCTTCTTCCTAAGAACTGTGTAATAGTAATGGACAATGCAAGTTATCACTCCAGACTTATAGAAGGACTGCCCACAACCAAGTGGTTAAAAAAAGACTTGCAGAATTGGCTGAGTTCAAAAAATATTACGTACCATCCCGGATCTATAAGAAAGGAACTTTATTCGTTGTGTGCCCTTCATAAAGAAAAATTTAAAAAATACGAAATTGATGAAATTGCCAAAAATCGTGGAATGACAGTACTTAGATCCCCACCATATCATTGTGAATTAAACCCGATTGAACTGGTATGGGCACAGATAAAGAGTGAAGTTTCAAGAAAAATTACCACTTTTAAAATTCATGATGTTAAACAGTTGTTTTTGGAGGCCGTAAATAATGTAAAACCTGAAAACTGGGAAAAGGCAGTAAATCACACTATTAAAGAAGAGGAAAAAATGTGGAAGCTGGACAATATTACTGATAAAATGATCGAGCCAGTTATTATAAATCTTGGTTCTGAAAGTTCATCTTCTGAATCTGATTTGGATTTGTAACAAGTAGCTGTAAGTTTTATATTAATATTTTTATTCATCTATTTAACATACCTTAGACGGTTTTAAAAACTCTTTTTCTCTTTTGTAATTTTTAAAAATTAAAAAAAATGTGAATTTTTTAAAACCCTTTTTAATGTAGGCCAGTCAGTTCTAATATAGTGTGTGATAAAAGAGGTCACTTTTGTTTACATACACATAACACTTTATAACACTGAAATAATTCATTTATTTTTTACAATTATTCAAAGTAATTTTTCAATTAATCTTGAGCACGCCCATGGAGTGGTCGGAGGTACCAGTTAAAATTATGATAATTACTCTCTCGTTCATAAAAATAAACTATATATGAAATACATCCCCATACGTTGGCGTTAAAATGACCAGCTGCTCGATATCTATCAACATCTATCAACATATAGAGGACTAAATCTATTATTGTCTGGTCTATACACCCCAATTTGGCCCTTTTTAGAAGATTGAAAAATTTTCTCATCTGTAAATATTATCCTGTCCCGAAAATCTTGATTTTGTAGCTGATGGTTTAAAGCAAATATAAGTCTTGATTGCTTCTGTTGTGGTGTAAGAGCTTGTTTTTTTGCTGCAGTCCGGTACCTAAGACGCGATGCTTTAATTCTGCGTCAAGTTTTTGTCTTTCTTCCCAGAAACTGTGACATAAGTCTTGCAGTTTTCGCATCTTTAAGGATATTCTTCTAATCCCTCCAAAAGCGTACGATTTTCATGAGCGGTAGATATTTTTGTCTTCCCGAACCTTGCTTTATGTTGAGAGTTTCTTGTCCTCTCCATCTTTTATTAATATTAACAACTGTTGTTCTGCTTACGTTAAAATGGTTCGCTGACAAATAATGACCAACCATCGTCTAATTTCGTTACAATTCTTGCTTTTAGTTCTTTGCTAGCATGTGGAGCCATTTTTTGAGGTTGAACAGAATAAGTTATCTGACGTATTTTTAGATTTGGCAGTAACAGTGACAGTAAATAAATAATAAGTATTTATCCTTCAAAATACACAGCTCAATTTTCTACAAAGTAAGCTTTAAGAGTCGTATCAGTTTTTTTAGAAATCTCTGTTGGTTATAACATAATCTATCATAGATCTTTTTTTCTATGTATATTTATAATGGTCTTTTCATTAAAAAAATGTGTTGTTTTAAGATCGCTCGTTATATTTTTACTTAATTCGCTTAATTTTGCTTAATAATTGCGTAATAATTGGAGTATTATTTATGATCTTTCCCTGACTTGACCTACTATTTGTTTTAATTCGTCATAAAATGGTTCCCTTGTTGTTTGAAGCTTGTTATTTTCTGGGCCGTATACTATGATGATGTTCAGGTCTTTATTTTCCATTCTTATCTTTGTTGTTACAATCCTTTTCGACATTCTTTGATCTGATTTTGGTATCTTTTGGTGTACTTGTAAGGCTACACCTTCTTTGGCCCTGTTTTCTTTTGCTACTCCACTGAAACCACCACTGCTACCACTAGCGTTGGTAGAGGAAATCACAAAATTATTGTAAAATATCCTTGAATATAATAGAATCTCAAACAGCTGCAAAATAAGTACAGTAGGGCCCATATTTAAGAAATGAGACAAGCAAAACTCTTTCAACCAATATAGCAATCAAGCACGTTTATAAAGATCTTCAACATAGACACAATCTATTAAAGCGATAGTACTACTACTACTAAGGATTTCCACAGTTTTCACTGTCTTCCTTCACTAAACCGTTTTCTCCAATTTTCCCTGTCATTCCAGTCTCCATCTCGCAGGGTTCTTTTCTCCATAGCCTCGTCGATTTCATCTCTGAATGACCTTCGGGGTCTTCCTCTCTTTCTTCTTCCAATCGGGCTCCATTCTGTGATTTTGTTTATCCAGCGTCCTCTGTCCGCTCTTCTGACGTGGCCGTACCAGGATAGTCTCTTCTCCTCTATATAGTCGATTATGTCTGATTGCACTCCCATTCTCTGCGTTTTCAATTCTGTCTCTTTTTGTAAGTCTACAGCTTCTCCTTAGGAACTCCATTTCTACTGCTCTTATTCTACCTCTATTTCTCTTGTTTATTGTCGAGTTTTCGGACCCATATGTCAGGATACTTCTTGTCAGGGTATTATATATTCTCTTTTTTGTCTTTATCGTAATGTTCTTATCCCACAACACTGAGTTTAGTTGTCTTATACAGTTTCTTGTTTGTCTCAGTCTGTTGTTTATATCTTCTTCTGTTGTTCCCTGGTTCGATATTATGGTTCCTAAATACTTGAATTTATCTGTTCCATTTATTTGTCTTCCCTCGTCTATCTCTAGGTTTCTCATATCCTTGTTTTCTGTTGTTAGGTATTCGGTTTTCTCTAAGTTTATTTCCATTCCGTTGTTTTTATATTCTTCTTCTAGTTTTCTGAGCATAAAGCTGAGATCTTCTTCATCTTGTGCTATGACTACTTGATCGTCGGCAAAACTTAAGGTGTATAGGTATTCGTCTCTTACTGGTTTGCCCATTCCTTCACACTTTCTCCTCCATGGTTTGAGTGTCTTTTCCAAGAATATTTTAAACAGAGTAGGGGACGTAGCACAGCCTTGTAGAAGTCCTTTTGTCGTCTTAAATGGATTGTAGGCTTTATTTCCACATTTAATAGCTACTTTGTTTTCTTTGTATAGTGCTTTAACTGCTTTTATTGGTGTTTGTCGGATTCCGAGATCATTCATTGCTTCCCATAATTTAAATATACAGTGGTATCAGGCAAGATGATTCACTAAGCCCATAACTATTGAATATAATTATGGATAAGTTAATAATGGAAGTGATTTAAAGGATTATAAATTAAGGAATGCAGACATTAAAATACTGTGATATACAGATAGTAGCGAAGACATGTAAAAGTTTTTACAACGCTTTGATATAAAGGAAAAAACTCTTTAATTTGTTACACGACGTGGCTATATTTTTCTATGAATCCACGGACCATGTTATGTTGTAACTTATTTAATGATATAGTCGCCACCATCGACGTTGCACACATGTATTGTTGTAATGTTATCTTCATAATTTTTTTAGCTATTGTGTTTTAAATGTAAATTTAAGCACAATTGCTTTTTATCATTCTTTTATTTTTGCTGCATTTCCACTATGTAGAGTTGTGCCCTTGTCCTAATAATATATAACATTGCAAGATATATTTACAAAATATTTCAGTTTTATTTTATTTTTGTGCTAACGTTCCGCTTCTACATGGCTTATTTTATGGGACTGTATCCTCTTCGGGTACCTGGTTAGATAGTCAATCTGCCGGCGTTTTTCACGATACATCTTCTGTATTCGATTTCTGTTGAGGATGTCTCTAGTTTGAAGGAATCTTCTTGTGATCTGATATTCGGTCTTGCCATATCGGTCCCTCTATTAGTGTGTAACAAGCAGTTTCTAAATCATATTGGAAGGTAAAGTGCAAGGCAAAAGACCAGTTGGAAGCCGCCAGAACTCGTGGCTGAAAGACCTGAGGTAATGGTTCGACCGCTCATTGACAGAAATCTTTCGTACAGCAGTTTCCAAAGCTACAATTGCCATTTGGATCTCCAACCTTCGAAAAGAGACGGCGCAATAAGAAGAAGCCATTTCTGTTCTTTCGAGATTCCTCCAGTTAAACTCCATACTGGGATTGCACATAACAGCTTTAACGGTTTAATTGAATCTTCTTAGAATGCGGTATAGGGTTGGTCCTAAAAACGAAAGTTTAACTTCTTGACTTGTTGCGTGGTCCTGGTGAAATTTAATCTTTTGTCGAGGTTTATTCAAGTACTTCACCACTGCTTCTGATTGGATTCTGTTTCCTCTCATCGTTAGTTCTACTACTGGTGGGGTTTGTTGCTGCGTAGATATGATAAATTAAGTCTTCTCAGTGTTGATTTTACTTTTCCATTTTTCAGTGTAGTCTAATCTTTTGACTATTTTTCTGTCTTTTTTTACCTGCGGTGTAGATTGCCGTCTCGTACACGTAGAGTGCTGTATTTCTTCTTGCATCTGTGGGTAAATGTGAAACAAAAATGAGATAATGTGATAATCTGATAATGATCGGTGATCAAATGCTACGATTTAGATGATTTTTCCAATACTTTTTAGTGATTTCAGTAGAGATAATGGCCTGCAGCTGTCTGGTCTTCTTTCCTTTTTTGGTTTTAGTAGAGGGATAATTTTCGAATGTTTCAAGTTGTTTGGAAAATGTGTATTTTCTAGGCAAAATCTAGATGTAGAATAGTTGCAGTATTATTTTCTTTATGAGTTACTTCAGTGCAATATTATGAATAAGTTCCAATCCTGATGCTCTGTTCCCTTTTAGTTTTCTTATTATTTTTGCCACGTCTTGCTGGATTTAGGTAGTCTTCTTTTTCTAATAAAAATTCGTTTTTTTCTTTTATCTTCTCGTAGTTGTTAGTCCATTTAACATGTTTTGATTCTGCTCCTGTGTTTTAGACATTTTCCTTGCTATTGCGTACGCGTTTTCCTAAGTTTCCTGTTTTAGATTTTTAGCTTTTTCCATACATTTCCATCGCTTTCTTTCGTTTCTCTTAAGTAGTTCTTATTTCTTCTGATAGTTTATCTCTTTTTATTTTGAATTCTATCTTTATTGTTCTTTGGTGCGCTTTCCTGGTGCTGTTCCTTTTTTTTATGATTTATTTCAGTACGTCCGGAATTATGAGTCCTCTATTATTCGTATATTCTTTTGGGATGTTGTTTTTCGTAGCTTGTTGTGTTTTTCTCGTAAATTCTTATATTTTTCTTTCCATTTCTTCTTTGGATTCAATTTCTTTTTTTATCTCCATTTGGTTTAGCTGTCTTCTGCAGCTTAGCGAGTTGCCAATATGTTGATCATCGTCGTTTTTCTTTCATCTATAATGCAGACTTATTTATAATTTTCATAAGCAATTTACACCTATGAGATACTAGAGTGACAAGCCGATAATTTTCTAGATTCTGTCAGTCTCCTTTCTTATAAAATAAGTTAACTTCGGCATTGTGCCAGCTGTCTGGAATTTTCTCCACGTTGAAACACTTATCTCGTGCGTTATCTAGCTATAAAAATTTATTAAAATATGGTAATAAAAGTCTACGCCGCGATTAAACTTTGGACCTTTCAAAGAACGAGCCTTTGTACACTCAAACCAATAATAAATATTGATAGATTTCATCATTAGAAAAATGGAATGAAAAATGTATCGTAGTCGGTTCAGTTCGGTTCGTAAGGGGTCGAGCACGGACGGCGAGATCTAGATCGAGATTACCCTTTTGCCGATAACGCCACATACACGTAACTCTCAAGTTTATTATTATTGTTATTGATAAAAAAGCGACATGAGACACGATACTCGCCAACGATCCGTTTATATCTGATTTTCATATTTACAATTCAGACTTAATGGGTGGAAGAAGACGTAATCTAAAAAGGCATAATGCACGTTTGAATATTTAACTGTACATATTCATAAATAGTAGCATACAAATACAAATGACATGTATTATTGTTTGCGTAGTTGTTTGATGTTTGCAAAAGCTTTCAATGACACAAAACTTGCAGTAGAAAATTATATTCAATTCAATTCAATTAATTGACTACAAAAATTGGCAATAATACTCAAAAAACAATTTTTGGAGTTCTTCTTGTGCGATCCGTACATTATATGAATTATTCGTTGTATTATCCATGTTCTTGCGAGGTGAAACGAATAAATATATAAAAATTTAAATGAAACGCTCTCTAATATTCTTATTTTACCCAGCTCTAGCTAGTAAACAACAAACAAAATCTACCCACACAAACAAAGAGCAATAATTTTTAGATTGATAAATTCCACTTTTTCTTTAAGCTTCAATAAGCGTTTACTCATAGTACCAACGCATTATTCTAAAAGTATCTTCTCATTTAAAGCAAAAGGTCCTTAGTGTACAAAGTTGTGGCAAGGATCAAAAGATCAGTGGAGTTCATCTGCACATATTTCTTGATTCATAATTAAATTGACACTTCAATTGGTATTTTCCCCCTGGCATCTTATAAAGAGAGGAGCCAATGAGGAAATAGAAAGCAGACAATATATCTACAATACCCATTGTTAGGTCAACAATGTTTTATATCAAGACTCAAGTCTTCTAAAAGCTTTATGAAACTACGCAGAACCGAATTAAAAATAGCGTCTAGGATCATTGGAGACACCAACTTTGGATGTGATCAGGGCCGCGTGCGAAGACATAATGTGCCGCCCCTTGTAAAGAATATTTCATATTTTTATTAATTCTTATAGATGATATAACTCATCTACCCGTCTAAGAATACAAAATAAAACACTAATAAATAAAGCTCGGATTTATAGGCAACAAAAATTGAAGAAAAAGGCGCCTATATAGGCAAAGATTTTTATTAAAAAAGGCAGGAATATTAAAATTTTAGGCAAAATATAGGCAATAAAGAAATATAACTTATTATTTATTGTACAAAGTAAATTAACGTAATATTAACTTAAGGCAGGTATATTTACACATCATAATCATAACATTAGTATAAATAAACTAGTAACTAAATAACTGTAAATTAATAATTAAACATTGTAACCACTTAAAATTTTATCATTTATAGAAACAACTAAATGTTTTTCAATATTTTCGATCTTAAAACTATGTCTTCGATCACTTAAAATTAATTTGTACATTGAAAACGAACGTTCGACATCGACAGATGTAATTGGAGCATATTTCAGAGCGGATAATAAATCTGGCATAATTTGAAATTCATCGGAAAATGTTCCATTCAAAACTTTAGCAACATTAGATAAAAACGAAAAACCTCCATTCTTGTCGAAAACATATTTCATTTTTTTTTTAAATTAATTAACCGTTACTTCCAGGTGCCGATTTAATTTTTGTCTTTAAATTATCTATTCATTTTACTGACTCACATAAATTTATCTCTTGTTTTTCTAATAAGGTAACTGTGGTAGTGGTAACTATTAATTTATAATTGTCATTGATATAAGCGAGTTCCTGTTTCAATGTGGAATTTTTTAATATTTTTTTTGCTTCTCGAATGGCTTCGGAAATATCATCATCAAATTCTGACATAACTAATTCTATTTCATTGCAATGTTCAAAGTAAAAAAAAAACTGCTTCGAGCCAGGTTCCCCACCTTGTAATTACTGGTTTAGGTGGCAAAGGGACACCGGGAAGTCTTTCTTTATATATTTGCACTCTCAACGGAGCCTTTTCAAAAACTTTTTTCATAAAATTTATAAAATTATTTACCGACGGAAACAGATTTCTTATTTCTTCAGCAATTCTATTTACCCCGTGGGCTACACAAGTGCAATGAATTAAATTAGGATAAAAAATCTTTAAATTAAAAGCAGCTTTTAACATATATGCCGCAGCATCTGAAAGCATTAAAACTATTTTATTCACTGGTATAGCGATGGGTAAAAAGAGGTTTGTTAAACTATCTTGTATAAATCGAGTTATTGTTAAATTGTTTGTTTTTTCCAATTCTTTAACGGCAACTAAATAAGGTTTTCTCGCAAAGTTTTCGTTCAAAATTCCAATCATTAAATTAGCTATATACCTGCCGCATACATCTGTCGTTTCATCTACGATAATATACAAAACATTTTTCCACAGTATGTTTTCTCAATGTACTCTCGTCCGGTAAGGATTTATTAAGATATTTTTCGAAAAAGCATTTAAAACTAGGGTTATTAACTTTATATAGAGGAATGTTGGATGCAATCATCATCTGGCATAAATCAAATTTAAATGCGTCTTCCTCCTTTTTTTTTGAACTGCTTAAACTATCCCGCAGAGATATTTGGGCTAACTTAGAGGAATTTAATTTTTCCAAATTACGTTTATGAAGTGGGGTTCCACAATTCTGGTCAATAAAGTACTTTTTTCTACTTGAAATCTGAGAATTAAAAATAAAATAATTAGAATTCTAAAACCGCTTTAGAATTTAGTTATGTTGTGGAACGAGAAAAAAAGAGAAAAAATAAAACTTACCGATTTGCCGCATGGTTTACAAAATGCTCCATCTCCTTCTAGAGAAAGTTCCGAATAAGGTGCGGTCCATAGCCTTAATTTAGATGTCATCTTTTCACACAAATGTCTAAAACGTTTTAAAACGTGTTCTTTGCTTTTCGGTATACGCAACAAAACTAAACTAGGATATAGCAATTTGTGACTAAACTCTGATACGGCAACCGACTGTACAACTGATAATAAACTAATAAAGCTTAGGGATTTCCAAATAGTTAACCCTCAAGTCTCGATCAGGTACATTTTCCTAGAAATCTGTTATATAAACAAACCATTGATATTTTATTATTGACCCAAAATTTTATTATAGAATGGTTCAGTAATAGAATAATATCATGGGTAGTACCATGAAATTTTAAAAAGGCACAAATAGGCGGAATTTACGAAAAAAGGCAAAAAGTGCAAAAAACAATTATAATAGACAAAATAGGCAAAAAAGGCATTTTGCCTATAATCCGAGCTTTACTAATAAAAGTGCCAATAAAATTTGATAAGCAAAAGTTTACCAAGATACTAAGAAAACAAAAACAAAATCTTTTACATAAAACCAAACATTCCACAAACTAAACAAACCAACAGTATCAGAACATACTATCTAATAACAAAGAGTCCTTGAGCATAAATCTCTTGAAACGTCAAGTACCTATATAAAGCAGTCCTCCTACAAAGATTACCTACCTAATAGTCCTAATAAATATTTATACATGAACTTCTCTAGATTGTAACCATTTTGTTGTTCTGCGTCAATAGTACAATTTTTTTCCAGCCTCATCTTTAACTCGCACCACGAGTTTACGTGCTTTATAGTGAAAATACGTGAAAAATTTATATAATATAATATTTATAGGATCGGACATAGATATGATGTTGGCAGCAAGGTATAAATTGTCGTGCCCTACCTAAAAAGCTCTAAGAGATTAAGAACCAACACTCCCTAAACTGTCCGAATATGGAAGAAGGATGTGCTTTCACTGACCTTGTGATATCCACGGGTCGAAGTATGGGGAGAACATAATTTGGAAGCTTCGTGTTATCCGGGTACGAAAAGTACGTAAGTAAGTACCCGCGAGTTGTCCGTACCCCGAAAAGGTCTTGCGTATGGGATACGAAGAATGTTTTGGTGATGAAAATATCCGAATTTACGTATCAATGATACCTAGGGTATACATACTTTGTTTATCCAATGATGAAGGACCACTCAAAGCAGTAAGTTGAGAGAAAGCTGCGAAGGAAGCCACCGCAGATCACCCGATCGGTTTGATAAGTAATGACGAATGGTTTTTGGAATTCTAAAGGTATAGTGATCACATTTACAAAGTTACAGCAATAATTGGAGAGTACGGTGCAGCTATAGTGAACCTTTTTGGCGTCTATTTCAAGAAAAAAAAACAGCTAGTTTGGCTTGCAAACAATTCTTAATTAAAACAAGATTCCGCTTATAATGTAGCTTTGTACAAACATAAATACACCAATTGGGATATTAATTGATCGACCACTCACTATGTTCACCTGATTTAGCCCCCTGGGACTATATACCCTAATTTTAATGAAAATTCTTTCCAACTGTTTCTTAAAAAAAACCAACATTAACTAAATAATTATTTAATAAATAACATTTTAAATCTACATATTTTTCGTGTGTATAAGTTATGTAGTAATTCACATATACCCACATAGTATCCATTTCAGAAAAATCCATAAAAACCACTACATTAGCAAATATGACATTTTAAATTTAGCCGATTTTGTTATTCCGTAAATATTTCTATTGTGCTGTCGTCCCACGCTTTATTCTTGAGAATAAAGCTTGGGTGACATAATAGTATAATGAAAGTTAGAAGTAACTGTCGATTATTTGATAAATGAACCGTTGGATATTGTAAATAGCCGCTGATTATTGTGAATAATATGGTTAAAGGATTGGCACCTGTTTTTAACAAATATATATGTATTCGTGAAGGTTTTTTAAGCTGTTAGATATTCGGTTTCCTCATAATATAACAAAAGTTCGTGTTTTTAGCTTTGTCTTACACTTCTGCGCCCATATTTCTTAATAATTCTCTCATTTGTCTATAATTATTCTTCTTTGATGTTTATCTTTTAAAAATTGATAAAGTTTGCTTGATATCGTGTTTCATGTCGTTTGCGGTTGAGCTCTTCATATAACTGCAATATATAGTCTACGTTATCCTGAAATTCTTCGTTGAATTTTCAAATCTTTCATTATTTTTCATGGTTCGCCCTCCGTTTTAGGTTGAGAGCGTGTTGAACAGCTTTTGTAGTCCTAAAGACACTCCGGTTCGCTCAGGTTTTTTCAGAATTCGTGAGGGATTATTTTCGTGAGGGAATATATGTGGGCAAAGTAATTTAAGTATGGTAGGCGTATTTTTTTAATAGTCTGTCCTTTATATGAAGTTCTTTCACAATGGACAGATTGGTTTTGTGTTCTCTTCAGCATAAACGTAGAATTCTCTCGTAGACCCACATTTCGAAGGCTTGGATCTTACTTTTATTAATTTTTTTTTGAGAATCCATATTTTAGCTCCGTATATAGCAATCGGAAAAATAACGGCATTGACCTGAGCTTAGTACTCATTGTTATTGTTCGGTTTTTACATATTTTAATTAATTTACATAACTGTTGCTTGTAGCTGTAGCTGTTGCTACATATTAGTCACATTGAACATTATTTACTCCTACGACAAATTTTTGCTTACAAAATGATAAGAGAAACAAAAATGGAATGGTTAGAATTCATTGTGTCATAAGAATCTAGTAGTTATATTAAAAGAGTGTCTCTCTCCAGTCCTAACCCCCTGGAGGGAATGTAATGGTCACCATGATATTGTGTCTTCAAAGATCTTTGTCTCTCGTCATTTTTTTTAACTAATGCATAGGTGTTTCCCATATTCCGGTAAGTAGGTCGATCCATCTTGTTGGGGATCATCTTCAAGATTTTGGGCCTTTGGCTCATTAGAAGAATACTTTAAAGAATACACCTTATATGAAATTGTTGTATAATAAATGAACTTTAGAGGAGATCAGGTGCAGATCAAACAATAAACATAAATTTTCTAAGATATAATATGTCTCTTCATCGTCATCATATTTATATAATTATGAAAATTTTGAACAAAAAAAAAAACAGGTTTGAGGATAAATGTGAAACAATTAAGAAAAAGACAAGCAACGATGCAATGATAAAGCTTTATGGAAATAAGAGAGGCACTCTTATATAGATGTGACAGCTCGATGACGACAAGCTATAGTGTATTTTTATGTATGAGAGAGTAACAAAACAATAAATTATATATGTAAATCCCTAAACTGTTGGTACGGGTGACTGAATGAAAAACAGATATTTGTCAACAAGTTTACAGAAGTATATAGGAAAACAATTTTAAATTGACTATGACCACCAGGTATAAAGGTTGGAGCAGAATAGAATACAATAGTTGTGAGGGTTACTAAACCCTAAATAAGGTTGCCAGTGTCGGAGTCATGGAGGTTAACAGGTACTAATGAATTTGCAAGAAATGTAAGATGTTTATTTTATTGGTTATATATAACCAATAAAAGTTTAATAAGTACCTACCTATTTGCAAAATAAAGTTTAATTCTTTAGATAAAATAAAACGTTTTATTTTATCTGAAATGAGTGCATTCCACGAAGTAAGGGTTTCAACAATCAAACATTTAATTCTTTAATTCCAGGAATCTACGACAGTAATTGACTAGATAATTACCTTCTATACTTATTCCACAGAAAATGTGATAGTGGGTTTTTCCATTTTGTATATAGGAAGGTCCAAGTGGCGTATTCAAAATTCTTAACAGTTCACTAAAAGTAGGTACTTCAGTTGCAAGGTGCAGTTTATTGTGTATACTAGTGTTATGGAAAATTTGGAAGTGCCGTGTAAACGCCGAAAAATTGGTTCTCTAACAGTTAATGAAAAAACATTAATATTTAATTGTTTTAAATCATTTACAGACAAACGTTTATGTGAAAGTGTTGATGAGACCGTTGAGTTAGTTAGCAGTACACTTGGTGTTGGGAAATCTACAATTTACAGAGTTATTAAAGAAGAGAAATGTGGTAGTTTTCAAATGCCACGTAATGCTCCAGAGAAACCAAAATTTCAAATAGAATATCATTTTAAAGAAGGACTTCGACGGAAAGTGCATGAATTCTTCTTTAGACAAGAATTTCCAACATTGGATAAAGTTCTTGTCTCAGTTCGAGATGATAAGGATTACCCAGAAATGAGTCGAAGTACGTTATGGAAACTTTTAAAAGAAATAGGCTTCCGCTGGAAAAAGAATCCCAGAAAGTCTATTTTATTAGAAAGAAGGGATATTGTCATATGGAGAAGACATTTTCTAAGAACCATAAAGGAAATGAGAAACCAAAAAAGAAAAATATTTTATCTTGATGAAACATGGATCAACGAGGGTCATACACCAAATAAATTTTGGCAGGATGAAACTGTTATAAGTCAAAGGCACGCTTTTGTAAATAACTTATCTACTGGTTTAAACCCACCATCAGGAAAGGGACGCAGGCTGATAATAGTACACATTGGCAGTTCAGACGGTTTTGTTGAAGGTGGTTTATTAACTTTTGAATCAACTCGTACCGGTGACTACCATGAAGACATGAACGCTGATGTCTTTCAAAAATGGTTCGAACAAATGATAGATCTTCTTCCTAAGAACTGTGTAATAGTAATGGATAATGCAAGTTATCACTCCAGACTTATAGAAGGACTGCCCACAACCAAGTGGTTAAAAAAAGACTTGCAGAATTGGCTGAGTTCAAAAAATATTACGTACCATCCCGGATCTATAAGAAAGGAACTTTATTCGTTGTGTGCCCTTCATAAAGAAAAATTTAAAAAATACGAAATTGATGAAATTGCCAAAAATCGTGGAATGACAGTACTTAGATCCCCACCATATCATTGTGAATTAAACCCGATTGAACTGGTATGGGCACAGATAAAGAGTGAAGTTTCAAGAAAAAATACCACTTTTAAAATTCATGATGTTAAACAGTTGTTTTTGGAGGCCGTAAATAATGTAAAACCTGAAAACTGGGAAAAGGCAGTAAATCACACTATTAAAGAAGAGGAAACAATGTGGAAGCTGGACAATATTACTGATAAAATAATCGAGCCAGTTATTATAAATCTTGGTTCTGAAAGTTCATCTTCTGAATCTGATTTGGATTTGTAACAAGTAGCTGTAAGTTTTATATTAATATTTTTATTCATCTATTTAACATACCTTAGACGGTTTTAAAAACTCTTTTTCTCTTTTGTAATTTTTAAAAATTAAAAAAAAATGTGAATTTTTTAAAACCCTTTTTAATGTAGGCCAGTCAGTTCTAATATAGTGTGTGATAAAAGAGGTCACTTTTGTTTGCATACACATAACACTTTATAACACTGAAATAATTCATTTATTTTTTACAATTATTCAAAGTAATTTTTCAATTAATCTTGAGCACGCCCATGGAGTGGTCGGAGCTACCAGTTAAAATTATGCTAATTACTCTCTCGTTCATAAAAATAAACTATAGTGGAATGCGATTTCAAAGAAGAGTGAAAGGCATAACAAAACTTGAACTAGATATCTATTCAATAAATCAGAAAATAAAGGAATATAGAACAAAATGCAACCAAGCTATAAACATAATTCTTCTTCTTCTTCTTCTTCTCGTGCCACTCCTATCGGAGATTGGAAATCATCATGGCCACTGCGACTTTGTTAGCAGCGCGCCTAAAAAGTTCAATTGAACTACACCCGAACCATTCACGTAGATTACGAAGCCACGATATTTTTCTTCTTCCCACACTTCTTTTGCCCTTAATTTTGCCCTGCATGATATTTCTTAAAAGTTCGTACTTTTCACCTCTCACAATGTGCCCCAAGTATTCCATCTTTCTAGTTTTTATCTCATTTTAGAATTTCGCATCTTTTGTCTAAAGTTTGGAGTACTTGCGTGTTAGTGACGCGGTCCATCCATGATATTCTGAGAATGCGCCTATAGCACCACATCTCGAAAGCTTCGATGTTTTTTGTGGTCAACTGTTTTAGTGTCCAAGCCTCTACTCCATACAACAGGGTAGAAAAGACATAACACAGCAGCATTCGTATTCGTAACTTTATATTGATATCACGATTGCAAAAGAGTTTGCGCATTCTATTAAAGACTGATCTAGCGATTTCTATTCTACATCTAATCTCTTTTGTTTGATCAGTATCGTCTGTGATCCAAGCACCTAGATATTTATAACAGGACACACGCTCAATCGTTGTATTGTCTATTACAAGATTAGTTCTGATGTTCTTTGATTTCGTGATTACCATAAATTTAGTTTTTTTCAAATTAATTTTCAAGCCGTAACTGTTACAGTATATATTGAGACTTTGAACGAGATGTTGTAGTTCTACTAGCGTTCCCGTTAGGAGAACCGTATCGTCAGCATACCTTATATTGTTGATCGTCTCACCATTTATTATCAGACCAAGATCTTCCTCGAGTGCTTGTTCACAAATAGCTTCACTATACAGATTAAATAAAAGTGGCGACAAGATGCATCCCTGCCGGACTCCTCGACGGATTTGAATTTCTTCTGTTAGCCTACCCTCAACCTTCACATTTGCTGTTTGATTCCAATATAGGTTGCATATAATTCGAATATCTCGGCTGTCTATATTTTTCTTTATTAGAATTTGTCTTAGTGTTTCATGTTGTACTTTGTCAAAGGCCTTTTCGAAATCAATAAAGCAGGTGTAAATTTCTTGGTTCATGTCTAAGCATCTCTGTGAGAGAACGTTCATTGCAAACAGAGCCTCCCTTGTACCCAGCCCTTTTCTGAATCCCATCTGAGTGTTACTAATGTCTGCGTCTAATTTCCTATAGATCCTATTATGGATTATTTTCAGAAACAGTTTTAGAGCATGACTCATCAAAGCTATCGTACGATATTCGCTGCATTCCCTTGTATTTGCCTTTTTTGGCAGTAGTATAAAGGTCGAACGGAGCCATTCCCTAGGTATTATTCCAGTTCTAAGTTCTAATCCAGTCCAGTTCTAATAAACATAATTGATAAGAATCAATTAGGAACAGTGTTAATAAATTGGAATGAAGAAAAAAAAGACGTTTTTGTAGATGTGAATCCATTTTTATAATAGAAATAATGCTATAGTTCTTATAGGCTGTTTAGTATAATTTATTTATTAATAATGAAATTTATTTTATATACCAATAGAATACTGAAAACTTTTGTTTTTAACACTTTCACAAAATTTATTATAATTTATTACAACTACAGCTGTTTCGATGATTAAATGATCTCCTTTTTGATATTTATGTTGTGGTTTAGTTTGTAATTTTGAATCTGTTGGTGTGTGTTGGTTTTCTATACACATGAGTCTCATATTCAGTATCCTTCATTAATATTAAAAATAAGAGACTCATAGAGACTTAATGCCCTTTCTCAAATTGAAAGTCGAAATATGTTAGTACTAGCCTATATATCAGTGCACTAGGACAACAAGAAGACCGATAAATGGACCAGAAATCTACATATGAGCCAATAGTTGGCCAAGAATTAAATTTATCACTTCTGATAAACATTTAAGTCTTATAGGTTTCGCAGAAGATGTTTGTTGATTAAAAAAAAATGTAGGATATTAGAGCCATCCTATAGTCCCGATTTATTGCGTTGCGATTTTCCTATATTTAGACCACTAAAAAAGGAGTTGAAAGGTAATCGTTTTCAGTCGGACTAAGAAGTTTGTACGAAAACAATGAGATATGTGCCTTAATTGTATTGGTAAATATTTGTAGATATATTTGTCAATAAATTTTTTCTGGACCAAGATGAGTTTAAATTAAACAAGCCTCGTAGGAGCTTCATGTTATATAAAAAAGCCGTTGACAATAACTTGTATTTTGTATTACATATAAATCTATTCGACTTTGTTGATATTGACTATTGACCCAATAATAACAGACCACCCTGTAAAGACCACATGCGAATCTATTTCATATTTGATATTTTTATACGCCGTAACCCGCCGACTAATTAACCATATACTAAAATTAAATCTGCACTGTGTGGAATTCCTAAAGTCAGTCGTTAATTGATGGATTTGATGACCCCAATATGCGCGATTCTGGGACGGATGCTGTTTTTCCTCTCGCTTCTTCATTTTTTTATGAATTTGTTTATTTTATTTTGCGTTATGGAAGTTTGCAACTCTCTATTACGTAATTTCTTGACTAATGCACCGTAAATGTTTTTGTGGGGTCTTTCATGGAACAGATGAAAGGATATCTCGGGTATTATACGCGTTTTCCGTGAGAAATAGAGCAAAAGAAAATTAGAGTAAAATATATTATATAATTATGCAAAGATCTTTTTATATTTCAACTTTTTCTGGTTTGATGTTTCATTTATTTCAATGTTAGTTTAGTTATAAGAAATGATGTCGTTCAAAGGTTCGCTTAATTAAAATTCTCATAGTTTGTAGGAATGTAACAGGGCTCTACACCGAGTCCAGAAGTGTAAAAGTTTCAAACTTATATCTCGCAGCTACATAATGTTGCCGTTTCCCTTCTATCGTATCCATTAAAATCAGTTTAAGTATCTAATATTTATCACTTTCCATTATATGTCCCAACTAGGAAACTTTCTTCTTTACGTACCATATCCGCGACCGAGGTACACACGGATCCCGAAGAGAAATTATCACAAAATGGCAGATGTGTATTCTTTGTTTTCACCCTAAAGGGAAAGGAAAAAACCTGTTTTGCAAACAAAAAAGTCATCTTTGCCATCCTGATTTAAGTAGATTTGACAATTCGACAATTTGACTGTTTGCAAATTGGATGTTGATTGGATGAAAAATTGAAAATTTGATTGCTGTTTTATTTTACGCTACATTGAGAAATTACTGATGCAACAGGGGCACAGAACCCGACAAGCAGAGGAAGAATATAAACGACTACGCAAAGAAGAAAAGAAAACTCACCGAAGAAAAAAGAGAGAATATATGAACAAAGAACTTCAAGAACTACAAGAACTAAGTAAATCAACAGAGACAAGAAAATTTTATCAGAGACTAAACAAAAGCAGAAAAGACTTCAAACCGAGAACAACGATGTGTAGAGATAAGGAAGGTAATATATTGACAGAACAGCAAGAGATACTAAGTAGATGGACAGAACATTTTACGGAAAAGTTTGAAGGAGATCGGAGAGAGACGACCCCTGACATACCATTAGACCAAGCAGACAACAGAGAAAAGACTCCACCAACAATAGCCGAGATTAGAGCAGCAGTAGAAAAATTAAAGAACAATAAAGCACCGGGATCGGATCAAATAGCATCGGAGTTACTAAAGGAAGGAGGAGACGCACTACAAAAAACAATACATGAATTGATAACAAAGATATGGTCGAATAAACAACTACCAACGGAGTGGAATAGCGGTATTATTGTACCACTACATAAAAAAGGAAATCAGTTAGAATGTGGAAACTACCGTGGAATCACGCTGCTGAATGCAGCATACAAAATAATGTCCAATGTCATTTATGAAAGACTTAGACCACACGCTGAAAAAATAGTTGGCAAATACCAAAGTGGCTTCTGTAGACAGAAGTCAACAATAGACCAGATATTTGTTCTGCGACAGATCCTCGAAAAAACAAGTGAATATAACATCGACACCCATCATCTCTTCATAGACTTTGAAAGCGCATATGACAATATAAACCGAGAATTCTTAATAAAAGCAATGAAAGAATTTAATATACCAACACAACTAATAGAACTGATAAAAGAATCTCTAAAAGTAGAAAGTAGAATCCGGATACAAAATGAATTAACGGAAACAATAGATGTGAAAAAGGGACTACGCCAGGGAGACGCTCTATCATGCATCTTGTTCAACATCGTGCTCGAGAAAATACTGAGGGACACAACAGTCAATACACGAGGAACAATCATTAATAAAAGCGTGCAAATACTAGCATTTGCAGATGATGTTGACATAATCGCAAGATCAAGAAGAGAAATGATAGAGGCATACAACCAAATAGAACGAGCTGCACAAAATAGTGGTCTTAAAATCAATCAGACCAAAACAAAATATATGCAGGTAAGAAAAAACGCAGAAATAAGGCAGCCACAAAATATAACAATAGGAGAATACAACATAGAGGAGGTAAAAAACTTTATATACTTGGGATCCCTAGTCACGTCTGATAATAACGTTACGGAGGAAGTGAAGAGGCGAATATTTATTGCAAATAAATGTTACCATGGCTTAATTAGACACCTAAGATCAGATAACGTCGCAAGAAAGACAAAATGCCAAATATATAAAACCCTAATAAGACCGGTACTCACATATGGCTCAGAAACCTGGACACTTACTAAAAGAGAGGAAACGTTGTTAGCCACCTTCGAAAGAAAAATCTTGCGACACATATACAAGGGCACAAAAGAAAACGGAATATGGCGAAGACGATACAACTCTGAACTATACAAAATATACCAGGATCCGGATATTATAACATTCATCAAAATAGGACGGCTGCGTTGGATAGGACATGTAGAAAGAATGGAAGAAGGCGAAATACCAAACAAAATATTCAAACAGATGCCAGTAGGAAAAAGAACAAGAGGAAGACCGAAACTGAGATACTTAGAACAAATAGAAAATGATATAACAACCTTAAAAATAAAAAACTGGAGAAAAAAAGCACGAAACAGATCGGAATGGAGAAGAATCCTAGAACAGGCCAAGACCCAAAAAGGGTTGTCGAGCCAGTGATGATGATGATGACATTGAGAAATTAATATAATTTAGAAATATAAAATCATGCTCATTTTTAGTCCAATCTTTTAGCCCTGTCCTCATAATACCAATAACACAGGCCGACAAGCCTGAGAGCCAGAAAACAGAGTATACTTTTCCCAAGGTTTTTGGTGCGCAGACTACTAATCTGAGCTCCATATTGCCGAATTGACTCTAGTTTCTGAGATATCCTAACCTAAAAATGCAAAATCGCGGTTTATGGTTGGGTAAGTATGCCTGTTTGTGGTTGATAGGGGTGGTTGCTAGGGATAATTTTGCTATTAATCTTTCAAGTTTCAGGGTTAGGATTTTCCTGCTTGTGGATTAAAAGGGATGAATATAACAAAACAGCAATTAATCTCGCGAGTTCGTAGGTTAGGTAAGTTTGTCTGCTTGTTGACTAAAATGTTGTTTCTGGTTGATTGAGTTAAGAGTATTTTGGTTTGATAAGTAAACTCGCATGCTTAGGGATTTCCGGATTAGATCGATTTGTCAGCTTGTGGACTAAAAAGGATAGTTCCTAAGGGTTGGTTAGTTTAAGGCTGTATTGGTTTGACGAATAAACTGGCTTGCTGTACGTGTAAGGTGGGTTTTCTGCATCTGGATTAAAAGGGATGGTTTCTAGGGGTTCACAGAGATAGAGGTGCTTTGTTTCTATCAGTACAGACTGAAAGGGATGGTTTCTAGGCGTTGGTTGGGCTTGGGGTGTGTAGGTCTGAGAGTGTTGGATTTGGGTCAGGTTAAAGGTGGTTGGAATAAGGTTTTATGAGTTTGGGATTTCTGAATTTACATTTTTCGTTATACTATATACAATCACATCGTTTAAAGATTTATTAAGGCTGAGAAACTTTAAAATGCGATATCTCAGCGAAAAAGAAGATATCTGAGTAAACTTAACGTCATTTAAAAGATTAAAACTTATACTTTAAGATGGTTATAATAGTTTCTAGGAGAAAAATTGTGTTACAATGCTACGTAATCTCAAAAACGAGAATAAGCCGGTATTTTCATACTTTGAGGTTACGATATTTCAGAAATCACAACCAATTTGTCAATTTCGAGCTCTAGATTCCGATTCAGCGCACAAAAAACTTTTGAAAAGTATATTGTGATCTCGGGGTCCGAGACTATTGCTCATATTCTCTCGGCCTGTGTAATTATAAAAGTGTTTATATGTGTATATAAAATTCTAATAAATATTAATATGATCTTTAATTACTCTTTATAATAATCATTTTTTGTTCTAGGTAAGTGCAACAACCCTTCCACTTTTCATGTTTTTTGGTAAGTCATTTCAGATGAATATTCATATTAAATGCACAACCAAATTAAAAATGATTTTTTTTTACCTAAACTACAGGTGTAAGAGTGGAAATACCACTCCCAATTTTTTAACATTTTTTTAGTAAAATAATATAAAAAAAAATAGTTATTTTGTTATGATACGCAGAAAACGACTTTTAGACGAGTCTACGACATATATGTGACCGCTTTCTGAATACTCAAGACACAATATTGTCAGTATCGAACGACTTTTTTCTCCCATTTCCGCCATTTAAGTTTTCTGTATATCTTACGATTTTTCCAATGGTCTTTATAGATCTTTTTAAAACAAATTTTCATAGATTTCCAGCAAGCATATGATTCCATAAAAAGAAGCAAATTGTGGATAGCAATGTTAGAAATGGGAATACCAAGAAAATTAGTTGAATTAACGCAAATGTGCGTGACAGACTCATATGCGCAAGTAAAGATCATCGATGCTATTTGGTATAAATTCAGGACTTAGGGGGACCCCTTGTCACCGTTGCTGTTCAATTTTGCTTTAGAATATGCAATAAGTGAAATATCGTCTGACCTGAGAGGAGGATTTGCTGATCAGGGATCAAAACTGTTGCTGGCCTTTGCTGATGATATAGATGCAGTCACGCATTCTACAAGAGACGTGAGAGAGGTGTTTTCACAGCTCTAGGAGGAAACAGGTAGTCTGGGTCTCCGAATAAATGAAGAAAAGACGAAATACATAGAAGTAACCAAAAATCCAAAACCAAGAGTTAGGCAGAACATCAGTATTAATGATGACAACTTCGAAGTAGTAAAGGAGTTTAAATACCTGGGGGGCGATAATCACAGCGGACAACCACATAGAAAAAGAGGTCTCAGCAAGGATAGCTCCGGGAAATAGAGCATTCCTTTCAATATTATTAAGATCGAAGCTGCTAAAGAGAAAATCTAAATTAACACTGTACAAGTCATTCACCCAATTATTCCATATGGCAGTGAAACATGGACTCTCAACCAGCTGGAAATCAATAAGCTTCTGGTATTTGAAAGAAAGATTCTCAGAATAATATTTGGCCCTCAAAGAGACGAATTCACAGGTGATTGGAGAAGACTCCGCAATGCTGAATTGGTGACTCTGTATGGAACTGAAAACATACTTAGGCATATCAAGGCAAATCCAATAAGATGGGCAGGTCACGTGGTACGATCAGATGATGACAGAGTGTTAAAGACAGTGTTTTTTGAAAGACCAGATGGTAGAAGATCAGTAGGCCGTCCTAGAAAAAGATGGAAGGATGATGTTGAAGCCGATTTATCTAGAATTGGGGTACAACAATGGAAAATAGAAGCGCAAGATCGTAGAGGATGGAGGATGATAGTGGATGCGGCGAAGACTCACCCCGAGTTGTAAAGCCAGTGAAGAAGAATAATAATTGAAATACATATCGCAAGAGCACAACTCGTCAAACCTTCCGTGTATGAATCGGTATCAATAGAGTCTTATAACGTTATTTCTGCATAAGTCTGCGTCGTCAGAGACTCGGGCTGATACAAACTCATACACAGAACGGTTGGCGAATGTCCCCTGCTTATTTCCCACTGGATAGCTACAAAAGTGCCATCTACTCTGATGGCCATAAACGAAAACGATTTGATAATATCGTTTTCTATCTTTTGAGCTTTACGAAATTTGCAAAAGTTTACGATTTTAGTAATTCTAGCTTCTTATTGACGTTAATAGTCCCCGATATTCTTATTCTTCAGTCAGCTCTAGATCGTCAATTTTTTAACTTTTAGTTGTACACCTACACTTTAAATTTGCCTGTTTTTGTTTCTGTCATATCGATGTATATCAATTTTAATACTACCAAATTCAATTAACACAATTCCGTCATTTTTTATACCTTATATGGTATTTTAAGTTTAAATTTTTCTCATCGTTTGGAGAATATGAATATTTTGAGCATTGGATCCACCTATGTTTATAATTTTTTTATTGTTATCTTCCCGAGCAACGTTTCAATAATATGGCGAATAATTTTCTCTGTGATGTGATGACAGAGATCATGTAGCTTGAGTTTTCCCAACAAAGAATTATACAAAGCGTCCTAGAATAAATCCATGGGTGTGTAAAACAAATTTATTATATATTAATGAGTAAAAACTGGATTTAAGTTACCAATATTTAATTTTATTAAAAACTACAGTAAACGATAACGGCGAAATATAGATAAATCGATACGCAGAGCTGAGTCAACCAATTAGTTGGTTGTTGCTACTCATACTGATCAGAAGACACATTGTGTCTCCATTTTCGAGTAAAGGATTTAAAATGTTCCGTTTTAGATAAATCTTTAATCATTGACAATATTCTATCACTTTGCAATAATTAGTAAATGTACCAAATGTGATTTTATTAGTAGTTACAATTTCACCATTTTATATTAATCTAAAGTGTAATTACTTACGTTTAGGTATCACTGATGATGGCTTAATAAGACCGAAAATTTTTTGATGTTTAAAATTTTTTTGCATAATTTTTAAATTTAAATATCCCAATTACAAAAGCAGGAAGTATTTATATTTATTTTTTATATTATGGTATAGAACTAACCACTAGGAATTTTCCTTTAGTGCATTTTTGAATACATATTAGTGTGTAAACCACTACTGTGATATTATAGTCAATTAACCCTAACTTTATTTTTCAAAATACCAGCGTCCTCAATTGCCATATAAGAGTATTGAAACGGTACAGACATTGGATTGAACTGGACAAAACGAACAATTTGCAATAAAAAACCATAAAATATTGGGACTGTGATAGTTCATCCGAATCATCCGCAATTCCAGATAGCAAAAAAACAAAAATTAGTTTGTGTATACTTTAATTTTTTTTAGTACAGTGACTAAATGAGAGAAAATCATTATAGTTTCTAAATAGGACTGTGAGTCGTACCAATCTTACTATAAACGATTCCGAATCAATTTGTTCGTTTTAATTGAATCAAAAATTTGGAACAAATGTTGCGTGTCCTTTATATTTGAATTGTCATCACGTCAAACGGCAGTTAGGTTATGAGACAGTTCTATACCGACTGGGCTTCTATTTACGTATAAATTTATTTGTGGGAATGTTTCTTTTCTATAGATTGACGCAGTTAAATATAAAAATAAGATACTGAAACGATAATTTGTATAGGGAGAAAAGTACTTTGCCGTCTACATGATTACTTAATATCAAACCGAATACCAATTTGTACAAGTTACAAAGAGAAACAACTCTGGAAAGAAAAATATCCTATTAAATAAGGATAAGATGATACACAAATGTTCATAAATGTGCGATGTATTGTATTTAGAATATTCATAAATTGGATTTTGAATTAGAGCCTTAACTCTTAATTTGGCAAACCTTAATATAACAGTAATTTTTGTGAAATTGTTGTTTAGGTAATGTGATATGGTATAACACAAGGCATTTTGACAATTTTTATATTATTCCTTTCATAAATAAGGGAGATATGGAGTGTATCCCACAAGATAAATAGTCTAATATCCAAACTTATTGTAAAAGTTTTTTATGTATCTTATAAGAAACATAGTTTAACATTGTAGGTAAAACCTCACAATTTAAGCAGAAACTAAAAGTACTAAAACTAGTTCTTTAATAAATAATGGAAGCAAAAAGTAATACAGTAAGATAATAAGTTTTCATTTTGGCCAAAAACAACCAAAACTGTTGTAAAACTTACTTATATGCTATTATAAAAAGAATTAAAACAATTTCTATCCGTTACTGAACACAATCTAAGAGATCGTTTTGAACATGACCAGTGTGTCTTTCCTGATTTGCAATACCTACACCTGCCTTTGGTATAATAAATAGGAAAATGATCAACTTTATCAAATCGTATTTCCTCTGATGGTCTCGGCAGAACGCACTTTTTAATTTTTTTAATTTCTTCGTTTCGCTCGGCAAACACTCTGCCCCTTGCTGTTAGAGCCTCTGCTATGCACTGTCTAAAATATTTGAGAGTATAATCTTTGGACGTGTGTTCTAAAATATTTTATCCCTTCTATACAGAATCCATGCGTTATTTATACAAATATATAGCATTTGTGCAAATATGGAGAGGTTTCAGCGACGAGTTTTTAGGGGAATTCTGTAAAGGCTTACCAGCATGTCCATCAGATCTTCTCCACCCATGTGATAATTGTTTGACCCATGATTTTATGAGAGAGGGACAAGGGATTTCAATTTTTGATCGCTGACTTTTATCATACCTTTTAATTGTTTGGACAGGTATAGAAGATATATATGTACTAGCTAGGACAAGAGATTTGTTGTCAAACCATTTCAGAACATTTATTTTGTTAATGTTGTCACTTCTTGAACAAAACGACCCTCTTCCTTTTTTCCTCAGAGAGTTATTATCTTCTAAAACACAATTTTTTCGATTCTTTCTTATTTTTCCCAAAGCTAAAATTCCATAATCATGGCAAAGAATGTAAAACAAATCAAAACTTAAAAAGAATTTATCGACACAGTGGCGCACCGAGGGGGGTTTTGGGGGTTAACCCCCCCCCCCCCAGGACCCTATTCCGACACTGTTACTTACACATTTTAGGGACTCAAAATGGAGGTAACATCATAAAAAAAAATTTGGTGACCAATCAAAACCCCCCCCCCCCCAAGGCAAATTCTAGGTGCGCTACTGTATCGACATAGAACACAGAGAGCGCCGGTGATTTTATTGATTGTGTCAGAGCTAGAACAACTTTAGCCCCTATCAATTCTAAGGATTCTTCTTTTTGTGAAAAAGTATGCTGCCTAAAAGTATCATCCCCCCATAACCTATAAAATCGTACACAATCCCTGAAATGCCGGCTCTAACAAATATTTTAAAACCCCATTTTTTGAACCAGCCTTTTTCCCTTTATAAGGGACCATCATCTCGTCGATACTCTGGCGTTTTTTCTTCTTCTATAATACAACAATTTCTTCTCACTATGTCCAAAACTGGACAAATTCGGTAGTACTGTACTGACCGTTGTTTATATAATCGTTATTAGCAAAGTGAATATACCGGCGAATTTTTTGATATTGTTCGAGAGGCATTATTTCTGATATTTTATCGTATCTGAAGTTTACAGTCCAGTAGTCCAAGTATAATAATATAGCTACTATACCCATCAAAATCTGTATAACTCTAATAGATCGTCTGAAAAAACATTTTGAAATATTCTAATGGTGACTTTAATTCATCTACCATACAAAAGTTTTTTTTGGGGAATGTTCACAGGATATTGAAATTCTTCTTTCGTCCAGTGGTATTCAACATATGATCATACTACAAATTCACCTCCTGTATTAAAACAAAATACTTGTTTTTACACTAATACTGAATAAAACTTACCAGCCTTTTTCGAATCGGCGTTCACTAGGCAACCATCTTATAAACAATTGTGACTAACTTTGAATGATAACTATACATGGCAGTACTATTAGCTTTCTGAGTTTAGTAGACGTATAGGCAATACATTTAACAGACAATAGTGGGTAAATGATTTAAGAGATAGACAATTTGAATATTTGAAAATGATGTAATCTATAAGATACAAATCCAAGTTAAAGGTTAATCACCCGTGTTGTGACTATATTCAACAGTAGAATAATTCTTTCGAAAAACACTTCTGCTCCTTCTCTTTTTATCATAAGTACTTACTGAATAGCCCTTGTATAACGGTCGGAGTGCCTATAACGCTTACTTTATTTCTCAATAATATTAAAAATATATTGCAAATTTTCTTGATAATTATATTAATAAATATATAAATATAACACGTATTTAAATGTTGTTTTAAATCTAATATGTTTTTGCGGTGTATTCACTGAAAATTTTTATGTCCTTTAAACCAAAAATCGATCTATAAAAGAAACGAATATGAAATCAAATAAATTTTCTACAGCTCATTGATCCGCAAACTAAAACAGTGTCAAAAAAGCGGTACCAATTAATTACAACTTATATTTTCAGTGTTCTGCATCTATTTTTATTGTTTGCTTAATATTCCTTGGCAAAATTTGTGAGTCTTACATTGTTGCTACATATATACGAGGGTCGGCTGGCAAGTACTTAATAATTTGAGAAATACAAAAGCAATGTTATTGCCTTATTTAATGATCATATTATCTCTTAGCTACAATAATTTTTATTTATTTTTTCTACATGTTGTTGATTCCTATTTAGCCATCGAAATTCGCCCAATTTTTCATAGGCCATCCCACACTTCGTCTATAGTTTTTTTGATGTTTTCATTTTGTGCTGTATTCGTCCTGTACGTCTTTGTTTTGTTTTAACACTTGTGATGCCGTTCACACTATCTAGAAATTTCATTGTATTCTAGACTGTGTTCTTGAGTTATCTCTTTGGGTCATCGCCCAGCTTTCAAACTCCTATAAAAGAGTAGGTGTAAAATTTTAGCAGGACACCCAACTGGAACATTGACATCAAAGACACCCTAGACAGGGTAAGAAAAAACGTTAATAATATTAACCTCCAAGCAATGAGCAGATTGACAGAAGGATTCCACGATGGAAATTACAATAAAAATTGAAAATCGGTTGCCTGTAAAGTCGGTTTTACGGGCGAAGATTTTACGTGACAACGTCTTTTTCTCGGTAGAATATTTATTGATATGAATATTATTAAATTGCACAATAGTTGTTTGCAGTTGAAACGCGCTGTTTCTTCTCAATCGACTGAATTACGATTGATTGCTACGAGTGATTTAAACTAATAATTTACTTAACACTATCAACATTTGTCAATAGTATGACATAACCTATAAACTCAGTTTCTCAACTTTTGTGTCAATCTAACAATTAATCAATCAATCATAGTTTACGATAATGAAATATTAGTGTACAATTATTTACCTTTATTGTTGTAGTTGTTGTAAATGACGAATCTAAGCACTCCACATTTTCACTACAGACACAGCTGACGATCCTTTAACCACACGTGTGAACTTGTATTATGACGCTTTCTCGGTTTTCCAACGCCAAGAACGCTCGAGAAAGACAGAGACACAAGCACGCACCGATTCAACGCGCCTAATTCTCTAGTGCTGCGCGCGCAGCGGACCGATCATGTTTGAGTGGGAGAGAGACGCAAGTCATTCGCCGGTCCGGCGGGCCTCTCTCTCGTTCGGTGACTCATCGTAACAGACGTGAGCGGGCGTTACACTTTTTCATGAGTGACTCCGAGCCACAACCTAATTTAAGACGTTGTCACGTCAAAAAGAGCTAGACTCTTGGGAGCGCTGTCTGGAAAACTCGGAAAGACCTCTAATAAAACTCTCTTGCACACCTACAAGACTTTTATCAGGCTTATCATCGAATACAAGGCGTATACCTACGCGTCACTAAATTCTCGCCAAACCAACGCCATTATGGCAACTGAGCTGAAAATTCTCAGAAAATGCATGAGGAAACGTTCAGATTATCCGTCAGCACTAATTCACCAAATTGCAAATATAACATCAATAAAGGACATAGTCCGATCTTTCAGCAAAATATACGTCCTCCGTACAATAGAGCTAAGCAAACTCTAAGAACTCCTTGTCACCGTCAAGGACACATACTCACCAGATTCACCCTAACAAAAGTTCCATTCCCATCAGCCAAGCAGATAAATTAACTGCACGGCCAAAACGCAAATTCAAAACCATTTCTAGTATGGCTGGTAAAACCGGAGGGACCTTCAGCTCATGGCTTGATTCTTCTTCATAGCGCTCCTTTTCTCCGTCACCACCATCTCATCTCTCGCTTTATAGCCGCATACCACTCCAAAAAACACTACTCGCAACTAACGTTGCTCGCCCCCTCAATATCTCATTCAAAAAAAGAGAGCAACCCCTCCTTGACCAAAGATTCGATATTGATATTATACCATTTTATCACTGTTTTCTTTTGTTTCAGTTGTCATGGCTATATTTTTATAAGATGATTTTTTAGTTTCTCCTCTTCTAGATTTCGTGTTCCTTTGACCCTATTCATCGTTTTAAATTTGATAAAACTTTTAAGAAGTTATCTTAATCCTCCCAATTACTTCAGAAAATGTAGACATTGCTTACGAAGATGTGGGAGTATTTTTGTTTGGTGAAGATGTTGACTATCTTCTCTTATTTTTAGAGTAATCCTTCCTCCATTGACCAACTTCTTTCTATATATTTGCTTTGGTATACGGGTCTTCAACTCATATTTTCTCCTTCTTCTCCGAATATAGACTTTTTTATTTACCAATATGATCTAGTCTAGTCTCTTTTTGTATTCTTACCAGTTTCGTCTATACTTTTCCTAGTTTTCGTTATCTATGTTTATCCCTAATTTGATTAATTCTTTTTCCATCTACATATTGTATATGTTTTATCTTCTACTGGCTTTTAGACATTTTATCTGATGGTATCGGATCTGTTATCACGTTGGAATTTTTTGTTTTCCCACTTTTGACTATGTACCTACATAATCGTTATGTTTTATCATACTATTGATGATCCCTCTTATTTTTACCCTTCCTTCTCACCCCTTTGAATCCCTTTAAGCTTATCTTCCTTTTCATTCCGCTCATCGTCTCATATTTTTTATACTATTTCTTTTATTATTTTGCAATAGTTTTTTATTGTTATTTCTCTTTTGATACATGCCTGGTTGTCTCTATCGGTTAGCATAGTTTTGACGTGACAACGTCTTAAATTAGGTTGTGGCTCGGAGTCATTTAAGAAAAAGTGTAACGCCCGCTCACGTCTGTTACAGTGAGTCGCCGAACGAGAGAGAGGCCCGCCGGACCGGCGAATGCCTTGCTAACAACGAACTAAACCGACCAATCACCACGCGCGGAGTTAGAATTTAACTGTGTTTAGCAAGAATTTCAAATTCCAATTTTAGTAAATGTTTTAATTTTCAACTTTACCATTTACATTTACAAATTTTAATTAATTTCAAATTTATTTAGCAAAAATTTGAACCTTCGATCTGAATAAGTGTTTTGATTTTCAAATTGATTCTTTAAAATTAAAAATATTAAAATATATATAAGAAGTGAACGTCACATAACATTATCTGGTTATTAACTTATTATTATTTAATATGTAGGCAAATACATGTGACCATACTTGGTAGACACAATTGGAAATAGTAATTTTTTATAACTGAAAAAAATAAATATATAAAATACTGGTAGTAAACAATAACTTCAATGATCGATATCTCCGCAACTAATTGATATATCGAAAAAATTTTCAAATAAATTTTGTAGAAAATAATAAGATCAATAATATAATATAAAATAAATAATATATAAAATAATATATAAAAATATAATATATAAAATATAAATAATATATAAAATAATAATATAATAATATATAATATATAAAATAATATATAAAAAATATAAAATAATATATAAAATAAATATTAAATAAAATAAAAAGACGTTGTCACGTAAAATCTTCGCCCGTAAAACCGACTTTACAGGCAACCGATTTTTTTTTGTTTTAAAACCCTCGTAGTTCTTTTACCTACAACTTAAAAATTTATATAGAGGCTTGTCAACGTACATTATGCATTTTGCTGGTACAGTGGCGATGTGCCAAATTATCTAAAACTGTTTAACCTTACATAAGTGCAACCACCTGTTTTTATGGGGATATAATATTTTAGAGCAATTACGTAGGAAATAATATATGTTTTATATAGTTCTTGGTTTTGATCCAAATAATATTTAAATTACTTTAATAAACTTCGTGATTTACTGATAGATGATAGATATATCTAATATTATTTTAACGATTTGTAATTTATTAGAAAATGCTTCACTTTTATATCCGCGATGACAACTATGTATAATTGCTGCTGTGTTACCAAAGCACAAATCTACGAATACATTTGTAAAACTCTATTTGTTCAGTTGGTGTTGCTTACTACTTAAATAATTTTTAGCAACTTATTGACTATTACAACACGGATGTGACAACTTATCCTTATTTTCTTCCAAAATCTTATTTCTTCTTGCAGTGCAAATAATCTTACTATCAACTGTTTTCATTAGTATTACTTTTTTTAGAACAAGAAGAATTATATCTTGATTGAACTAAGATTTCCAAGGAAAAAACTTTACAGCTGCGTCTTAATGTAGGGTTCAATATAAAATATTCTTATTCGAAGCAAAACTGAAAAAGTCGATCTGCTGTACTAATGTTCACTCCCAGTCTGTAGATTTCTGTTGATTTCGTATATTTCTTCAGTTGGTTTGTTCATTTTAGCATTGAAATCTCTCGCAGTTGTTTGCTTATTGATTTACATCTGTTCAGTTAATGTGTTATTCCCGTTTTGTTCTGTAGTCTTTTATTTTCTCACTGATCAAGTACAATCTGCCGGGTGGTAAATCGTCAAAGAAAAGTCAATAGGAATTTTTAAACTGTTGAATTCCTGTTTGCTTAATATTTTACCTGAAAAGTCATAAGAAATACTTGAAGCCACTGAATTATGTATTCAAAATAAATGTTAAAGTTGTTCTACGAATTAAACATATTCCAAAATTTTGCAAAAATAAAATACATTTGTCAGAGTATTGTTGAGTTGTTGTTATAGAGTATTGTTAGGCCACTCAGAGTGCAGAATATGTATATCGGGTTGCGTTCTGTCACAATGAAGTTGGATATTAACAATATTTTTAATGAAGTGTACTCAGTTGACGAAAAATCAGCAATAATGTTTTTTTCACGCAATAGTGCGAGCAGTGCCAGATTTTTATTTAGCTAATAGATCAATTCTAGCGAAGATATTCTAAGAGACCAATTCCAGGTTATACAACAATTCAAAGGATTTTAAAAAGTTTCAAAAAACTGGGACTGTGATTCTTAATTGTAACTGTACATTTTTATTATTTAAAGGACCGATAAAAAATAATTGATGATAATTTCTAAACATAAAACTATAACAAATGTTCAAAAAATCCGCCATTTTGTACTAAGCCGTATCCCAATCGATTGTAAAATTCTCGTCTAACATTAGTCAAAAAGAATATATGATAATTTAATGCTTCATTCGATAATTTAATGCCTTCGTAAATTTTTGGGCAGAAAATTTTGGATTTTAGATGCCTTCAGATTAAATCGTTTCAAACTAGATCTCTCGATCTCGGAGGCCACTTAATTTTGCAGTTATATCCAACCAAACAATCACTAAAACTGGTTTTGAGGAATGAATTAATCTCCCGGCTATTGTGTGCAAGGCACACATGCATTTAAAACTAAATTTCTTGTTCATCTGTAGTTACTTCTGCAAGTCTCGGTAAAATATGTTCTTGTAACAAGTCCAAACACTTTTCTGAATTCAAATTTTCCTCATAGAACAATGGTTTAATAATAGTCTGTCTAAATATTCCTAACCAGACATTTATTCTTCGACGATATTGGGTATTGTTTTCAATAATATTCTCAGGCTTTCTTGTCGACCAAATCCTATAATTTTGAACATTTGGTTCGTTTGTTGCATTGTATTGTAATGTACATTCTTCATGGCTAAAAAAAGTTTTTTTTTAAATTATCTGTCTACATAACGCCTTTTTAAAATTTCATAACAAAATTCCTCTCGTCCCTCTGCATCTCTTTCTTTTAGTTCTTGATGGCATTGAAATTGTTACGAACGGAATTTATTTCTTTTCAAAAATTTTCAGGCTGTTAAATAAGAAATGTCAAGGTGGTCTGCAATGGCTCGAGAATTAATTGCAGGATTTTAAACTACTACAATAAATATATTCACATTTATTAAAAGAAAAGACACAAAAGAGGAAGAAAAGAAGAATTAGTAGAGTAGTCTGCATTACCGAATAGCAGTACCATAGGTAATCCACAGGTACTTATTTGGTTAAACCTTTTTCAAACGTGTCCTACAAATCTATAAGATGTTTTTATTAACCATTTGGAGGCACCTTGAGGACTGTTCCATCAAATTATGTCTTTTGTGAGGTTCTCAAGATGTTCCACTCAGTTAAGAGCTCGTTCTCGACATAAGCTAGAACAGATATACATCATCATCAATTGGCGCTACAGCCCTTCGTGAGCCTTGGCCTGCTTCAAAACATTCTTCCATCCTTCCCTATCGAGTGTCTGTCTTATCCAGCCCCTCACTCCAATCTCTCTCAGATCTTCCTGTACATCGTCCAGATATCTGAGTTTAGGTCGCCCCCTTCTTCTTCTTCCGACCGGCCTGTTTATCATAGTTATTTTAGTGGGATCACTCTCATCCATCCGTATAACGTGGCCCACCCACCTTAGGCGGTTTATTTTGATGGTCTTCACAATATCTGCATCACCAAAAAGTCTATAGAGTTCAAAGTTATATCGCCTTCTCCACAGACCCTGTTCGTTTACTCCGCCATATATGGTCCTCAATACTTTTCTTTCAAAGACTCGCAGTAACTCTTCATCTCGGGTCGTCATTGCCCATGTTTCCGATCCGTATGTGAGCACTGGGCGTATTATTGTTTTATAAAGTTTGTACTTTGTTGCTATTGACATTGACATACATATTGAACAGATATACAACATATGTGTAAAAAAAAACAATTAGTAAAAAAATATATGAATGATTACTTATAGGAAACTTTCATCGAGTATTCAGCGATCTTCTGAAAACATATGATAGAGTACCCAACAGTACCTTTTAGAGAAATATGACGACGATGACATGTTATATATGTAACTTCTAAAATATTGCCATTTTCTTAATATTTGAAATAATTTAAAATGTAAAATATTCATGACGAAAAACTACTATACTATTCATCTGAAATTTTTAAATTTTATTCGCTCCATTCCCCGTCGCTGTCTAGCGGCTAGACGTACACATCCATTTCAATAAAAACTAATTTTCCTTAACATTTTTCCCAAATGCGGGACACCAATTAATACTTTGTGTAATTATTAAATGTTATAATATAGCCACTGATGTCATCGTCCAAACATTTTTTAATACTTTTAACGACGATTCACATGTCGGGCGGGATTGGTACTCAAAAGAAATCATTTGTTTTAATCGAGTTCAAGATCTTTTCGAAGATGAAAGATGGATTGCTAAGGAACTGATTTGTCGGACGATTATTTTTAGCAATAAACGGCTTCGGTAGAGTTGGAATTTCGAGTAATTGATCATCATAAGCGCATTAATTATATTTTATTATATAGGTCTAACCAATTGCTCTATATTTACCATATAATTAAATAGTGTTCACGATATATTATATATAATATGTATATAAATATACACATATATAATATATATTTAGATTTGTATACACAGATTTTTGTGCTTCAGTTTTTTTCTGTCATAAATTGTGCTTTCTGGCTTTTCCCTCCAGTATATAATGTTCATCTTTAGAGTAGATTGTAAAGATGCAATGTTACAATAAAAAAAGTGAATTCTAATATTGTTATGATATAATCGCTTCAGTTCTTCTTCTTGGGTCTTTTTTGTCAAAATCAAAATGTTTCTTTTTGTCTTGCTTTCTAGAATTGGTACTTTTTTCCCTTCATTAGTTAGCAATCTTTGGTATTTCTAAGCTCATCCATGGTATATCCAATCAATAATTTGCGACTCTATTTTACTGTTTGTTAGTTTCTGTATTTTTAATTGCTGCGCCAAAAGCTTTATTTTGTTAAAATATCTGAAGAATTGATGTAAACTAGATCTTTGTTGATGTTTTCTTCACCTGTTCATTTGTCATTTTTCTAAACTTCGTGTGAAAGTCCTTAAAGCTTGCTCATTTGCATGTATCTGAAGTTTATCTGGATGAACAGACCTGTATAAAGATCTTTGTAATTTTCTGCTATAAAAATTGCTATGATGCATTTCCAAATCGATTATTTTTTTGATATATTAGTGATTTTCATTTAAACTAGAATTTGTGGTATATATATCCAGTCAGTAGTAGATGTAGGTCAATATCATATTCATATCACTTTTGGATCGATTGCGTTATTATATTTATGATGTCAATGGTAATTTCTCTTTTCTATAGCTCTACTGGTGTTGTTCTAATGTGTTTTCGGTGTATTTCTCTAGCCTCTTCCTGATAATAGAATATTTTGCATTTGGTATTTTTTTTACCAATAGTTATTTGCCATTCTTTCAATCCATCGACTGCTTTTCCTAACTTTACCCTTTTCACTATTTCATACTTAATTTTATATTCGACAAGAGCTCTTTCTTTTTCCAGTTACTATTAGGAAATGGTTTCTTTAATCGTGAATGGCAACTGGCATTACCCGTAACTACGAGTCATGTGTCACTACCAGCAAATGTGTCATGTGACCAAAATATTCTTTAAAAATATTCTTTAAAAACAAGAGAAATCATTTATTCAAGGTGGTCTTATATAGAGTTTGAAACAAATTTTAACAAACCCTTTATTTCCTCCAATATTTGCAATAATCAAATAACAACCTCTACTTCTTCTTCTTCTTTCTTCCTGTATGTAGGATTTAAAGCCTGTTTTTTCTTTAATATTAGCCTCCTAAATTGTTTAAATTATCGTACCATATTTTTTTTGGTCTGCCAATACTTCTTCGTCCATTTGGTGACTTACCTCGTGCTATTCGTACTATCCTATCCTCTGCCATTCTACTAATGTGTTCGTTCCACTCCACTTCTACTCGTTTCCGTTTTGTCACCCATCCATTTATGTCTTATATACTGCATGCTCTTCTTTATCGTTATGTTTTCGCTTCTCTTTTCTTTGTTCCCCATTCTGTAACCATGACCTTTACGTACCTTTGTATTATTACGACCTTTACCAGTTGAAAATTTGAATCCCGTAGACCTTCAGTAAACGCCTCAATGACTACTCATTGTAACCTGTTTCTCCAAACTTTTTTTATTATTGTTCTGAAGCTATTTTCTTGTGACATTTTAAATTAATTACTATTTAAATGGGAATAAGCCACAATTAAAGGTTAAAATACGTTTATTGACGTTTCAATTTCCACTTCGGAAATCTTTCTCAAAATACAAACATTAGTAAATTAAAAAAATTTTGTTTTTTGTTACTTAGTGAAAAATTCTTCTAATAATTTAATTTTATCTGACTCATCTATATTGACAATTCAGACATACCTTATACATTTTAAAGTAGACGACTTTAAAATGATATTGCCAATATTGTTGAGTTGCGTTCCTGGGACGACTTTACTTATAAGATAGTTCATTCGATTACATGAAATCAACTTTAACTTGAGAATATCCGTCAGAAAAGATCATAACATGTAATTCGTCTTTAAAAAGACAAATACATGCCATGATGACAGTAAAATTCTCCTGTTAGTGATTCCATAGTAAATTATGAGGGAAAAACCAGGAAAAAACCTCATAATACTATCCCGACATGGTAAGTATTTGATCGTGCATTTAGTTTACCTTCATTTTAACCTAACAATGAACAAGAAAGGACAAAGAATTGCATTTATAAAATACCTTGTGAATGCGATCAGTTTTATTTAGGTGAACATCAATCCTATATTAAAAATAGAGAATTTGATAGATCTCAAATCTGTAAACACGCATGGGATAATGAACATAGGGTTCAATGGAATGATTCAAATATAGTCCTTAAAGAAACGGATGGTAAAAAGAGAAAAATCAAAGAAGCGGCTCTAATTATGCTAAATGAGACCAATTGTGTCGCGAATTCCTCGGCAGAATGTAGTAGGATCTGGTTACCCATATTGAAAGAGGAAGTTATTAAAAGGAAAATACATCACGATCAAATACTTACCATGTCGGGATAGTGTTATGAGGTTTTTTTCTGGTTTTTCCCTCATTTTTTACTATGGAATCACTAACAGGAGAATTTTACTGTCATCATGGCATGTATTTGTCTTTTTAAAGACGAATTACATGTTATGATCTTTTCTGACGGATATTCTTAAGTTAAAGTTGATTTCATGTAATCGAATGAACTATCTTATAAGTAAAGTCGTCCCAGGAACGCAACTCAACAATATTGGCAATATCATTTTAAAGTCGTCTACTTTAAAATGTATAAGGTATGTCTGAATTGTCAATATAGATGAGTCAGATAAAATTAAATTATTAGAAGAATTTTTCACTAAGTAACAAAAAACAAAATTTGTTTAATTTACTAATGTTTGTATTTTGAGAATGATTTCCGAAGTGGAAATTGAAACGTCAATAAACGTATTTTAACCTTTAATTGTGGCTTATTCCCATTTAAATAGTAATTAAACTTTTTTTAGATAATGTCCTTCATTAATCCATCTTTCGTCCTGATAAATTGTATAGATATTAGTGCCATTCTTTTTTAATATGCTTCTATCATGCTTCACCACAAGGAGGTCCAATTCGTACAAAATTCTCCACAATTATTGATATTTTATTACGTTTGACCTGGTTTCTAGTAACTATTAATGTCTTCTAAAAGTTTGTCTAAAGTATGCATCTTATTTCACAAATAAAATGAATGCAGTTTTCTTCCAATTTTTTGTTTTAAAAAAAAGTTTATGTGCTGGACTATTCTTCCTGTTGATGGTGCAGGTGCTTCTATGTAGTTACTTGCTTTTATTGTTTCGCTATCTAATAATATACAAGTTGTTTAATTCGCTTCTAAAGAATTCCCTTGCGTTTTATTTACTATACTTATTACCTGTGTTTAACTTCCTATTTTGTAATTCATGGATTCTTTTTATTAAATAATTCCTCTGTTATAACTAATATTTAAAAAAATCCTTATTGAATCAGTGAAAAATTATGTACAGCTCCCACCTCTATCAATAAAATAGGTAGTAAAGACGTTGATAATAGCAAACTTAGAGATATTACAGATTGCCATCGCCATTACAGATAGGTTTATAAATCAGGACTTCCTTATATAGATTCGGAATATTCAGGGATTGTGCTTATCTGATTTATTGATTTGTGTAGTTTGCCTTAAGTCCTTAACGTACCTACTTAGTACAGTATTTTACTGAAAATATAACGTCAGTGACTATAGAATCTTAGCATTATGTACAGTTACTTGGATGGCCTTATATCGTGATAGCGCCTGCAAAAAACGACAAATAGCATTGTAAAAATACATATACTGAGAACTGAACTGAAAAACGTCTTTCATATAATTCTTTTAGAAATCAATGAATCAGGACACATAATATAAGCACCATACACACAATACACTATATTTTTCAATGGTATTTGTTTTTTTTATAGGATCAGCCACGATGCAATATATATTTATAAATTTATATAGCAGATTGTGTTTTACTATGATTGAGGAGTGTACTCCATGTTAAAGATAACTGAGTGTCATCCTTTCTTTCATTGAGACAATTAGGGCGTTTTTCTATCTCCATAGCTTCTTGGATAATTTTTGGTTTACGAAAACTTATGGGGCTGTAGTTCTGAAACATCGGTTTTAAGATAATGCAGCGGCTAGGGCAGAAGTTGATTTGACATTATGAACTGAAAGGGAACGTTCATAGATTTTGATGTGAATTCTTCGACTGGTTTGACATACCTTAGATCGTGAACAATCCCCAGAAGGAATTTAATTAACTACATATTGTTTGTTTGGGATGCTATCTGTAACAAATCGGGAAAGGAAAATAAAAATTTTTGATGAAGAGTAACTATTACCTTTATTCCCTTTCTTTTACTTGTAAATATTTCTTAAGTAGCTTTATTTCTTATGGTTTTCCAATGAATACTCTATAAGATATAATGGAGTAAATCCATAAAAGCGGCAAATCTCTCTGTGATCCAAATTTATTTGAGTATGGGTTGCTGAAATTAAATTTAGTTGGTGTGAAATGTTTAAATATATCCTTTAAGCATTTTTTGATTTATGAAGTTTATAGTTATAGTTAATAGGTGTGTGTTCATCCAAGTGCCCTATAGAAATCGAGGCGTTGAGTATAAAAAGACAATTTCTTCTTCTTCTTTTTCTTCCCCTTTATAAGCAATTTTGGTTGTTCATTGGCGAATTAATACCTCTATGGAAGGTTATCACTCCATCTTTTGCGCCGTCATTCGATACTTCTTCTACCGATTGGTGACTTGTTTCTTGCTATTTTGACACGGGTGTCCTCCGTTCTGCTTATGTGATTATTCAATCCTTTTTTACAATTTTGTGTCCATTCATTTATACACCGTACGTTACATTTTCTTTTAATGTCTTCACTTCTCTTTCGATCTCTCTGGTTCTGGTTGGTTGGTTCTTTGCTGACTACTATTTATTTAGTTTTCTGAGATGATATTGCCATATTCAATTCTTCTGCTCTTATGTTAAATCTGTGGACCAATATTTGCAGACTATCTTCATCTTGGGATATCAATATTGCGTTGTCTGCATAACAGAGTATTTTTTATTTCTTTGTTTCCCATTCTGTATATTCTTTCTTTGTTAATGCTTTTGATGATTTCTGGATGCTCAATGGATCCCCTATATTTCTAAAGAATTGTTAACCTTGGAAAAATATGGATTGTGTTTGTCTGGCAAGGAAGTGTTATTCATTTAGCTACCTTGGATATGTATAGCGATAGCAAATGGTAAAATTAAGAAAAGATAAGAGATACATAAGGGAAAAACGAATTATTATTAACACTTTTTGAGAGTGCAGTCCTCAAAGATAAATTTCTCACGACTGGACTAAGGGTAGAATATTTGGAATCAGCTATAATCGCCAGATTACCGGTATATATATATATATATATATATATATATATATATATATATATATATATATATAAACAAATAGTAGCTAAAATTGTCTAAATACCGACTGGACTATATTAGTAGACTATTTAGATATACAATTCATTAAACGATCACCTTGAACCACACCGCTGTCTTCTATATTTACAATAGACTATTTCAGTGACCGTATTTATAATTGTTATGATTATTGCATTGCCAGTACAGCGCAATAATTTTTGCGGACGATTATCTCAGGCTGTTTTTTTCTAGGCGACGGATAGTGCTTTATTGGCATCATCCGCACGATAAAAATGAACTGCAGCAGTAAATGATTCACTTACTCCATGCAAATATTGGCATTTGAATTGATTATACCATCGGTGTCGATGCATGACCTCACATATGCGATATGCAGTTCTTTGGGTTCGTCGTGTATGTTTTGCTCATTTGGCAAATCGTTAATATTTAATTATTATTCGGTAATCGAGTTTGGAGGTCCCGAAAAGGTCAAAATAATGTTTTTTTCACAAATACTTAATAAACCAGGCAATATGCTTGTTGTGGCTGCGAAAACTGACAAAGAATGAAGTATATTCAAAATACGTATAGAGTGCTCGATGATGGAGATCGGTGATAGACTACATACATAATAAGTGGAAGATGTTCCAGTATACTGCGAAGTCGGTAAAAGATGACAAAGAATTTAATATAGAATTTAATATTGACAATAGCAGGAATTCATATATTGAGAAATGAATATCCAAAAAACTGAGTATATGTGTATCTGCGGGAAACAACAAGACCTCATATCGGAAGATGGGGAAGTTATCAAACATTGCAACACATATAAATATTTAGGTATGATCATCACAAAAGAAGGCAACGTAGACGACACAATTGAGGAGAAAAACAACCAAGCAAGAAAAGCAATTTCCCTTTCTCAATAGTATCCTTTGGGATCAATCAATCTGTAATAATAACAAGCAAAAGATATATAATACAATCATTAAAAGTATAATTACCTACAGTAGTGAAGTATGGCAAATAAAGGAAAGATACAAGAGAAAACTTGAGGCAACGGAAATGGATTTTTGGGGACGTTCAACTGGAAAATCTAGACTAGAAAGAGTAACGAACAACAGAATAAGAGAAATTATGGAAGTAAAACATACATTAGTAGACGATATTGGTACCCAACAACTCAGATGGTACGGTCATGTACAGAGAGTGTCTGAAGAACGTCTCCAAAACAAGTCTTAATGTGGACCCCTCACGGTAGAAAAAAAAAAGAGGAAGACCCCGCCTTCGTTGGAGAGAAGGCATCAATAGAGAAATGAAAGACAGAGACATAGAAGAAGACTTATGGATGAATCGAGAGGAGTGGTAACTGGGCATCGAAAGACGTAGGAGAACGTTTTAAACACCAATAGCAGCTATTCTGAATGTCTATAAGCTGAAAAAAATGTTGAAGATCTTTACCAAAGCTGTATAAATCGATATCTGGAACAAAAAGTTACGAAACGAAATATAAATGTGTGATGTCGACTAGCCATCGTGCAGCAAGTGGGACGAGGGATGTTTATTTTTTATGACAATTTTATGTCAATTTCATTGTTTAAACAGTATCGTTGTTCCCGACACAAGAAAACTACGTGCAATATCCACAAATGATGAATGGGACAATGGAAATACCAATACACCATGAAAATTTATAGGATTGTGTTTCATACCAACACATATCATAAACCCATATCTATTTATAAAACCTCCGGCCAATAAACATAGTTGTAGTAACTATCAGGGCTCTCGGGTAAGGGACTAAAAATAAATATTTTTTTGAAAATATATAAGAAAAAATGATTTTTTCGGCTTACCTCATCAAGAGACCACTCAAACAAAACGTAAAGATGGAGGAAGATAAATTTCGCTCGGGACTTGAAATGAGTTAACGAACGCTCTCATCTCTCGGAGGTATTAGGAACTACAGTAGGCTTCTTGAGGTAATTTAAATGCACTCGGCGGATAGATGGCGTGAGCAATATTATTTTGAATATTTACTCGGAATTTATAATAATAAATTTTTTGAAACTTTTGAAACGGTTTCAACTTTGACTTTTTGCAAGAAGGCTGTGTCATCTGCAAAACGTATTCTGTTTATTTTTCGGCCATTGATTGAGATGCCCTTTTCCCATACTTCAAGCACTCTTCTCATAATATGCTACATATGCCATATATATTAAATAATTGTTGAGATAGCGTACATCTTGTCTGATACCTTTTCTGAAATTAAGTATTTTAAGGTACTCTTACTTCTTTTAGCATCTGCCATAAGTGTTACCATTTGACCCTATCGAACGCTACGCGGTTTGCGATAATCTATAAGACAAATGGATGAGCAAAATGGATGATAGAGCAAATCTACCAAGGAAATATTTCTCTTTGTAGAAGAGTTTTCTATAAAATATTACAACATTATTGTGTCTGTATGGCATTTTATAGAGAAAATTTTTTCAATCAGTATAATCTATAATAACTATATTATATATTTTCAAGATCAGAAGCCTTTTGATGTGGATGATAAATTTGTTGATTTGTTCTGTAACTTTTCAATTCTTTTTTTCGTCCGAACATACTTTCTCACATAACAAACACATAATATTTTGAGGTATTATTCTCCAATACCTTTGTTCATCTTTCGCACACTAAGTTTCATACTATATGCAAAAAGTAATATCTGTGATTGTTATTGAGAGTATTTGGAATTTAATTTATTATTAAAACAATCATTAACACTAACTTTATGCATTTTCAATCCTTTAATCTATGCGATCTAACAGAAAAAAAATTGATTTCACCTTCAACTTGTTCGATCAATATCAATATCAATATAAATTCAGTATGAGTGTTAAAAACTGTAGTTAATAGATGTTTCAGAACAACAATTAACTATCTATTGACAGACAATAAAATTGATTAACTGATTTTAAAACCAATAAAAACATCTTTAGGTTTATTAGAAAGGTTGTCACATCCGCAGAAATTAATTGATATTTATTAAATTATCATTTGGTACACGAAGAAAATATTTCTGGACAAATAGTTTATAACAACAAATTTATAATAAAAAAACGTTTGATTGAGGAACATGATCTTCTAAATTCCAGGATTTCAATTCTCTTCGTTTTTTTTTATAATAAAAAGATTATTGTTAGTAGACCTGTCTTTTCGAAAGTCCTGTTGTTTTTCTCCTATAATGGCTTCTGTAATGTTTTTTAATCAATTGGTAATATTTTGGAGTTTATTTTCGTCTTTTTAAAAGAATGGTGTACATTGTACCGTTTAAAACCTTTCAGGTTTTTTGAAGTCAAGCCATTATTGGCTTGATGTAGTATTGTTAAGAGTAGAAAGATCTCCATTTTTTATTGCTCGATGTTTTGATCGCCTCCATCACTTTTTGCAATACATATGAATATGGTCAATTCCATATGAAGTTTCTTTTATACAACTGTTATAATTATCATACTTTTACCTATATTCTTGTTCATTAATTACTTTTAAATGAATGGCATATTTATTTCTGCTTGCTTAATTTGTTCGTCTTAAAATTTTTGCTTCATTAGGAGCTTGTTGGCAGATTTCTTTGTTTTAAAAATTAAAAATAAATAGAAAGAAAACCTATTGCCTATGAGGCAATAGGTGAATATATGAAAACCTATGAGATTTTTGCAAAGATTTCGGCGTCTTTATTAAATTAATTCGTGTAAAAATTTACATTTATTTCGAAATAACTTTATTTTTTAAAACATAAAAAAGCTTTAATATGGCGATTGCTCAAATTTTTTGCGAAATAAAGCAAAATCGTTAATAGTTTATAACTATTGTAAAAACGAACAACCTAGATATTTGTTATTGCACTCAAAATTGTGTATTGTCTTTAACAAACCTTCAAATTTTCAGCTATACTATTTGTTTATCCTAATAATGAAGATACGGTAATTATAAGTATACCAAATAAAAGTTTAAAATTTAAACTATCAATATGTATCAAAGAAAGTAAAAAATAATTTACAAAGCAAAGTCTTTCTGCAAAATTACGGTTACTTTGGATTTATCAACACTTAGAATAACTTTTAGCCTATTGCTCATAGATAAGATCTTGTTCATATTCGAAAATATCATAATTTCTACACAAAGGGCACAGCTGCATAAGAATGTCAAAATTACCCCAGCGGAAACTTGACCTTAAATGTTGGGCCTCTGTTGGGGCTCAAAATTCCATAAAACGTCAAAAATTGCCAAATTTTTGGCCAATACTCCCTTAATGTTTTACTAAAATAGATTTTGTTTGCTTTAAATTTAAGGTTTTTTGTGCTCTATCAAACAATTTCAACGAAAATAAGAGATGGCGAGAAATTCAAATTGATTTGAGCGTTTGAAAATTTTACTTTACTTAATCAGTAGACCCATTTGTGCCTTTCGGTGTTGGGCCGTTTAAAATACAATTCATTAAATTACAATATTTGACAGTCTTCTGAGGTGTCCTAGCTCTTAACAAACTTTCTCCATTCCTTTCTATTGGATGCCATCTGTGTTGCTACCTGCCAAGTCTTACCCTTACTCTGCAGTATCTGCGAGATGTCACTGTTCCATTATTTAATGGGTCTTCCTCTTCTGTTCTTCCCTATTGGTTTGGCGTCCCACACTCTTTTTACTTGCCTATTATTGTCCATCCGGATTAGATGTCCGAACCATGCCAATTTTTTCTCCTTGATTCACTCAAGTATCGGTTTGATTTTGAGTCTTTCTCTTATTTCTTTATTTCTGATTCTATCAGATTTTTTTATTCCTATCGTTCTTTTGAGGTATTTCATCTCTGCTGCATGAATTCTGCTCTGATGTCTTTTGTTTAATATCCCATTTTCTGCTCCATATGTCACTGTAGGTCTATATATTGTTTTGTATATTGTCATCTTGGTCTTTGTTGATATTTCTTTGTTATTAAGGAATCCTCTATTTAGTGCTTGGAATAGTTTTCCTGTGTTTTCCATTCTGTTGTTAAGATCGTCCTCGATGTTTCCTTTGTTGTTGATTACTGTTCCTAAGTATTTGTATGAATTTGTCTGCATTATTTTTAAATTAATTTAAAAAAAATTGAAAATTTTAAATGCCTTTAAAAAAATATGGATTACTTGAAAAAAATTATATTTGATGTACGATCACCAAAACTATGTTCCAGAATTTTTTCAGAAGTGGTTTTTCGCCGTTTATTGAGTTATATTTTAAAGAGATGTTATTAGCGCTACTCTTTTGAAAGTTATTTGAGTAAATACCTGACATCAATTCCTTTAATTTGCAAACCAGCTGGACTCTTTTGGACATTTAGAACCAGAGTTATGTTGATTTAAATAACGAAAATCTGATAAGAACCTTCGGTTTTCCGGCGTTTTTGCCCTTTTGAGTTATACTTTTAGTTAAAAAGAGAAGTAACACTATTTTTTTGTATTATAAGGGATGTCACCGTTTAAATATTTGGACAATTTTTCCGAAATTTGAATTATTTTCCAAACCAAATCTTTTCTTTGCCGTGGACAACAAATTAACATTTTCATTCGAACATTTTCAATTGAAACTTTCCAGCAAAACGAAACGAACATTTGCATCAGTATTTTGCGGAAAACTCCACCAAATTCTCCAGCTAATTATCTCGGCGGTCCATGATTTAGCTTCCGCGTAGAGCATCAAGTCGTCCGTGACTATCCCGTCGCGTACCTGTGACAGTTCGTCAGCGGTGGCGGTGGCGCAAAACAAATGCCGGCCAACCACCGGCGGATGGTAGACACACACACATGCCTCAAAGATTAACACACACAACATAGCGAAAGCGAAGCACACTGCGATCGCATTCAGTCACCGCCAAAACGTTTAGTAGCTCTTGCCTGGCTCTCGCTCTCGCGCTCCGTCATCGCAACTTCAGTGCCGAATTCGCTAGCGAATTTTCGAAACTTCTCTTTTGGACGGTACAAATTTTTGCCAAATTTTTCTTTACGTTTCATTTTTCGTTCATTAGGGCATGTGTTGTGAAAGTTTGCACTGTGGTTAATTACTTTATCAGTTTTATATTTTTTTTTCGGCATCTTTTGAACGCACTTTTCTGGTAATTATTTTTTATTGTTTTAGTTTTAAGGACACAAATCTTGATAATTTTAGAAAGAATGACTGATTGTGCCACTTATATACCTACACATTTTTTATGAAATTGAATAATATTATTAATAGGTCTTATCTTTTTTTATTTATTTAAACTTCTATTACGTATTACAATGCTTTAAAACATAAATCTCCTAAAGATTTTTATCTCAAAATATTGTAGATATTATATAAATTTTATATCTTAAAATATATGCTATAAAATTTTTAATGTTTTGAATTTTTACGCAATAAAATTGAACATTTAGGACGAAGAATAATAAAATTGAAGAATATTATAATGTTAAGTTAAGAGCAGAACGATAAATGAGGCATTTAAATAACAACAAAATAAGAAACAAATATTTTAAATTCCTTCAAACATTTTCCGATGTCAACTCACTTTGGAGAACTTTAAAAAAATTTCGTGCTCGAAATAATGAGACAAATAAAATTAAATAAAGGCATTCATTTAAAAACTTTTAAATGTTTCATAAAATAAGAATGATTTTTAAACCAATATTATAATTATGTCTTCATGAAATGTCTGTACCACCTAAACTGTTTCATCTCATTTTTTCCTAATACAGATTCCTAATTTATCTCGTATCTAATTTCTTCATTTTTCTATGATCCATAACACATTTAATTTCTTTTGCTGTTATTTTTCTTTCGTGTTTTGTTGCATTGTCCATGTTTCAGTTTTACTTATATGTAGGAGATGGGACAACTATTGCGTTAAAAACTCTAATTATTTTTTTTTTCTTTTGAATATTGCTTGATTTAATGCAGTGTAATACTATTTTAGTTGCTTTCCTTTGTTTTTTGCTGTATTTAAATTTATTTTTCCATTATTAGAAATTATCGTCCCTAGATAATGATATGTTTCAAATATCTTTAATTATTTCTTTTTTATTTTGATTGTTTTATTATGTATTTTGTGTTCAATAGTTGTTATAATTATCTTGTTTTTTTGTCGTTTATTTTTATCTTTATATTTTCCATGTGTTCCCTCTAAAATTTTTTTGTCTTTCCAACTGTTAGTAGTTTTCTGCTAAAAGACCTAGTTAAGTCTGTGTACATTAGTGCCCCTACTTTGACCATTTCCATACTTTTATACGGTTTTTAAATATTTTCGAGGAGAAATAATGAGACAATAAAAAAAAATGCAGAATTCACTCAGTGAAAACTTTGAAATGTTCGATAAAAAATAAAGAATTTTTAACTAATCAATAAATTAATTTGGAAAATTAAATCCAATTTTAATCTTATAGAAAAAAAATTCATTTTTTTTAATTTACGTAATAATAATTTAAAAATGATGACAATAAAATTAAATGACAGCAATTTTGAATTAAATAATATTTTAAATACTTAATTATTTATTAAAAAAAAACAACAAAACTAGTATTTATAAAACAAATTACATAAAATATTTTTTGGACGATTTTTAAAAAAATTCTTATAAGAAATAATGAGAAAATAAAAAAAAACGTAGTAATTCATCCATTAAAAACTTTAAAACTTGAAATTTTTTATAAATCATTAAAAATCTTAAAAACAACTATGAATAAAGAAAAAATAGAATTTTTGATAAAACATTTTAGAAGCAAGTGGGATAAACTTTTTAAATTTGTTTAGCACCGACAAAACAAATTGCAATTTTCTAAATATAAAAAAATTAATCATACAGAAAATATATTCAATTGCTTTGTTAAAATTTACATTTTTAATTTTAAAATGGTACTATTAAGTTGAATAACAATAAAATTAAATAACACCACAATTTCAAATTTAAAAGTATTCTAAATAAGGTACTTCAACAAAAAAAACTGAATGGGAACTTTTTTTTAAATTATTTAAAAAATGTATCAGCGTCGACTCACTTTAGACAATTTTTAATAAAATTATTTCGTTAATTGAAAAGAAATTAAAAGAAAACGTCATCCCCAAATATTGATTTTGAGACTATAAAAAAAACAATAATTAAAATAAAAAAACATTTTTTACTGCAAATAAAATTTAGGACCAATATTTTGGGTTTGTGAAGCTTTTTAAGTCTAGGAGCCAGTGAAGGGGCGGGGTTGAGTACGGACTTTTACTTCCCCACGGTACCTTGACGTTTTTTTTATGTTTTTCGGTACGTAGATTCGATTTTTAGAGGGTACCTGGCTGAAAACTTGACAGGTAATTTGTTATTAACAAGTTAATTGTTTAAATAATTGTATCTTCTCAACTATTAGAGATATTTAATTTTGCCAAAATTAAAATTGTTCCTTTTGAAAAAATGAACAAAATGGCGTTTGGTAAACTCTTATCTGATTGTTAGAACCGGAGTTATAATAAATTTCCTGAAAAACAATTGCAAAATAGGCATTCGATGGACCATTTCCAAGTGTAACTCAGCTTTCAAACGTGCGATTACTTTCAAAACACCTCATTTTAAAGGTAATTGTTTCAGCTTAAAAAAAACCTTTGCAAAATTACTTTATCATTGTTAATGAGAAAGTTATAACAATTTAACTATTAAATTTCACTAAAAAGTTGCGAATTAATTTGTTTATAAGAGATTTAAACACAATTAAGCTATAAACTTTGAAAATTTGGCTAATGGAAGTTATAGGAGAACTCAAAATGAACATTTTAAGCTTTGATAAATGTTTCTAAATTAATTTTTGACCAAGATATGGAACTTTTGATAAAGCGCTCTGAGGCGCACGGTCAACTCGCCGCGAAAACGGACGCGCGTAAATCAATTTTTAATATCTCGGCAAAAAACTAACATGGAAAAATTTATCAAAGCTAAAAATGTTCGTTTTAAATTGTTCTATAGCTTCAATTTACGTTTTTGCAGCTTTCATTCTTCTTGTATTCTGTTTCAGATATATTATTCCTATTTTCTTCTTTCAAGTTTTTTTAAATATAAAGTTTTTCATTTGTTTATTGATACTTGCAGGTTTAAAATTTCTTAAAATAAATGAGTCATTTCTATTTATGTTTTCTTTGATTGGCATTTTTTATTGGTTATTCTGTATCTTCTTTTATTTCTTCATCCTTATCTATTTCAAATCATTTTAGACATTTCTTCATTCACCCGCTTTAAGAACGGGGGACACGTTAGTTAAATATTTAGCTTTTTAATCTTCTGCTTCTTTTTCTTTCTCTTTATAAGCAATTCTGCTTGTTCATTGGCGGATTCTCTGTGAAAGGTTGTCACTTCATCTTTTGTGCGGTCGTCTGATACTTCTTCTGCCGATTGGTGAGTTATCTCTTGCTATTTTGATGACAGGGGTTTCCTTTATTCTACTTATGTGGGAGTTCCATTTTTTTTTCTAACTTGTGTCCATTCATTTTTACATCGTTACATTTTCTTCTAATGTCTTCACTTCTCTTTCGATCTTTCAGCGTATTTCCTGTAACTCTTCTCAATACTCTCATCTCTGCCGTTTCCAAGAGAATTTGCGTTGTGGCTGTGTCGGGTCTTGTTTTTAAAACATATGTCATTATTGGTCTTACAGTGGCTTTATAAATTCTTGATTTCATCTCAGTGTTAATGTGTCTGTTGCGCCATGTAGTGTTATTAAGGCATCCTGCCAGTCTATTTGCTTTTTGTACTTGATCTCTCACTTCTTTGTCCAGGTCTGCATAGCTAGACAGTGTAGTTCCCAAGTATTTTATTTCCAGAACTTGATTAATACTGATGCCATCAATTTCTATTTTATATCTGGTTGGTTCTTTGCTGACTACTATTGTTTTAGTTTTCTGAGATTAGATTCTCATATTAAATTCTTTAACTCTTTTGTTAAATCTGTGGACCAGTCTTTACAGACTATCTTCATCTTGGGCTATCAATATTGCGTCGTCTGCGTAATAGAGTATTTTTATTTATTTGTTTCCCATTCTGTATCCTCTTCCTTTGTAAACGCTTTTGATGATTTAATCCATAATCCAATTGAAGAGCATGGGGCTTAATGAATCCACTTGTCTCATTCCGCTGCCTATTTCTCTAAGTTCTGTAAGTTGTTCATTTATTCTGATTTCCATTTTGTTGTTTTGGTAGATGTTTTCGATAGTTTTTATAATATTTAGGGGAACTTCTCTATTATACAGAAGATGGATTACATCTTTGAGTCTTACTCTGTCAAACGCTTTCTTTAGGTCAATCAGACACAGAGATACTGGTCTATTATACTCTAGTGATTTCTCAGTAATTTGATTTATAACGAACATTGCATCTGTACACGATCTTCCACTACGAAAACCCTGTTGTTCATCTGCTAAACTTATCCTCTGATTTATTAGCACTTGAAAAATTTTAGTTGTAAGTTTTAGCGTAGTATTTAACAAGTTTATACCTCTGTAGTTTTCTGGCTGTTTTTTATCCCTTTTTTTGAATAGTAGAATTAGTTCGCCCGCTCTCCATTCTTCCGGTATTTTATTGTGTTTTATAATTTTGTTAATTAATGTTTTTAATTGTTTTGTCATCGTTTCTCCACAATATTTCAGTAATTCGTTTGGTATCCCGTCTTTACCTGCTGCTTTTCTGTTATTCAGCTGTTCAAGTATTTTACGAACTTCCTGTACATTTATATTAAGTTCTTTATTTGTGGTAATTTCTGGTGTTTCCGGTTCTAGCGTCGTTTTTTCTTCCTCTATTCCACGTATTCTTTTCTATGTGTTTTGGTTCTATTAGTTCCTTTGCCTCCGTTCTTTGGCCTCTTATAAAGCACCATATTTTCTTTTGCAGGAAGTAAAAATCATTTTCTATTTCTTTCGAAAAGCGTTTCCAGTGATCGGTTATGATTTTTCTTGCAAGTGCATGTGTTTCGTTTTCAATTGTCTTGTAATTATGGTATGCCTCTTGTGTTTTGGTTGACATGTATTTCAGGTAAACTTTTTTCTTTTCTTTACATTTGTTTTTGCTTCTGTACAAAACCATAGAGTTCTTCACTTTGGGAACGATTTATTTTTATTTATATTTCTTTCACCAAGAAAGTTGTTGACCGAGGCTGAGGTATTAGACCTAATTTTTGCCCAGCTTTCTTCGACTCCATCACTTCTGTGATATATGTGTTTGTGATTTTTTCGGTTATTCTGTATGTTAGAATAGGTATCTGGTGGAGTCATCCTGTAAGCTTAGGACTTTTATTTTTGACACCATAAAGACTGAGATGCATTGACGATCTCAAGACATTCTGGAAAAGACTGGTGGAAGAGAAAAGTTATTCAGACATTCTTAGACGTGCCTTGTACATTTTCTACAATACTAAAACGATTATGCCGTAATTCTCATAGTTTATTAAATATAAACATGTAAATTAGACGCCACCAATTAATAAAACAGCAGTTACATTATTTACATCATTTTTCATTGTTCAAATTAAGACAAGGTTAGATCAACAATAAAAATTCTAATTTACATGTCGTTAAACAAAACTGAAGTGCTCAGTTGATTTGATAAATCTAGTTTTTATTGGCGCTTTTAAAAAAGCTCTGAAGGAAGTAAAAATGCTGGTTTTAATTAAAGATTTTATTTATTTTATAGTTAGTCATTTTTCACCCGATTGGTACTTATGTGCGACTATTATTATTTAGCTAACGGGTGATGTTATCTGTAGTTTTACTTAAAAAAAAAAACGAGTAGTTTCAACATTTTTACTATAAACGACAAATATAAATTAAAATGGGGCTTTAGTATTCTAGTAGTAGTTGTTTTAGTTAAAAAACGTATAAAAACAAATGAGAATTGATAAAAAACTCATTAGTTTGCAAGTAGAATATTAAATGCTTTAAAAAATTAAACAGGCTAATAAAAAGTCATCTCGAACGTGTTTTATTTGATATAAACGTGTTTCTTGCACATTTTATAGTGTAATAAATAATAGCGGTTGTAGAAGTTTGCCTATCAATTGTTGGATGCTTAGGAGGAACCAAAGTGACACAAGCTTGGAAATTCATAAAAAGTATTAGAAAAGAAAGAAAAGATGAGGGAAATATAAACCTGATTCAAAATAAAAAGTGGGAAAAATATTACGAAACGTATTAACAGAAAGTAGGCACGAATTTATGGAAAGACCTGACCATATCTCAATGACAGAAAACTCAGAGGTGCATAAGATAAACAAAGAAGAACTGAAAAAAGAATTGAAACAAATGAAAAATGGAAAAACACCCGGGCCTGGAGACATTCCCATCGAGTTGGTGAAACATGGACCGGATGCTCTTTTGGAAAGCTTAGTGAATATTTTTAATAAATGCTTAATTGAAGGCCAAAGGATTCCAGACGATTGGAATTTGGCCCACATTAGCCCCATTTATAAAAAGGGAGACAGATGCGGAAATTATAGAGGCATTAGCGTAACTAGCTCGCTGGGAAGGTTATATGGTCGTATATTGACAAGAAGAATAGAAGAGGAGTATAAAGAAATTGAAGAACAAAGCGGCTTCAGAGCAGGAAGATCGTGCGTGGACAACACATTTACCCTTCAACAAGTAATTGAAAAACGAACAGCTCGAAACCTCCCCACACATCTGGTATTTATAGATCTGGAGAAGGCTTATGATATAGTTCCTTTAAAACTCTTATTTAGTGTCTTGACGAAAACGGACCTTAGTAAAACATATCTAAAAGCAATACTGAACATCTATAAATGTCCTCAAAGCACTGTAAAAACAGGAAATACTTTCTCAAGGGTATTTACAGTAACGAAAGGCTTGAGACAAGGATGTTGTCTTTCCCCCACCCTATTCAAAATATATATCCAAGAAGCACTGCACCAGTGAAGACAAAAATGTGCGGGAATCGGGTTGAAGCTTAACAACCATTATCTGACAACGCTGTTCTTTGCAGATGATCAAGTACTAATTGCAAGCTGTGAAGAAGATGCAGATTATATGCTTAGAAAGCTCAAAGATGAATACGAAAAATGGGGGATGAGTAGGAATATGTCTAAAACAGAATATATGCGAATAGGCAGTGAAGACGAAGACCCGGATTTGAAAATTAGACAAATGAAAAGGTGCTACGAATACAAATATTTGGGAAGTATTATCTGCAGTAAAGGAACAACGAAACGAGATATAGACTATAGAGTGCAACAAGGCAGGAAGAGTGTTCAAATTCTGAATTCGATACTTTGGTCCAACAAAGCTACTATGAGAACTAAAATGACTATCTACAAAGTACTTGTAGAGCCCATTCTTACATATGGAGCAGAATGTTGGCAAATGACAGTAAAAGGAAAGAAAAAAGTTGACACCGTTGAAATGGACTACCTGAGAAGAGCTTGCCGTATATCAAGAGTAGAATCTATACCTAATTCTGAAATTAGAAGAAAAACAGGTAGAGTACATACAACTTCTGAAGGAATAGAAACTAGACAGTTAATATGGTATGGACACGTACAGAGGATGGACGACAACAGATGGACAAAAAGAGCTATGGAATACAATCCAAGTAATAGAAGGAAACGAGGAAGACCAGCCAAGTCTTGGATATAAGGTGTTATGGATACCATGAAAGACAGAGCCATTGATGAAGACAGCTGGAGAGATAGAAAAAGATGGCGATCGAAATGCGGGAAGCGGCAGAAGCTGTAAGATCCCCGCTTATATATATATATATATATATATATATATATATATATATATATATATATATATATATATATATATATATATATAAAATTTTCTTTCTTTGAACTAAATCAATTTTACTGTTACTGTTATAAATTTTATAGAAGAAACGATCTCTCGTGAAAAGATCTCTTGTGTCCCTCTTATCTTGCTCTCCTTAAGGGTTTCTTAGTTATTAGAGCAGTTTAAGCAGTTCTAATTCTTCCCAGAAACTTATAATATTTAGAAAAATATTTTTGTATTGTTTAATTACGTCTTCCCTAAGTTTTTTGCGGTCTGCTCCATTGTATTTTTTTAGCATTAAGCTCTAATTCTGCAAAAGGGTTTCGGTCAATAGTTTAAAAAAAGATAATAAATAAATTAAAACTATAAGCCTAGAATCAAAGAAGGCAAAGTTGAAACAAATTAAAGTCAGGTACCCAAATTGAATGAAGATTTTAAAAACAAATTATTTTGTTTTTGGCTGCTTGAAACCATTTTATTTATTTATTTACCTTATAAATTATATATAATTTTGCTTTATTTACGTTCTCGTTATCGTATACACCTAAATTTCAGTTACCGCGATTGATGGGAGCCATCGATCCATTTTTAGTTATTTAGGGATGATTTATTTGATATTAGTCTTTTGCTGTGTCGCACTAAATGAGTTTTGTCGATTTCATTTGTTTGATATTCAAATGACTATCTTTACAACATAGAGCACTGGTAATTGGTAAAATAATTAAAAAACGGAAAATATTATTAAAAACAAATGTGTATGACGAACTAGTGATAAAGAATATAAAAGCTCTGATTTTATTCCATGTAAACATTGCAGGAAGCTGTGATTGGAGGTTGCAGTGTATTGTTACACTTCTATATAATCATTTTTTTTTTCAAACGGTAAACAATATTATAATAAGTGATTACTTATCGGTCTTCTTCTTCTTTTATATAGATATGACTCTCTCTGTTTTTTAATTTGCCTCCAGTAAGTTGTTCTTCCATCGTTTTCGTGGTCTTCCTACTGATCGTCTTCCTATCGGAGAACCATCTCTTGCCGTCTTTACTACACTATTTGTTGTCATTTGGCTTATGTGATCATCCTATTCTACTCTTTTATTTCTTACCCAGTTCTTGATGTTATCCGTCTTGCATCTACGTCGTATATCTGGACTTCTAGCTCTGTCCTATAGTGTCTTACCATCAATTTTTCTAAGCGTTTTCATCTCTGCTATTCCTAACATCCTTTTTGTCCTCTCTGTGGCAGGTCTTGTTTCTGCCGCGTGTGTCATTATTGGTCGGAGACTGTTTTGTAAATTTCCCCTTTCGTTTCTTTCCCGATATTTTTATTTCTCCATATTATTTCATTTAGGCAGCCTGCGGCTATGTTGGCTCTATTCACTTAATTTTCCACTTCAGTTTCGAGCTTTCCATAGCTAGATAATGTGATGCCTAGATATTTAAACCCCATCACTTGTTCTATTATCTGACCTTCCAGCTCCAATTTACATCTTAGTAAATTTGCTGTTGTAATTGTTGTAAAATGCATTTTGTCTTTTTTGGGGAAATTAACGTGGTAAATTCTCTGGCGGTTATATTAAATTGGTACAGCATACGCTGTAAATCATCTTCACTTAGAAAGAGTAGTATTGCGTCGTCTGCATATTAGATTATTTTAAGATGTTTTTCTCCCATTTGGAATCCTTTTTTAGTTCTTATTTTTTTATTATTTCATCCATAATCAGGTTGAACAATAGCGGACTCAGGGAATCTCCCTGTCTTATCCCATTGTCAGCTTAAATAGGATTGGTTAGTTCTTCTTCTACTTTTACTTTTATTGTGTTGTTTTGGTAGATATTTTCGATTGTTTTGATTATTCCTAGAGGTATCTCTCTTGCGTACAGTAAATGGATGTCTTTTAATTTGGCCTGGTCAAATGCCTTCTTAAGGGCCACGAAACATAGATGTGCCGGTTTGTTGTATTCTAATGATTTCTCTTGCACTTGCCTCATTATAAATATAGCGTCGGAGCATGATCATCTCGACCTAAAACCTTGTTGTTCTTCTGCTAGTGTTATAATGTCATTCAATTTATTTGTTATCACTTTGGTTGTTAATTTTAGTGTTGTATTTAATAAATTAATTCCTTTGTAATTTTCCCGGTCCGATTTGTCTCCCTTTTTGAGGAGAGGTATTAGGATGCTTGCTCTCCATTCTTGGGGAATTCTGTTTTATTCTATTATTTTTTGGATTAGTTTTAATAGTTGTTTGGTCAGATCTGGTTCTCCGTACTTTAGGAATTCGTTCGGTATTCTGTCCTCTCCTGGTGATTTTCTATTTTTTAATTTCCTTAATGCTTCCTTTACCTCTTCCTCCTCAATAGATATTTCTTCGTTTGTCGTCAGCTCTGGTATTGGTGGTTCATTATCGTCACCTTTAGCAAATAGGGATCGAAAGTCGTCTATCTATATTTCCTTCTGAATATGTTTCGTTTTTATTAGTTTGTTCATCTCTTTTCTTTGCCCTCCGGTCATTTTCCATATTTCTTTTTGTGTTCCGTAAAAGTCGTGTTCCATCTGTTTTGAACAGCTCTGCCAGTGTTCCCTTTTTATTTGTCTATCTAACTAAAGTATTTGTTTTATTTCTGATTCGTTTATAGTGGTTGTATGCCTGTTGTGTTTGTTGTATTCTGTATTGTAAAAGGCTTTCTTCTTTTCTTCACATTTTTTCTTTACTTCCTCTCTAAACCATGGTGTTTTCTTTTTTGATATGTTAGTGTTCGTTACTTTCCTCTCTCAAGTGATTCTGTTGCAGCGTTAATTATGTTATTTTTGAGTTTTTCCCAGCTTTCTTCTTCACTGATATTTTTTTCCTGTATAAGTGCCGCTCTCTTGTGTGGGAAGTATTTCAGGATGATTCTTATTTTACGTAATACTAGGGTGTGGTCGCTACCTACATCTGCTAAATTGATACATCTTACGTCGATTATGTTCGATGGATGGTTATATCTCTGTTGGTTATAACATAATCTATCATAGATCTTTGTCCACGGGTGTTATTAAATGTATATTTGTGTTAGTCTTTGTGGCTGTATACCATATATAACTTTTTGTTATATATGGTATACAGCCAACTACAGGAACTTAGATTTCTTGTGAATGTCAAAAAATGTGTTGTTTATTCTTAGTTCGTTATTCGTGCAGAAGTTTATCATCACTTCTCCATTTTCGTTTTTGACATCCTCGTTATGTTTTTGCTTAATTCCGCCTATATTCCGATTGCCTATTCGAGCATTAAAATCCCCCAATATTATCATTTTCTCTCTGACTTGATCTACTACTTGTTGTAATCGTTACTTATCGGTCAAACTGGTAAACTTACATCGGTCAAACTGGTAGAACTTTTAACAGCCGTATAGCAGAACATAAAAGGGCCTTTCAATAATAGAAATACAGATTCTACTTACCCACTTCACCTTCAAGATCATAATCATTCTTTTAATGACGAATATCAAGTTCTTTACATTCAAAATAAAGGCCTTAAGCTATGTTTATTAGAATCTATGGAATCTATCAAAAAATACAAACATAATTCCAAATCACCAACTTGACAAACAGTTCTCCCCTCCTTAACTTATTCAGTTAAAGACTATAAAGTGTAAACGCTCACTAAAAATAGATCACTTGAGAAAGGCTCTCTGCCAAAACAGCTGTCGTGATAATAAGTTATAATAAATTTTGTTAAAATGTTGAAATATGTTAGAATATTACAATACTTATTCACAACTCAAGCCGAATGCCAGAAGTATTCAAAAACTTAATTAGTATTACCATTTGAACTGTCAACTTCCAGTTTTTATATATTTTTTTGACGTTACAAACCTTATCAGACATTTCTAGATATTTCAGTGACATTTAGAACATTCTAGATTTTAAATAGGTACTTCTTTTTTTTTCGTCAAGGAACTTTTTCTATATGGAATAGATCTTATGGAAATGTCGTAGCAGTATTATTCGTTGGATAGTTAATGGGAAATTGTTTACAAATACTTTAAAGAATTGTATCCTTTACATTTATCCATGAGTTTCTATCTTGCATGATATCAAAATCAATTTTCTTCACAGTCATGGCTTGCTTGAGCGTCTTCTGCTTGGCCTAATTCGGAACATAAAACTAAACAATTCTTTGTTATGAGTTAATTACATATCTACGTTGAACATACAACATTTTTGCATCAATTGGCGCCATCCCTAGACGTAATTGATTCCTATTCCTAATCTTATCATTTATTTTCGTCCCACTTTTCCATATAAGCATTCTTATTTCGCGCATTTGTTAATTAATTGCTCAGCATTAGGTTTTGTACATAACTGGTGTTATGTTTGTCAGTGTTATATAATTTTTCTTTGCGTTTCAATGGAATCACACATCCAGCTTTTTTTCTAGGTTTTCATTTCAAGATTTCCTTGAATACAATGCCACAACATCTTCATGTCTCCTTTCTATGTCTATTATCGGAACACCACCTATTTTCAGTCGTTATTTCACATCGACATTTCCAATTTTAATTCTGCCTGACACTCGTCTGGTATTCTCCTGAATTAAATAAAACCCATTTCCAATAAAAAATAGCGATTTTGTGGGAATCAATTTAGATTTCTATAAAACTTTTAAAGAACCATTTAAAAATGTTAAAAAATGATTACGAATTCACCGCTTTTTTATTAAATTTGCTTTTTTTGTCGTTCCTGTTAAAATTCATAAATAAACTATTAAAAAAATGTTTTTAAAGCATTGTTCGAAATAGTTTTTCAAAGAAAATAGTCAGATGTTAAACATTTCGATAGCGAGCATATCAGTCATTCTTTTCCTTATTAAATATTTATTTAAGTTTCTTGCACTTATATATATTTTATATCTACATACTGTTTATTTGAAATAATGCATTGTTAAGTATGTATATTTAAAACATTTAAATGATGCAATGCTGGTCTCCATGCTGAAGTGAATCCTACTAAACGAACGCACTGTCAAATATTTACTCAAAAAAGTTTAAGACGCATAGACTTAACTTTACGCAAATGTTATCTTATCTGCTTGATAAAATGTAGATTTGTTATACGGGGAGTGTTCGAATATGAATTATACATTTGTGGCATATGGTGCAAATTCGAAAGATCTTTTTTACTATTAAATAGAACTAAATTTTAAAATTTATCACCTAGGACGAAATGGAGCGATTTGTCAATTAGTTTATTTTGGTAGAAGTTAACGGTATTTTTTTTAAAGAAAATGATCAAGATCCTATCCAGTAGTATACTTTAGGGTCACGTGATAGCATTTTAGTGAATAAAATGCAACGGTGGAGAAAAATCAACATCGCCGGAACCTAACCCCTGTAAGTTCCCTAATGAAGCAAAAACTCTAGACACCATCAATATGCTAACATAGCGATGAATACAGACTGTATGGTGCTCATGTTTTCCATAAAATTGCACTTTAATGTCGTGTTTCAAATGCAAGTCACACTTATCGTAAAATGTTACTTCAACGTAGCATTTCACATACCATCCTTCATGCTACGGCCCTACAGTCTAATTCAAGCTCTGGTCTCCCTCAGCAAATCTCTCTATTCCTTACGGTCTGTGGCAAATCTCCTCCACGGTCGACTGCCAAGAAGATTTCTTGTGCCATCATCCTCCCATCGCTTTACATGCGTACTGAGATAAAGGTGGTTCTTTATCAAGGTTTCTTAATATTGTTATGAAACTATTTTGTTGTATTTTGTTGTGGCATTTTAAAGTATATACTATTTTATTGGGAATAAGCCACGAGTGAAGGTTAAAATAAGTTTGCTGACGTTTCAATTAAGTGGTTAAATTAATTACTATTGATTCGTCACATTTATAATGCTTACTATATACCTTGTCGCCCTTTTTATGGATTGGCCAGATGATGCTACTATTCCAGTATTTCGGCATTTTATATTGTCTCCATATTCTGTGTATGACATTATATATCCGTTTCATTATTTCCTTTTCACCCGACTTGACCATTTCACATACAATTTCACTAAATTGGCAATATAGAGGATTTGAATTATATAACCTAAAGGTTTCCACGTTTGAACAGGTTTTGTCTATGGTAATTGTCCAATTTGGACAATGATCTTATCAGCTATTTGTTTGTTAATGTTTCTATGAAGATCATCGTTGCGCCGGTACTAAAAAGCATCGATGCTGTTTATTAAATACTTTATTTTGAAATTTTAAATAATTGAATTACGAATAAACCCTTGTGGCCCAGACTGAGCAGTGCTATATTCAGTTGCTTGTCTTGTTTTAGTCCTTGGACTGTTTAAAACATCCAGTAAGTTCTATCTGAATGGAAACTATTGCTGTTGTCGAGTCCATCGTTACCTTTATCAGTCGGATATATTTACCTTCATTACATTACATATTCCTCCATTATTTCTCATTTAATTTCCGGATTTTTATCGTGATAAGCACTCTACGTTTTTTTCATTCTGCGGAGAACTTCAGCAGAATTAGTCACATGTTCAACTTGAGAGAGCCACAGTGTTTGTCTTTAACACTACATCTAAGGAGCCTTCAGCTTCTTTATAAATGCCTCCGAGAGGGTCTAAGCTTCCTTATTCTCTTCTATAGTTATTATTTTTGTGCATTGTCTTCCAGATTTTTAGCGTCCAGCTCTCTTAGATCTATAGGTATCTACTACAGCTGTAACTCTTTAATGAAGATCGAACGTATCGTGATTTTTCTCTTAAATCTTTATGTTTTTTCAGTTTTTTTCAGTCATTTTTAAAAATTAAAAAAGTAGAACTTAGTAGACCTGCATATTGAGAAGTTTCAAGTGAGATAAAAAAGTATTCTTGCAATTTAAGTAAACCAATTTCAAAATAAAACAATTGTTAAAATTTGATTTATTATAAAAGTTCATCCAGAAAAATCTATTTATATGTGTATATAATATATTATATAATATAATAAAACGATTTGATTTAACTCTTGTTTAAACTGTTTGAACACCAAGGTGATAATTATTTTTAACAATGACTTCACTTTGAACCAATTAGTTGCACTTGACTACGTATTTTTAGTTGAGTAGAGTGCAGATCAGCATTGGTGTGCTCAAGATATTTTTATACTTTTAGTAAAAAAACAGAAGTTTTTTGTAACGTTTTCGAGGTCACGATCGCTTATCTGTATAGAAAGATGAAACCTTTAGTGAGATATAACTCACGCAGGTGTGATATATAGGAAAATTGGAACACATACAGGGCGATCTAAAGAATCAAAAATTATCTTTGACAATAGAAAAACTGTATAATTTTTACTTATTTGTCTACACTTTTTGGTACTTCTGTTGCTACTTCTTAATATTATTGTTAATGTGTCGTGCTTATTTCTTTTACATTTCTATTTTTTTATATTTCACCCTTATGTCCTATCTTTACATAATTTTATATCTTTATATATCTATATACGATTTTAAAGTTGTGCAGTTTGTATTTCATCAACAAATTTCTATTATTAATTATTTTAATTAAATATTAACTATTCACATCCAGATGTCAGTAAAGGCTAACCTTTGAAATTCGGGGGATCCCTTGTTACATGTTCTCCCTATTACAGCATTGCGAGTTTCGCATTGAAAGGTATAAACTGTTATTGTTTTACAATAATTTTTCTCTTAGTGGTTGTTTCTTCGTTTTATAAGTTGTTTAAAATTTTTTTTTGTCAAAAGCAGCACCACAGGGTAAGACCGGTCGTCACTCGACACTGAGGAGTTGGCAGATTGAGACCTCTGTGCCGTTTGACGGTTCCTGTATTTATACAGAGACCCCCGAACTCGAACGGAACTGTATCCATCTTGAAAATGACTCCAGATTTTTACATTTATCTGACCACGGAAATCTATCCGAACATATATAATATATATATATATATATATATATATATATATATATATATAAAGTAGTTAGGTATTATTGACTGACACGTTATGTAAAATAATGTTTTATATTGAGGTTGCAGTCATTAATAGGGCAGGAAAGTAAAACTCTTTGTTCTTTAATCAAGCTTTCGCAAAATTTATTTGCTTCTTCAGGATATGCTAAAATATGGTATCAGTAAATACAACGAAATTAGAACTAAATAGCATTGTATAAAACTAGTAAAAAAACTTACAACATGAGGTTAATCCATTAAATTTTCAAATTTGCAAAACATTAAAACTTAACTTATTTTAAAAATTATACAGTTATGTAAGTACAATATAAGTGGCGCCAAATATGAATATTTAAATTTTTTGAAATTCTAATATTTATAGTCAGAAAATCTAATATTGGAAAATTATAGTATTAATTTTCGTAAGACAGAATGTAATTATAGATATTGCTTAGTTTATCAATATCAGTTTTTTTATTAACGCATTGATATTTATTTATGCATACCATTTCTAAGAATTCTCTTTTATTTAATTGGTTTTCGCGTCTTAATATATTAGTTTCATTGAAATTAAATGAATGATTTTTATTAATTGCATGATTTATTAATGCACACGTATTTTTATTATTTCTAAGGTCACTTTTATGTGATGTTAGTCTGCCTATTAGATTTCTAGATGTGTGTCCGATGTATGACTTATCACAATTTTCGCATGGTATTATATAAACTACATTTGAGCTTTCCTTAATGCTAATAGGTGATTTAGTTTTTGTATACAATGATGCTAATGTTTTAACATTTTTAGTTGCAATTTTAATATCAGAATAGTTAGCAAAGACTTTAGTTAGTTTGGGTGTTAATGTTGGTATGTAAGGTAGTGATGTGAAAGTAAATTGAGATTGCACGATTTGTTGATTTGGTTCTCTTGTTTCATTCATGTCAATCATTCTATTATTAGGATTATTAAATAAAAATTTGTTAATTATTTTAATTGGGTACGAATTCTCTAATAAAATGTCTTTAAGTTCTAATAACCCTTTGTTGATGTTATTGATGTGTGATAATTTGACTATTCTGTTTTTTAAAGCCAATATCAAATTTATTTTCATATGAGGTGGATGTTGTGAATGATAATTAATAAATCTGTTACTAAATATAGGTTTTCTGTACCATTCAGTGCTTAATACATTTTGTGCATTACGTTTGATTTTTATGTCAAGATATGGGATGCTATTTTCTATCTCTTTTTCACATGTAAATTGTAAATGTTCACTATAATTATTAAAAGTTTGTAAAGTTTCATTTATTTTGTCTGCAGGTAAAGCAAGTATTAAGTCATCTACAAATCGTTTGATAAATGGGATATGAAAAGGCAACTTTTTTAAAGAATCTCTTATTAAATCGTCTAGTACATAATTACATAATATACACGATATACTTGAGCCCATAGGTGTGCCAAAAATTTGTTTATAGAATGCATTATCAAAAATCAATACATTAGAATCAAAAATGAATTCTAAAGTGCTTAAGAACGTTTTTTTGTTAATTTTGCAATTTATTTTGATTTTATCCCAATGTCTGTTTATACTATCATTAATAATATGTAGTGGTAAATTAGTAAATAAAGATATAACGTCAAAGCTTACTATTATATAATTATTTGGTAGTTGATAGTTATTGATAAAATTACTTAGTTCAAAGGAATCTTGTATAGAGAAACTATTATCTAAGTTATATGACTTTGTAAGAATATCATTCAAAAATTTTGCTAATTTACTGTTTGGTGAATTAATTGAACATACAATTGGTCTCATTGTTAAGTTAGGTTTATGTACTTTTGGTTGTGCATAAAAGCGTGGTGTGACAGAGTTATATATAGTGAGAGTTGAGGCTTCTTCTTTAGTGATCATTTTTTTATTTTTCAATTCGGTAACTATTTTGTTAGCTTTCTGTTGCAAGGTACTTGTGGGATTGTTCTGTAATTTTTTATAATGTATTAAGCACTGAATAGTACAGAAAACCTATATTTAGTAACAGATTTATTAATTATCATTCACAACATCCACCTCATATGAAAATAAATTTGATATTGGCTTTAAAAAACAGAATAGTCAAATTATCACACATCAATAACATCAACAAAGGGTTATTAGAACTTAAAGACATTTTATTAGAGAATTCGTACCCAATTAAAATAATTAACAAATTTTTATTTAATAATCCTAATAATAGAATGATTGACATGAATCAAACAAGAGAACCAAATCAACAAATCGTGCAATCTCAATTTACTTTCACATCACTACCTTACATACCAACATTAACACCCAAACTAACTAAAGTCTTTGCTAACTATTCTGATATTAAAATTGCAACTAAAAATGTTAAAACATTAGCATCATTGTATACAAAAACTAAATCACCTATTAGCATTATGGAAAGCTCAAATGTAGTTTATATAATACCATGCGAAAATTGTGATAAGTCATACATCGGACACACATCTAGAAATCTAATAGGCAAACTAACATCACATAAAAGTGACCTTAGAAATAATAAAAATACGTGTGCATTAATAGATCATGCAATTAATAAAAATCATTCATTTAATTTCAATGAAACTAATATATTAAGACGCGAAAACCAATTAAATAAAAGAGAATTCTTAGAAATGGTATGCATAAATAAATATCAATGCGTTAATAAAAAAACTGATATTGATAAACTAAGCAATATCTATAATTACATTCTGTCTTACGAAAATTAATACTATAATTTTCCAATATTAGATTTTCTCACTATAAATATTAGAATTTCAAAAAATTTAAATATTCATATTTGGCGCCACTTTGTACGTAACCATAATAACAATCAAGAGCTAGTTATCAACAACAAAAAATATAATAAACAGAAACGAGTGTCTTTCTGACATAAATCAAACATCAACATAATCAATGTCAAAATGAATTTTTACAAAATTAAATTAAATTGGAATATTGTACTTACATAACTGTATAATTTTTAAAATAAGTTAAGTTTTAATGTTTTGCAAATTTGAAAATTTAATGGATTAACCTCATGTTGTAAGTTTTTTTACTAGTTTTATACAATGCTATTTAGTTCTAATTTCGTTGTATTTACTGATACCATATTTTAGCATATCCTGAAGAAGCAAATAAATTTTGCGAAAGCTTGATTAAAGAACAAAGAGTTTTACTTTCCTGCCCTATTAATGACTGCAACCTCAATATAAAACATTATTTTATATATATATATATATATATATATATATATATATATATATATATATATATATATATATATATATAAGAGTAAGAAAAAAGAAGTACTTGTGACTCGTTTGGAAAAAATATATAAATGTTTTGATGGGTTGGAGTCAATAAAAGGGGCTATTGGTTAACTATTTAATATCTCGAGCTTTCAATTGTGTTTACAATTCTTATCAAAAGCTGCTAAAAAAGACAAAATATCTTACAAAGTTGAACTATAAAGGAAAACATTTTTTGTTAACTCACCAAATAAAATTAGTTTCGTTAATAAAAATTGCTGCAAATACATGTCAAAAAGAATTAATACTAAAATGCCCTTATCTAATAAATTCTTCCCTGAAATTTTAATAATTTTGAAAACATTTTCTTAACAAAAAAAAATAATTGAATTTATAAATAGTTTAAAGTAGCAACCAATTACAAATAAGCCTCAATGTCATAAATGCCAACTTAAAATGTTTACCTTTGACAATTATATTGTCAAAAATAAAATTTTGTTTAAAAATTCTTTTTTGTTTAGTAACAAAAAAGAAGAAGATTTATTCACCATTGATAGATGTCTGAAAAAATGTAACAGATATATGGAAAATCAAATAAAAATGTGATATTTTTCAAGTTTCATATATAAATTATAAAGAAATAATATAATTATAAATTTTGCTTAGATTTTGAATTTCTGATCTTTTGTTTAAATTATTATCACTTTTGCTAATACAAACCATTTCCAAAAAAGTCCTTTTGATTTTATTACTTTCACTACATAAAATTTTAATGTTATCAAAATCCATAATATGGTCTTTATCGATTACGTGCTCTGCCAAAGCACAAGATGGTTTTTTAATTCTGCAATCACTTTTGTGAGAAATAATGCGATTTGAAAGATTTCTTCCGGTCTCACCAACATAGTCAGATTCACACTGAGTACAACTAATGCTGTATACTACAGTCATTTTTTCAAATTTGTCTATAGGATATTTAGTTTTGGAATATAAAGATGAAATAGTTTTGATGTTCTTTGTTGCTATTTTTATATTGTCAATAACCTTTAGTGTTTGTATTAATTTAGGTGTTAATGATGGTATAAAAGGTAGTGAATGATAATAGATGTTCTGATTGTTAGATACAATGTTTTGAAATTTAGCAAAAAATGGTGTTAAGTTATTTATATTAACAATATCAGAAAAAAGCATCCTATGTAGCATATCTGGAGGATAAGAGTTTTCAATTAAAATATTTTTTAAGAATTGAAGATCTTCATGTAGATAATCTGGATGAGAAAGTTTTAAAACACGTTCCTTTAATCCTGTTATAAGGTTCATTTTCATCTTATTTGGATGATGAGAGTAATAGCTTATAAATCTATTACTACATATGGGTTTTCTGAACCATCTGGTTTTCAACATATTTCAAGGATTTACTTAATTAAGAAAAAAAGATTTCTTTTTTCTTACTCTTATATATATATATATATATATATATATATATATATATATATATATATATATAAAGCTATTATATATTTATATATAGCACACAATATACATACGTATTCAACCAAAATCATGTTAATTATATAATAATAATTAAAAATAACTACTTTGAATAATTTCTATTATTATTGGTCCAATATAAATATGTTTATAATGTTTGATTTAAAATTAGTGATTTAATGATTAACTTTTAGCTGAATATATTATTGTTTGTTAATAATTTGAATCTCTATAAAAACTACAAAAGTTGCGCAAAAACAAATTCTTTGTTTGCTCTGTTGCCAATGTCACAAAACCAGATTTACCGTTCTTTAAGTTGTCTTTCATTTTCAAATTCAATAAGTTTAAAACCATTACCCTTTGATTCATCATGTTTACTGAATTGCCCTATAGCTGGTTTAAATATTTTTTTCGATTTTAGCGGTAAAATCTCCTATTACTAGTTTCATATCAAATTTTTAGGTATTATCATATGCGTCTTTCTAGTTCTTCGTCACATTATGACTTTTCTTCTTCATATTTTTCTTCCGTCGGAGAAACCGTGTTTATCTGTATCTCCTCGTAGTCTAATGTTGCAAATTTTATCAGAAATTGGCCAAAAATTAACTACATTCTTTTGAAACTTCCTAATAAAATTATTGTACAAAATAGGTTATGTTTCTTTTAATTCCCTGTCTATTCTGTTTGGTTACTCGTAGGGTTAATAAATCAATTTTTTATTTTCTTATATGTATTATAAAGTTTTTAAAAGATCCATCGCTATTGTTCCACTTACATACCATGAACCTACAACTAGGTTATTTCGCTTTCTTTTTCTTGTTTTCTTATTTGCTTTTTCCGTTGCCGTGGTCGTTTCTGCATTTATCTATGCTTGTTCTAGTTATATTGAATTTATTGAAGATTCTTTCTTAAGTTGGTGATCAACACTCCATCTCCATAATTGCCCATCGACTGTAAGAGTTTTGTATGTTCTTTTAACGTCCTTCTCTTCATTCTTGAGTTCTTTATACTTTTCTCTAACGTGCTTCTAGATCCTTCCTTCAAACTTCATATCATTATTGGTATATACTTCCTACTTCGAACGAACAGGAGTACCTCTTCAACTGACCATAAAGTAGAGGCTGCAACAGAAATTAACGACAAAAATTAAACGTTGGAAGTTTGAAGCCACAAATAAATCAATTTTTAAATTTTACGAAATATAAAGAATGACAAAATGCCCGTAGGAAGGTTCTAGGTAAGGTAATGTTCTATACATGAACGCAGTCTACTGAAATATGGAACATGACCAGAAAAGGAAAAAAATGCTTTAATGAATGTCTGAGAAAGAAGCGTATTGAGAAAGATATGAAGAACAGTTAAATTGGACGTTAACAAAAAGACTGTGCTACTTGGGATGCGTGACAAGAATGATACAAGCCGAGGGTGACCACGAAAAAAAAGGTTGCAGCTATGTAATTTGTGGTACACAGAGGGACCAAAGAGTTCACTAAACAAATATCCGTTTTCTAAAAAAGGAGTAACAAGGGCTTTTTTAAAGGAGGACATGCTCCAAATATACCAATCAATTACGGAATAATTATAACTTTCAAAAATACAGTAAGCATCTTAAAATTTCCAATATTTTAATTGTGACCACTTGAATGTTGCTTTAAATATAAATAGACGAAGTGCTTTCGCACTTTATGGCTTTTTGAGTGATGAGCTATTTTCAGACGTTCAACTACCCAATTTTAATTAGTAACAGACGCCGCGTTTAATTTGAACACCTACTACACGTCGAAATAAATTCTCATTACATAATTGTTTATGAAAAAGAAAATCGGCCTTCGAAATTGATTGTTTCTTGATAGAAATTAATCTTCGAGGCATCGAAATTTTATCTCTTTTTTTTACTTTCCTTCATACGTCAGTCATAAGTATATCAGAAAGTGTTAGAAAACAATTTATCAATGTAATATTAACAATAGTTATTGCATAATCTAGTTAATCAATCAATAAATTTTCTTTTATGCTTAAATATATGTCAAAATTATCAAAAGTCAAGTAATTTCTGTGTAATGAATGCCTTGTAAGTTATAAAATTTGTAATAAACGGCGACCTAAATATCCTCGTTTGTAAAATAGAGAAATTTCTTTGGATATTACAAAAAACTATTGAAAATATCTGCCAAATCAAACAGATTCAAGTCAGACTAGATGATCAACTTTCTATAGACCTAGGTCTTGGAATTAGCTGGAAATCATAATAAACTTCCTTACGAGACATTTGCCAGTCAACTTACACAGTCATTATCTAGCACGACCGTGAGGAATTAAATAGCAGGCCAAACACTTTTTGGAAACCATCAACTGACTTATGGTACCTATCCTCTAGACCTGTACACTCTGATACGGAGTTCCAAAATTTTGGAATGGGTATTATGAATGAATTAAATATGTACAATAAGTCAACTGGTTGCAGTGTAGCCGGTTTATAAAACATGGCTTCCAAAATAAATAGTATAAGCAGAAAAAAATCGACCAGATGTAACTTAGAACAATGGCATCAGTATTAAACAAGTTGTGGAAGGAAATACGCTGTTTGGCAATGGCGACATGAAGAGAGAAGCGAGAAATAAAGTATAGTAAGTCAGATGTTAATTAGAATTAAAGGAAAAGAGAACATGATATATACATAACAAGGGACGAAAGTAAACATTAATGAATACAAATGATAATGGCCAAAAATTGATACGATTGATTACATTCGCAATTGAAAACGGGATAAAAATAATGAGTGCGCATTTCAGAAGAAACAATATATATAAAGAAACGTGGAAAATTCGGAGATCAAATAAAATTAATCAAATAGACCACATCTTAATACAAGAGAAGTTAGAGGGGCTGACGTAGACTCTGTGGTCATTTTTTGTTTCTAAATTTAATTTTGAAAAACTGTGAATATTTTATAAAATACCTTATTATCAAAAGGATATACAAGAAACCTACCATAAACAAGATAGTGCTACTGTGAGTAACATACAACAAAAGTTCTTGAAAATGACAAACACTATAAAGGAAGCAACGTCGAAGAACATACCAACAACAAAAATATTTAGAAAAAATCACTAGTTCTATGAGAATATAGAACGGAATTAGAAAAAGATCAAATTTAAGATTAAAAAGTTTGCGATCACAAAAACAAGACGACCTAGAAAAGTATGCCAAACAACGAAAAAGAAGTAAAGAAAATCCTAAGGGCGCCAAAAAGAAAGTATATGGATGATAAAGTAAAGCGTATTGAAGAAAATTCCAAGAAAAACGAAATAAAAAATTTCTACAAAGAGATATATTAAAACTGGGTACCAGGGAAAAACGATGAATGCAAAAGACAAACAAGGAAACCTGATGGACCAAGACCAAATACGTGAAAGATGGAAAGAATATTTTAAAGAGCTGCCAAATGAGGGAGTGACTACTTAAGAAAATTATGGTATGTTTCAACGTCCCAAATAGTAGTAGAAGAAATAACAAAGCCCACAAGAGAAGAAATTAAATAAATAATAAAAGATGTGAAAAATCAAAAAGCCCCGGGGAGAGCGGCATTATGGTAGAAAACTTAAAATATAGAGGAGGGGAATTAAGAAACCAACTTCGTAAACTAATAGTAAAAGTGTGGGATGCCGAAGTAATGCCCCAAAAATTGAACAAGTCCAATATATTTCCCATACACAAAAAGGGAGATAGAACTGAATGCGCAAACTATAGAGGAATGTCCTTGTTATAGGTAATATACAAAGTGCTCGCCATACTAATTAAAAAACGATTAGAAAAATATATGTGGGTAAGAATCTAAGAGAATACCAGGGAGGATTTCGCAAGAGAAGATCAAATTTGTATACTAATACAAATCCTGAAAAATTGCTATGAACACAACATTTCAGCACAAGTATTTTTCATTGATTACAAAGCCACCTACGATACAATAGACAGAAACAAATTAATAAAAACACTAAAAGAATTCCAAATGCCAGAAAAAATACTAAGATTGGTAAAAATGACAATTAGAAAAACCATTGTTGTTGTGAAATGCAACGGTGCAGTCTCAGAAGAATTCGAAGTGGAAAATGGTGTTCGCCAAGGAGACTCTTTGGAGTTGGAAATTATCCATCCAGCAATTGAAGACCTTGGGACCAGAAGGGGACATGCCACAAAAGATTATTTTGGAGAAAACGTCATTTTAAACTTATTTTCAAATCCTGAAATCCAAATTTTACATTGTTCTCGGAAGTAAGGTCCACAATCGTTTGGAAATATGTTATTAAATACACAATAAAAGTAACAAAAGTTTTTATTGAACCGTTTTTGAGTTTTTGAACATTTTTTGGAAAAATATGAGGCTTATCCCCTCTTGAACAAAAAAATATATTCTAAAAAATGAACATAAAATGCAACAATGAAATAATATATTCAGTTGTCAATATTTTCAATATCCGAAAAGTCGTCGAAATGTTCAATATATTCCAGTGATTCATTATCAGTACCTGGTAGAATCTGTTGGCAGGCACCAATTTCTTCATAAAATTTTAGGAAAGCTGGTGGAATAAACTGTAACAGCTGGGAAATATTTTCAATTTTTTTTCTATTTAGTGGAATAGGTTCAGTGTATTTTGATTTCAAATCCCTGGAAAGTAAAATTGACTTCCTCATACCTTTCTTTCCAATATTAACTGCCTTATAGTCTTCATTTATAAGATGTTTTATATACATTATGTTAGGTTGTTCAGATGAAAACTTGAGGCTTGATATTTTGGAAAAGTTAACTTTTTCCTTGTCATCTGTATGGCGTTTTTTCGTAATTTCGCTGTGGAGTTCTTTAAAAGAAAAAAAGTCGGATTGTTTCAATACAATTACCTCAAAGCAGTTTTTTCTTTTACATTTTCTCACTGCTTCGTACCAATCGTCTGGAGTATACACTTGTTTTAATCGATGACGCTTATACTTTTCAATTACTGCGAAGTCACGGTCACATGGTAATCTCGTATGCCCTACTACCAAGTATTTGTGCTCAATAGAAGTGAAAATGCCTTCTATAGTAAGTTGTTGCCATAAACAAATTAGAGACCAATTTTTGTTTTGGCCGCTGCAGTTATCTGTATACACTATAAGTTTATTAGCAGTGGGTCTATTAGTTCGAAAATGTTTATATAAAATGCTGGCAATTTCATCGCTACCTCGCTTGGCAATGTTTTCTGGCCACATGTACATGAAGGCCTTTCCACTAATACAGTCATGGATGCCGAGGTTATAAACCCATGCCTTTCTCAAATAGAACGCTGCTCCCACTGTTAAATTTGGCACTGGCATTGCCTGTTGTAGGTCAAAGCTGATAACCATTGCATTTCCCGTGGCTTTAGCCTCTTCTGTGTCGTTTTTCATTAGATCCTGCATGGCCTGGGCACGTCTTTGATGTAACTCCAAATCAATTTTCAGTGTCTTTGCAATTTCTATGTCAGCTTCATTACTAATTTTCACATTCATTGAATCACATACTTTACAAGTATCGCTCTTAGGTAACTTAAAGCCTATATTAAATTCTGAGCAGAATATGCGCCTATATTTGTCTTGGGTTACTGCCACAAAATTATTTTGGCGGCACCACTCAAGATAATAATCATGATGTAAACTGGAAATTGAAATATCGGAATCTAGGTAGACTTTTGTTGGGTTTTTTTGTCTGCTGTAATGGCTTGTGTATTTTGGTATCAAATTAATATGCTGTCTAACATACTCACAGTGTTCTTCTGGTATTTTCTTGTTGTTGTTGTCATGCTTACCTCTTTCATCTGACTTTGGAGTAGACGCACCTTCTTTATTTTGGTGAACCAGTCTTTCAATACGTTTTTTTGAAATGCCGTGTATGGCAAGAAACTCTTTCTTACAAATTTCAATTTCATCTCCATTTACTTCGACTCTATATTTAACTGATACATTTCTGGACGAATGAATTCCTTTTGTTTTCTTTGGGTAACTTCTCTTCTTTGGAATTACTGTCATAGTTGAGAAGAGGTAAATATTTTGCTTGTCATAATTACCCAGGTTCCAAAAGGCATTAAATATATCATTTTCCTTACCTGCCAAAAGCTGTCTACACTGTTTTGTGCAACCGCAAGGCGCACCTAATTTTTTTGGTTCTATTTTCTTCCCTTTTGTATTTATATATTCGTGACCTAGATTTCTTTTAGTCTTGCGCTTAATTTTTTTATGCCGTTGGGTATTCTTTTGTCTCCATCTAGAAGGCGCCTTCTTTTCTGGAGTTGGCAAGACACCTCGAGAAGTCTGTGGGGTAAAAACCTCTTCATTCTCCTACAATAAAATAGGTATTTTACTAAAAAGGGATAAGCCACAAAAAACCTTTAGAACAGGATAAGCCACAAAAAACCTTTAGAAAAATCCTAATGTTTTTAGGTTCGAAAAATGTAACATAAGGGGACAAGCCACATATTTAATAAACTTACCATTTTTAAGTTGATATTTTCCGAATCGCTGCTATTTCCGGACACTGTATAGTCTTTGTCATCTTCGCTTTCATTTAAAAATGGATCTTGGTCACTGTGATCAGAATCAAACTCAGAAAAGTCTATTTTCCATTTACATGCACGGGAATGTTCCGCCGCCATGTTGATTACTACTGTGGCTTGTCTCGTTATGTTGAAAAATAAAGTAATGGTGACACAACGGGACTTAACTACAGCGGCGCCATCTATAAGAAAAAAGCTGAAATTTTCTCTTCGGGACATTAATACGGTCTTAAAGTGGGCGATTTCTACTTTAACTCAATTTTGATGAAATTGTGGCTTACCCCTTCTGGTCCCAAGGTCTTCAATTGGCCTAAAAGACCTGTTAACGCTATACGTACATACAAGTCAGATGTTCATTATATCTAATAAAATAGTAGTAGTAGCCAACGTAACAGTGTAAAATAGTTCCAAAATAGAAAGTGTTCACAAAATGGTTATAATTAGTTAGGATAACGGTTACGATAGACTTAAAAAGAGAAATATTAAAGAGAGTCCGACGAAACAAAAATACTAAATAAATGTCCCTAACCATGAATCTAACTGCGAAGACTCCCATTACGGTTACTTTAGAAGAAATGAAATGAAACTTAACTAACCAATAACCAACTTGATATTGAATCTATACATGCCAATATAATCAAAATCATCAAAAAAGCCGAAAAAAAAATTTCAAACAAAATAACATTCAAAAGAAACTCGCTACTAGAAATGTTAAAACACAACAGAAACTCTGAAGACCTAAAACAGCTGAACAAAAGAATATTTCAATGCAAAAAGTATAAGACAAGTTATAGAAGGAAAGAAAAATATGAAGGTGTTGTGGAAACAGCTGTCAAACAAAAAGAGAGAGAGAGATTTTCAAACAAAAGGACAACGCAGGTTTTCCAAAAACAAATAGAGAAAAACTGCTGAGAGTAATAGAAAAGTTCTACACTGAACTATATACAACTAGCCACCAGATATGGGATCAAGGATCAGAGTTTATGGCGGATATCTCAAGAGGATGGGGTAGCAGTAGAGTCTGTTAAACTTTGAGGAGAAACAAAGTATTGCGTGGAAGAGTGAAATCGTTGGGTTTGACTATAGGATTTTCTAGTAGGTGTGCGTTGTTAGCTTCTTTGTTCCATTCTTCTATCAAATGCTCATCGATTGTGAAATTGTTTGGAATATTGTTAGCTGTTAACGTTGGCGGTTTTCGACATTTCAGCCACAGTTGGTCCTGGTTTAGTTGATCGATGTCGTTTATTAGCATTGATGGATTCTATTAATATCTATTGTATTGAGCTTTAACAGTAGCTGACCGTCGTGTTGTGCATGTTGCTTCAAACCAGAAGTCATTGAGTTGGTGTGCTTTTTATGGTCCTCGTAATCTATCTCGTGGTTTGATTTAATTGTGCATCTGGGACGTTAGTGATATAGAGGTCTGCCAATGCACAAGCAGAGTTAAAGAATATAGTTTGATCTTATTAAGACAAACTTTTTCATTACTTGTTTTTTAAATGATAAATTTTCGTTTTAAACACTGACTAAATTTTTTAAGTCGTGCAGTTAATATTTAAAAAGTTCTGTATGTTTTGTTCGGCCAGTCCGTCTAGCACACAGACATCAACTACAAGTTTATTCGGGAATTTCGCTGAACGAATACGGAAAAGTATTCTCGGAATTCAATTCTTGCCCTAACTACGCCCATTGCTGTCAATGCCAATAGCCAGGTGTTGTCACAAATGACGCGTACCGATTTTTCTTTTTATATAAATACTTTTATATATAAAGCATTTTTCGCCTATGCTTGATTGCGTCTTTTAACGGCCAACGCTTGACCTTTTCGGGTCAAAAGTCCGTTTTTAGTTGTTAATAGTGGTCCCCAATTTAAAATTATAACGTTAGTTGTTCAGGAAAATTAGATCGAGCTGTTGGTATTTTAATTGCCTTTACAGAATACTTTTTGCTTGACGTTTTCGTTGCAAACAAAGTTTATGTCATTCATATGGTGCTCTAATAAAAAAAAATAAGCAAATAATCTTTTGATAATCTAAATCTTGATTAAAATTACTGTGTCTACTTCTATAGTTCATTTCCAAAGCTGTCTCAAGGAGAATTACATAAAGGCTCCATGGAACTGTCATAGACTTTATATGCAATCGACAAACTGTGAACACTTAAAACAAATACAGAAATGAATATTGAAATATGGGAGAGAAAGTACTATGCAGGATATATAGAAACATTAATGACGACCAAAATTGGCCAAAAAGAACAAGTCTACCGTATTTGGCTGGCTGACAATCGAGTAAAACTGCCCGACACATATGCCGTCTCCAACGGTTTTCACCTATCTCTCTTCTGAGCCTAGGCAATTCAGTGTTTGCTAGCTATTTTTCATGGTCATTCGTAGTATTATCATCATTCTCATCTTCTTCGTAGTCGTTCCTAGATATATATTTATATATGAAGAACTCTGATGCCATTTATCTTCATTTTTAACCGCTTAACTGCAATTATTCACAGATGTGCCTTCCATCTACATAGCATGTGGATGATCTTCCTTATGCATGTAGTTGCCGTTACTGGAAGTTACCAACCTTATTTCTTTTCCACAGTTACAGTTGTTGGTGGTTTTTACAACTAGGTATATAAATTCTTTCACGATCACAATTCCACCAACACTTGTTAGATCAGGATATCTTTATTTTGAACTTCTTGCAGTTTAAATCTGCTAAAAATCATGAATGTAATTTTAGTTAGTACTTTATTCGCCTTATCTTACAGACTTGGCTCTTAGCGACTTTTATCCATTTTTAAACTTGAGGCGATTTGGAAGTAAAAAATTTTCGTTTAATTTCAAAACTTTTAAATATGTAAGGTTAGGTCCGATCCAATTTTTTAACCTTGTTTAGGCTATTTCCTCTTCAAGCAAGGGATACTCCTTTTTTTCGGAGTAAGGGGGGTGTGGTAAACGTGATGACGTATGCTTGTGGAGATGTAGAGGTGGATAGCTAAGAAGCTGGGTTTCAGAAGCTGGCATGTGTGATATGGACGATATGATCAAGCGCACAAGAAGAATTGTTGGTGAAGAAGGCTAAACAAACGGAAGGAGGTACTTCAAGGGATTACCAGGCATACTAGGAACGGCTTTTAATCAGCGTTTTTGGCTTACAGTTGTTAGCTGCGATATATGATGGGGAATGATTCTAAAATATCAAAATACTTATCAGAAAGTTCGTGTCCAGTGTTTTGTAGAAGTTTAGCTGGAGGGAATGGAACTTTTCTTTTCGGAACCCTGGTGAGTATTTGCCCTCTGCGATTGCATGGCGTCTTTAATATTTGTTTGGCTCGGTTGTTCGAGCCTGTATTAGTTCAAAGGACATACCTCCTACTGAGGGATAGGATTCTATCTTGAATCGGTGTTAGATTGGCTACCTGATGTATATGTGCTGATGGATAGTACCTGCACATCCTCATGCAGAATCTAAGGATTTTCCTTTCAGTGACCACGATGGTGTTAATTTGGCGCTTGTTAAGTGATGCGTAGACGCATGCCTTGTATTTGATTAGCGGTCTTATATAGGTTTTGTAGGTGTGCAATAATGTTTTAGATCACGTCCTGCCCATTTTATCGGATAGCTCTGCCAGGAGTTTAAACCTCTTTCTTATCCTGTCTAGGGTGTCTTGAATGGCGATTTTCTAGTTGAGAGTCCTGCTAAAATAAACTCCCAAATAGGAAACCAAGTTTCTGAGAATAAAGTCTTCTCCTAACAAGGTTATTCGGCCATGAACATCACGACAATTGAAAGATTTGAATAATATAAGTTGTGTTTTGGAGGCACTTATGATCACTCTCCATTTATTGCACCACCTAATGACTTGATCATAGATAGTTTTGTGCTCTTTCGAATACAGACATTTGTCCACGCTCTCATTTGATTTTCAAATTTGCTTTTGCTTTTGCAATTTTGGTTTGCTTTTTATTGAGAATGTTAAATATTTTAAATTATTCAAATTTCGTGTGTTTAATAATAACGTGTTTAGTTTTTATTCATCCTGTTGTCTTTTTATTTGTAAACTTTTCTGCGAGCCTTTACGGGAAAAACTGTTATACCAGACTGCTAAAGTCCCAGACAGAAAGGTGATTGACTTGACACTAAATACTTTTGTCATCAACAAAATACAAAGATTATATTTCACATCTCAAATTATAAGGATTGCTCCTACAGCATATTATTAGGTAACCCAAAACCAACTGGACAATATTCAATCATATCGGTGAGATATGTATGTACGCACCATTTAAAATAATTTGCATTCTAAATGACTAACGTTGTAAACCAAATTAGCCAAATATGTCGTGTAGACATAACAAAGTTTCTTATCAACCTCCTCTTGGATAGAGCTATCAGTTGACTTCGCTTCACAAGAATAAGCCACCATGTACGATTCAACGGCGCAACTTATCAGTGGCGCACATAAAGAAAGAAATAAGTATCTCAGAATTTATGCATTATTGGATATACAAGTCCTATATACTGTGTTCGAACAATCGAAAATTAATTGAAAACTTTCATCTTCACAACTTTGCTTATTAAACGAAAAAACGAGATCAACAATACATTAAACTCTATCACTAATAACAAAATATTAAAATGGTTCGGTCTCTGCATAACATCGGGACAAGTAAATATTAAGAGAATTCTGTAGAGGTGTAGGAGTTCAAGTAGCTAGGGATTACCGTAACAAATAAAGAAGAAAAAACCTAGAAATTAGAGAGCTTTACGAGAAACCTGTAATTAGCCAGATTCTCTCTCTCTCTTGTCATTTCCTCATTGCTGAGGATCGTGATTTCCTACAATGCGGGCTGTCAATTCTCTCCATCTCTTGTGATTTTGGGCTGCTCTCATGGACTCGGAAAATGTCTCTCCAGTGGCTTTCTGTACTTGATCTGACCATCGGATAGGTGAGCGTCCTCTGCCTCTACGTCCTTCTACGTTTCCGCACACAATTAGTCTTTCTAAGTTGTCACTGTCTCTTCTCGCAATGTGGCCAAAAAACTTTAAAACATTTGCAAGACACTGAGAGGAGATTGCCAGATTATTAAATCAAAAATAGTTAGGAGTAACAGATTCGCTGCACAGAGCAGAAAGGAAGTGGAGAAAAGAAACAAGGCACTTGGAAAAAGCGGTTTGGAGCTTGTAAGGAGAACTTAAACAAAAAAGGATAGGGAACTGCGGCGATCAGCATTTGGTACAAAGAATCTCAAGGATCATTTGGCGAAATAAAATCATGAACCAATTGTAAAAGTTTTTGATTCATTTTTACCATTACTAAGACTACTAGTACTACTACTACTAGTAGACAACAATAGACCATTGGAAAAGTGTTTTTGATATACTCAGATCATAAACCTTTAGAAAATTGTAATCTGAAAGCTGGATCAGACCAGGACAATCAGACAAAGGAACCACAAAAAATCAAGTGGTGGACGTTTAAAAATGAGAAAGAAAATCTGTTTAAGACAAAACGAGTAGAAGACATTATCTGGAATTTGAACTGAAGTCCTAATACAATTTGGAGGAATGTGTCGAATATTGGAATATGATATAATAGCGACAAACCAGAGGAAAAGAGTTTAAAAATAACGGGACTTGGTGGTGGATCCTTCAACATCTCCAATGGCATCAATTAATACATTTTCAAATGGATGTGTTGCTGATACTAGTTGCGACATACAACCAGTATTAGATTCTTTTCTAAAAATTTTTCTACCAGATTTTAGTGATCAGTTTGGAGAACTTTTCTTATTAGTGTTCTCATCGTTTTTTTACGTTCTTGTTTTCTTGTTTTTTATGTTTTTTTTTGTATGAATATTCTTCTTTACTTTTTTGTGTATTGTAGATTTTGAAATTAGCTTTCCGCTTTTATTTTACGGTACTCTTTTCTTTGATGTACTTTTCAACAATCGTCTTAGCTTTGTGGAAGTGCACTATGAGATTCTTTACAATTGAAAATATAATCGATTAATGAATAGAAGGATTTGAGAAGATGTATTTGAAAAGAGACCGTTGACAAAAAAATACTTAATATAATACGGAAAAAATACGGACTCGATTACGGAATCAACAACTAAAAAAATACGGTAATTGCAAATACTAGGAATTAACTACAATTTTAGTTAAAAATACATTTATGTTGTTTTACCTCTCTCAAGTAGTTATGTTTTTAATGTCATTTAGCAATAGTCATTTAGTTGTATATAATATATCTTCTTCTTCTTCTTCGTCTAGCCATTCACGTCTACATCTGAACATAAGCCTCTTCAAGTCTTCCTTTCCATTGTTTTTTATTGTACGCTACTTGTAGCCAATTTTTCCGGGCAGTCCTTTTCAGACCATCTGTCCATCTCATAGGAGGTCTGCCTCTGGGTCTTTTGTGTTGGTATGGTCTCCAGGTTAAAATTGATCTGTGCCATTTGTTTAGATCGCTCCTAGCTACATGTCCAGCGTATTCCCATTTCAACTTTAATGATTTTTGCACCACATCGGTGCCTTTGGTTTTCTGTCTTATCCATGTGTTTGTTTTCTTGTCCTTAAGTGATATACCTAGCATTGCTCTTTCCATCGCGTGTTGAGTGACTCTAAGTATATTCATATTCTTTTTTGTGATTGTCCATGTTTGTGCCGCATAAGTTAATATCGGAATAATGCATGCATCAAAAACTTTAGATCTAAGATGTAATTGAATTTGTTGATTTCTGAGTATATAGTTCCGTTTACCGAATGCTGCCCAAGCTAACTTTCTTCTTTTTTTTATTTCTTCAGTTTGAATTTCCCTATTTAGTATTATTTTTTGCCCTAAGTATATATATTCTTCAACTTTTTCTATAACTTTATCGTTTATTATTGTCACGGTGTCTTCGGAGTGCATGACTTTTGTTTTGTTTAAATTCATTTTCAGTCCTATTTTAGAAGATTCGGTATGTAGTTCTAAAAGCATGGTTTGCATTTCTTGTAGGTCAGTAGCTATCAGGATTATGTCATCTGCAAATCGTAGATTACTGAGGTAGCGGCCATTGATGTTTATTCCCTTATATTTCCAATTTAGGTTTTTAAAAACGTCCTCCAAAACTAAGGTGAACAGTTTGGGTGATAAAGTATCTCCCTGTTTGACTCCCCTGTTTAATGGTACAGGGTTCGTGTGTTCATTTTCATTTAGGTAGTATGTAGCTGTAGCTTGGTTCATAGTTTCTTTTATTAAGTTAATATATCTGCTATCTATTCTACAATTTTGCATTGCGTTTATTACGGCCGTGTGTTCTATGGTATCGAAAGCTTTTTCGTAGTCTACAAATGCTAGGAAAACTGGAAACTTGTATTCGTTACATTTTTCTATTAATATTTTTGTGGTTAACAGGTAATCGGAAGTTGAATAGCCTTTTCTAAAACCTGCCTGTTCATATGGTTATGCCTGTTCATATTATGAACAGGCATATAATACATATACACACAAAAATATAAAATGTATACAAAATAGTGGAAAACACCAAACAACACAAGATATTTTAAAAGAAACTTCAGACCGACTGCCGCCAACACTGTCCAAAGACAAAACCCTACGGCACTGTCTAGACCTCAATTTGATTAATTTACTAATTTGTTCCTGTTTTCGTACCTGTTAACCGTCGTAATAGCGTACAGGATGCGGTAGCGGCGGTAACGGCGATGGCACTCTATTAAATTTCCATTCATGCCCGTCTTCCCGCTATAACTTGCTTAGGGTTTATTACAATGCCATATGCACGATATCAAAACGTCCCAGTTGCTTAGCTCGGGAGGCTTCTTCTGTTTAGACTTTTTAATTTATTTTTATGCCATCTCTACAATTAACTAAATGTGGAGAATGTGTTCAAAGACTCAATATATGCGACGATACACTGTTTGTAGTCAGTTTAGTACAATAATTGAGAGAGAAAATCAATCCTGTGTAAATTACACCTTCTCTCAGGAAAAATTTTTAAATGGGAATGACAGGGAAGTCTGTTTTTCAATTCACAGGCCGAGATGATTTTTGGTGTTTTGAGTTTGACATGTTAGCAAATACGGGTACGCTGATTCTGAATATGAATTCGGTTTAAGCCCATCACGTCCAAATTTTTCACAAAATTAAAAATAAACCTTGTGAGTTATGATGCACTAGTGCAAACAAATACCTTATTGATATTTCGTAAATTGCATTAAAATTATTTGTTTAAAATACTTGATAGATCGATAGAAAATATTTTAATACATTATTATGTTAATTTCATTTGAATGGCAACACTGCCCATCACGTCAAAATGTTCACAAAACTGAAAAAAACTTGTGAGATATTATATACTAGCGCAAACAAGTACTTTATTGGTGCTTGTAAAGTTTGGTGATCAGGACAAACCTTGGGCTCCACACAAAGTGTGCTTTTAGTGTATCGAACTACTGAGAAAATGGACAAAAGGTACACGTACTCTTTACCCTTCGGCATTCCTATGGTATGGAGGCAACCAAAAAACCATGGAGACGACTGCTACTTTTGCTCCTGCGATATCAAGGGTTTCAATTCAAAAAATTAACACAAAATTCAATATACTAATTTACCTTCTGCTAAACGACCTGTATCTCATGAACCAGGAATCCATATTAATCCAACTTTTCTTTACACCATCCAACACCAATCATTAGATGAAAGTTCAGATGAAAAAACCGATTAAGATGAATTCAATCCTGAGATAGACCAACCTCAGTTTATCCAAGCTGAACTAAATGACCTAGTGAGAGGATTGGGCCTATCGAAGGATTCTGCACAAATATTAGGATCACGACTGAAAGATAAAAATCTATTGGCTCCGGGTACCACATTTTCGTGATATAGGCATCGTGAAAAAGAGTTTGCGGAATATTTTTCTCAAGAGGGCTCACGGGGGCATTGTCATAATATTTGTGAAGTAGTCATGAAACTGGGAGCTGACAATTACGATTCCACATCATGGCGGTTATTAAATGATTCTTCTAAGAGAAGTCTGAAGAGTGTCTTGTTGCACAATGATAATACTTGTGCCTCAGTGCCTGTTGCTTACTCCGTGCATCTGAAAGAAACATATGAGAATCTTGAGCTGTTTCTAAATAAAATAAAATCTAGCGAATATTGTTGGCAACTCTGTGGAGATCTTAAAATAATATCCATGCATTTGGGTCAGCAGTCTGTAATCACAAAGTATCCATGTTTTTTTATGCGAGTGGGACACTCGAGTACGAAATTTACATTACGTTAAGAAAGAGTGGCGACACAGAGAAAGACTAGTACCGGGACAAAAAAATAAAATAAAACGTGATACAATAGTTGACCCAAAATTAGTTGTTTTGCCTCCTCTTCACATAAAGTTAGGTTTGATGAAGCAGTTTGTCAAAACTTTAGATAAACAAGGTGACTGCTTTAAATACCTGTGCGACAAATTTTCTGCACTTTCTAAAGCTAAAGGAATTTTTGTACACCCTCAAATTCGAACCTCAAAATCGGACAGATTGTTCCAGAATACAATGACCCAGGATGAATCTGTCCCCAAACTATAAAGAAATTGTAGCAAACATGGTCGAAAATTATAAAAAACTGGGATGCAATATGAGCGTCAAACTTCGTTTTTTTCAAAATCCATAAAAAGAAGACCACAAAATGCAATTTTCATGGAAAAAGAGAACGGTTCTATTAAAAAAGAACCAAATATTGGCTAATGTAGGTTATACTGAAGTCTTTTTTTTTAAAACAACTCAATTTTGCAGTGTAATTTTATGTTAAATAAGGTTTCAATAAATATTTCCTCAGTATTTTTGGCAGTTCCTATGAAAAATTTCAAACACACTTGTTTTGAAAACCTGACGTGCTGGAAAAAGCTAAGTACAGATTCTTGATCAGCACATCCCGTGGATACCTATTCAACTTAAAACACTTTTTTATGAAAATAAAAATGTAGGCCTGTGTTATTTATGCATCATATGACAGCTTCGATAGTCAAGTAATGAGGAAGGTTTAAACAAGAAATTTTGTTTTCTTATTTGATATCTTATTTTACGTTTTTACAAATTGAATGTCTCTGCGAATATTGAATAAGAAGTAGAGTGAATAGGTCTGAGCCTAGAAATATCTTATTCTATTCTATTCTATATCCTATATCTTCTATATCAAAAGGTGACCTTGATTCCATTTATGAAATTGCCTCAAGATGTGCTTTCAAGCTTTCAAGCTGTACGTTCTATGTCAAAAAATATAGCAGCATATTTTTGCTTTGTAGTGTATGTATTTCTCATCTATCTCACTTTTTAAGTCTAAAATGTTGTCTGTGGTTGACCGATCTTTTCTTAAGGCATTTTGCTTGGAGATTCAGAAATTGGAATTGTTCAATTGGAATTGGAATTAAACCTATAAGAGCCTGGAATTAACAATATTTTCTAGTAATTTGCATGCTGTCGATGTCAGAGATATGGGTCGGTATGATTCTGGGTCATATTTAGGTTTGTCAATTTTTAGGAGAGGAATGGCTTTTGAATCTGGTCCAATTTATTTTCTACTTAAATTATGTGATTATCAGCAAACAAAACACTATGGATATAGTCAATATTTATTTTTATCTGTCATTTCCTGTTCCAGTTTTTTTATTGTTTCATCTACATAAAGTTTAAATAGTAGAGTAGTCAGAAATCAAATTGACTTTGTCCTTGTTAGACAAAGATTCCGCAACTCTATACTCTCAGCTAAAATCTACCCAGGAGCAGATATAGGCTCGGATCACAATCCTGTAGTAGTCACATTAAGAATAAAACTAAAGATCATTCAAAAACACATACAGAAACAAATTGACGTGAGAAGACTGAGTGAACAACATATAAAAGAGAAAACAATAGTGAACATCAAAGAAAATTTACAAAATATAGAGAAACTGAATAGAAATACTGATAACATAGACCAAAAATGGGAGAATATTAAACATGCCGTAATGCTGGCAGGGAGAGAAAATTTAACACCGAAAGAAAGGAAACATAAAGAATGGATGAATGAGGAAATGCTACAGTTGATGTGTGAAAGAAGGGTACACAAAACAAATAATCCGATAAGATACAAAGAAACAGATAAACTGATAAAAAAGAAAATAAGAGAAGCTAGAGAAAGATGGCTAAGTGAGCAATGCCAGGAGTTGGAACAACTGGAGCGAAAATATGACTTTTTTAATGTACACAAAAAGATTAAAGAAATGACAGGAAGGAGAAGAACAACACAGACAGGACAGATCAAAGATACAGATGGTATACTCATAACAGATTTACAACAAAAAATGAATCGATGGACAGAATGCATATCACAACTTTTTGATGACAAAGATAGACAAGAAATCTCAAACGAATATACAGATGATACAGGGCCTGATATAATCAGAGAAGAAATAGATTATGCAATCAAACAAGCGAAAAGTGGTAAGGCCCCCGGTCCTGATGAAATTCCCGTAGAACTGCTCAAACTTATGGACGATGAATCTATTAAAATACTCCTAGATCTATTTAACACAATATATAGAACTGGAATAATACCTAGGGAATGGCTCCGTTCGACCTTTATACTACTGCCAAAAAAGGCAAATACAAGGGAATGCAGCGAATATCGTACGATAGCTTTGATGAGTCATGCTCTAAAACTGTTCTTGAAAATAATCCATAATAGGATCTATAGGAAATTAGACGTAGACATCAGTAACACTCAGATGGGATTCAGAAAAGGGCTAGGTACAAGGGAGGCTCTGTTTGCAATAAACGTTCTCTCACAGAGATGCTTAGACATGAACCAAGAAATTTACACCTGCTTTATTGATTTCGAAAAGGCCTTTGACAAAGTACAACATGAACCACTAAGACAAATTCTAATAAAGAAAAATATAGACAGCCGAGATATTCGAATTATATGCAACCTATACTGGAATCAAACAGCAAATGTGAAGGTTGAGGGTAGGCTAACAGAAGAAATTCAAATCCGTCGAGGAGTCCGGCAGGGATGCATCTTGTCGCCACTTTTATTTAATCTGTATAGTGAAGCTATCTGTGAACAAGCACTCGAGGAAGAAGATCTTGGTCTGATAATAAATGGTGAGACGATCAACAATATAAGGTATGCTGACGATACGGTTCTCCTAACGGGAACGCTAGTAGAACTACAACATCTCGTTCAAAGTCTCAATATATACTGTAACAGTTACGGCTTGAAAATTAATTTGAAAAAAAACTAAATTTATGGTAATCACGAAATCAAAGAACATCAGAGCTAATCTTGTAATAGACAGTACAACGATTGAGCGTGTGTCGTGTTATAAATATCTAGGTGCTTGGATCACAGACGATACTGATCAAACAAAAGAGATTAGATGTAGAATAGAAATCGCTAGATCACTCTTTAATAGAATGCGCAAACTCTTTTGCAATCGTGATATCAATATAAAGTTACGAATACGAATGCTGCGGTGTTATGTCTTTTCTACCCTATTGTATGGAGTAGAGGCTTGGACACTAAAACAGTTGACCACAAAAAACATCGAAGCTTTCGAGATGTGGTGCTATAGGCGCATTCTCAGAATATCATGGATGGACCGCGTCACTAACACGCAAGTACTCCAAACTTTAGACAAAAGATGCGAAATTCTAAATGAGATAAAAACTAGAAAGATGGAATACTTGGGGCACATTGTGAGAGGTGAAAAGTACGAACTTTTAAAAAATATCATGCAGGACAAAAGAAGTGTGGGAAGAAGAAAAATATCGTGGCTTCGTAATCTACGTGAATGGTTCGGGTGTAGTTCGATTGAACTTTTTAGGCGCGCTGCTAACAAAGTCGCAGTGGCCATGATGATTTCCAATCTCCGCTAGGAGTGGCACGAGAAGAAGAAGAAGAAAGTTTAAATAAGTTTGGTGGCAGTCAGCATCCTTGTCGAAATATTTTACTCGGTTCTGAATAGTTTTTTTTCCCACTTTTATTCTGTATTCATTATCTTCGTAAAGTGATTTTACGGCAGTGATTTACATATATATATATATATATATATATATATATATATATATATATATATATATATATATATATATATATGACATCTAGTGTGACTTTCTATAAAAGAAAGTTATGGACTTTCAATTTGATGATCCGTAATATCACCGCAAAACGGACATCCTGTTATGTATGGCACGAAGGTGTAGTTTAACGAGGAGCTAATGAGATCGCATCTTGCTTATTTCAGTTTATTAAAGACTTACCAGAATAGGTAGAAAAACCAGTCCTCTGTTCTAATACGCGCCCAGTCAAAAGAGAAATAACGTATTACCGATTATGTTTTTAAAAGCACTTGAAGAAAAGGAAACACTAAAAGAAATTCATCATAAGTTCCTAGTTCCTGGTCATACTCATTTAGAATGTGATATAGACCATGCTACCATAGAGAGATTAGTGTACAAAGGAAACGTCATAATTTCAGTTTCACAGGACTGGGTATCCGTAATTAAAATGACGAGCCCTCGTTTTGACGTAAAATTTATGAAACAAACTGACTTTTTCGGATTTTCCAAACTTCTAACACCACATTTTATAAGAAGAAATGTTGATAAAGATAAAAATCCTTTTGTTTGGAAAAGCACATTTTGGCTACATTACAAAAAGGATAGTGATATAGGCTTCAAATACACATTAAATCCCGATAAACCGGTTCCTTCAGTGTGCATGCTAAGAAGAGGCAGGTCAACTTCCATGTCTAATATTCAGATACTTCCAGCTTATAATGATCCTCTACCCATAGACTGCATATTTAAAATATAAAGATATTCTCGACCTACTACCCTTTATAGATCCAATCTATTATGGATTAAACCAATCGCTTAAACACACTCAAACAAGTACTACACAATATACAAGCGACAGTGATGAACATTTCGACGTATAAGTTTTAATTTGGTACAAGTAAAGCCATATATTTCCACAGCACTGTTTTCAAATACAAAGAAATTGACCAATAGTAGTTTAGGTTCTCTCCTCGTTAATCCGTTAATCCGTTGATCGTTAACTCCATTAAAATACTTTTAAATTTTTATATTTTTGATACAAATATGATATGTGCCATTATATCAAAAACAGAAATGTTAACACATATTTCGTTTGTAACATCTGTTATTTAATGCCATATTAATTTTATTGATTAATGACCATTCCCCTAAAAATTTCAATAGTTTGGCGGAGGACTTCATAGACCTTTTTTATTATAAATACAATTATTAACTGATCTTAGTTTAGAACTAGAATAAACTATGATTAATGTCAGCAAATTCTAAGATTTATGTATATCGATAAAGTACACCGAAGTGCAAAATTTGTCATAGAACGGTTATCCATAACATATAATTACAGGCATATAAGTTTAATGTGCTTCATCTAGAGTCATACCTTTGTTGTCTATTAATAATAATTTTTGCATTATTTTGCATTTTGTTTGATCTCTTGAATAATGACTACGGAATTCGGAATTTTCAGTGTATATCACATTTAATGGCGTTTTTGCTCCGTAGAAATAATCAATATAGGTCAAATAAAAAAAAATACTTAGCAAATGCAATGAAACAGACCATTTGTAAAAAACATTTTTGGAGAACATTCAGGTGAAGGTTGAGAGGAGAAAAGTTATGAAATGAGTGATATGGATTCGACTGTTACTTGACGGAAGTTCATTTTATTTAACAGAAAAATATTCAGAACGTAATTCAAAAACTTATCTCGGTCAAACAAGTAGAAACTGTAACAAACTTACAGCAGAGCACAATTACATAAAAACAGATGCTACGTACACACTTCATTTTTTATATCATCAACATTCTTTTAATAACCAATTACAAATTCTTTAGATTGTAAAGGAGTTGTAAAAGAGTTGATACGTGAATTAACAACAAACTCAAATAACAGACGACACTAACCTTCCCATTAAGAAACGACTGAAACCCGTGCTCAAAAACTTAAATTAAATACCAACTTGAATGCAAATGCACCCCAAACAACTAAAAAGAGTGTACACAATTTTGAAATATTTATAATGATCACATCCTTGTACACCAAATGCACATCTACACACGTAATTAAACAATACCTGTCTTCCATTATAACTCGCTTTAAATATTTATATTCCGATTACGAATCTCATTACGGCGTATTTCATTCTACCAAACTATTTATTTGTGTTTGTAGCCAATTTCGAAGCGCTTCCACTACTGTTTACTTTTATTGCCTATAAAATTTTCCGGCTCGTGATCTAACTTTACCCGTACGATAATAATTCACCTTTTTTTTTTCGGTGCAACTTGTTCGGTATCTATCGATATAATAGACTCACGGTTTTTTGCTTGCTTTTTCAAGATAGGAAAGGTACTGAGTGAGTGTACACATTTTTACTTTAGCAATAAAAATGTTAAAAAACATGATTTATTTCTGATTTGCCGTGAATTAAAACTATTAAGAAGAATAACATTTTTATTATATAGAGTTTCTGTAAATAAAGAAAATTGACTGACATAATGAATATACTGACAAGTAGGGTTTAATAGATTCGAAACAGATATTTGCAAAATTTAGACTAATGGTGTGAAAACAAAAATATATTTCCAATATCTCACTACGGCTTTCGGAGGAATAAACGAACTATCGACTGCCATTCACAATTAACGACTAATATTATTATTTCGTTACCTTTCTCAAATAGTAAGCACTGAATATAATAAACCACTAGCTTTAACATTTGTCGACTATGAAAAGGCATTCGACACCGTAAATCAACAAAAAATGTTGGAAGCCTTGACAGAATGCCGAATTGACTATCGGTATATAAATATAATTAAACACATTTACCAAAACGCAACAGCCAGTGTTAGAGTGGGTGATCATCAAACCCAGAAATTCCCGATACAACGTGGAGTACGCCAGGGGGACACCATATCGCCGAAACAGTTCACTACGCTTTTGGAATATATATGTAAAAGGGCAAAACTGACGGACAAGGGCATAAACATAAACGGAGAAAAGCTTAGCCATCTAAGGTTTGCAGATGATATTGTACTAATAGCTGATAGGAGAGATGAGGCCAAAGAACTTTTAAATCAGCTCTACCTTTCCCCGCTAGAAGGGGGATTGAAAATAAATATATCTAAAACCCAGATGATGACAAATCTTGTAGTCAGCGAAGATATATGCATAGGAACAAGATCCATAGACCAGGTAATGGCCTATAAATACCTAGGTCATGAGATTCGCATAGAAAAAGATAACCAAACCTTTGAGCTTCTCCGTCGTATAAGACTGACTTGGGCAGCCTTCGGCAAGCTGAACCATATTTTCAAATCGTCTGATATACCAATATGCCTTAAAAGAAAAACTTTTAATCAGTGTGTTTTGCCAGTGTTAACTTACGGTGCGCAAACGTTGACCATCACAAGGAGAATAGTTCAAAAGATCCGTGTGTGTCAAAGGGCGATGGAACGTGCTATGTTGGGCGTTTCACTACGAGACAAGATCCCAAATCGCCAGCTACGACAAAGAACAGGAGTGGCTGATGCAGTAGAGAGAGTAGCAATACTGAAATGGAACTGGGCAGGTCACGTGGCTCGAATGACAGATAATAGATGGACAAAACGGATACTGGAATGGAGACCAAGAGATTATGCCTACTGAAGCAGAAGTCGTCCACCAACACGTTGGACTGACGATCTAAAACGTTGTCATAGGAATTGGATGCAAGGGGCACAAGATCGAAATAGATGGAAAAAGATGAGGGAGATCTATGTCCAGCAGTGGATAAGCGAAGATTGAACAAGCGATGATGACAATAATAATTTAAATCAAATTTTCAAAAAAGCAACAAGTTAAAGATAAATATCATAAACAAATTTGCAACGTTATTTTTGTTAAAAAATTTTCTGTACACTCAGTAACTCTATGGGGCATTGTTCGAATTAAGTGATCTATCATATTGCCTCATACTCATTAAGATTCTTCGTATGGCATGCCACAGGCCTGCTAAGTTTGTTAGAGGACGTCGCAGTCGATTTAGGTTTCGACTCACCATATCCCACACATGTTCGATGTGTGACAAATCAGCTGATCTTGATGGCCACTCCAAAGTCTTTATACCAGATTATTGTATGAACCCCATACTTTTACGGGCAATATGAGATCTTGTGTTATCCTGTTGAAAGATCGTATTTGGAATGGTTTGTAGGTATAAATGTAAAACTGAGATATTAACATAAGCGTAGATATTTATTGAATCCCCCATAGCCTGTACTTGGATTTTTGACCATTCGGAGAAACAGATACCTTACTTTATCGATACTCCCAAATGGTGATGTCATAGTAGTATAGGAATAGTAATAGGAATCTATAATAATTTTAAAAAAGAATACGTTTCGCTTTAAGTTTAGTCCTAGGAACTCTCAAATCTACTCCCACACCAGCCCTTTTGGCAGAATGTAAGGAGCTTTACATTGAAGACGTCTATTTTTGGCAGAAAAATTTATTTTTAAATGCCAGTTTAATAATCAAAACAGCTTATTACAAAAAATATCTTATCTCTCTGTTGAAAATCTAACAAACAAATGGAAGGAAAATAAAAACTCTCCAACTCTAGCGGTTACTTTTTCCAATTTATCACATTATTCATCCAATGAAGAGGAGATTCCATTCTTTGGTTCCAATGATGACATACTATATGAATATAAACCTGCTGTCGTAGTTCCTTCATCTATTTTAATTGTTCACGAAGATTTAGTAGTACAGAACAAGCTGGAAGACTGTAACCATTCTTGTAAAATTCATACCTATGGCTCAAAATCGCCTGCTGGCGTTGTCTGTGCCATTTACATAGACAATATTTAAGATTATTGTCGGTACAAATTAAAATCAGATCGCTCAATATTCACAGCTGAATTGGTAGCCATTGTGAAGGCATTGGATTGGATAATTAATAGCACATTATATTTCGAACAATATATAAGTTTATCTGACTCACAGTCCGTCCTCCTCGCATTAAAACACTTCTCTAAACACATATACCAACAGACTAATTGTAGATGTGCTTGAAAAGTTAACTTTGTGTGGGTTAAAGGTCACTCTAATATTCCAGGCAATGAAAAAGTAGACCATTTGGCCAAAGACGCTACTTTAGTGGGTATAGAATAGAACGAGTGGCACAAATGGGATTTAGTTTCAACTAGGAAGAAACATGTTAGACTTAATTGGGAAATTGAGTGGCAATCCTTTACTAACAGTAGCAAAAATACATACTGCAGTATATATCCAACTCTTCCATCTACTTCCTCAAATGACAGAAACTCCATCTCTCGGAAAATTTATACTATGTACGTTAGATGAATTTTTGGACAGTAAACGCTTACCTATATAAAATAAAACTTTCCGAAACTGATATTATGTGAATGTAATGACAGTTGTGACGACTTTAACCACTGGATGTTTCAATGTCGGTATAATCAAGAAGCCATAAAATTTTTATTTCAAGCCATCTCCCAACAAAAAATCATACTGCCGCAGAACGTTGCTTCTATTCTCTATTTAGGTAGTCGAAATTCAACTATTAAATCGATTTTATGGGAATTTTTCAAACGTACCAAACGGAAAATCTAAACTGCCTTTTTCAGTGTTTTCTAAATCCCAAGTGGTAGGACGTTAGTTGTAGTATTTCCCATTGTCGTTCCTTTTATGTCGTTTACCTTTAACCGTTGCCTGTACTGTTAGTGTAAAAAAAAGTCGCTATGAAGGGCACCTTAGCGTGAAGCGTGTGTTCCTGTTCGACCTTTTTTGTATAGTCATCCAATAGTGTTTTCAATGGGAAGGTTAGGAAATTGAGTTAATGAACGAACGGTTAGGAAATTGTCAGAAATGAATTTAAAGGAAGTGTAGGAGTTAACTGTTTACGTATTCAACCAATTGTCTGGCCAAATAGGTCTTGTACCTAAGGACAAAAAGAAAAAAAATTCATTTTTTTTTGTTTTGGGTGAAATTTATTTTTTTTTAATTGGCTGGACGTGACTATAAAATCCATAAAACATACCGATACTGAGGGAAAAAGACATATTATATTGCATGCGGGTGGAAAACATGGTATTATTGATAGAGCGGATCTTGTGTTTTCGTCAGAATCAAAATCGACTGATTATCACAATAACATGAATACGGAAATGTTTGTAAAATAGTTGAAAAGAAACCTGCTTCCAAGTTAACATGAAACATCTGTTATAGTTTTGGATAATGCGCCATACCATTCGAAAATTTTAAATAAGCAACCAACAAATTTATGGACATTACATAAAATAAAAGAATGGTTAACGAATGAAAATATTTTATTTCCTCAATATTCTTTTAAGCAGGAATAAACGTGGCAAGAAGCATTGAATATTGCTACTTTTCAATTTGGGAAAAAAGGGTGCGGAAATGTGTGAAAATCGCATCAAAGCAATTAACTTAGTCATCATTTACAATCCAAATGGAGATACCGACGATAGTGACTATGAGTATGGATCTAATTATTCCTGATTATACTGGGTAAAATGTTTTCATTTTCTCCTAAAGAAAATTTTTGAGTGTTATTCTTATTATTTTATTAGTAAATACTTGTCACTACAATTTAAAAACAATTTGTAATTTGTAATTTTCTTTAATTTTTGCATTATGTGAAGTGCTATTCTACTTGAATGTAAAATACATTATTAGTTAAAACCGTATTTTTTTAAACTTGTTTTAGAGAGTGCTTCAAATATTAGGAGAATTTCCTCTAAACTTTCTCAGCACAGCGGACTGTTTAAGCTAAATCTATCATTCCTAATCCAAAATAGTTGCAAAAACGTCAAATGTACTTACTATATTTTAATTTATGTGTTTAAAAATAAAGATCTTGATATTTCTTATATAAAGTTTGGTTCTAAGATATCTAAAATTTGAGTAACATTGCCTTCATTCTAAAACTTCCAAATTTGATTGGTATAAAAACTTCCTTGAAATAGATCTTCCTTTCAATTTTCCGTGTCAAATTATCTTAAAAACGTCATCCAACAAATAACTTTCCGAATACCTTCTTTTGTGGTATTCCCCCAGTAGACGGTTACCGGTCGGAAGAGTGACACTGTACATTTTAACTTTGCATAATTCAGCATTTTACAATCTCGCGCGCGGACATGCTTTACTATCTCTTGCCAGTGGCGCAGTCAGGAGGATTGGGCACGATCTTTTTCTCGTGTATACACTTTACAAAACAAACATTAAATATATATTATATGCTTTTAATGAACGTGTTATAATAATAAGAAAATTAAAAATGTACATATTTATAATAAGGCATGTTGTTTTATTAATTATATAATTAAGGATAAACTATAATGATTAAAAAACAACTTATTTGACTTTTTTCGAAATAAATTTTGATAATGGTTATATGTGAAATTGTTTAACATTACTTCTTCTCTAGAAAATACTATAAGCTCTTTTGCCAATGCCTATAAGAGTAGATTTCTTGTCTCTTGTGTCAAGCGAAATCTATTAATATTATTAAGCGATTTACTCTTATTTTAAATAAAATTATAAGGGTTGGTAGGCCAGTAGTACTTCAGCCACTCATCTACGCCGCCACTTATGTTGTATTTAATAGAGGTCATCTTTATTCCAGAAACATCTTTTAATCTGATAAAAATTTCTTATGAAATCAAATATCATGTTGCTCATGTAACTTTCCTGCCTCTTGACATTGTTCTTCTAGCCACTTTTATTTGGTATATCCCTGTTTATTATGTTTTATTGGACGGCTGTAATATTTTTTATTGAGTTAAGAATCTCTTCTGTTAACCAAGTCTTCTTAGCTTTTGACTTACTACACCCAATACATTTTTCTGTTTTATATATTGGTTCTACACCCAATATTATTTTATGACTTGCTCCTCAGTCGCTTTATGTGTTTTGAAAGTTGTTTCCATTTCTGTTTTAAGTTTTTCCTTCTTATTATTGGAAAGAAGTTTCTATATTGGCGTTGTATTACTTTTTTTCTCTACAGTAAAATGACGAGGCGAGTGTGACGGAACTAGCGTTACAAGAGGGCGTCGTCACGGGTAGCGTCATAGAAAGTAAACAACGTATGTTTTGTTAATCCGTTAAGAGGTGGCGTTAGAAGCAAACATAACAATTAATTAAATTAATTGCTAGTATTAAACTCCGCGCTAGTCTACAATATCGCCTACTGTTCCATTTTTTTTGACCCAAAAACTTGATGCTCTATATTTTCATTTTTTTAATGATTTATCGTCAGCGAAGTATAAATGAATTAATTTCTCTTTTTTGACGATGTTTCCTACTTTATCTCACTCCAGTGGCTTAAAAGTGCATTTTAAGCTTGTGAACCCTTTTGGTGATATAGTTTCAGATATCCTCTTCCTCGCTGTGTGTAATTTTATGGTTGTGGTTGTGTTTTTGTATGTATTTTTGTAAATATGCTGACAATATTATTGCTTCGTTCTACACTAATTTCTCGTCTTCAGGATTGGTCAAGTTCTAAGCTCCAAAACTCTATAGTTCTTCTTCTTATTTTTATATAGACATGACTTTATGTCTGGTTTTCAATGTGCCTCCAGTAAGTTGTCATTCCATCGTTTTCATGGTCTCCTACTAATCGTCTTCCTATTGAGAAACCATCTCATGGTATCTTTACTACTCCATTTGATGTCATTTGACTTATATGATCGTTCCATTCTACTCTTCTATTTCTTACCCAGTCCTTGATGTTCTCCACCTTGCATCTACGTTGTATATCTGTCTCTTAGTACTTCTAGCTCTCTCCCTTAGTATTTTACCCTTGTATTTTTTAAGTATTTTCATCTCTGCTGTTTCTAACATTCTTCTTGTCCTCTCAGTGTCATGTCGTGTTTCTGCCGCGTATGTCATTATTGATCTGATGATTATTTTGTAAATTTTGCCTTTCCTTTCTTCCCCAATATTGATAAATTTGTCCTTGTTGCAAGATTTTAAATGGTTCGTTTTACATGCCTGAGGTAGTTTTTAGTTTTGTATTTTGACATTTTTTGATGTGTTAAAAAACATGTCAAAATTCAAGACTAAACTACCTCAGGCAAGTAGAACGAACCATTTAAAACCTTGCAATAAGGACAAATTTATTCATCTCAAGGATTCTGATGGGGCATAAAACTTCCACACACATTAAAACCATTAACATAAAACAAAAGAACGCTATCCTCAGAGGATAAACTTCTAAAATTAGAGGAGGAACTAAGGTAGATACAATGAGCATTAAATAATTTCCCGATATTTTTATTTCTCCATATTATTTCATTCAGGCAATCTGCGGCTTTGTTTGCACTATTTACTTGATCTTTCACTACTGTTTTGAGCTTTCCGTAACTAGATAATGTAATGCCTAGATATTTAAATTCCATCACTTTTGCTATTTTCTGATCTTCCAGCTCCAATTTACATCTCAGTAAATTTGCTGTAGTAACCATGCATTTTGTCTTTTTTGGGGAAATTAACATTAAATTTTCTGCCAGTTAAGTTGTTTTCCTCCCAATTGGTATTCTGTTTTAGTTCTTACTATTTTTACTATTTCATCCATAATAAGGTTGGACAATAGAGGACTTATGAAATCTCCCTGTGTTATCCCATTGCCAGCTTCAATAGAGTCAGTTAGTTCTTCTACTTTTACTTTTATTGTGTTGTTTTGGGTGATATTTTCGATCGTTTTGATTATTCCTCTCTTGCGTACAGTGGATAACTTTAATTTGACACGGTCAAATGCCTTCTTAAGGTCCATGATACATAGATAATGCCGGTTTGTTGTATTCTAATAATTTCTCTTGCTTTTAACTTATAAATATAGCGTCGGTGCATGATCTTCCCGACCTAAAACCTTGTTGTTTTTCTGCTAGTATTGTAATTTTATTCAGTTTATTTGTTATCATTTTGGGATGTTAATTTTAGTGTTGTGTTTAATAAATTAATTCCTCTGTAATTTTCCGGGTCTGATTGGTCTACCTTCTTGAAAAAAAGTATTAGAGTGCTTGATCTCCATTCTTGAGGAATTCTGTTTTGTTCTATAATTTTTTGTATTAGTTTTAGTAGTTGTTTGGTCAGATATGGTCCTCCATACTTTAGGAGTTCGTTCGGTATTCTGTCCTCTCCTGGTGATTTTCTGTTTTTTAATTTCCTTAATGCTTTCTTTACCTCTCCCTCCTCAATATTTATTTCTTCGTTTGTCATCACCTCTGGTGTTGGTGGTTCATTGTCGTCACGTTTAGTAAATACGAATCAAAAGTAGTCTGCCATATTTTGTTCTGAATGTGTTTCGTTTTTATTAGTTTGTTCATCTCTTTTCTTTGTCCTCTAATCATTCTCCATATTTCTTTCCGTGTTCAGTCAAACTCTATAGTTCTTATAGATAATTAGGATGAATAGTGAGTCGTTTAACGAAGTCAGCAGAGGAAACTGTCGGAAAAGCCAAAAGGCAAAGAAATGCGGAATGGTATGATGATGAATGCAGAACTGCAGTAGAGGAAAAAAGGCAAGCTAGGCTTAACCAACTTCAACGAAACACAAGAAATAGCAGTGAGATTTATAACGAAAAAGAATACAAGCGACTAGAATATGCAGAAGAAAGAAAAGAGAGGCTATGAAAAAACAAGTACAAGAAATCGTAAAGCATAACAACAGACGCGAAAGCAGAAAATTCTATAAATGCATAAAAGAAAGCACACAGTCATTTAGACCAAAACTAACGATATGCAAAGACAAGGACGGAGAACTACTAACAGAGAAGCAAAAAATTATAATGAGATGGAAACAATATTTCGAAGAAAATCTAAATGCAGACAACGATAATGATCAGAACGAGACAATATATTATACGGCGGAGCTGCACATCGAAAATCCGAGTTATGAAGAAGTAGTTCAGATAATAAATAAACTAAAAAACAATAAAGCACCAGAAACGGACAAAATTTCGGCAGAATTATTAAAGCATGGAGGATCCGAACTCTGGGAAAGAATCCATTACCTAATAACATTAATATGGACGAAGGAGCAAATGCCAGAGGAATGGACAGTTGGCCTCATACAACCAATATATAAAAAAGGAGATAAGAGGGAATGCCAGAATTATAGGCCAATTACATTGCTAAATGTAATATACAAAATTCTTTCTGGTATAATCTACAATAGATTATTAGAATACTCCGAAAATATAATTGGTGATTATCAAAATGGATTCAGACTAAATAGAGCCACACCTAGAATTGGAAGAAAAAAATTGTCCTGGTTACGTAATATCAGAAACTGGACAGGACTTGGATTTGAGGAACTCTTAAGAACAGCTGAAGATAGACAAACGTTTGCCACCATAACCGCTAACCTCCATTGATGGAGACGGCACTTGAAGAAGAAGAAGAGCCACTACAGATAACATATTCATACTAAGAACGATACAAGAAAAAGCTTATGAATACGACATAGACCTATATTAGACCTAGTTCTTGAGGCAGTCATCAGAAAAACCAATATAACCTGCCATATAAACACCAAATCAGTACAAATTACTGCATATGCAGACGATGTAGCCATCATTAGTAGGAATAAGCCACGACTAATGGAATTGTTCAAACAAATTGATCCTGAAGCAAGAAAAAGAGGTCTCAAAATAAACGAAGCAAATACCAACTATGTGACAGTCAAAAGAATAACTGACAATGAAAATAATATCACAATAGACAACTATACTATCGAACGAGTGGATGCCTTTACATATCTCGGCACAAAAATCAATCAGAAGAACTCCGTAAGTAGCGAAATTAATGCACGTATTTCCAGTGGGAATCGTACATACTATGCTAATAAAAGATTGATGACATCGAAATTATTAGACAAAAGAACCAAAATGACTATCTACAGAACACTGATTAGACCCGTAGTAACCTATGGATGTGAAACTTGGGTAATGACAAAAAAAGATGAAGCCCAACTCAGGACATTTGAGAGAAAAATACTGAGGAAAGTATATGGCCCGGTACAAGAGGAAGATGGCACATGGAGAATCAGGAGAAACGACTAGGTTAATGAGTTAAATGAAGGTTATGACATTGTAAGATTTGTGAAAAGTCAAAGACTGTCATGGCTGGGACATGTGCAGAGACAAAACGATGCAAAAATAACAAAGAAAATGTTACAATGGAAGCCCATAGGAACGCGAAAAAAAGGAAGGCCCAGAACGAGATGGTTGGATGACGTGGAAGTCGACCTGAAAACAATGAACATAAGACAATGGAGAAGAAGGGCACAAGAGAGATCTGAATGGAAGGACATAGCCAGACAGGCAAAGACCCATCCAGGGTTATGATGCCAAAAGAAGAAGAAGAGTGAGTCGTTTAGTATTTAGTTGTCCTGATTGATAGTATCACGTTTTTTTGTGCTGTACACTCATCAGACCTAGAGTATTTTATTTTGTTCTAGAAGATCTAAATTTTCTAGTTATTTTTTGAAAGAGAACAATTGACTAACCACGATTATAATAGTGTTTAGTCTTTTAAGGTAACAGCATAGGCGGTAGTATCGGGTAATAATCTACTGTGGGCGATAGTAACTCTTTGGAACAATTTTTTGTAATTTCTCAAAATTTCGTATAGCCAATTTTAATTGTCTCCAAATTATGTTGGTCTTCTTATTATGTTTGACTGTTTATTCTACCAATTTCAATTTCCAAGCTGTATATTCCGTAAATAAACAGAAGTTTGGCCACCAGATCCTTCGTTATAGTAGCCTCTTCTCAACAAACAATGTGTATGACCCACCAGAAACTGTAAACCAGAGATTTAATCGGGACTTTGCCTTTTTCCCTACTATATAATTATTATATCTACATATTTCTAACGATGTTTTGTTATTTATAAACTATTTTCAAGGTTTTAACTTAGCACTCTCATATTTTTCTTTCCTCGATAGTTTTAGTACTTTTCTCCTTGCCTTTTTTTATTTCTTGTGATATTTCATTTATTAGTTGATCATTCGTTCGTCATCTATGCTATTTATGTTTCTGGGTATTCTTTTATTGTTTATTTTGTATTACCTGGTTAATTTTGTTGTCTTTTCCTATGCCACTATTACACTATTGGGAGAATCAAGCGATTTATGACAACTCCATATTTTATTCGGTTTGTCAACATTATACTTACTTCATTTTTATTTGTTTCTCTCGGTTTACTTGGTTCATTACTGAAAACTAAAGAGTTTTATATATTTTATTCCTTTAACTATCTTTAGCTACGCCACTGTTCCGTGCTTTCCTCTCGGAAGTTGCCAGCTTCTGAGTCGAGGGAAGGAGACGATGTGACACTCGAATTTTCATTGTAATAAAATTAGCGGGAGAAAGTTTGAAGCGGTCAAAAAGGTCTTCCCAGATCTCGAAAATGAATTACAGACAAGCCTAATTTACATTTAGCATGATGTGTTTGTCACAAGAAATGTCAATTTGCAGTGTAAATATTTTTGAAATGTCCCGTAACTTCGCTTAAGTATAATTCTTTTATCTTTTTTTGTGGCGTGTCTTTTCGGCTGGAAAATATGTATATAAGATATTGTTACTCTTGTGTATTAGGGCATTAATATTTTTTAAAAGCAATTTTATTACAATTGAATGAATGGAAAAGGAAAGTGTTTTAAAAGTGTGTAAAATATTTGAATTCGTAGCAGAGAGCTTTTTGGCTTATAAAGCCACTCTCATAGCTATGGTTAAGTGCCACTACTAGACAGGGATCTTCTTCTTCATGTACCATGTCCTTTCAGAATGGTGGTTACCATCATAGCTATCTTAATTTTATTCACTGCCACCCTAAATAGCATGCTTGTATCAACACCATACCAATCTTGCAAGTTCTTCAACCATGAGGTTCTTCTTCATCCTGGACTGCGTTTGCCTGCTATTTTCCCTTGCATAATATTCTATAGCAATCTATATTTGACATAGACTTGTCATTAGACAGTAATCCCACTGGTGAAAAATACAAAATTTGATCTTCAAAAGTTAAAAAAAAAACATCTAAAAGCACATTAGACTCTACACCAAAAACAAAAAAAAAATTGGTTTATAGTATCATCTCCGGGGAGAAAAGACTGATACAAGTTGTCTTCCTGCCTCGAACGCTCTCCAAGGGGCTTTGTGTATTGAAGGCGAAGTACCCCCTGCTTATGTCCACCTCTCTTTAGACTTTCGGTATTTTACGTACAATGAAATAAAAACAACTTTTTGTAGTGAACTAAAAAGTCAGCCGCAGAGTCTAGGAAGTGCAGATCCCCGATAGGAGGCCCCCTAGAGAATAAGGTACTCTAGAAGAGGCTAAGGTTCTCTATTTTGAGAGTTTTCAGGCCAATTGACCAATGGGAAGATATTCAAGGCCTCTTCTAGAGTACCTTACACTTTAGGGGGCTTTACGTTGTAGCTCTGCTCCAGCCAACTTCCTAGACTCTGCGGCTAACTTTTTATTCTTCTACAAAAAGTTTTTTGTATCCTCCGTAAGTAAGTCAATGAAACAAACATAAACGTTCTGTCTAAACTCATAGCTTTTTGTAAGAGAATGCGCATACGAAATAGTGCCTTTCTAGTTCCTACACTATTTCTAAATCCAAACTACGTAATAGCCATTCTACTTTCGCACAGAAGAAATACTAGGTTTTGTATAATTCGTCTAATCAAACTGATTAGTCTAAAATCGCTGCATTTGATGGGTCTGCTTTTCTTTGGTAATGGTATAAACAGTGACTAATTGCAATTATCTGGTATTATTCCTTCGTTGTACATTTTGTTAAAGAAAGTGGTTAAGTAGGTCATGTTTTTCTCGCCCAAAACTTAATGTGTTCCTCAGCAGGGTTTTGATCTGGTCCAGGTGCTTTATTATTTTTGGCTTGCTGTACCGCTTTTTCCACTTTTGATTTCAGTATACTGGGACTTCTATCCAACTGATTGTCACAGGTAGTATGTGTAAGTGTATCATTTTCTCGAGAAGCATCGTCAAAAAGGTCACTGATGTATATATCACATTTTTTGCACTCTTGTTCGTGATTACAAATTTTTCCTTCTGCGTTTTTAAGTACGTGAGCATTTTTCAACTTCCCAATTTCGGAGGTATATTTAAGTTACCTGTGGAGGTTGAAATTGTCGTGTTTTTTTTGTAGATCTTCTTGATGGAGGAATTCCATCAGGTCCAGGATTTCGTATGTCATTCACTCATTTTTTGCCAATATTTGAGGTGGTTTCAAAGTCTCTCTTACTTCCTCTAAAATCGAGTTCTGTGTGTGGTACCACCATTCGTTGATGGTTCTGTTTTCGTTTGGTATATTAGTGATTTTGTGTATTTTTCTATTTATCTGCTGTGATATATGTACACATATTTGAGCGTTTTTGAAAGGTTCAAATAAATCTTACTAGGCTTAGTTGGCTTTGTCGATTGGCGATTTTAATTTAATTCGTATTTTTGAGCAGAATAGATTATAATGAGTTTTTACATCGTTAATATTGTTTCGGAGTCTGTGGTTTATTAAGATGTAATCTATTTGATTTCATACTATTCTACCTTATTGTCCATCTTGAGGGGAATTCCATGTGTATAGGCGCCTTTCTGGAGGTTACAACCAGGTATTTGTAATGACGAAGTCATTTTCTTGGCAAAATTAAATTAGATGTTCACCTGTTTAATTTCTCTCTCCCAAGCCAAGGTTTTCGGTAATATTTTGCCTTATCTTCTGCCAAACTTTAGCGTTAAAGTCTCCCATAACTATTGTTGTTTCGTGTTTCTTTAATAGTTTTAGCACTTCTTTTATTTAATGGTAGAATTCTTTAATTTTTTGCTCGTCTGCGTCAACAGTGGGGACATAATCTTGGATTATATTTATATTTACAAGTTTGGCATTCAGCTGTATTTACATTAATCTATCTGGTATTGGGATAAAATTACTGACATACTTAATAATATGTTGTTTAATAATTATTGATACTCTGTTCCGATGCATATGGTCTTGGTTTCCAGATTAATAAACGGCGTATCCGTTTGCTATGGAATTCGCTGTATTTGGTCATCTTGTTTCACTCACCCCCATGATATTAATATTTAGTAATTACTATTTAAATGGGAATAAGCCACAATAGTTAACAAGGTTAAAGTACGTTTATTGACGTTTCTTTTTTATTAATATTTAGATTGTCCATTTCAGAGACTAGATTTCTCAGCTTACCGGCTTCATATAAAGTTGTTACATTCCATGTAATCCGGTCCAGTAAAATTATTCGTTTCACTAATCGATGCAATGAAGACTTTAATAGGGAGTATTCTTCTTCTTTGTCAACCATTTTCCATCTACTCCTGAATGTAGGTCTCTCCCAATTTCTTCCATCTTTCTCTATATTGCGCCAATATAATCCACTGTTTGCCTGCCACTGTTCTTATGTCATCTACCCATCTTTTTTGAGGTCTTCCCATGCTTCTTGTTGTCGTCCTTGGTCTCCATTCTAGAATTCTCCGTGTCCACCTGTTGTCATTATATCGGGCTACGTGACCTGCCCAGCGCCATTTCATTTTTGCAATTTCTTCCACAATATCCATAATCTTCGTTCTACGTCTTATCTCGGTGTTTCTAATCTTGTCTCTTAGTGATATTTCAAGCATGATTCGTTATGCTCTTTCCATAGGGAGTATAATGGAGTGTTTTCTCGTTGCCTTCCACATACAGTGTTTTAGCCGTATCAATCTAATATGGTAAAAAATAGACTTCGATTGTGTCAAACTGAGGTCCGATCTTCGTCTCGTACAAGAAAACTTAACAATAACGAAAATTCTTGTACTAAACCAGGAAACATGAACATGAGGAAAGTCAGTGATTGCTGCAGACCATAATCTTGATTTTTTTTAATTATTTTATATGTAGTTTCCTTTTCTACTTTAACAGTTATCTACTATCTATCAAAACATAGTTTAGTTTTTAGTTTTTTATAAATTTTTGACAATCTTTTAAAAGGTTACAATTTTTTTTACCCAATATAGTTACTTGCAGTTTACTGTATTTTTTGATAAATTAAAGATTATTTTAACGAAGAATATGTTATTTACCACATTTAAGAAGGTTAAATAAGGTTATTTTTTGTTAAATATTTTATATTAAAATGACAAAAATATATAGGGAATATACAGTGTGTAAAAGCCAAATGGAATAAATTAATTATTTAGGTTACTGTACATATTTATAAAAAATCTCGAAACACGTCAAATTTAAATTAGAACTTGACATTCTTTAACGTGAAAATGCAACCCCTACCTTCAACCCCCTTAGAATGACAGGTACAACCCCCAATTTTTACAATAGGAAGTATAGGCTTGTGATATATCGTTTGAAAGGTCTTTTCATTTTCCATTCAAAATAGTTGTCCCTTTCAAGTTTATTAAGATTAATTAAGATAAAAATAAATTAAAATCATGTGGTTACCGAAATTCGCTACAATACAATCAAAAACTAAAATGTAATGCAAAACGTAATAAAATGTAGAACACGAAAAAGAACTATGAATGTTAATGAAGTAGATGTTATGTTAAATAAAACTGTCTTCTATCTTCTAACATTATTTAACATAACAGCCGTGATCGACCTAATCGCAAGCGTTATTCGTTCTTTTAAGTCATTTGAATCAGAAGGTTTAGTTTTGTACACATGGCTCTTCACATATCCCCATAAAAAGAAATCTAATAATGTAAGATCAGGTGATCGCGCTGGCCATTCAATCGATCCTAGCCTCTCTATCCACCGATTGGGGAATATTGTATCGAGGTACTGCCGGACATTAAGTTGGTAATGTGGTGGTGCTCCATCCTGCTGAAACCATATAGTATTCGCTGGAACTTGAGGGTTTCCTGGATCAGGATATAAATTTGACAACGTTGGAATGACATCATTTTGAAGTAGTGAAAAATAATTGTTGCCATTCAAGTTGCCCTCAATGAAAAAGGGACCAATGATATTGTTTCCTACAATCCCTGCCCAACTAACCTTTTGAGGGTATTGAGTGTGTTCTTCTCTCATCCAGTGAGGATTTTCTGTGGCCCAGTAGCGGCAATTTCGCCGATTAGCGTGACCGTTAAGTGAAAAAGTACACTCATCAGAAAACATAACGTCTTCTAATTGGATAGTATTGTTATCCAACATTTGCTCACAAAAAAAAGTTCTATCAAAATCGTCTTCCATGAGCTCCTGAGTAGGTATCATCTTATAGGGATGCAATTTATTTTCTTTTAATATGTTTACTATCGATGTATGGCTAGCATTGAATGTAGTGGATGCCTGTCTACTCGATGTATGTGGATTTTCCTGAAACTCAAGCAACACATCTAATTTGAGTTCATCACTCAGTGCATTGGCAGCTGCTTTTTTTATCTGCCTTACATGAACAAACTCGCAAAACTGCTTCTCTATTTTACTTATTGTTCCTTGGGGATATAGGCGATAAATTAGGAAATTTCTCATGAAATAGGCGAGTTACTTCCTGTTGTGTTCGGGTGTTATCTCCGTAACCAATCATTTGTAAAACTGTTATTTTATGCATTTCCGTTAATCTAACCATTTTTGAGAATTGAATTGAACGAACTTTTTACTTAAATTAAAATACTGACAACTTAAATAAAACAATTTACTAACGCGTGTTAAAATAACGTTGCCACGGAAATGCTTTAAAGTTTTTTAATGGTTACCATCTAAAAACCACATTGCTATGGTTTTTGTTCACTTTCTCATTATCAAGACCTAAACGGGAAATAAGTTTTGAGTATATTTTAACGAATTTCGGTAACCACATGATTTTAATTTATTTTATCTTAATTAATCTTAATAAACTTGAAAGCGACAACATTTTTGAATGGAGAATGAAAAGACCTTTCAAACGATATATCACAAGCCTATACTTCCTATTTTAAAAATTGGGGGTTGTACCTGTCATTCTAAGGGGGTTAAAGGTAGGGGTTGCATTTTCACGTTAAAGAATGTCAAGTTATAATTTAAATTTGACGTGTTTCGGGATTTTTTATAAATATGTACAGTAACCTAAATAATGAATTTATCCCATTTAGCTTTTACACACTGTATACAATTGTCTGTGAGACGAGAGCTTTCCATTTCTGTCCAAAAATATGACCTATCTGGTTAAAGGTTAAAGTTAAATTCTAAACATTACTCCTTATGTATTTTCTTCTTCTCGCGCACCTATTTAATTAGGAAGTATTCTACAATCGCATATTTTCTTTTCAGATGTAGCAATAACTATAGTGATTCCTGTTAAAGCTATTCAAATGTGTATTGTCTTGAACGTGTCTTGGAATCGTTAAATCGACAATAACAATTTATATGTGTGCCCGTTATCGCTGTGTATAAAATTAATGGAGACACGTTAAATCGTTGAAATTGGAAATAAAAACATTGCACACGTGTAAAGCGAAAAATAGGCCAGTTAACGCATCTGTAGTTGGGATAGTACTGGACAAACACAGCCAGTCGTACTTATACTCGAAAACTTTTGTAATAAAGTTGTTATATCTCGTTTTTCTAAAATATTTGAATGTGATGTCGCTTGTCACACTATATAAATAAAAACTAAATCAATAAAAAATCCTAACTAACTATTCTCAATACCTGGCTATATACTATAATATAAAAAATATAAAGGAATTTTTTTTGTAATTGATATAATCAAATTTAAAAATTATCCAAACCAATCAGTTGTAACATCAAAATATTTTCGGTCGTATCAGACATCATCAGTGAGTCCTAGAAAGTAAGTAAATCCACTTTAACACGTTCACGACGGCATTAAATTTGTCAGTAACATTTACTGACGTTACCAGATCCCGTATCTGGTAACACTGTCTACTGTTCGGCTCATAGTTTCACATTGAATATTTATTTTGGAATCTGTAGGATATTTATCAAAATCTAATTTATCTGTTTCCTGAATGTCAGTCCATACATCTTCCTCAGCATCACCTAAAAATAAGATAATGAGAATCAAATTATAAAATTCATTTTTCTTCTTACCAATTTCTTTTTCCGATTCAGAATTATCAGTTTCTATATCACTGGATACTTCTTCGTTCAAATATATGGATTCTTCCCCATCAGAATTGTCGCTATCTTCACTAGGAGTGTATTCAGGATCTTCATCAGACAAGTTTTTAAATGGATCACTATCATATTCACTTTCAGTTTGTATCCAAGCATTTTGGTGCTTGTTCAGCACCAATTTAACCATTTTTTCGCCTCTAGACGACATTTTTATGGATTTTAATAAAAAAAACAACACACTTGTACAATGTTTACATGTACAAGTACCTATATGTACAATATAACACTAATAACCAGATACGGAGTTCCGGTAAATCCCATAGCGTGAAAAATTTCTTTGTGGGACGTTACCAGGTGCTGGCATCTGGTAACTTAAAACAAAACTAAAATATAAAGCACATTATGACGATTCCGTAGGTACCTATATCATAATATTTAGTTCATAAATAGCCATTTTGTCATTGTCGGCGGTAGCGCAAGGTCTCCAAATTTCAGTGCAGGTTGAACGTAAAGTTTATACCAGACCCATGTATCTGGTAGCGGCGTGAACGTGATAATGTGCAGTAAAAGGGTAAAATTTTAACGGGTAGTAAAAAACATGTTATAGGTATATTAATTACTTGACAAACACGTGCGTATATCCACTTCCAATGAGGTTTAAAAACCTTTGTTTTATATATTAAAATTTATTTCAAATTAAAAAGTGACGACATAATGTCGATAATTAAGGATTTAACTAAAAAAGATCCTTCCAGCGTTTCCTATTCTCTATTAACTTATTCCAGCCATTCAATTGCTTCTGGGGAACATTCCACAAAGTCTTGGAGGTTTCCACGATACAAATGATTTGGGCAATCTAAAAAACAGTGGTTTCTTGGTCTATTTAGGAGATCCGCAATAGCACGGTGGACTCTTCGCATGACCCCATTTGAACAGCGAGTCAACACACTTACCATATCCCGTACGTATGCGATTAAGCCCCGCCTAGGTGGACCGGGGCAGATTTGATCCTATGAAGCCTCGAGATGGGGTGAATATCTAGAAATAGTCTGATTCCATTGTTGGCATCCATCTTGTTAACCAGTGCCAATGTATATCATAAATATTATCAATTTTTAGGGCAGTTCTGATTGGAAGATTTCTAGATCTCAGTCGCTGGTCATCTTTTGTGATGTGTAGTATATCTTGATGGATTGGTAATTGTACATTGCTACAATTTTCTGGTACTCTCTCGCTAATGATCCTGTACGGGGCGTAGATCTGGTGGAGTAATATTACTTAAAATAGGGAGCCATCTCACTGGGATTTTATGTGCCAGTGAGTGCAGTTTGTTACTATGTGTATTATTTAGCGATACTGGTGCACAATATTCTGCGACTGAAAAAACTAAAGCTATCGTCGAGGTCTGAAGTGTGAAGGCTTTTATATATCACAAATACCAAGGCGCATGAGAATATCAAGGTAGTTTCTTTTGTAACAAACATAGTCACAAAAAGAACTAAAATATTGATATACAGAACTCTTATCAAGTCCGTCCTGACCTACGCGCCAAAAACGTGGAGGATGACAAAAAGCAATGTAGAATTTTTAAGCTGTTTTAAAATCCTCAGACGTATTTATAAAGGCGTAAAATAAAATGGATTACGGCGCAGGCGCTGTAATTTTGAGCTTTCATGCCTTTATAGTAATGCTGATTTTACTAGCCCCATCAAGATTAACATGATGCAGCTGCCGAAACACATTTATAACCAAATAACGGATGCAGTGAGAAGGAGAGCCATGGTTTAGGGACCAAGTGGAAGAAGACTTGAGAGTGCGCAATTGAGAAACCAAGGACAATGATGGAAGGTGATCCTGGAGCAGGCCAAGATTCACTAGGTATTGTAAAGCCAATGATGAAACTAAGGTTATACAATTGGAGAGCTGTAACATAGAATAAAGTCCCAAAACTTTTCGACGAGCGCTTTTAAATGATTTATTTATGAGAATAAAAACGAATACAAAGCAAATGGTAAATTTTTAACACGTAAGTAAACTGCAACCCGCATATTTTAAAAAATGTTGTATTGTGTACCCAGTATCCCCCTTTTGTGCAGGGATATAATAAAAATCCCCCTGCAATTTAATAACAATTGTATATAAGTAATTCGAAACGTGAGTTCAATTCCCGTTGTAAAATTGTTTTTAAATTTTGGATTAAAATAAATTTGCAATTTATACGGAACACGATTTTTAAACGGCTTTGTTCTACCATTACCCCGTATTTGTAAACTGTGAAAATTAGTGCCATTTTACGCAATATTATCTATGCACATAACATAGCAGTAAAGTAGGTAGAAGAATAGTTGTTTCTCGAGCTTTATTTCTACCGTCGACGGTAAAAAGCGCATGAATAATAATATTACCATAAACTACAAGCTCTAAACACATTTTTTACGTTTATTACCAGAACCTAGACCGGTGTGACCAAACAGAAACATTTCATGAGAACAAGAGATGGTGATGATTTATTTGTATGAAATGTTGTTGTAAAACGAAGGACTTAATTAACTTTGGGTGGATTGATAGGTTGATAATAAATTATAAGCACATAAGAAAACTGTAAAAATTATTATACACAAGTCAAAAATTGCAAGGTAAATGGTAGGAACTATTACATGAGTATTCCCTTCATTTTTACTCTTATCTATTGACAACATTACAAATGTATGAACTCTATAATAAAATTATTTATGTATAAATTTGAGCAACATGCTTTAGATTTGGCTAACGTACTTTTTTAATTTATTTTGTATTGATAAAATTGACATACCAATTCTAAATTTAATCCCTGTGCTACTAATTTTTTTTTAACTTCCCATTTATTTACAATCTTTAATAGGTACTATTACAAAAAGTAAATTGTGTAATTATTTTACAAGTAACATGCAAGATTGTTAGGATAGTTTTCAAGCCTCAGAGCATATTTTTGGAAGCAATTTGTAATGTCTTCTTTATAAGTCTAGACTGGAAGGTCATGAGTAATGAACTGATTAGGTACATACTGGTACATACCATGGAGCATTTGTAATAACCCGTAGGACTTTTGATTGAAGTCTCTCGAAGATATCTACGTTAAACCTGGACGCTGATCCCCCCTTCATCATCTTCTTCTTCTTATTTCTTCTTGTATGTAGGCTTTAAAACCTGTTTCTTCTTCAATATTATCCTTATAAATTGTTTAAATTATCGCACCATCTTTTTCTTGGTCTGATAATACTTCCTCGTTCATTTGGTGACTTATCTCGTACTATTCGTACTATCCTATCCTCTGCCATTCTACTAATGTGTTCGTTCCACTCCTGTTTCCATTTTGTCACCCATCTATTTATGTCTTCTATATTGCATGCTCTTCCTATGTTTTAGCTTCTCTCCCTATCCAACAGACTTTTCTCTGATATTCGTCGGAATATTTTCATCTCTGTTGTTTCTAGTAGTCATCTCGTTTTAGATGTGTCAGCTCTTGTCTCTGCCGTGTATAGATTCTTGTTTTTGTATCTTGTCTTAGGTGTTTGTTCTTCCAGATTGTGTCATTAAGAGATCCCGCCACTTTACTTGCTTTTAAGCTTTGTTGTCGTACTTCTTCTTCAACATCTCCTTAACTAGTTATATATATTCTATTCCCAGATATATAAACCTTGCTCCTGCTTTATTATTTTCCCATCACTTTCCATTTTACATCGAAGTGGGTATTTAGAAATAAAATTAGAATCGCCCTAATGATATCCAATCTCCGATAGGAGAGGCACTCAAAGTAGAAGAAGGGTATTTAGATGTTTTCATACATTTGGTTTTTTCTGCTGATATTATCATATTTGATAATATGATGATACTATCGTGTCTTTGGAGCTCATGTTGTCTCGGCGATTAATGAGGCGTCGTCTGCATAACATAATATTTGGATTTTTTGTTTCCCATTCTGTATGAATGAATGGACACAAAATAGAAAAAAAGAATGAAATAATCACATAATCAAAATGGAGGAGACCCATCGTCAAAATAGCAAGAGATAAGTGACCAATCGGCAGAAGAAGTATCGGACAACCACGCAGAAGATAAAGTGGCAACTTTACATAGAGGTATTAATCCGCCAATGAACAAGCAGAATTGCATATAAAGAGGAAAAAGAAGAAGAAGAAGAATTTGTGCAACGTTCCATAGAATGGGATAATAACCCGTTCTTAGGATTGCATTGAAAATCTGTGTCGATTCTAAATTCCATTTTTGGAGAGTTCTTTAAGGATTTTGGTGGTAATCAGATCATATCACAAGGAGACTTTTTAGAGTTTCAGTTTGATCGTTTCTTCTGGTTGTTTGGTAGAGAATTTTTGCAAGGTTATTTTCAGTTGATACTGTGGTTTTAAAAACGGTTGGGTCTCGTTTGTTTTGTCAAGGTTGTTTTTGTCTGGAAGGTTTGGCTGGAACACATTCACCAGGTGATCGGCAAACATTTAGGCTTCTTTTTTGTTGCTCCTAGCCCATCTTCCATTATCTGTTTGAACAGGAGGGTTGGTTCTAAAACCGTTACTAGCACTAAGCTTTTGTAAAATTTTCCCCTAATATCTATGTCGGTTTTAACCTTTCTCATGGCACAATACAATGCTAGGTTAAATAACAATAGGAATAACGGATTTCTCTATCTAAGTCTAGAGTTCACGCAGAAAGCCCTTGCGGTTGTCCTTCCAATTCTTTATTTCTAACTTTTGCAAAGGATTTATTTACACGTATTAGCGTTACCGCAGCCAGTTTTTTTATGTACACCTATCTCAACCATTGCGTTCTATATTTATTTTCAGACGATTAATTGAATCATAAACCTGTTTAACGACTATAAAAATCTGGTATGTGTCTTAATTATACTCCCAATACCTTTTAAACATTTTTAGAATAGGAAATAGATAGATAATTTGTAGATCTTCCATGCCTGGAGCCTCAGTAATCACCTATTTCTTCGGCCAAGGGTAGTAATCTTTGTAGCAAAGTCAGTCCTTTTTTCTTTTATTATAATGTTGAAATACCGTTCTCTCCGCAGTATGTATGTTTTATTTCCAATCGTTTACTATTGTTTAATAGATTTTACTTCATGATCCCCTTTTTTAATTATCTGGATCAATGTTGTTCAGTCTTGGAGATTAGCTGTTTTTTAAGATTTTTATAGCATTGCTAATGTTTTCTAGACTTTGTGAAGTTATTTATAGTTCTTTCATTTGCTACTGCTTTATTTCGTTGTTTTTATCAGTGACTTTTTAAATGTTAAGGAATTATTCTAAATATTTAGTCCATAATTTGAATATTTTATTCTAGGCGGTAAGCAATTCTTGATTTTTATATTAAACAAAGTTAGTGTTCTTAGATACGAGCCTCTTTTATGTCTTACTTTTCGGTAGAATGTTTTATTTTGACGGTGTCTATCCTCTTTCTACTTTTGCAATTTGTTCCATCTGTGGCTGTTTCCTATTATAATTGTAATTTCATTTTTTTTGTCTCTTTCCTTTAAGATTTTTTTCTGTTTCTTTTCGTCTTTCCTTCAATGCATGTCTCTGCTTCTTTTTTAATAGTTCTTTTTATGGATTACAATTTCTGACATACTGGGTGACAATCGGGAGCCGGATGTTTTAAGAACACATAGTACGAAGCTTGAGGGTTACGATACGATACGTTTATCGGAAATCAAGAATCAGTTATCACTACGCAGTGGCTTTTTCCCACTCACTTTAATCTTGGTAGGCGTGGAGCGGTTCCATCTCGCAACACAATCTTAAGATGGATAATGAATTTTAGAACAACAGACAGTGTCATGAAAAAAAAATCAACACTGTCCGAATAGAACAGTAAGAACTTCTGTAAACATACAGACACTGTTCGCCCGAAAACAGGCATTTGAGCTAAACATTAATCGGGAATCGTTTAGAAAAATGTTTCATAAGGACCTAAATGTTCACCACTACAAATTGCAGATTGTCAAGAAATTAATGGAAAGAGATGTTGAACAACGTGAGGATTTCGCTACGAGAATGCGAGTTCTTTTGGAGGATCTCTGAAGTTCTCTGAACTTAGGTCAGCATCTTCTAATGAGCGACGAAGCTCATTTCTATTTGGATGGAACCGTTAATAAACAGAATTACAGATACTGGCCTCCTGAAAACACACGAAATCTCCATGAGCGTCCTTTACATTCTCAAAAAGTCACAGTGTGATGTGTCATTGGTCCGACTGGCTTTATTGGGTCATTTTTTTTCGAAGAGGCTGGCCATACCGTCACCGTTAATTCTATTCGCTACGTTGACATGATCCAAAATTTTTTGGTTCCAAAACTACTCAGAAAATGGATAAACATAAACAATGTGTGGTTATGGAGGATTTCATAAAAAGGATCGATAACAGCATCCAACATGATAGGTTACCTTGTTGATTACAGTATTTTCCATACTTAATTAGATTGTAAATGGCATAATGTAAGCTTCATTTTGATTGTAATAAAATAGTATTTTCCTTGCAAATTTCTTGTGTACCATTTAGTTCAAAATCTTCATATTGCCAATTGTCACCCGTATATCTTCCCTTTCCTTGTCATTTCTTTCCAAAACCTAAAATATATTTCTTTCTAATTATAACAGAAGAAAAAATAAATCAGATCAATAGATCAATGAATTGTTGAATTGCCGAAAGGGTTAAAGGGGATGGAAAAAACGTAAATCAAAATAGCAACATAGTTTCTGACTTCCCTAAAAGGTATATTGAGCTATTAGAAGATTATTTATATTGGAGAAAAATTGATTATTCCTCTAATTATAGACTTACTGAAAAGAACCATTTTTGATAGTTCTCGTATATATAAAAGTTGACAATTTCCATCTAATATTATTCAGGTGGCATAGCGGAATTTTACGAGATAAAGTTAGATAAATTTGTTTGTATAAAAACAAAGAAATAGTTTATATTATTCCGTGTATATTATTTTATTATCTCGTTAGTAGGTCGTTAAAATAGAAAAATGAGTAAATGACAAAATATTTGTTTAAACGTGACTAATGAATGTAAAGTAAATTATTAGAGCAAAAAATTACGTGACTCATTTTATATAAAGAAAAGCGATGAAAACATATAAACTAAATTTTTCTTTTAGTTTATTCGACATAAGGTTTTTTTGTAAGATTAGATTCACCCCATGCTAAATACACTGGGCCCGCAAAAGTCACCGGACACTAAGTTTAGTTTAAGTAAAATAAAAAGTATTACAAAAACTTAAAGTCAGAAATTATTTTTATTGTATGTTCAATAAAAAACCATAAAATAAAAAACAAATTCCAAAATATTGCCTAATGTAGCAACAAATAAAAATTTAGATTTTTTTTCCTGAGATAGATATTTTTCAAATCAAAATTATAAAATATTTCTTAAATATGGATGCAAAAATCGAGTATTTCTTCCTTACGCTCAAATAACAGCTCTTATCCTTTCTGGCATAGACTGGATCAAAGAAGCAATCTCGTGTTGCCGTATTTGTTCCCACTCGTTTATTAGAGTCTCTTCTAATGCTACCACAATTGTAAAATCGCCATAATTTTGCCTGACTACTCTTTCCAAGCTGTCCCACAAATGTTCTATCGGGTTAAGGTCTGGACTTCTAGGAGGCCAGGCTAAGTTACTAAAAACCAACATCTGTAAACTGTTGCATTGATATCGCGGCTTAAGAGAGCATGCTCTCCTACAAAATGCATAAAAGCTAACACATATTCTTCCAAACATTCCATAGTATACCAATCAGCATTAAGGCAACCTGCCCCTAACATAAGAATATCTGTATGTGCTTCCAAAGAAATACCGGCCCCTACCATTATACCTACACGACCAAACTGTATCCTTCTCCATACTCTTTGAATAAGCACGTCAGAATTATAAGCGTTGTCTTTGATGAGCTGCATCCAATAAAAAGTCTAGTAGGTACATTACATGATATATATTGTTCGTTTAATCTTCGACATACGGTGTCAGGTGAAACTATGGTACAATGAGTATCTACCACTCTCCTAGGCAAAGCTGTAGCATTAACTGTCTGCTTTCGAAGCACTTGAAGTCTAAGAAACCGATCTTCCACGACGTTTGTTGACCTTAGTCTTTCCTGTACTTTCCTTGGTCCTTTCGTTGGTCTTCTCTAGTAAGAACCAGTTTCTCGAAATCTTTGTAAAAAATCGTATACATATTGTGATTCGCGGAATGCTAAGCATATTTGTGATATATCGAATATCATTTCATATCATCACTATGAATAGCAAGTGCTTGCGCTACTTGATCTAGCCTCATTACAAATGTTTCTTTGTTATTAAAAATACTTTTTTTTCCGAAAAAATAGCCAACATCGACCAAAAAGGAAAACAATTAATTTAACAAGCATTATTTTAAGAAAACATTCGATTTTTGAGGGCACCTTAACAAGAACTTTCTTTTAAATCACAAAAAATAAATTTTTTAATTGTTTAAGATAACAAACTTATGGATGAAAGCTTCTTATATTTTCATAAATATATTTAATTACTTTCCATGGCAATGTAACAAAATTGAAAGGAGAAATCTAGAAAAAAAATTTCGGAAGATGCATGCCATTTTTACTTGAATTGCACATAATCTCATTATTGAACTAGTTCGTTTAATTTGTTCTTTTCTCTAGACCAATCCATCATTCTCTTTTTAATTGTACTTTCCTTCGTTTCTTATTAAGATTCGTTACTTTGAAGATCCGATTCAATTGATCTATTTGAAACAAACAAATCGAATCCTAAAAATTGTAGTAGCTGAGTTTGTTTTTTCTCAATATATGCTAACACTTTTTTAATTTCGGTACCATGAATCATCTCAGTTTGTTTTGTAGATCATTACATGGTATGTCGTGACTTTTAAATATTTTTTTCATTTTGGTGAATGCTACTCTTGCCGGTTCAATCTTTGTCGAAGAATCTTTAAAATTAAACGGTAAAACTGACCATTTTACCGGTATGGAAAAATCATAATTACCTTGTACAACGGATCTTTCCCACACAATGTGACTGTGCTCAGCTTCGATAAAAGATAGAATTTCGTTCTTAGTGGACCGTATAATGTAATGAAAATCCCACTTTTACAGAACGAAACGATGTCTAGAAGTAATATATTTTGTGTAGGCTTTTCAACTAACACTTTCCAGAGATTAGGTCAAAACCGGGGTCTTTTTTGATGACTATTTCACTAGACTATTTTTTACTGACAAAACGTCATAGCAACGCCACGTTTCCTACTGACAAAACTCCTTCCTGTCCTTGATTTCTCAGCGAAAAAAATATGACAGATCTGTCACGAAGGAGTCTGGTAATTTTACTGTTGTCAGTTTGACAAAGGTCATTGAGGCGTAATCAATTTTGGACAGGTATAATGAATCCCGACGAAAAATTAAGATTTTTGGAGTTCCTACGGGTGAGAAATTTTACGCTTGAAAGATGTACTACCATAACGGAACTAGCAAAAATTCTCGAGGATTATGACGTTAACATGAAAAAAGGCAATGGCGAAGACTATAAAGAGTCGTCTGTAAAGTCAATGTGGAATACTACATCGAAATTGGTACAAGAAAAATATTTTACGGAGTACGGCATAAAAGTCGATCCTTTCACAGATATATCTTTTAAATATGCGAAATTGGCCAGAGATACCAAGTAAAGGCAGCTTCAAAGTGTTCAAGAAAAGAGAAAACTCAGTTTAAAAGCATTATCCACCGAAGAACTATTAAAAGTCATCCAAAGCTACGGCGAGGAAAACCCCGATGGAACACAAAAAACTTTTTTCACCTTTGCTCATTTGAATTTGCTTGGAGAAACAATGAGGCTGTAAACTGCAAGATTCAATTTTTCCAGAAGAAATTTGATGTTATGAGAGAATTTACGGGCCGAATTGAATACACCAGCATGTTTTCCAAAACAAATCAAGGCGGTTCGAAAAGTTTGGCAAGCAGCAAATGCCTGGTAAGAAATTCATCAAACGAAAATTTATGCCCAGTTAGATTATTTTTAGAATTAGGGGAAAAAATGATGATGGATCTTGGTTCAACAACTGTCCACTTGGAATCAACATAGTATCTAAGTGGACAAGGTGTTTCTGAACAAGAGATTAGATTAACGGGTCACTCAAGCTCTCTAAACCCATATCTGCAGCTGGATTCCAGTCCCCACCAGAAGTTGATCGAATATCATTCGAGAGAAAATTACTTACCGGCAAAATTTTCTTCAAATAGTTCAGCTATGTGTTGTATTGTTCCCAACCCATATTATCTTTAAAATGGGTAGGTTATATTAGTGGAGAATTATATTGTAGTTTCAATTGGAGAGGGATTTTCTAGATGACATAAAAGATGTAGATGTTCAATTATTTTTAACAGGCCAGAAATTTCTCGTCATCTTAAATTTTCCAATTATTTTTCCTTTTAGACAAAAATGATTTTACGGAGTTTTGATAGTGCGATTATAAATAGTAGTAATTTTTCATATTTACCTAGAAGAGATTGATTACATTCTAAATTTTATCGACTGAAAAGACATACATGAAAAATGATTGAAAAGAGTTTCACTTAAATTAATATCATCCTACAGAAAAGCAAATAATACATAACTGAGTACCTCCCACGACCATTTTTTTAGTTAATATATCATAGTATAGGATTCTAATACTAAAGTAGATCTATAATTCACTCAAAATAAAAATAATCATTTTATCAATAATATTATCAGTGAAATTCAATCTGGTAGTTATACATCGTTATAATGTCGGTGATTTGGTTATCAATAACTCATGAACAACTCATTGTTATATTTATATGCATAAAAAAGCGGAACTAATCGAACGTTATGTGTGTACAAATCTAAATATATCAACAACGGAACTTGCTACAATAGATGTAACCAATTTGTTTAATCGATATACCTAATTTTTTTGAGATATATATCTGATATATACTCAACGCGTAAACATTACGATAAGAATGACACCAGGCCAGTAGCGGGGATATTTTGGCTACGTTTCTTAAAGATTTTATATGATTTTATCCATAATTCTTTGAGTTTCCATTTCTGAGCTATCCATATACCTACACCCATTATAGACAAGACAAATTAGAAAAAAACCGTTTTTTGATATTATTCTTTGATAAGGTATCTAACATCTGTTTTTGTTAACGTTGGTGATAACATATGTAATAAGCAAAATATGCAAATGATTAAACGTTATATTTTACTTATAAAAAATGCAAGGGAGCTGTTATAAGAGCGCTAATGCTGTCGCGTTGATGACGCGGAAAATGGAGCGCATAATTTCCAAGTTATTATGTGACCGTAGTTGCGTCGCGTTGAGATCACATTGTCGGCGTTGTCAGCGCTACGTATACCTACCTTAACTTAATGTTATGTATAACCTATGTGCAACGCGTGAACTGCGCACTACTAACGCGACCGACCGCGCTACCAACGCTTGCCGTCTGGATAATGCGGACGCTCCGACAACAATGTCGTTCATCTAATTTACTCCTTAAATTTATGACAATTTTTTTTTGAAAATACTTTTGAAAGTATTTGAACCTTGTTTATCTGACCATCGAACGCAATTTTTATTTATTGACTCCAACATTTCAATGGTTTATTTCTTCTGGTTTACAGAAGCTTAAACCTGCACTAGCTAGTACAAAGATTGGCTTTTTGTATAACATTAATAATGATCCTGCTTTTTCGACTGTCTTTGTAACGATGAGATTACCAAAGAGAATTGAAGTACTATTGTAAAAATAATACCTCAATCAACCATGGGAGCTTATCGTCTATACCTTGCCTAGCTCAGTATCTCAAGGGTGAGTTCGTCTTGTCTTAAACTAGGGATTGAACCTGAGTTCTCAGTTGATAGCAAATAAGACACATTTTAACCAAACATATTTATTTAAATGAATAAAAAAACAATAATTAACCCTGCCAAAGCTTAACAGTTAGTAAGTGTTACTTATTGCTTCGATGGGCTGCTTGTGTGTTCTAGCTGTTGGGTCCTCCAATTGGAATTTGTGGCTTCTAGAGAGCTGCAGTCACACGTGGCTGTATGTCCTGACCAATTATTGAACTCCAAATAAGGTGGTTGATATAAAGCCAATAAATCCAATAAACCAATGAAATGTCCAATAAAAATAAACTGTCCAGTAAACCAATAAAGTTTTGATACGTCCAATAAACTAAAAGGATAAGAAACAACTTGCGTTAGAAACACATTCAAAAAGAAAGGTTTAACTTCCTTGCCATCTTACAAAATTACACTTAAACAAATAGCATATGGCAAGGATAAAATGAAATATGAATGTTACTACTTAGTTAAATTCTGTTAAAGAGTCCTAATGCATATATCAGAAAAAAAATGTGCTTTCGAAAGAAAGTAAGGTTACATTGGAAATGCGGTCAGAATTATAGAATAAATATCACAATGAAAGTACTTACCCCAAGAGAATTTGTAGACTATAAAAATGAGTCTTATAATAATTTTTGCCTTCTTTTATAAATTTCAAAAAGAGGCAAAAAATAATCCCACTACAGAAAAGTTGTTTTGACAGAAAGTGGGAGACTGAATGAAGTTAGCACAGATGTCATAGGATGTTGCTATAGATATCATGAAACTAGCTTGTCAGTCAACACGGAACAGAATAGTCTGCCGAACAAAAGTGAGAGGGCGAATATTTATTCTATGGGACAGAAAGAGAGAAAAAAAATAAAGACAGAGGAAGAAGAGAAAAAACATGGGGCGCCAACTATTTTTATAAATAAAAAATAGTAAAAATTAAACTGAAGCTAAAGAAATTAATAATTAATAAACAAATTAAAATGAAATAATTATTAAAATATAAATTAATAAAGATGTGACGTTTATAACGTTACATCTTCCTTGCCGAAACTTAACAACTTAATATTAAAGCATTTTTCACTAAAAAAAGTAAGACAAACTGCTGAAAAAACACCCGTGCAATGGTTTAATAATGAATTAAGTTCTTACAGATCTAATGTTTCTCTTATTAAACACATTTCAGATGCCACTAAGGATCCTGATTTGTTCAAAGTATGTAAACAACAAAAATTTGAATATAATCGGCAATTACAAATTGCTACAAAGTCAGCTGACTGTAATTTTATTACTGATCTACCTCCAAACGAAATAAATCAATGTTTTACTACAATTGCAGAGAATATAATTACATCACTTCCCACTGTTAATGTCGATGTCCTCTTTAATTATAGAAATTGTCCTTCTCCGAGCAAGTCCTTTTTTTTCGTCCCGTTGTAGAAGAAGAGGTCTCTCAAATAATAAAGTCTCTTAGTAATTCTAATTGTAGGGACGTTCACGAAATGAATAGCAAAATTAAAAAAAAAACTTACCAAATAGTTTTAACACCTTTCACTCATCTTATTAAATTAATTCTATCTCAGCTTCATTTTTTATTTGAAACATTTTGTTCTATGACGTACAGATTATTGGTAAATCATTTTTTTTTCGTTTTCCCCCCTCTAAGATGGGGCTTTTAGGCGACGACCCGGGGGTAAAAGTGGTAAACTGTTATGCATCTTTATTGGCGTCTTAAAATTGACATTCTCGGCAAAATTCAGCTCGTTCGGTTAATTTTTAGAGGTTCAGTTGCATTTTCGTCTCTGACAACTGAATTATTTAGCTTGTTCGTATGATTTTTAGAAGCATTTTTATGTACTTATGTACTTATGTACTATTTTAGCATAGTGGCATTTTTGTCTTTGACGACTGAGTAAGAAGTGACAACAGTACATTCAGCCTTGAAAGACGGAGTAAAACTTGCCGGACTGTACATTAGCGTTACTTTCTGTCTGTGTCTTTACATGTTTACAGACGAATTTAATGCTTCAATTATTTTATCTAAAAAAATGTTTCCGCCAATAGACAATATTATTAAAAGCACACATTTATAACATTTAATCAAAACCAAACGTAAGTGAATGTATATATATATTTCAAGAAGCACTTTCAATTTATATGGGTTTCAATAAAAATTTAAATCCTGTAAATTAATAGCCACATTGTAGTATATACCCTAAGCACAATAAAAATTCTAGCTTATGAAAAACATATCAGTTGACAGGAGCATTAAATCATCAGTCAACGACAAAGTTTACGCTACTAATGGAGACCAGCAATGCACGCACTATATCGATGTTTAACGATTTTATTAAAGTATAATAAAGGTTAATTGTTGTTTGTTTTCTTTTTAACAGAATAGAGCTAACATGTGCACCGCTCTAATATAACTAAAGCGTGTCATCGAGTTTTATGCTGTCCACTTGCGTCGTTACGATGAAGAAGGGACCGCTCAGTTCGGTGTTGTATTTGGCCATCGTTCTGTTGACTATTAAGCAATCAGGTAATGTGGGTTTCTCTTAAAGAATATTTAAAAATATATATACAATTATTATTTAATTAATATCTATTCATAGTCGTAGTAGAAGAATCAATGAAAAAATAATAAAAAATAGTTTGTTTAGTATTAAAATCATAATCAATATGTGTAATTCATTCGGATTACGTGTCCATACTGTTGCATTTATTAATTTTTCATCCCCATGATCCCTTTTCTGAATTGTTTTCTCTCAACAATCTTTCGTTTGGATTTTTATAAAATATGATCTTCACCGTACGATACATCCATCTCCACACTGCTAGAATCGTTTTTTTTTCGTCGTATTTTGTTAATATTCACGTTCCACCATTACAGAGTAGGTTATTTTTTACCATTGTATTTAACTGTTAAATTTTTCTTCCTTTGCTTATACTGTCATCGCGTGCCTTCGTCTGTGGACCAATGAACACGTCGACGCACACCGCCCCGTTTTTCCACCTCCTAACCATTTACCATTGGCCGATGGACTTGGAAATGCACATATCGATACGACATAAAGTGTATAAAAAGGGTGCATTTTCCAAGCCATAGGTAGTCAAGCCTAGCATTAGCTCGGCTGCCATGTAGGTTCTCCTACACCCTGGGAGCCTCCTTCACGGGGCTCTGCTCCCTACTTGTCCTTAGATTTTTTTGCTCCTTTTTCACCACCAAACTGAGTTTTATTTGTGAGAGATTACTTAACCCACCAAATTGCGATAGAAACGCAGAGAAAACTTCGAATTGGCTTGTCGAAGTCCTTTGTAGAGCACCTAGGGAGCTGAAATGGAGTTGTTTCTTTGTGAAGACCCAAACCTCCCTATGGTGACAATACCTATATGCCAACTTATACTATTTAATCTCATTACATCTATTGTTCTTAGCGATTTTCTCTTTAATTTTTGCTTTTCTTTTTTCTCGTTCCTTCTTTTCTTTATCATTATTTTTCTGTACCTCTAGTTCTTCTATAGTGCTATTTGTTACTTTTTTCTATTCATCTATAACTTTTTTGTGCTGTACTTTTAAGTCGTCCTTGTTCTACATTAAGATAATCTACTTAACTGCAAATCGTGATTCCCATTCAATGACATTTTTGTTCCAGTTTATTACTGCAGGTTCTGTACATATTTTGAATAATTTTGAAGATTAAGAACATCTTTGTTAGATGCCTCTATTTACATAGAAGCATCAGCGTCCTCATTAAGGCATGGTGACACTCCAAAAATTATTGGCTTGTCGTCTGCATTGTCCATCTCAAATCCTCTACCAGATGGACGGTTGCATGTAGGGATTTTCCCACCAGAGTCTTCATTTGGTCTGTACGTCATGTTACAGATGTTCCTCTTGGTCTTTGATCTTCTACTGTACGCAACGCTGCAATTCTTCCCTTGCTTCCTGCATCCAAAAGAGTTTCCTTAGTCTGTCTTGCAGTCGTAGAATAATAACTTCATGATGCTGGATAACTTCATTTAAAAGGGTGTGCTCTTCATAAAGCGAATTTTGCACTTGATCTACCCTTGATAAAGTTTTTTCGATGCTTATTTTTTTATTTTTCGAAATGGCCATTAAATACATTCTACACCTATGTTTCAGTCATTTCAATAGTAGTAAGCTTTTATTGTTCAGGAATATTCGGTTTTCTGAAGCTTATTGGAGCGTTGTACATGGTCAGAAGTAATTGAGTGCCATGTTCAACTATTTCCTCTATTCCAAGGTCTGGTTCGTTGAATTTTTACACAAATGGGTCAGAATTTTTCTGAAACGTATTAAAAAATTTGATTTTTTCACGGCCTGAGGTCGATGATACACTCTCGCAGCTAGTTGTTACATGTAGCAAGAGAACCTTTTCTTAAATCGATGGTAAACTTCTTCTTCTAACCTTTTTGAGGAATACTGCTCTGCTGGCTTATTTTGCCTTGGAGGTTTGTACAACAAATAACCTTCGATACTTGGTGGAGTAAGGGCAGTAAGCAATACGATACGATATCTGTGTAGATATGTGTTTTGGTTCTATTAGTTGCTTTACCTCATTCTTTGACCTCTTATGAAGCGCGATATTTCCTTTTGCAACTCGTAAAGTACTTTTTCACGTGTTTTGGTTTAGATAATTTTAAGTCTTTGAAATATTTTCCAAAAAACCTCATACCAGGGCACCAGGTACCCTCGCCTAAGCGATATTCGTGTTCAGCGACCTCAAAAAGCTCGGAGTAACAAGTTTCAACGATTGTCATAGTGAATTTCCATAAAACTCCAGAGACGACGCAGATACCGGGCACCAGGTACTTCTGACAGCTTCGCCAACTCGATATAGTATGAAAATTGAACTCATTTCCATCATTATTTCCCGAGTTGTAAATTTTTAGTTTTTGAACACTTCGAGATGCAACAATGCAATTTTCATTGATCCCTCATGCCAAGTATTTAAAAATTTTCCTGAAGTTCTCCCGAATCGAATGCAAAAGGTTTTATAACGATCCGTCTTGATTTAAAAAAGTTAGAGGTTTAGTCGATTTTAGTGCTTTATTTCCTTGACTCTACCTGATCATCTCCAAAAAGGATTGTCTACAAATGATCGCCTTCTATCAGTATCCCCATGGGGTTGCATTTTCTTATCCACTGTTTTGAAGTGTTGCGGAGATACATTTTAAACTATGTTGGGGAGAGGCAACACTTTTTATTTGTAAAAAGCGTCAACGGGTTTGATTGAAAAATCAAATTAGTAGAATATAAAAAAATAAGAAACCATTCATAAGTAAGTAACTAACACATTACTTACAATTTCTATAATGTGACACGTTGGTCGTAACAGTAGCCACGTCTTTTAAAAATTTAATATGAAAAGATTCTCGAGGAATTTCCCGACTTATTCCGTATGCTCCGTTGACCGTATCGTATACTCGGCCTCGTACGAATGCCCCAAACAACCAGATTCTAATGCTTGTTAAGAAGTTTAAAAATAGTGCAACTCTGTTCCGGGCATAAACTTCCAGCGCAAATCTCTTGATTTGATTACCCAAGTTCCGGGCAGACCACAGGCCACTGCTAAGAAACGACTAACTCAAATTTTCCGCTGTCTAACAATCTGTTATGTGATTAGTATTCCGCTGACAGTACCCGGTACACAGTGATCTCATCATGGTGGTATCATTTCAAACCGGCCATTGACTATTCTATCGGATAGCAAAAGGACAATAAGGACAAATCGTGACATTCATCATCAAACAGCTGAAAGATTTTATTTGAATTTTCAGTTTATTTACGGAATTGCCGGTCGATGTGGACGTTGTGTTTGAATGTTAATGGGGACTATATAGATTACCAGGAATTTACCCCAGGGAGATGTATAGATTATATAGAAAATAGGAATTCTTAATCAAATAACATTCCTACTAATATATAATAATATAGTATAATTAAATAAATAGCTTTCAGCCTGTATTACTATAATATGTATTAATATAATACCATATAATTTTATTCAGATTGAAAAGTTTAATATTTACATATATTGTAATAGGTACCAATGAAAAATTCTCACTTCCGATTACAGAAAAGAAAAACAACGCCTTTTTATTGAAAAAGGTGAATTCAACCTTTTCCGTTATTTACACCTATTTGGTCTTAAATATTTATAATATTTACAAAAATGCCACTATGACTGTTAAGATACTCGATAAACCCGACCAATAAAAATAAAACGTGGGATAAGGCAAGGAGATACATTGTCACCGAAATTATTTATAACGGCATTAGAGTATGCCTTTAAGATGGTCAATTGGGACCACAGAGGAGTAACAATAGATGGCGAAAAGCTTAACCATCTCCGTTTCGCAGATAACATTGTTCTTATCACAGATAATTTAGGGGAAGCTACAGATATGTTAAATAAATTGGACTATGCATGTTCGAAGGTGGGCCTCAGAATGAACTTGACCAAAACTAAGTTTATGACAAATATGGTCCCCAATAACCATTTAACTATTCAAGACAAAGTGGTAGAACTGGTTGAGAAATGTACATATTTGGGTAATGAATTAAGAATCAGCAGGGATAAACAAAAATGCGAAATCCAAAAAGCGTGTGAGCAGCCTTTGGAAAACTGCGAGACACACTTAGGGCCAACATACCAATTAGCCTCAAAAGCGAAGTATTTAACTAATGCGTATTACCGGTCATGACCTATGGGACAGAAACTATGACTTTAACTAAGACTACAGCTTCGAAATTGAGAGTGGCACAGAGACGAATGGAACGGTCTATGCTGGGAGTGATGGGATCGAATAAGAAATGAAACTGCGAAGAAGGACGAGTATTGCTGATGTTGTGGAAAGCATAGCGGAACTGAAATTGAACTGGGCAGGCCATGTAACGAGAATGCACGACTCACGATGGACGAGCAAAATTACAAATTGGAGGCAAAGAGCAGACAAACGTAGTAGAGGAAGACCACCTACACGTTGGGCTGACGACATCAGGCGTATCACCAAAAATTGACAACAAAGAGCACAAAATCGCAAAGAATGGAGGAGTTTGGAGGCATATGTCCAGCAGTGGACGTGATAAATGAAGGCTGATGGTGTTCAATACTACTGGTCGTAACTGGTCTATATTGGTAACTGACCAATTGTCAATTCTTCTTTTATCATAAAATTTTAAAGGCAACTTAATGCTACTAGTGTGTGTTCTTCTTCTTCTTCTTCTTTTGGCATCATAACCCTGGATGGGTCTTTGCCTGTCTGGCTATGTCCTTCCATTCAGATCTCTCTTGTGCCCTTCTTCTCCATTGTCTTATGTTCATTGTTTTCTACTAGTTTTCTCTAGTGTGTGTTCTACTTCTACATAAACACTACTAAACTTACTCATATGTAATCGTCCTTTTGTTCTTATGAGTCTTCTTTCTAACCCATTATTATCGAGGAACTGAATTGCCTCGATGATTACATGATGATGGAGGTGCGTTTCATGAACACATTGATCTTCTTGTTTATTTTGTTGATTTCCATTTTTAGGTTTCTGTGGACGTGGACGTTTATGATGTACCAATGAACATCAGTGATGTTCCTTAATACTTTATTCTGGAATCCTTACTTTCTTTGTATAGGTAATTTTGCTTGTTCTTTGTCGGGTTGTTGCCTTTATGGAAGATTACTGACACCGAGTGAATGGATTCTAGATGACAATTCGCTTTCGCCAGCAACCCCTATTGGGATGTTACGTTGCCATGCAGGGTAACTGTTAAAAGTTTTAACATCACTCTGATGATGAACTTTTTAGTCCAAAAAAGTAGTTGTTATTCATGGTCTGCGGACAACTACAGGAATCTCATTTTCCTTGTGGATGTTCATTTATTTGTTTTAAGAATACTTATTTCCTCTCTTTGAATCTGACATCTTTAGAAAGGTTACAAAATTGATTTTGGACTTAAATATATGTGTCATTGTGACAATATGATCAACATTAAGTGACAATTATCGACCTGCTTGTAATAATTATTTCAGTCTAACTTGAGAACACCGAACTATAGGAAATAATGAGATGAAAGATCGCATCTGTTATATATATGACTGTAAAATTTTTGAAGTTGATGTTTATTTTTTAAATTAATTCATCGTTCAAACGAGCGAAGTTTTATTTGTATATTATTGGTATTTATCTGACTTTTCATTACCATTAGATGTTCGGATAAAAAAAATCCTACATATTTTTGATTACATCACTTCATTAAACATTTTTTATCTGATCTGTTTTACGGTGATATCATATTTAAATAATGCCTATGTTTACCTTTTGCTTCACCTTGAATTGTGTATATTAGTAAGCGCATAGTAATATAGAAACCCACGTTAGGAAAATTACGGTTTCTTTAATTATAAAGTGATCGATTTTTGTAACCTTCTTTTCAGTCATACCGTCTTCCTACTTATTTATCACTAAACAATCGGTTTGTATAATTAGTGCTTAAATAGGAGGAATGGACACACCACTATATAGAGCGAAAGAAGGAGGCTTCAAAAGCTTTGATGCATTTGTGTCTATGGACTTAGTCTTGTTTAACTAGCGGGTCCCTGTTTTTATGGATATGGAGTCGGTTTTCGTGACCCTTGGCATTCTTCATTATTTCTTCTTTAATTTTCATAATACAGAATTTTCAAAGTATCTTTTTTTGCTTATAAACTACGGAGCGTTGACTATGTTTCTTAGTGTTCGGACTCTCAGAAGACAAATATAGTTACTCTCATTAGTACACCCCATATCTGTAGACCAGTGATTTGAGCATGTTTTACTAATACTTTGGTTTTGATTATAAGTTGTGAGCTTCTACCTAATAACCAATATAACTTTTTGTACTTAAGTTTCAGTTCTTCAGTTTTCTTTTTCATGTGTTCCTTCCACTTTAATTTGCTATCCAAATGTAGCCCTGTGGTCTTGAACTGTTTTTTTGTTCGGGACGATTTTATTGTTTAGTCTAACTGGGTGATTATCGGAGTAAAACCGACATGTGTAGATTTCCTTTTATTCATTTTTTTTGTGCAATTTATTACTCCAAGTGCTTATTTTGTTCACTGCATTTTGGAGGTATCTCAAAAAGCAAAAAGGCAAATAACTGTACCATATTGCGGGAAAGGTTGTCTTTGAATTTAAGCTATTTGTAAGAAGTTTATTACAAATTTGATTACTCTCTTCCTAGCGCTATAAAAAAGATTCCTAAATGTTCTTTGTTCCCAAAAAAATGACGATTGCTCTCAAATTTCTAACAAAGCAGCCATCAAGTAATCTGCATGTTTCGTTACTTCTTTTAAGAAATAAAAAATCTGAAAGATGTCGAAGAATTAGGTCTATAAATATTCAAAATCTTTTGTCACTCCTATCGAAGATTGGAAATCATCAAGGCTGTCCTGACCTTGTTTACAGCTGACCTAAAGAGTTCATTAGTGGTGGTCAACCATGACATTCTTCTAAGGCCTGGATTCCGTTTTCCTTCTATTTTTCCTTGCATTATATTTCGAAGTAATGCGTGTTTATGTCCTCTCATCAGGTCACCGAAATATTCGAGTTTTCTATGTTTTTTATGTTGTTCTGTTTGAGAGTTCAGGCCTCTACACCGTATAATAGCGTGTTAAATACGTAGCCATTCTTAGTCGTAGAGGGATGCTTATATCTCTGTTGCAGAAGAATTTCCTGATCTTTATGAAGGTGGCCCTGGCAATTTCGATACGTCTTTTTATTTCATTGTTTTGATCTCCAGTTTCGTTTATTGAAGTCCATAAGTATTTGTAACTTGTATATAAAGTACCGTTACCTTCTCATAAAAGACTATATTCTCATTCGTTTCGGAGAGGTGTAAAAGGAAGATTTTTGGATAAGTCCATTGGCGTAGCTGCGGTAATTGCAAAAGATTTTTAAAATTAATCTTCAAATTATATATAATAATTAGTTTCTAATCTAATTCTAAAAAAAATATTACAATATTACAGGTATATTATAATGTAGTATGGTATGGTATCTCTTCTTCTTCAGATGCAAATCCACTAATGGATGTTAGCGATCACATTTTCCATTAATTCTCTATTTCTTGCAATATGTATCAGAGATTGTATATCGTTAATCCCTGTCCATTGCCTTATGTTTTGGAGCCAGGACATTTTCTTGCGTCCCATTCCTCTCTTGCCTTCAATTTTACCCTCGATTATAAGCTGGAGGAACTGGTATTTTTCATGTCGCATGATGTGACCTAGATACGCCGTTTTCCTGTTCTTGATGGTTTCGAAAAGTTGGCGTTCTTGGTTTATTCTTTTAAGGATATCTATATTTGTCATTTTCGCTGTCCATGGTATTTTTAGGATACGGCGATAGAGCCACATTTCGAAAGCTTCTAATCTGTTTATATCCCTCGTTTTGAGTGTCCAGCCCTCTACGCCATATAGCAGCACTGACCACACGTAGCACTTAGTAAACCTTAGTCTCAGTTGAAGATCGAATTCTGAACAAGTCATTACCTTCTTGAATTTTACGAAAGCTTGTCGAGCTTGCTCAAGGCGACATTTTACTTCCCTGTCCGATGCCCAGTCTTCAAAAAGCCACGACCCCAGGTATTTAAATTTACTCACTCTTTCAATTGACTTAGTATTCAGTGTTATGGTGGAGTTTTCAAGTGCATCCAAGTTTCTGGAGATGATCATAAATTTGGTTTTTTTGGTATTAATCTCTAATCCCATTCGCTTACTGTATTCTCCGATTATAGTGACAAGTTGTTGAAGATCGACTATGTTGTCACAAATTAAGACACCATCATCAGCATATCGTATGTTGTTGATCAATACTCCAATCACTTTGATTCCCATCTTTGCATCCTCCAAAGACTCTTGAAATATGGCTTCCGAATAAATGGTAAATAAAAGAGGGGAAAGCACACATCCCTGTCGAACGTCCCTTCTTATATGTATGAGTTTGGATATAGAATTGTCTATTTTTAACTGTGCCGTTTGATGTCAGTACAAGTTTTCAATGCATCTTATGTCTTTTTGGTCTATATCAACTTTCTTGAGGATCTGCATTAACTTGTGGTGTTGGACACGATCAAACGCTTTTTGGTAATCTAAAAAGCATAGGAACACATCCTTCTTCTGATCGTAACAATTTTGGACCAGCACCTGTGTTGCTACTATTGCTTCTCGTGTTCCTAAACCTTGCCTAAACACGAACTGGGAGTCACTGATGTTCCATTCACATTTTTTGTATAATCTTTGATGTAGTATTTTTAAGAATATCTTTAAAGTGTGACTGATCAGGCTAATAAGTCTGTGATCCTCACATCTTTTTGCATTGCATTCACCTCATTTAACTCTAAAAGTTTTGTCTGTTTTAGCAACAGCCTTTGTGTCACACTTTATATCGAATGCTTTTGCTATGTTTTTGCTATGAATAGCTGAGCATATTTTATTCTCTTCTGGATATCTCTATGTAATATTTGTATGCAATGTATTTGGACTATTGTTGAATGTTTATTACGGAATCTAAATTGATGGGAAGAAATAATTTCTTTGTGATCAAGTATAGGTTGTATTCTTAGCAGCAGTTGTATTCTTTAAGAAGAAATTACTATAGTAAATTATGGATAATAGAAATGAAAAAAAAAACTAGTGAAATATCAGTGGAGTGGGAAAACAACCTGATTGCCCATATCGTAGAATCAGTAGTCCTCTACCTAAAAACACGTGAACCAGGATATCACTTCATTTTTTAGCTCTTCGTCGTTTCCAACCTCCTTTTCACCCAAGTAGTCCTGAAGTTTAGGGAACAGATGATAATCTGAAGTGGTACTGCTCGAAAATTTCCCATTGTAGACGTTGAAGTTCTTGCTGAATTATTGCCAATGCGTAGGCCGAACATTCGCGTGAATTAGAAACACCTTCGTCGACAACGTGCCACGTCGCTTATTCTATATTGCACGTTTCAGTCTTAAAAGGGTTTCGTAATAGGCTTCTGAGTTTATTGGTTTACCCTTACGCATAAACTCTACGTAAATTAAACCCTTACATTTAAAAACCGAATCACACTGCGTACTTCACATTATATGACGGAATTTTGTATGGGCTCCGCTATTTTAAAATGTTACAGAACAAAGACGCAGACGACACAGTAACGAGGCTCACACCGATGCGACAAACAGAGGTATAACTGGCGGCATGAAATTGCGGTGGTGGAGGATCGGCGCCGCGCGTGATGCGCAATCGTTCTTCACTTTCTGGATCACCCACGTATGTTTATCTGGGGTGATATTCAAATTATATAAAAAGATAGGGAAACAAGGACTAGATTATAGACGTAGAAACCAAAACGATAGATACAACACGTATTTTGAATTAAAATTGTAGTTATTTGTACTTAATAAAGTAATTAACATAAAAATAGGAAATGGAGAGCCGGTGGCAGCCATAGAAAATATGAATATCATTACAAATAAAATAATTTAACATATTTCCACCTATCTATAGACAACAAAGAGTTTAGTATATTCAGGTTGTTAGCACAATTTAATAGTTTTCTTCAACATTAAAAGGTGTCAGCGCCTTTTCTATTTTCATTCTTAAAAATGCATAGAACTGGCAACTATTGTACGCCCCGATAGAGTTGTATAACCACCCGACTACACCGTGAGTGGTAATTCAGCGGTAAGCTTATTTCAATTCATCAGGCAGTTCAGTATATAAACGTTCATTTGTTGGGTTTGTTAGTCTTTAATCACGGCCCTTTGAGTGGGTACAGTGGGAGAGAGACGGGAACACGGACCGAATCGAAATACTCTTTAAAATTTATCCGATACAGGCAATCTCTTCGTTTCTCCGCCGTCTTCGCCGATTTTAAATTCAAGGGTAGAAAAACAATGTAAGTGATCACATAGAAGACGTGAATATACTGACAATTAATATGAATGGAAGAATGGGGAATACATTCCGTTTGGGTCGTGCGAATTTTCAGAAAGATGTATAATAAAGCCAAGGTAGAAATAATAGCTCGTTTCTGATGTGCCTCTCTATGTCTATATTATACATATTTTACGTTTTGTTCGATGTTAGAGTAACATCAAGGTGTCTAGACAAAACAAAGCGGTTTCTTACTACTCGAAATAGGATTTATTATTTGTAGTAATTGCTTCTTTAATTTTATTATCCCTCCGCCCACAAAATGGGGTCGTATTTTACTGACAATATATGTTTGAAAATTTGATACAACTCGAAGGATTACTATCGTTAAAATGAATAAATTAAGCACTATACCAAGATAAAAATAAGAATCTTGTAAGTCTACAAGATACAGAAGAAAGTGTCACACAATTTACCAAAGACACTTAAATGAAAATTCCACCTCGAATAATTGTCGAAGGGAATCAGAAACTTTAAGATGGACTAACTGAAAAGGATTACCTATTGTGGAATATGAAATGTACAAGGTTTCTCAAAGAAAATAAATGAAATAGTAAGTGAAGTGGACTGGTTAAATACTGATATTGCAGTGCTAACAGAAACCAAGAAAACTGGTAGAGAATCAGTTGGGGAAAATATGATCACTTCTATTATAGTGTATTTTTATGTATGAGAGAGTAATAAAACAATAAATTATGTATGCAAATCCCCAAACTGTTGATACGGGCGACTCAATGAAAAACAGATATTTGTCAACAAGTTTACAGAAGTATATAGGAAAACAATTTTAAATTGAGTATGACCATCAGGTATAAAGGTTGGAGCAGAATAGAATACAATAGTTGTGAGGGTTACTAATCCCTAAATAAGGTTGCCAGTGTCGGAGTGATGGAGGTTTACAGGTACTAATGAATTTGCAAGAAATGTAAGATGTTTATTTTATTGGTTATATATAACCAATAAAAGTTTAATAAGTACCTACCTATTTGCAAAATAAAGTTTAATTCTTTAGATAAAATAAAACGTTTTATTTTATCTATTTGCAAAATAAAGTTTAATTCTTTGCCTATTTGCAAAATAAAGTTTAATAATAATAATAGTCTCCCGTTTTATACCGCTGTCGCGGCTTTGGGAGTATAGCAGGGTAGTCTGCTATATCTAGGGCCTACGGTATACAAGGAAGGTAACAGGGCCAGTGCTACGCTTCAACCGTCTATTATTACCCCTGGTTTTACCCAAGGTACTCATTTTTATTCAGGCTGAGTCGACCTGGGGCCTATAGACATTTTTAAAATACTTGCCGGCGGTGGGATTAGAACTCCGGACCACCGGCTTGCGAGGCAAGCATCCTACCGCTTGCGCTACGCAGTTTAATTCTTTAGATAAAATAAAACGTTTTATTTTTCTGAAATGAGTGCATTCCAAGAAGTAAGGGTTTCAACAATCAAACATTTAATTCTTTAATTCCAGGAATCTACGACAGTAATTGACTAGATAATTACCTTCTAAACTTATTCCACAGAAAATGTGATAGTGGGTTTTTCCATTTTGTATATAGGAAGGTCCAAGTGGCGTATTCAAAATTCTTAACAGTTCACTAAAAGTAGGTACTTCAGTTGCAAGGTGCAGTTTATTGTGTATACTAGTGTTATGGAAAATTTGGAAGTGCCGTGTAAACGCCGAAAAATTGGTCCTCTAGCAGTTAATGAAAAAACATTAATATTTAATTGTTTTAAATCATTTACAGACAAACGTTTATGTAAAAGTGTTGATGAGACCGTTGAGTTAGTTAGCAGTACACTTGGTATTGGGAAATCTACGATTTACAGAGTTATTAAAGAATAGAAATGCGGTAGTTTTCAAATGCCACGTAATGCTCCAGGGAAACCAAAATTTCAGATAGAATATCATTTTAAAGAAGGACTTCGACGGAAAGTGCATGAATTCTTCTTTAGACAAGAATTTCCAACATTGGATAAAGTTCTTGTCTCAGTTCGAGATGATAAGGATTACCCAGAAATGAGTCGAAGTACGTTATGGAAACTTTTAAAAGAAATAAGCTTCCGCTGGAAAAAGAATCCCAGAAAGTCTATTTTATTAGAAAGAAGCGATATTGTCATATGGAGAAGACATTTTCTAAGAACCATAAAGGAAATGAGAAACCAAAAAAGAAAAATATTTTATCTTGATGAAAAATGGATCAACGAGGGTCATACACCAAATAAATTTTGGCAGGATGAAACTGTTACAAGTCAAAGGCACGCTTTTGTAAATAACTTATCTACTGGTTTAAACCCACCATCAGGAAAGGGACGCAGGCTGATAATAGTACACATTGGCAGTTCAGACGGTTTTGTTGAAGGTGGTTTATTAACTTTTGAATCAACTTGTACCGGTGACTACCATGAAGACATGAACGCTGATGTCTTTCAAGAATGGTTCGAACAAATGATAGATCTTCTTCCTAAGAACTGTGTAATAGTAATGGATAATGCAAGTTATCACTCCAGACTTATAGAAGGACTGCCCACAACCAAGTGGTTAAAAAAAGACTTGGAGAATTGGCTGAGTTCAAAAAATATTACGTACCATCCCGGATCTATAAGAAAGGAACTTTATTCGTTGTGTGCCCTTCATAAAGAAAAACTTAAAAAATACGAAATTGATGAAATTGTCAAAAATCGTGGAATGACAGTACTTAGATCCCCACCATATCATTGTGAATTAAACCCGATTGAACTGGTATGGGCACAGATAAAGAGTGAAGTTTCAAGAAAAAATACCACTTTTAAAATTCATGATGTTAAACAGTTGTTTTTGGAGGCCGTAAATAATGTAAAACCTGACAACTGGGAAAAGGCAGTAAATCATACTATTAAAGAAGAGGAAAAAATGTGGAAGCTGGACAATATTACTGATAAAATGATTGAGCCAGTTATTATAAATCTTGGTTCTGAAAGTTCATCTTCTGAATCTGATTTGGATTTGTAACAAGTAGCTGTAAGTTTTATATTAATATTTTTATTCATCTATTTAACATACCTTAGACGGTTTTAAAAACTCTTTTCCTCTTTTGTAATTTTTAAAAATTAAAAAAAATGTGAATTTTTTAAAACCCTTTTTAATGTAGGCCAGTCAGTTCTAATATAGTGTGTGATAAAAGAGGTCACTTTTGTTTACATACACATAACACTTTATAACACTGAAATAATTCATTTATTTTTTACAATTATTCAAAGTAATTTTTCAATTAATCTTGAGCACGCCCATGGAGTGGTCGGAGCTACCAGTTAAAATTATGCTAATTACTCTCTCGTTCATAAAAATAAACTATAGTCCAGTCGTCAGAGATATGACCTCTCTAAAAACGAGACCAACAAGCTAAATTTTGCTGAGAATCTCACTTTTGGGACCACAAAAAGCTGCAAAAAAGTTTGACACTTCTACCAGCGGGGTTCCCTCTAAAACTCCCCTCGTGGGTGGGGAAACGAAAATCATCAATTTACCAAGAATCTGTCCTCCGTAGAAAAAATGTTTCAAATAAAAATGTAGCACTTTTTGTGTAGAATAAACTGTTTTCTCAAAAATAACGGTTAAAGAGACCAACGATTTTAGATGACAGTAAGCCAGCAATTTAATTTAACCCAGCCTGTGAGAGTTGTACAACTCTTAGAAGGACTTCTTAATATTGTTCTGAAGCTATTTCCTTGTGGCATTTTAAAGTACATAATTACTATTTAAATGGGAATACGCCACAATTAAAGGTTAAAGTACGTTTATTGACGTTTCAATTTCCACTTCGGAAATCGTTTGTATTTTGAGAACGATTTCCGAAGTGGAAATTGAAACGTCAATAAACGTACTTTAACCTTTAATTGTGGCTTATTCCCATTTAAATAGTAAAAACCTTAGAAGGACATTCGGGTGTTACAATTCATTGAGGCGAGAAGGAATAACTCGTATAATCAGGAGTGACTCCACCGCTCCCCAATGCTCCAGACCACCCCTTTCCCCCTATAGCACACTGGTAGTGATAGATGCTCCCTTTGGCTTTTGAGGATGTGGACCTCCCGTGCCCGGGTTTAGAATTTTTTTTTGGTGGATTTCGCCTTTTGTTTTAATGTTGTATTTTTTTGGTAGCCAAAGCCGTTTTTTGGGTGTTTTGTATTCTTTTTTTTGAGATATGTCTGAAAAGGAATACCGTTAGTCATTGTTAAAATTGCTAGTGCTATGTGCTGGGTTGTCTGCTGTTGATAGAGCTACGATTAACTACACTTTATATGTCGGCCAGGATTTGCTCTTTTGGTCTTTTGTGCTTCCATCGATGGAACGCATTATATCTTATCTTCCCTTGCAGTATCGAGCTTGGGTGGTTCTCTAGCTCAGATTGAAGTCTGGAATATGACTCTTTTTACAATCTTGCTGACTGTTGAAAGTAAGATTATCAGCCTGAAGTTTTGCGGAAACGAATGGTGTTTTCCTGGCTTTGAAATTATAATAACGTGGTCTTCCTTCCATGGGTTTGAGATGACCCTGTATCTGCGTATCGCATTTGTGATATTTGTTAAAAATACAATTGCTCTGGCAGATATTTTAGAGCTCTGTTTAAAATTCTAAACCAAGTGCTTTTTTCGATGAATTATTTTTGATTAGTTCGTTTATTCTTTGTGAATATGTGGGTGTAAATATCTCGTGTGGTTCTTCAAGCATTTCTTGGTGTTCTTCGATTTCTTAAATAAAGTATACGTCTTTGCCTACATGATAATGTAGTGTATACTCTCTCCCAAGAGTTCTCCCATCCCCTTTCTTCAATGATGTAGACGATGCCACTTTCTTCATGTAATGGGGAATGGGTTTTCTGGATTTGGACCCTTCTCCTCCATTTCGTGTACGTAGTTGTCTCACCTTCGGCTTCCGTATTCTGTCAATACCGTTTTCACTTCTCTGTTTAGCCGGTTTGCTCTGTTTTTGTCTACCTGTTTTTGTGTCTTCTAGCTCTCTTTTGGTGCTGTTTTTTTCCCTAATCATGTCTTTTATGTCCTGGTTTATGTCTCTAAACCTTCCCATGTGTATTTCTAGCTTTTCTTCAGAAGTATTATTTCTTAGAGCTTCTTGGATGATATTTTCGAACTCTAGGACTTTTTCTCCTATTTATTGTGAATTGTTGATCACTGGGATGTTGTTGATGCCAATACCCACAAGTCTTTTGTAGTTTGACCATTTTTGTTTTCTTTCCTTTTCTTGGTGTTGTGCTGTTTGCTTTCCATGCTCCTATTTCTAGTAATATGGTGTTGTGGTCTGCTGATCTGTTTAATGTTCGGATCTCTGTCTGTAGTCTTAGGTTTTTAGCTACTACTATGTCTAGATGGATAGGTTGAGCATCTTCTTGGAAATGGTTTAGCTCGATGAGTCCTATTACCATGGTATCGTCGTTGTTTGCTAGATAGTTGTTTAGTAGTCTTCCATTTCTATTCGTAGCTCTATCATTTCAGTTTGGGAATCTTGCATTTAGGTCTCTTATTTCTGTTATGAACGGCTCTTCTATGTTATTTTTTATGTAGTTTTTAACTTAAACCTGTGTAAACTAAATATATGATGACTAGAAACTAATTGATCGAGAGTATTGAATAGATCTGATGACCCGCTATTCTATGACGCTACTCGTAATGACGCCATCTTGTGGCGCAAGTTCCGTGACGCCAGCCTCACCATTTCACCACAGAGAAAAAAATTAAATAAAGACTCCTTCTAGGAGTCACCTATGGCTCGCCCTGGAATCTGCCTGCCTTGACCTAAAAACATCACTTTCCGGTCTTGTAACGTTACTATTCTTCACTTAGTGTGTTGTGTCCGTTCCCAGTTTTGCGTTTTCATCTGTTAATGTAGTTATTTTCTTATTGGGTTTGTTTTGTTCATCATCTGATTCCACTTTTTCTTTGAATGCGTTCCATAATCCAAAATACGAATTCTACTTGAGTTTGACCTTTCACTAACTGTTCTTTTTTAAGTGCATCGTTTAGATTCCTTGTGTTCACACTGTAAGTTATGTCTGTATGTTACGTACGATGACATAATTTCAAAATAAACATAACTCCCTTCGTATAAATCGTAAAATATTTCTGTTTAGGAGATAGTTGCAATAAACTTTGGAATGATAAGAAAAATGATTGTGGAGGTATTCCTTATGCAATTTAAAGCCTCATAAATCCGTTTAGAATCACATTTAGAATATGGCGAGATTGTTGGAATAGATATTGAGTGTAATTTCTTGTATTCTAGAATTTTTGTGATTTTACGTATATGCGGCATTACGTATATATCTGTAGGTATACCGGGAATTGATAAATTTACCTAATCGAAAATAACTATTATGATGTGCATGTAAGGTTTCGTGTAAGGGGATATTCTTACTTTGATCAGTATCCTATTATAAATTTCTCCTATATAAAACTTTCTTGTTTTCTTAGAAAACTAGAACAACCTTTTTTATATATAGAGAGGTAAATAATTTCATTTTGTAAACAGATCGAAAAAAATATTTTTAGTCTTTTTTTTTCAATTCAAAAATACTTAAGACAGAAGTGTGTCAGGATGTCAGGAATGTTCTATTCCAAATGGGAACAAAAAAATTATCGTAAGTTATGAAATCTTGTATCTATTTTTATTACCAATGCATAAAATCCATTTTATTTTTATAATAATAAAGCCGCACAAGGACATTCTTATTTTCCTTAAACATTGTCTATATTATAATGTTATTTAAGGATGTGGTTGTTTGAAATATGCGAAATTGATGTCATCGCACTATCTCACAGTTTCCTTATCCTGTTTACTTATAATGCAATTCTGCATTACCGACGTGATACATTACACTGCAAGGATTGTTTCAAAACTGCTTACTAAATTGCGTAAATAAATATTATGCATATCTTGGGTGTTTTTGTTTATTTCTGGGATTTACAGACAATTTTTGTCTGTCTTGGATAAAATTAAATTACAACTGCATAATTTGCCACTTTGACATTTTTGTACGCGGCCAATTGCATAGTAAAAACGAAAAAGATAAGGTTGCACAGATCAAATTTTAACATGTGCAAAAATGTATACAATGAGTAAGTCTAATGGACCTATAGCTAGGCTTACCATAATTATGAAACTCTTAACCGGGACAGTAAATGGTGGATAGGGTTAAGTTAAAAAAAAAAACGATTAAGCTGCTGCCAAAAATTTTTATTAATAAAATACCTATTTTTTGTACCATTCATACTTCTCGCTTTTAATACTTAATACTTTTTTTAATAATATGTTATTTTTTTTATTTTTTTTCGTAAAAATCGTTACATGTCATATTAAAGTTTAATTTACAGTTTAGTAATGCTTGTACGGTAGACTCCAACATACGGCTTCTATCGTCCGACCAAATATGTTTCATCATCGAGAAGACGCGCTCTAAAGAAGCAAAGGCGCCTGGTAACCACAAAATATATTTCACCATTTTTACCAGGGCCCTGATTTTATTTCATTTCGATGTCGAAATTTAAAAGCGACTACGCCATGACAGTCGCAATCGCTAGCGATTCTCATTCATTTCGATTGTAGTTAAAACTGGGGATATTTACTTTATCATTTTGACACTGCTGAAAATTTGGGTGGGCCCTGTTGTTTATTGGCTGCACTACGCTTGTTGAATGTTTGTTTTGTTTACGTTACGTGAACGTCTTTTTTTTCTTGTTTGAGTTGTTAAATCATAAATAGTGGCCATTCTCAATTATATTTTGAATTGACAGAAAAGATGGCAAGAAACAAAGGCGATGTGGGAGATCCTTAAGTTATAACCACTAAGATTTGACTTAGTGGTTATATTTCAATATATTTTTAAATTTACTGCAGCTTAGTAATACTAACCCTAAACATTTTGGGTATCCTAGAGGCATAAACACCTTCTTCCAAATATGGTTCTAATACCCTTATTAAATAATTTGCAGCTTGTTTATTAAGCCGGAATTGCTGCCTAAATTGAGCATCACTTAGTGAAAAAGAATTTTGAGTATCCTGTAACATTCTTCTTATCCTCCGTTATGAGCGTCGGATATCTATCCTCTCTAATTCCTCCAAAACTAGCAAATGTCCTTAAAACACAGCCATATTAATACTTTTTGCCTCAGTTTTTCTTGCAAGGATCAAAACACCGCCTACCTAAACTGAAACTAAGTTCACTTCTCCCAGTCCAGTCAGTCATGTCAGATTAATTTCGACTCGAAATGAAATTTCAACCACTTTCTTGAAGTTGAAATTAATTTCGATAAGTCGTTTGGTTAGTTCAGCTGAAATCCACAAGGTTCGCAAAGTCGCATTTCGACGTCGCCATATTAATTTCGACATGTTTTGAGTCGAAATCTCAATTAGAATCAGGGCCCAGGTTGGGTGTATCGATGTGTTGTTCATGAAAATGTTTAATTAGTAGAACCCATTTGTCAACATAATCAATTTGTATCGTCGTGGAATTCCATTCGTCATTCTTTGATGCTATAAAAACGTTCGTAAGTGACAGCTCGTCAAACAGGTTGTCAGTATTAATATTTTGTTTCGATTTCGTTCCATTTCAATACGTGATTCAGTCCAATCCATTCGAAAATGTCGGCTCCTCCGAAACTGTCTTCCCACAATTCAATGTATGAAATGCATTGTCGGTAAAAATCAGTTACTTCTGTTTGAAATTTATCAATATCCTAGCTACTACCAAGATTATTTAATAATAATTGTTTCGCTCTTTGTGGTACAAAATTGCTGTCCATGCGTTCTTGAAGATTAGATTTCATTCTTCTTAATATAATGTCAGTCGCACTTGCTTCACTTTTTTCCATGAGTAGTACAGTCTTGTTAAAATTATTTAATTGTCCATGCCCAAACCAAAAATATAACTCACCCGTTTTACTTTCAAAAAAATCTCGCTTTGCACGTGGACAGTTATCTTGGGAAAGGAATGCTTTTAGTCCTTCGAATATATTTAGAATTCTCTCAATTGCCGGCAAAAGAGAAAGAAATCTGGTACTTCCATGTTGGAGTAGGTTTTTATATGCCACATCTACAAATTCACAGAATTCCTTCAACTGAGTTACTCGAACTGTGTAGATATGAAAATGTTTATATATTTTGACAACTAGTGCTTCAATTTCGATTGGTAAACCATCCACAGCATTTTGAAGCGCATTGTGTACAATATGTGCGCCACATCCAATTCTTACAATATCTACACCGAGTTCTTGTTTAAGTCTTCTGTAAACATTATTTTGTCTCCTTCTATGCACACCTCCAAAATTTGTATTACAATTATTGTCGCCACAAAATGCAGTTACTTTTTTTGTAATGTCATGACGACGTAATGTTGAAATTATATTTTGAGTCAATATTTCCGATGTCTCACCCTCAACGGACTCAAAATTCAATAGCTTCACATGTACACCTTCTAATGGTAAAAAGTATCTAACAATAATCGGTGCCAGTTTGATGTGCTTTTTATTTGAGGTGTCGTTAGTAACACTTACGAAAAAAGACTTCTGTAAGTCGGTGTGTAACTCTGACAAAGACAAAGGTGCCAACACATTTAAAATGATCGCTTCACATTTGGTTCTCGCAACCTCAAATTTTGATTTAATATCTGCTCGCCTACCGTGTGCAATTGAAAATTCTGAAAAATATTGCTGGCATTTCACCCTGCTATTGTCAATACAAAGGTTTTTTATAAAAGGATAATCTTTTTCAAGTTTGCTTGTGAATTTGCAATTTCTTTTCGGCATTTTAAATCAAACACAGCAATTAAATTTTTCGTATTTTACCACCGTTCACAAAAAAAAACTAAATATAATTGCACTGCAAATGATTAGGGTAAACTGAGATCTGTTTTTTTTAATTCATCAATTCTTGATTTTTTTAATGTTTATATTCGTTAACGACTCACTGAAATGATGTGTTTAAGAAATGTGATACGGTGAATTGCTGAATTGGTCATTTTGATGATTTCGAGAATTAAGCACGTCTTCTGCGGGAATCCTATTAAAATATCTTATCAATCAGATGTGCAGTCATCATTAGTAGAATTGTTTATATAATACGAACGTGAATAATCTTATTTATTATCAGTAAATATGAATACAGGAGGAAAAAAATCATTCGTGTGAAATCACTTAACAAAAATTCAGAATTACGACAGTTTGGTCAAACCGGGACAAAATGACAAACCGGCCGGGACTCCGGGACCGATGTCTAAAACCGGGACAATCCCGGTTAAACCGGGACGTATGGTAAGCCTACCTATAGTGAAGTTGGACTCATTTTACTAAATAGCGTAACAGATTCTTCATTAGACTTCAGTAGAATCTGTTTATAGATATTAAAAGAATAATTACTATTTAAATGGGAATAAGCCACAATTAAAGTTTAAGTAAGTTTCTTAATATTGTTTAGTTGCGTTCCTGGGACGACTTTATTTATAAGATAGTTCATTCGATTACATGAAATCAACTTTAACTTGAGAATATCCGTCAGAAAAGATCATAACATGTAATTCGTCTTTAAAAAGACAAATACATGCCATGATGACAGTAAAATTCTCCTGTTAGTGATTCCATAGTAAATTATGAGGGAAAAACCAGAAAAAAACCTCATAATACTATCCCGACATGGTAAGTATTTGATCGTGCATTTAGTTTACCTTCAATAAACACCAAATTCCGATTTTATATGTTTGTTATTTAAAAAAAACATTAATGATGTATTCTCTATATGTTACTGACTTACCAATACTGGTATTTTCCTTTTAATAACTTCCTTTTTCAATATGGGTAACCAGATCCTACTACATTCTGCCGAGGAATTCGCGACACAATTGGTCTCATTTAGCATAATTAGAGCCGCTTCTTTGATTTTTCTCTTTTTACCATCCGTTTCTTTTAGGACTATATTTGAATCATTCCATTGAACCCTATGTTCATTATCCCATGCGTGTTTACAGATTTGAGATCTATCAAATTCTCTATTTTTAATATAGGATTGATGTTCACTTATTCTAACATTTAATGGTCTTGATGTTTCACCTAAATAAAACTGATCGCATTCACAAGGTATTTTATAAATGCAATTCTTTGTCCTTTCTTGTTCATTGTTAGGTTTGGTTTTGGACAAAATAGATCTCAACGTGTTTGTTGTTTTGAATGTTGTTGAAATGCATTATACATTTGTCAATGTTGTGAATTGTCAATATAGATGAGTCAGATAAAATTAAATTATTAGAAGAATTTTTCACTAAGTAACAAAAAACAAAATTTGTTTAATTTACTAATGTTTGTATTTTGAGAACGATTTCCGAAGTGGAAATTGAAACGTCAATAAACGTATTTTAACCTTTAACTGTGGCTTATTCCCATTTAAATAGTAATTACTTTAAAATGCCACAAGAAAATAGTATCAGAACAATATTAAAAGAATAAGCTAAAAAATGCTAATATTGATAATAAAAAAAACAAACGGTTTGGTATGGAATAACTACGCTAGCCACAGCGTTCAGTTATATTTGATTTAAGTTTATGTTTATTCTTTCTTTCTCTTTTACTTCTTTTGGATTCATAAATCTTGAAAGGGACGCTAAATACTCCTACATTTCTATAATTTTGAAAAAAATTATCAATAACACGCGCCTTCAATATCACGCACCACTCACTGACAGTAAAAGACGCACAGGTAAAAAATCGCATCTATTAAAAGTGTATGCCGGCACACAAACAAGTGAAAGACAAATTACCAGCCTTATCCAATTAATAAAGCAAATGTCAACTTATCTGTAGCAACTATCTCGATCAGAAGTAAATTAAACTGGTTAATTTGTCAGCCCACGGCGTGTGACGCTAAGGCAGATCTCGGAAATTATACCAGAGGCCCATTTGTACCAATTATATGATGCATTACGTTAAATGACAGTTTTGTTAAGCGAGGTTCAACCAAAATCTCGGGGTTACTCGTTGCTGTGTACAGGACCGGCCTGGTCCCGATTGGGTCGGATTTCGAAAGAAAGTATTGTGCGAATTTAATGTGAACAAACAGAATTAATTTGTAAATATAATTTATTTAGGCCAAAGGTAAATTTAGGTATACTTACATGAGATTTTTTCATTAGTTAGCATTGAATATGCCCCCCTTTTACTTTTATGACTTCCTGGAGTCTTCTAGGCATGGAATCCACAAATTTTTGGCAATCGTTTGTGATTGCTTCATCTCTAAACCACATCTTAATCACTGCTTCCACCATTTTTGTTTTTGTTGCACAGTCAAATTTTTGCAGTTTAGCTTTACATATTGCCCACAAATTTTCAATAGGATTAAGGTCAGGTGAATTCCCAGGCCAATCAAGAAGGGTAATATTATTATCCTTGAAGTATTTCATAACAACCTTCGATACATGTGACGGAGCTGAATTTTGTTGAAAAATTGCAGTCCCTTCGGCCTGTACTTTGTCAAGCTCTATAGCTAAGCGTTGCCCTAGCATGGCTTTGTACTTTTCACTGTTCATCATACCTTCAATAGGAATAAGAGTGCCAAATCCTGAGTATGAAAAACAGCTCCAGAACATTTTTTTGGTTGTATGTTTAACTGTTTGGTTAATATGGCTAGCTGAAAGTGACTCATTGGCTGCCTTTCGTACGAATTTTGATCGCTGGTCCTGCACTAAGAAGTGGGTCTCATCAGAAAATAACACTTTTCTCCAATCTTCTGCACTCCAATGAGCGTATTTTTTTGCCCAATTTAGTCTTTTTTTCATCATAGGCGCTATCAGAAGTTGTTTCTTTTGTGGTCTCACGACTTTTCTCCCTCCTTCTAAGAGACGTCTGCGTACCGTTGAATCGTGAATTTTTATTTTAGCCTTTTCTAAATCGTGCTGAAGGTCATAACTTGTTTTTCTGGGATGAAGTTTGCTATCGCGCAAAAGAAATGCTTCATCTTGAGGAGTAGTCTTTCGTTTTCTTCCACATTTTCCTTTCCGCTGCACTTCAACTGACCCTGTTTCCTTTTTTGTTTAATTATTTTGTTTACTGCACCCAAACTTCATTGGTCATTGGTGTATGCTCACTAAGTGTTATGATCCTTTTTCTTTTACTAGGAGTGATATACATATTAAAAAGTTAAACCTGATTGCACAGTTAAATCAATGAAAATAACACCAATTTGCACATAACCTGAGATACAACAAAATATAATAGTGATATAAAACACAAAGCACGTGTTTTGAACAATATACTAATAAGGTTTTGAGGTTATGTTGTTTTTTTGACAGAATAGGTACAGCAGGTGTGTCAACTTATGAAAACTGAATTTCGATCTCTGTTCACATTAATTCGCACAATACTACCTAGAGTTAAAATTAATACTATTATAAAAATTGATGTTATACTCAACAGTCTTCTGGGTTGAACCTCGTCGATTATCACCGCGCCGAGCTTTCGACATCCTCTTCAATGTCTTTTTCAAGGCTTCCGAGGTCTCAGTCTCCCGAGCCTTCTTGTCTATTTGTTCCTATCTCTGTACATTTCTTCATCTCAGTTTTTAATCTTAAGGTATTGCTTCTCTAATAGTTTCCTAGTTTGTTTTTCGATGTATATGTTTTCTTCTCATTGGATATTTCTAATTCTACACTGCTCTCAGTACTTGATTTTCTTCCATTCGGATTACGAAATGTATAGGGAAATAAATTGCAATGCTACGGCAGCGAAGCTTAAATATGCAAAAAAATTTCCAAATAGAAGACATCCTGCTCCCAAATGATTACAGTTCTTCATCAAAGAATAAGCGAAACAGAATCGTTAATTTCTAAAATAGTACAAGAATATAAAAGTGATATTGTAATGTAAGGTGAAGAATATCAACAAATTAGCGTAAGAAGATTAGCCGCCATGTATCGCAATATTTGTTAATCTTTTGTGTGGAACATTTTTCATAAGGAAAACTTGTATCTCCTTCATTTTAGAAAAGTTAAGATTATCTTCATTGTGTGGGTTTTTCTAGTTAATTACAAAATAAAGTAAATCAAAGCAAAGACTTTTTACTCATATTTTTGATTTGTGACTTCACTTTTACAAAAGATGGAATTTTTAGTATGTATAATGCACACTGTTATTCTCAAGCTGGTGAGAATCCTCATGTTATAAAAGAAAATAAACATCAGGAAAAGTTCAACATAAATATATGGACAGGTGATCTTAGCGGTAATTTGCTCTTCCCTGTAGAATTGCCCAATCGTTTAAAAGATCACTGTATTCAAAGTGTTTCAAGAGTAGATCTTGAATTTTCACTCTTGTTTTTAAAATGGTGTAACAAGTGATCTGAAATGTCCAAAAAAGTGTTCTTTACAAATTCATCATCAGAAAATATTTTTTTACACCAAATATTTATTGCAATCTGTTCCATTACAAACAATAATTATTATGTATAATTTAAATATGTATAAAACAGTCTGATTTATGTATAAAACAGTCAATACTGAGCACCAACAAATCCACACTGGATAACGGAAGCGCATACTCCATTACCTCAAAGGTTAATGTATGGGCAGGAATTTTTAGCAATGGAATTATAGTATACGGAAATCTCACTGGTACAAAATTAATTATTTCAACCACATATTTCCAAATCAATGGGACTTCCTAGAATGGCCATTTAGATCGCCAGATCTCAATCCGCTGGATTTCTTTTTGTGGGGATATATTAAATTGCCGACGATCAAGTAGTCATCGCACAAGATGAAGAAGATCTCAGCTTTATGCTCAGAAATCTAGAAGAAGAATATAAAAACAACGGAATGGAAATAAACTTAGAGAAAACCGAATACCTAACAACAGAAAACAAGGATATGAGAAACCTAGAGATAGAAGAGGGAAGACAAATAAATGGAACAGATAAATTCAAGTATTTAGGAACCATAATATCGAACCAGGGAACAACAGAAGAAGATATAAACAACAGACTGAGACAAACAAAAAACTGTATAAGACAACTAAACTCAGTGTTGTGGGATAAGAACATTACGATAAAGACAAAAAAGAGAATATATAATACCCTGACAAGAAGTATCCTGACATATGGGTCCGAAAACTGGACAATAAACAAGAGAAATAGGGGTAAAATAAGAGCAGTAGAAATGGAGTTCCTGAGGAGAAGCTGTAGACTTACAAAAAGAGACAGAATTGAAAACGCAGAGATTAAGCGGAGAATGGGAGTGCAATCAGACATAATCGACTATATAGAGAAGAAGAGACTATCCTGGTACGGCCACGTCAGAAGAGCGGACAGAGGACGCTGGATAAACAAAATCACAGAATGGAGCCCGATTGGAAGAAGAAAGAGAGGAAGACCCCGAAGGTCATTCAGAGATGAAATCGACGAGGCTATGAAGAAAAGAACCCTGCGAGATGGAGACTGGAATGACAGGGAAAATTGGAGAAAACGGTTGAGTGAAGGAAGACAGTGAAAACTGTGGAAATCCTTAGTAGTAGTAGTATATTAAATCAAAAGCATATGTCACTCGACCCAATACTATCGTCGAACTGAAGAAAAGAATTCGTACTGACATTCGTACCATTCGTCCTTAAACTCTTGAAAACATGCTGTGTAAATTCAAGCAAAGGTTTATTGCCAAGATATGAGGGCATATAAATTTAATCACCCTATTTAGACTGTTTTTTAATTAAAAATAAGTAAATACTTTTGTTTTGCTGTTAAAAATTAAACGTTTTTTAAATTTTAATGCCTTGTATCTCAAAAACTCTATGGCAATAGTGATCGTTAACTCTCCCGTTGCTACGGTGGTATCGACAGTACTCCATGTTTACAACAAGATACCGCGATCGACCGGTCGATCGTGACCTCCTGATCTAAAGCACTACTAGAGCTGTAATTTTTCGATGGTGTACTCTTCTTATAAGATTTTTTGTACATGGCAGTGATATTCAATATTAGAATTTCCTACACCGCTTCAGATTTTCTTTAAATTAAATGAAAGCCGATCCTGATAACCAGTTTTGATGCGGCCTGAGGGCATCACACCTCATGTTTTCTAGATGCTTTAGACTAACTGGCGTTACCCTTTTATCGTGGCTAATAATGTTAATTTATGGTTGTGTGTATATCAAAATTTAGTGGAATATGCATGTGCCTCTATAAGATTAGAATAAAAGCGAGCTGAGTGACATAAAAGCCAAACACTTGTAAACGGCTTATACTTAAAAATGTAGTTTCTTAATAAAAATCTTACTCTTTATAAGCAATTCTGCTTGTTCATTGGCGGAATTCATTCACCTATATGGAAAGCTGTCACTCACATCTTTTGCGCGGTCGTCCGATACTTCTTCTGCCGATTGGTGTCTTATCTCTTGCTATTTTGACGACACGGATCTCCTCCATTCTGCTTATGTGGTGATTTCAATCTTTTTTTCTATTTTGTGTCCATTTATTTATACGCTGTCCGTTACATTTTCTTCTAATGTCTTCACTTCTCTTTCGATCTCTCAGTGTATTTCCTGTAATTCTTCTCAGCACTCATCTCGGCTGTTTCAAGTAGCCTTTGTGTTGTGGCTGTGTCGGGTCTTGTTTCTGAGGCATATGCCATTATTGGTCTTACACTAGCTTTACAAATTCTTGAATTTATCTGTGTTAATGTCTCTGTTTCGCCATATAGTGTTATTAAGGTATCCTGCCAGTCTATTTGCTTTTTGTATTTGATCTCTCACTTCTTTGTCCAGGTCTCCATAGCTATATAAACAGTGTAATTGCCAGGTATTTTATTTCAATTACTTGTTCAATACTGATGCCATCAATATCTATGTTACATCTGATTGGTTCTTTGCTGACTACTATTATTTTAGTTTTCTGAGATGAGATTGTCATATTAAATTCTTTTGCTCTTATGTTCAATCTCTGGATCAGTCTTTGCAGACTATCTTTATCTTGGGCTATCAATATTGCGTCGTCTGTGTAACAGGGTATTTTTATTTCTTTGTTTCCCATTCTGTATCCTCTTCCTTTGTTCATGCTTTTGATGATATCATCCATGATCAAATTGAAGATTGATCACATCTTTGAGTCTTACTCTGTCAAACGCTTTTTTTAGGTCAATCAGACACAGAAATGCTGGTCTATTATACTCTAGTGATTTCTCAGTAATTTGCTTTATAACGAGTATTGCATTTGTACACGATCTTTCACTACGAAAACCCTGTTCTTCATCTGCTAAACTTATCCTCTGATTTATTAGCACTTGTAAAATTTTAGTTGTAAGTTTTAGCGCAGTATTTAACAAGTTTATATCTCTGTAGTTTTCTGGCTGTTTTTTATCTTTTTGAATAGTAGAATTAGTTCGCTCGTTCTCCACATCCATCACTTTAACAGCATAAATTCGTAAATTAATTTATTTTCGAAAGTATGCCAATGCAAATATCTCAAACCGTTATCGAATTATCAAATATCGATGAAAAATCCAAAGCACGATAATGTCTACATAAAATGTTGTTTTATTTTTTTTCCTCTTAAACAATAGACTGACCAGTAACGGGACAAAAATTAATTAAAAATAGTTACATTGTCGCGATTCGCTGGTGTGTTAGGTTAGATACATTATTTTAATTTTTATAGTTGAACTGACTAGATTGAAACCTACGGCAGCCCTTAGACCTACAACAACATTGTACAATACATTTATTGTACAATAAGATTAAACTGTACAATATTTTCGTGTTCAGTCGAAGAATAGTTTGATCCTCCGTACATTGTGCGTTAAACGAAGCACGTACGAAAAATTATACACGATTCAATGGAGAAATATGGCACAATAAAAATTAAGCTGGCTCAAATTTTCGTTAATGATTGAGCTATCTTCAATATTAGCCCTAGACGATTAATTATATTGCATAATTAGCAATATTGCGCAATATAATTTCTCGAAAAATAATGAACCCATGTTCTAGATGCGTAAAAATTCAGCATTGACTATTGAAGATTGGGAATGGTAGATAGTGGCAATATAATCACATTGGGTGACTCCACTGGCATCTAGAGCTCTCTGGAATTCGTTGTAGACGCTTGTTTCATCTCAGTATATTTCGTTACTACATTTTTATTTTCACGTGTGTCTTGATAAAGAATTAAATACATTCTAAAGCTCAATATAAAAGTCGACGAGTTTGTTTTTCACCTTTTGGTTCAAATGGAGTGACTGTCTTATTATTAATTCATCCGCCACTATACCAACACGATATTATGTATTAGATATCATCGACATTTTTTATTCTTTTGAAAGGTCATTATTTGTGGAATACATACATTCAAATGTCCGCCGTGGATTGTCTGGGTTGGGCACTTCAGAAACGTGGAAATATTTATGACTCTAGTGCATAAGTTAGGATGAATTTTATCGATGGCGTAAATTACGTTATGAAGACTCACAAGAAAGATCTAACGAGTTGTAGAAGGTTCACTGCAGTACGCAACGCTGTCAGAGCTAATTCAACACAAGTCCATGTCTATTGCCATCTACTTTCAGCCCTAGGTCAGTTAAATTTTATGCGGGTGCAGGCCGAGTCACGAGTTGTCTTTGAAAGAATCTTCTTCTTCTTTCAGTGCCTATTCGTTCCGAATATTGGCAATCATTCTGGCTATAATTATTTTATTGACTGATGCTTTAAATAGATTCGTTGTTGTTGTGGAGAACCATTTCCTCAGGTTCTTCAACCATGATATTCTCCTTCTCCCAATTCCTCGCTTTCCGAATACCTTACCCTGTAGTATTACCTAATCTGTATTTAGTGCTGTTTCTCATTATATGTCCGAGATATTCCAACTTTCTCCTTTTAATGATATACATCACCTCTCTTTCTTTGCCCACTCTTCGTAATACGGTCTCGTTGGTTATCTTGTCTGTCCATGATATCCTTAGAATTCGCCTGTATAGCCACATCTCGAAGGCTTCAAGTTTTTTCTCCATTGCTTCAGTTAGTGTCCAGGATTCAACTCCGTAATACAATATTGAGAAGATATAACATCGTAGGAGCCTTACTTTTATCTCCAGATTAAGATTGTGGCTTTTAAAGAGTTTGGCCATGTTATTGAATGCACTCCTAGCCTTCTCTATTCTACACTTTATTTCCTGTGAGTGATCCCATTGTTCATTTACTGTTGTTCCAAGATAGTTATACTGTTTTACTCGGTCCACTGGTGTATTATTGATAAGTAGTTGAGCGTCTCTAACTTTATTTTTGCTGATGATCATAAATTTAGTTTTTGTTATATTTACTTGAAGTCCAAATCTTTCACTTACTTCATTTATTTTGTTTATTAGTTGCTGTAAACTGTTCAAACTGTCTGCAAAAATAACGGTGTCGTCTGCATAACGGATGTTGTTTAGGCGTTCTCCATTTAGAAGTATTCCGTGTTCGCATTTTTCCAAGGCTTCACTAAATATTTCCTCTGAATATAGATTAAATAATATAGGTGAAAGTATACAACCTTGTCTAACGCCTCGTAGAATCTGGATCATTTCCGTTGGTTCACCTCCAAAATTCGTTCTTATTGTGGCTGATTGGTTCCAGTATTAATTTTGTATTATACGCCGATCTTTATCATCCATTTGGGCTTTTGTTAGAATATCCATCATTTTTTGGTGTTGAACTGTATCAAATGCTTTTTGGTAGTCCACAAAGCAGGTGTAAATATCGCAAGTCATATCACTGCATCTTTGAAATAATACTTGTAGACTAAACAGTGCATCTCTTGTACCTACGCCTTTCATGAATCCAAACTGTGTGTCTTGTATTCTCTCTTCGCATAGCTTGTATATTCTACGATGTATAATTTTAAGAAAAAGTTTTAATGTATGGCTCATTAGACTTATTAGCCTATATTCTCCGCACTTTTTTGCTCCCTGTTTCTTTGGTAAGGTAATAAATTCTGAAAGTAGCCAATCTTTTGGGATATTGCCTGTGTCATAGATATTATTGAAGATTTTATATAGTACTCTTAAAGATTCATCATCAAGAAGTTTAAGAAATTCAGATTGTACTCCGTCTGGTCCTGGAGCTCTACCTTCTTTTAGTGATATTATGGCTGCTCTTATTTCTGCCACTAGTATAGGTGGTCCTGTTTCCGTAGGTATTGGGGGTTGGTTCTCTCTCTCATAAAAAAATAAATTTCTTATGTAATTTTTCCAGGTATCATTGATACTCTCTTTGTCCACGATTATCTCTCCATTGTCATTAACAAGTTTACTTATTCTTCTGTTTTTACATTTACCTGTAATTTCTCTTACCTTCTTATGCACGTTGAAGTCGTCGTATTTACTTTGGAGAATTTCGATTTCTTGGCATTTTTTCTCCAGTTCTTTATGTTTGGCTTCTCTGATCTTTCTCTGTATCTCTCGCTGTAATGTTTTATACATGGAGTTATCGTTCTTGTTTTTCCTTCTTTCTTCCATTAGTTGCAGAATCTCTGTCGTCATCCATGTCTTATTCTTACCTTCTTCGTTCTTCATAAAATTGTCTTTAATGTCGTCTATTGTTTTCTTAAGGGATTCTATCTTATCTTCTGTGCTTTCCGTTGTATTATCAATTTCTTTAAATTCTGAAAGAATCAGTGACATGAAAGAATCAGTGACATGAAATACCTCGGATTCTCCTGCAAACTCTGACGGACAGCAGCATTGTTTTGAGCAAATCTTGCATTTTGTCGATGTTAGTTGATTATTTAACGGATTTAATGGACTCAGATTTATTTACTACACTGCGAATAGTCCTCTGAACTGACCATCCTATTTTGGCAAAACAGACCAATGTGGCAAATGTAGCTTCAATAATATGGCCACCACCAACTGTCAAAGTTCGGATTTCGCTACTTGAAGACCCGTTATATAAAGGCAGTCGTAGCTCTCAGGAGCAGTTTGTCCCAAGAAACTCAAATCCAGAGACCATCAGGACTTGTGTGGATATTATCTAACTTTTTCCCTTTCTGTGTTTAAAAAAGACACCACGAGGTGGGACTTTCCTAAATTTGTTTTTTATTAAATTCTCATATTATGTATAATTTCGAAAATTACAAGTAGGCCAGTTGTCGGGATTTAAGCGTCTGAAATTTGGACTGGAGATAAAACCACGTGCAAATTTAAAACAAGACAATAAACAAAAAAAAAATGAGCGAAAAAGCCGTAAGGCGTCAGAGGATTTGTTCACGAAGCTTAGGTTCGGAATTAAAAACACTGTGTACGACTACCGTAGGTAGATATATACATGAGATGAATCCATAGCAACCATTTCCAGAACTGCGAACTTAATTTAAATTTCTGATAGCGGAAAACAGCGACATCTTATTCCATGGGTGGCGATAGGGTTAACGATCTTTATATTAGAGGGTTAAACAATAATTTATATTGTTTATTATTAAAGAAACGATTGATTACGAAAATTATATACACAATTCAATTCTCATTTATTCTCTCTTGTTATATAGATGTATCATCTTCAAAGCTTTCCTGATTCCACCGTCGCCTTGGTCTTTAAATTTTCTTCAATATTTGGGATTTTTTAAAGTATCTAAATTGTTACTGCAATTTTTCATTTACTAGTTGGTTTATCAGTTATTAGTAGACTTCGGCAAATATGCATATTGCATATTTTGCATATTGTGCATATTTTATGCAAATATTTCATATTTTGGCATATTTGTATAAAAGTTTGCATAAAGTGCATAAAAGTTCAGATTTTTATACTGTATTTGAAAATTTTTAAACATACCAATTTATTTCAATTCTTGTATAAAATTTTGTAGTCATTTTAATCAAGAAATGATCTAAGTACGTAATCTCTACAGGTACAAAACATTTACAATTTCAAAGAAGATTAATTTAAATAGCCCTCAACATTCTTAGAAAGTCTCGGTCACTGAGGCATTCAGTTATTGGATAATCGCTAAGGGTTCGCTCATTTGCATTTTATGATCTAATCCCCAAATCTATCTACAATTTATTGTATCTTAACAGCAGGTAAACGGCTAATAGTTTTGTTTCTAATTTAGGGATTTTCCAAAATCTCCCAGTTTATTGAATTAGGTACCTAAACATTTCTAATTTGATACTCAGATTTGTAAATCATTTTTGTTTTGATATTCAAAGCGTAAACACTCGTTGTGCGTAACAAAAAGGAAGATTGTGATTTTATAATGCCTAAAACAACCAGTGCTTCAACTTGGATTAAACCTTATAAAGAGCTGTCTATGGATATGGGAAAAATCTACTGTTCAGTCTGTGGCAAAATTGTAAGTATCTAATATTTTCTATTAAATATCTAATATTTCATACATACAGGGTGTTTCCAAATGACACTTACAACGTTTGACTGTAGATACTTCTCGAAAAATTTAACAAAACGATATAGTTAATGAGGGGTCAAACTTATTTACTTTTCGAGATACAGGGTGTTAAAATTAAAAAAAAATTAAATTCTTTTAGTTAATAACAACAATAACTTTAAAACCAATAAACGTATTTACTTGAAATTTAGTACTCGTAGGTTGTTTTTAAATGAAAAATAGCTTCCTTTAGTGAGAAAAAATTGTCCATGGTACAATACAATGGTGTGTATTTAGAAAAAATTTTCACCTTTACTTTTTTTTATGAAGTCAGCTATTCTAAAACACTATTATTTTTATTGTAATTGAATTAACAAAAAAAAAACTTTTGTTGAATTTTAAAAATAAGTTATATGATGTACTAATGGTTAGTAACAAAAACTAATTTGTGGATTAATACTGCATTTAAAACACTTAGCGAGTGTTTTTTTTCCAAACCAGTTATTTGATTAACCAAAAATACCTTGTATATTTTTATATTTTAAAGGTTGGGTTAAAATAAAGGTTTTTATTTTTATTTATAGATAGCATGTGAGAAGAAATTTCAGATAGACCAACATGTGAGAACTGCTTCACACATTGCAAAAAAAGGAAAAATAGGAGGAAAACATCAAACTTCAATGGCTAAATGTTTCCAATCTACCTCAAAAAAATTAGATGAGCAAGAAACTTTTAATGAAGACTTGTGTCGCGCATTAGTGTCTGCAAACATACCGCTTTCAAAATTAGCAAATGTAAATTTTAGTTCGTTTCTAAAAAAATATTGCAAACTTAATGTTCCAAGTGATCGGTCTCTAAGAAGAAATAATGTGAACGGGCTATACTCGTCGGTGTTAATTAATATTAAGGAAGAAATTGCAGAGAATTATTTTTACATATCTGTAGAGGAAACCACTGATTCCTCAGGAAAGTATATTGCTCATTTATTGATTTGTGTTCTTAAAGAAGATACCTTACCAAAATCTCATCTTATTTCATGCCAGCAACTTGAGAAAACAAATGCTTTAACAATTTCGCGTTTTATACAAGAAACATTAGCAACTTTTTTTCTTCCGACAACTATTCCTTCTAATAAATTACTGCTTATTTTATCGGATGCTGCTCCTTATATGGTGAAAGCAGGACAAAATTTAAAAATATTTTTCCCAGATTTAATACATGTTACTTGTGTAGCGCATGGATTAAACAGAGTTGCAGAGGAAATACGAAAAAAGTTTCCTATTGTAAATACCATGATATCCAGTGTCAAAAAAGTATTTCTTAAATCTCCTATAAGAATTCAACTTTATAAAGAAATGCTACCTAACATTCCTCTTCCACCACAACCTATTTTAACGCGATGGGGAACATGGTTAGAAGCAGCTAATTTTTATGCAGATCATTTTGTTAAAATAAAGAACATAATTGATACGTTAACAGATGAAAGTTCCCAATCTCTTTTGGATTCTAAACAAACTTTTCAGAGTAACTTGCTTCAACAAGAATTTTCATTTATAAAATCAAATTTTAGTTTTGTTCAAAAAACAATTACTCAGTTAGAATCACCAAAACTGTCATTGTTCGAAAGTACAGCATTAATAAAAGAATTTGCGTCATGTTGTCGGAACGTTAGAGGTAATATTGGAAAAGATATTTTAAAAAAATTTGAAGCTACTATGGAAAAAAATAAAGGTTACCATATTCTTTCTGAAGTAGTCAGTGTTCTAGCTGGAAATATTTCGGAAACAATTAATTTAGAACCAAATGTTTTGGTTAGTTTGAAAAATGCTCCCGTTACATCAGTTGATGTTGAACGAAGTTTTTCCATATAAATATATGTACTCAGACAGAAGCCACAAGTTTTTGTTAGAAAATTTTGAACACCACTTGGTCATTTATTGTTACCATAATTCTAAATAAGTTTATTCATACTTAAAAATGATGTAGTTACTTAAAATAAACGTAAATCTTAATGAATAGTAGGAAATATTTAGTTATGTACACTTTTTTTTTAAATAAAATTGTTACTATTTTACGATTTTTTTATTTATTTGTATGCATATTTTGTAAAATATTTGCATATGTTCGGGTAAACACGTGCATATTTATGCGCATATTTTTTACATTTTTATTTGCATATTTGCCGAAGTCTAGTTATGTTGATCTCCAACCTTTATTGAGCAGATATAATCTGAAGAAGAAGACGAAGATATAAACAGAAGTACTTCTTTATTTAAAAAATCACTGTCATCTCCGTAGGTGTCGTATTATTTTCCAGAAATAACTTGCATTTCGTTATGTATATTATAGACACGCCCACATCCATTACGCGATTGTGGAATTTTATCTTGTTGCAAATCGAATAACAAATCACTGTCCAACAATCAAATTATTTGGATGTCAATATTCGAGGTTAACACCATTAATTTTATTTTGAAGGATTATTCAATCCACATTGCATCTGGCACCGAATATGGCCACACAGATATATCTAATTGATTGAATGGTGTATGTACAAACGGTATGCATTACTGTTAGCACATTCGAAAAAAGTTAGAAAAATGTTTATATATCAGACGATTATTAATAATTAGGTTTTTTAATTATGTTATGATTGATCGGTCAATAAAATGTATAGAGATAAATCAAGAATTTGCAAAGTAATAGTTCATTAATTAAGCTGTATTAGGATATCTATTTATAGAAGCAATAACTCTTACAAGCCGGGGAAGGCTTATTTCATCATCATCATCATCATCTAACACCCAACGTCCACTGCTGAACATTGGCATCTCGCATGTTTTTCAATTAATTCGATTTTGCGCTATCTGAATTCATTTTGTAGTCACTCTCTTTACGTTTCCATTTCAAAATTCTTTTCATCCACCGGTCATTAACTGCTTTTGCTACATGACCTGCTAAATTCCATTTTAGTGTTTTTATTGTATTGTTTATAGTACAGTATAAAGAAACGCCTAGCATAATTCTCTCCATTGCTTTTTCAGCAACTTGCAGTTGTTCTTGCTAGTGTTAGAGTTTCATACTCTGCTCTAGTTACGATTTTTTCGAAAGGTCAATATATATAAATCCTCATCTTAAACACTTTCATTTATGAAAAAGTAAAAACTTATTCTAATAAAAATTGTTCTTTACTTCCTGATGACGTTCGACATCGCTCCGTCGTTCTCGTCGCGGTGCCAAATCTGTAAATATTTCCATCAGTGAATGCAAACAAATTAAATAACCGGAGAACATCGGTCCTAGGAAACACGAAAAACAAAAAGGCATATAGAGACATTGTAACTCGATCAATATTTCCTAGATCTGGAAGGAATTGTTTCGCAAATTCGATTGGAAATATATTTACCATTGACCGTCTACAAACATCCCTTGAAAATGTTGTTATACTTGCTTGTGCGGCCGAATCAAATCAAATTTCTTCAGTCATCGAATTCAATACTCTCTATAGACAAAGCTCTGTCGCGCTACTTCCGTTTTTGTAGACAGAAAAATTTCTACACTCAAAGAAAATTCGCTTTGAATTTGGATTCTCCCAACACTTGACCTATATATATATATATATATATATATATATATATATATATATATATATATATATATATATATATATATATACATATACATATATAACAATTGTAGCATTTTCTTTTTTCTTTTTACCTTTTGAAAATGGGCTCATATTGCATTTTTATACTTTATTTTTTCTTTAGTTCTTTAGTTTTTCTATATATAAATATATGTACTCAGACAGAAGCCACAAGTTTTTGTTAGAAAATTTTGAACATCACTTGGTCATTTATTGTTACCATAATTCTAAATAAGTTTATTCATACTTAAAAATGATGTAGTTACTTAAAATAAACGTAAATCTTAATGAATAGTAGGAAATATTTAGTTATGTACACTTTTTTTTTAAATAAAATTGTTACTATTTTACGATTTTTTTATTTATTTGTATGCATATTTTGTAAAATATTTGCATATTTTCGGGTAAACACGTGCATATTTATGCGCATATTTTCTACATTTTTATTTGCATATTTGCCGAAGTCTAGTTATTAGTCTTCATTATCGAGCACTTGCAGTGATTTCCAATTTGTTCTTGGTAGTGAAGTTGCCAATGCACGTCCGTTCTCACGTAAATGCTGGTCTCCTTGTGTTCTTACTACTTGTGAAATAAATTACAATCCAAAATAAAATTAGCAGGTTTTCTGTGTCTATATTTTAAGTATTTCATATACTATAAAAAATAACAATCTAGTTCACGATGGTATTGTAAAACTTTTAAAAATGACACTAATAAACCATTTATCAAAATAATTAATAGTAGTAGAACTATCGTTGTGATATGAATACAAATAGATGTGATATACGAGTTTTGTGCCATTATTGTTGAAATATTTGTATAATGATCTAATAATAGCACATTTTGATTAATGTAATCGTAAGTATTTAAATAAAACTGTGCAATAAAGGTTTTAATGTTGACTGGCATTATAACGAAATCGAAACATAAAAAATTCATATTCACTTTTCACTTGAGACAGTCAGGATGAAACGCCTCATATTTCTTGCATATAATCATCTGTTTTCGACTGTCTCATATAGATCCTTCAAATTTAGACTCATTGCTCAAATGTATCTTATTCCAATGCTAAAAAATTCAGTGCTTTTGTTCTTTAGATCATTTTTCTCAATTAAATGCAAAAAATTGTTTGAATTTAAACGTACCTACATTTATGAAAGAAGCATAAAAGTAAAGAACATTGCTACATTTTATTTGAACAAACTGTATTATAACGACAATAGTAAACGTACAAAGTTTTAAACTACTGCTACCACAATTTGTCGCATTCTGGAACAATCTACAATCCTCGTCTGGAAATTTTTTTGGGAAAGTTTATGGCACCAAATACATTTTCCCACGAATATCATATTTCGTTGTGTCTTTCTGATCATTTTCAAAACTTTAACGATTTTGCCATGGCTTTGATCATCCCTTAATCATTTTATATTGCTGTTATCACTTCAGGGTAAACATGATCTCCATAGAAAAATAAAACGTACTCTCCAATATTTTTTGAGCATCATCTAATTCAGAGTTTTTAACTCTTTCAGCAATATTTGTTCCAAGAGAACCTGTGGCGAGTTTTTCATAGTAGCTCATTTATTTAAGCATCTGATGATTCCCTGCCTAGTGGAAAGTGTTCGTCCAAAACAATGTCCTTCTGTGAATCATCTACGACTTCTGACTCAACAGCTTGATGAGGTGTAAAAGTAGATGCTTTAGTTAGATCTTTTAAACTAATTTCAGAATGTGCAATACTTTGTCCTGATGTGTCTTTTTTTTTTCTTTCCATGTGTCTTAAACTGTGTGGCTTCCTGTTTTTATGTTCTAAATACCGAATGAAAGTGTTTTTGATATCCCACGAACTTGATTTATTATTATTTGTTGTGTCACTATCAGTTATCACATTAGATTTGCTTAGTTGTTTTTGACCGCTCCAAGAGCGGTGTTACATCACAAGGAACGATACCACATTTCCTAAATCCCGACTTTAATATGTCATCACTATTCTTTTATATTTTTTTGATTAATGACCGTAAAAGCGTTGGAAAATGCTGTTTCTCAGGTACATTTGATCTACTCCTACATGACTTTCCTTACATTCAGATAAAATTTCTCTCCAGGCCTTGTCCATTGGGGCAAATAGTGCAACATCTAACGGTTGTGTAACGTGGGTGCTCTTCGTAAGCAAACATATAAAATAAATGTCGTATTTTTGACACCAATTCAGGACTTCAACATTAATATGAGAAGACAAATTTTCTCCTAAAATGACCTTCTTTCCGTGAATTTTTTTAAGCCTGGCCAATAGAATAGTCACTATTAAACCAATTTACAAATGTCTGTGATTCGAACCAACCAGATGCAGTATTTGCATAACGCGTACCAGAAGGGGCCATTTTCAGTCCAGGTGTCCCACAAATGATTGGATTTGTACACCACATAAGAGAAATGCTACTCTTGCTGAAGAATTACCAATTCGTTTAGGATATTTAATGCCACGTTTAGTTAATTTTTTTTTGTCCGGGATCATCTGTTAAGTTAGTCTCGTCATAATTAAAAATAGTATGTGGCTCCACATCAGTTAATGTTTGTTTTAAACTTTCTAGGTATTCAGTCACTCGGTCTGCATTGAGTGCTGCTCTACTACTTTTTATATTTGAGGCTATCCTTGCAGTAAGGTCCTTATGACGACTTAAAAATGATTTGACCCAATCCAAATCTGGAGTGTTATCCTTAAAGCGAGTTATTTTTTCCCTTGGCGATTTAAAGTCTTGATTCTTTGTCGCAGTTCTATTCCAGTAACAGGAAAATGCCATGGATGCATTGTACGAAGCATCTTTCACCTCCATAATATTGATGGGTATCTAAGGTTTATAGCGTGTACTCATTTTAATTTAATTTGTAAAAAATAGTTCTCATTGAAATGTTAAAGGATTTGCGGCAACTCTTGTACTCCATTTTTTATTGCTGAGAAACTTGCCTTTAAATCTTCTTCTGAGTAGTTTGCATATCTGCAATATCCCAGTTTCCCTTCTGGAAATTTCCTGAAAACCATTTTCCTATTTAACTTTTACTGTTGGGGATACTTTGCATCACTTGCAAGTTGGCGGTGCAAAGTTTACCCAATTCCACGTGTTAAGTGCACATGTAATCAACGTTTTTTTTGGTATTGCTATGCTGGTTTAAAAACGTTATTTTAACAACTAAAAATCGCAATCGATTATGGTATATGCTATTAAACGTGTACTTACCAATTTTTGTCCGTTGGTACTGTCTGCACATGTGACTTTGCAAAGCCAGAAAATAATAGAATTTTGAGGTTAATATTGGAGCCGATGCTTATACATAATTGGCTACCGGGAGGGGGGGGTACAGCGCGCGCCTCTTACTGACGGATTACGATGTATTGTCTATGTGTTCCAGCGGTAGTACAAATATCTATACAAAATTACTCAGTTACCGTGCTCAGAGAAAAGTAACCCCGTTTTATGATATGTTTTTATTGATTTGTAACCAAATAACTGTGTATGTACCAAATCCCAACGTGTGAGCCTCTCTGTAATATGTGCATCTGGATATTTTTCTTCCAACAGTGTCACCCTAAACAACATTTAGCTCGCGAAAAGTTGCACGCAATTTTTTTTCAATAAGTTTTCTTAATACCCTTCTGCTGGTATTAGTAATTTTCACTAGTAAACCACTTGTAGTCTAGCTCTGACGAACCCCGATTAAGCCACCTCTACCTACCATACTCAACTTGGACCTAAGTATCGTTATTTGTGTAACCGTGTTGCCAATGATCAGAGCATTTACAGTTTGACCAAATACCCTTTGTATTTGAGATGTGCATACAGAGAACGGAGACCGTAGAACTCGTAAGCGATACAAGAAATCAATGTATAACCCATCCAGGTATTTTACTTGGCGAGACGTTACCAAAATAAAATTCAAAAAATTCGGTTAAAAATATGTTGTGCATCCAAATCTCAAATACAAAGTGTATTTAGTCAGATAAAAGTTTAAATGACCAAATACCACCATATCACATAGACTACTTGACAAATTGAAGATTAATGTTTCTCATCCACATCAGTGCTAGATACTATTAAACAACTGAATCCTAAACAACTGAAATCTTTCCTTTTCAAGCGTTAAATTTTGCTCCATAGATTCAACGAGTGTCCTAGGCTTCTTCTTTTTTTCGTCTATCTTCCACATCCATATAACAGAGCAGGTGGATCATTGCCTTACAAGTGTCAATTTTGTGATCAATGCCTATATCTGTTCATCTAAATCATTTTAAATTTGAATAATAAACTTTTACCATTGTTGCTATGTGTGCCTCAACATCGTTTTTGTTACACTCTGAGCTTCCCTGTATACTTTTTATTTCTTTCTGCTTTTGTAGGTTGCCTGATCTTTGCAACACGACAGACAACAACAGTTGTATATACCTCCATCTCCCTGATTCCTTATAACATGCCAGGTGAGGTAACAGTATTTGTTCTGTGTTTATGGTACATTCCTACGGGCACAAGCACACCAACACACTTTGTACAGCTGAGATCAGGGACGGCCTATTTTAGAACGACTCATGCAAGATGATAACCTTTGTAGATACTCAGTATTTGCTACAGCGCCACTCTCAATAACAATGTCTGAAAAATGCAGTTGCTCTCGTTGTGTAACCACAGCATGCACAGTAATAAAATTCTGCATAGAAAATGCAACTTTCCAATTAACCTAACATCACTACAAGACTATAAATGATGGCATACATAAGTATGGCTTAAAAATGTATATTATTACATTATATGAATAATCGGTACATTACCATCTCGTATTAGCATAGAAATGGGTCACAAAGGTATTAAAATATTAATTTTATTTATTTCGAATGCAGACAATATACGTAATGCGACCAAGAAGGTTACTACTTGCAATATAATACAGCCAAGTAATTATCTTAAATAGTACTGAATACTGTTCAAAGAGATATCCGTTCTTGAAGGTCATTTTTATTACAATGTTAGCTCAATTACCATTGGATTTATAATGCTAAGCAGATATCTGTTGCAGACATTGTTGCAGACGTAGACATTGTTCCATTGCATTGTTATCTGTGCGTCAGAAAAGTCTAAGATTCAGTACTACTTTCGAATTTTTAAAGATTATATATATATATATATATATATATATATATATATATATATATATATATATATATATATATATATATATATATATGTATATATATATATATGTATATATATATGTATATATATATATATATATATATATATATATATATATATATATATATATATATATATTGCGTTACAACGTTCGTCTTGCAAACATTGTATTTGTCCACATGCAATCTTCCAGGCATCTTTCTCTTGTCTCTTTAGCCTCTTTCTGCTGCTTTCTATCTTTCGTGTTATTCCTTTTGGGTTTTACTTTACCACTTTTAAGATTTTGGGATTGGACATTCTGTTTATGTTTTATTTTCATCATTTGTCTGATCCCTTGATTTGTGGCATGTTTCGTCTTGATTTTGACACTCTTCCGCTCCATTAATCCATCTCTGCGGATGTTAGCATTTTACTTTTTACTACAGTTTTACGAGCGCCTTCTCATATCAGTTGGCCCAACGTTAGATTGATAAGAATTATGTAATCTTAGCAAAAAAAATGTGAAAGTTTACCACTGAGTTACATCCCCTTTATTTTTAATGACGTCCACAATTCTTCGTGGCATAGTTTTTACAAGTTCTGACAAAATTCAAATTGCAATTTTTCCTTCAATTCGTTGATGGACCTGGCAGGATGTTTTCTCAAAGCTTTTTTCATTTCGCTCCATAAAGTCTGTATCGGGGATAAGTCGGGACTGTTAGAAACACATTCCAGAAGTGGTATGCGATGGTCTTCAATCCATTTTAAACTCTTTTTTGTGGTATGACAACCGGCGCCGCGCGCCGTCCTGTTGGAAGACAAAATCTTCCGCTGATGTTAATCGGTGTTCCATAATCAATTGACTTTTCTCTTCAGACAGTCGGGATGAAAAGCTTTATTTTTCTCTGTATGTCTCCAACACACACTTCAAATCTACATTTATCACTCCACTGTATTCACTCATCGAGTGAATACAAAAAAGCGACAAAAAGCTTTACAATACTACAAAATATATTTGACATTAACTGACAATATTATTGTTTTGATGTCATTTTTCCATAGTTACCTCTGGATTTAACCTAATTATGAAAAAATCAACGTATGTTGACATAAGTAAATGCATAGCCAGGGTTTAGTGAATTTTTTTTATTGTTGATAATAAATAAAAAGCCATAAGGGTAAGGTTTTTAATAAATACTAATAAAAATGCCATATTAATTAATATAGGAACTTATAAAAATATGCAGAGTATAATTTGTTTATGGTAATCGACTTAAACTGTAAATTCCAGAGGTGGGCCAACGGATATGGTAAGGGGCTCGTAGATATTATAGTTTTGTTTTTATATTTTGCTTTTTCATCTAACAAAAAATTCCATTAAACCTTGATATTTTCTTTCTTGTGTCTCAAAACTTTTTTCTAAATGTCTGTATGATTTCTGTAGTAGTTGCCTTTTTTTAAAGCAGTCGTATAATTTCTAGGTTTACCACGTTCCAGCTGTTTTGGATTTCAATCAACATTGATTTACCAGATATGGCATCTATAGCGAGGAAAACTTCATATCTTAGAATTACCTTGATCTGCTCATGTTGCCCTTTTATTATTTGCTGTTTAAATTGCCTTTTATTCTTGTACTCTTATGTGGTAAATTACATACGAATTTTCCTCTTCTATGGGCTTATAGTAGTTGTATACACGTCTAAGCAGTTGGTATCTTTTTTTGTTCTACTCCCAGTTGGCATTTTTAACGTTTATGTCTATAATCTTCACCAATAAATGTTGGTCTTGATCAATCTTTCTAGTCTATTACCAAACTTGTAAAAATGACCGTATCATTCGTGAATCTTATTATTTATCACTTTACCCTTGATTTTGATTTCATATTTTTGTTCTTCCAAGGTTTTTCAAATATAGAAAAAATTCGTTTATTATACATTAAAACATAGGTTTGATGTTTATTCTTCTTAATTTTAATAAATGCGTAATGAATAAGCCACAATTAAAGGTTAAAATAAGTTTATTAACGTTTCAATTTCCACTTTGGAAATCATTCTCAAAATTCACATTAAAATAGTATCTACTTTAAAATTCCACAAGAATAGCTTCAGAACAATATTATTAAGAAACATTATCCTTAGTTCTACAATTTAACGAACCGCTCCTGAAGCGAGTTATGAAATCTGGACTGAAACTCACAAAGCAAAATACAAAATGTAAACTTTAAATAAGGATTTTCTAGAAAAACAATTTGTTTGTAACCGACTCTCTTTAAATATAGATTACTCTACAGTAAGATGCAGCAGGAATCTCTGCCCTTTCGGGACCGTACACAAATAATTTTCTCCCCTGTCGAATTCTTCGCATGACTTTATAAGGGGCCGATTTTTGATGGCGAAAATGGTTTAAAGAGAAGTTTTCAATTTAATACGGGGTGCCTATACGGTTATTCGCTCTACAAAGGGGGTATTTTTTTATTAATCATCTCGCGTATCTATACCTACAGTATAATTAGTTTCTATGAAAGATCTTTAATCGTTAATTATATATAAAAGTTAGCCCTTTTTTCAAACGACGATATTTATAAACTTAGGAAACAAAAAAAATTCGTTTAATAATTTGACAAAGCTGTAAGTTTAGTTAAAACATAAAATATAGATAAATATTATTTGATAGTAAATTTAATTAATATATAAACTAAATAACATGTTTAAAATTTGAGTATACTTTGACATGGATTTATTAACAATAAATGTTAAAAAGTTTAGCTGTTGTATAGCGGACGCTCCTCATCAAGTAAATGGACTCTTCCAACTATTTCGTGTCCTAATCTCATGACGATCGTCTTAGCATTTTACCGTAGAAAAAAAAACTATTATAGCGCCAGTATTCGAGTTTAGCTAAAAAAAATGGAACTCTGTGTGACAATACAAAAAATGTTGTTCAATTTATTTGTTAGCTTAAAAATACAGAAATTTTTCAACGAATTAACTATCAAAATTGTTCAAAATACTACCTTCTTTTGAATTATTCTTACGTAGCTGTAACATAGAATATAACATAGGATATAAATTTTCGATAAAGGGTAATTCTGTGCGGAAGTCGGAAGATACACTTCCCCAAGCCATGACCGAGCCTCCACCAAATGGCATTCTTGGAGCAATGCAAGCTTGTGAAAATCATTCACCGGTTCTCCTCCAAACTCTTACACGTCCATCGGATCCAGTTAGGCAGAAACGGGATTCATCTGAGAATAACTCTTTGCTCCAATTGTTAATTTCCCAATGCGCGTATTGTCGAGCAAAAGCTAGTCGTGCAACTCGATGCGCCAGGCGAAATGGCGGTCCTGTAGCCATTACCCGAGAAGATAGTTCAAAAGAACGAAATCTTCTCCTGACTGTTGCAACGCTAACATTGCGATTTCGTACTTCCTGTAGACGATTTCGATGCATAATCTAAGTTGAGGTCCGGTTTCGTAAAGCCTGAAACACAAGAAAACAGTCATCTCGTACCGTGGTCGTTCTTCTTCGTCCAGAGTCAGGTCGTCTGGATAGCAAACCCTTCTCCTGAAAGCGTTGAAGCACTTGTTGAACCGTAGAAAAGCTTACGACAACAGTTCTTGCGACTTGCCGATGAGTGTGACCGTCTTTCACAAGCGCAACAATTTGTGCCGTTTCAACAACAGTCAAGGGTATTTTTGGCAAAAAATAAACAATAATAAACACTAATAATGGTACTAATAAACACTAATGGTGACAATAATAAACGTTTGTTCGTTGCGTTTGAACAGAAAGTCGAAGCACAAATGAGACATTTAAAACGAGCGGCAGTTACAGGTACCGTTCATTTTGGGAAGTGTGCAATTTTCCGCGAAATCGGCACTATTGAAATTCTTTATTGCAAAGAAAACCGCTAAGCCAACAACAATTCTAAAAAACATGCATTAGTTTGTATTTGGGTTATTATTATTTACGATAAAGCTCGTTAAAAATGAAACATCGGTGATTTTCAAGGTGACCCGGATTTTATGATCGCAAGTGTATTTAGGTGTAGAATCCCTCTATTTTTATTATTTTCTGTCTTATAGCGTTACGAAAAAATTTTAATTTTCACAAATTTGTGATAAACAACTTGAATTTTACCACAACTTATTTTAAAGGCTTATTAGCAAACTAACCGATAGAACCTAAAACAATTCTGAGATATAATTATAGCGACTGTCTATAAAAATTCACTGTATTTCTGCTCATTTCCCTGGGCTAGAACTTACATATCCTTCTCCTGATATATAAATACTTTAATTTTATTATCAAATTCGATTAAACGTGCAAGCGCTGTTTTATTGCTGTTAACCGTAAAGAAAGTCGTTCGATCAGTGACACACATTCATCACTAAATGCAATTTTGAACTCAGATGTTAATTAGTTATTTTTTGTTTCAGGTAAAAAGACATTACACGATCTCAAAGCCACTTCAGTCTGGTAAGAAACCACTCTAGTTAATTCCGCTTCTCATTCTTTTATTCCTCTGAATCGAGGAGAGTGGAAAAATAACGAATCACTATTTTCTCTAATTTATCATTCGCTCTTATAAAGAGAGTAAAAAAGTTAATGCAAATACAGAAAAAGTTTGGGCGCGCGGAGGAAAGCTTTGTGTCGACGACATAAGGCAAGAAGTCTCGACGGTAATGTAGATGCTATTTGCCGTCCGACGACGTTCTTAAAAAAAGGACATTGCGGGGTTGATGAGACAACGAAAAATTAATGGTAACTTACAAGGTGGCCGTATCGGTATACACAAGAAAATTCCAGTGAACATGATGTATCACGTATTGTAATTTTCAATCTTTGTATGCTTTTTTTATTGCTGCTCTTTATACAATTAGTCTTCTTTTAACTTTGGTTGACTACCTCCAAGTTTTCTACATATTTGAATTGCTGTATCTGTAAGAATAATAGCCATATTTTTCTAAAATATATTACGAATGTCGTTTGTGCTTCAACTTACTTTTTGTTTTACTTTTGAGCAGCTATTATTTGAGGTTCTGTGGTTTCTTTCTTTCGGATAAGTTTTTTATTTCAATGTCCAGCATAATTAACTTATATCCTTGGCTTACAGTCTCACTAATTATCATTTTCTAGTTCTTACATTCATGTCTATATACTTTTGTTGGATTTTTCACGGATGTCACTTCCATTTAGGTGTGTAGTCACCATCATCGTTATCAAAACCTTTCACTTAAAGTTTGTTCTATTTCTTCCTGTCTTTGCACTGAATTGTCCAATCCATAACATTCAATGCTCCTATATCTTCTACGACGTCCCGTTATCTTCTAGCCCTTTCTCTGCACTTGAGCCATAGTGGTGTCCAGTAAATTATTCTTCCCTCAGCATAGTTGTATGTGGTCGTTTCCAAAGGTGTCCAATCCATTTTATGTTGATGGACTTTATATTTCTGACTGTTTTACACCTTGAATTAGATTTAAATTCAACATTTTTCTTCATCCTTTTGGTCTTATATGATTAATTGATATTTAATTTCTCTCAACCTATATTTTTTTTTGGGGATTTATAGTTTTTTTTCAATATTAGCTATAATTTCTGTTTGTCGTCAGATCTCTTTAATCTTTACTCTTTTTTCAACTGTTGTTGGAAGAATTATGTCACTTCGCCCGTATATGCAGGTATCTTCTTATAGATTTTTTATATTTCTTTTTTTTTTGTTTTTCTCAGTTGAACTTTCAGGTTTATTAATTATTTTATTTGGTGCTACTGTAAAACAGAGTTCGTAAAGTTAGAAATTGTTTTTTTTTTAAACGCGAAGGTTATTATCGAGAAGCAAATCTTGGTAGCCTTGGATTAAATTAGCGTATTTGTAAAGGAACAATTTGCACCATATGCGTTCTCTTGATTTGTTGAGATACACCAATTGCTTCTTGCTGCGGACAAAACTGGACAGTCTTTAATAATATATATCATCGAGAGCTTGATGTTATACTGTTACCATCTGAGTGAAGTTTTCTTCTCGTTTGTTGCCCAAAAATCCTTTAATCACTCCCTTAAGGCTTTTTTGCGTTTTAACAAAAATGCCCTCTTTAACCTTTGCGTGACTTAACGGGGTCAATTTGTTTCACAAGTACTTAAAAGCATCTTCTTTTCTATTCATACCTTTTACAAAATTCTTCAACAAATCCAATTTTATATGTAAGCGTGGAAAAAAAACATCTTTTGGATCGACTACAAGCTCAACAACGACATTTTTCTCGCTAGTTGAGATTTATTGCAAGCCATGTTGTTCTCATATAGTGCGAATTCCTATTCCTGCTATCCTACATACACAAAAACAGCAGTGTTACCAAAATTATAGCAATAACTCTGAAGTCACCACAGATCTTTCATTTATGCTTATCGTAATTGATTACTTCGAGGAGAGCTTTCATGTTTATATAAGTCTCTTTCACGTGAACTGCATGGCCAATGGGAATAGAAGGAAAGCTGTTTCCATTGTGGAGTAATACAGTTTTTAAACTCATCTTATTGGAGTCTATAAATAGCCCCCCTTAAATTGAATCATAATTTAATTGTAAAGAAATCATTAATCCATTTACATTGCGACAAACAACAAAATTGTATTTCTTCTAGAAAAACGTGAGTAAATTTTGCTACCGCTTCTTCTACTCTTACATCACTTTGAAGGAGGTTCCATTGCTGTAGTCTTGGACCATAAATTTCTGCCTTTTCCTGTGAACTCTAAATCTTTAATGAGATCAGTTAAGTCTGCTTGACTTAATCTGTGTGGTTTTTCATCTATTTCATCAAAATCGGGATCTTTCGATGTGGAAGGCTTGTTATATCCGTCTTCGTCTTCATTTTTTTTTGTTTCCTGCGTCTAATTCATAGATTTTGGTGGGGTAGGAACTAGTAAACTGACCGAATGTGGAATGGGTCGAATAGCAGATGAAATAGTACTGTTCTTTTTTTTTTCATGAACAATCCTGCCTTTATGGATAGTGTCAAACAAAAATAGCAGTCATTTGTATGATTTGTTGGCTCCCGCCAAACCATAATCTCTTTTCTAAAATGTAACTGAACACGTTTTACAGCATATATGTGGAGCCCATGGTTTATTATGGTCTCCAACTTTTATTCCAAAGTAATACTGATAAGCCGTTTTCACAATGGGTGTTATGTTGCGTTGTTGTGACGAAAATGTCACCACAAATAAAACAAAAACGGTCCACTAAATTTACACATTTCCTTGACATTTAAAATTTTAAAAATTTTCTTCGTATATACATTCAAAATCTAACAATGTACACTAATTACACAATAAATAGTAGCAAACACCAAAACACACTTCACTTTTGTAACCTCAAAACCACAATAGTTCTTGAGTTTTGTCAGTTTACAGGTGTGCCAACTGTGGAAAACGAAATATCCTCGAAAATAATAAAGTTTTTCTTTGAGAAAAAAGTGTTCACTGATCTCTTAAAGAAGAGCTAATTGGTATGTTTTGTTAATATTTTTGAATTGTACAGTTAAAAATACATTTTCCGAAGCACTTTCATTGTTGGGCAGTGTAATCTGAGTTTGATAAAATTCGTTAGCTCTTTAGGTGTTAGACTTCTAAGATTCGATGACTCTATTCTGAGTGTTCTAAACTTGTCTTGTTATTGTGTTCCACACATAAAAATAAGTGTATAAATAAAGTTTTTTCTTTAGTTTCCCCAAAATTTATTAGTATATACACGCGACAGAAGTTTATGTGACAATAAAATTTATACTTCTATATATAAAAAAATACATTTATCATACTTTTATTAAAGAAAACGTAATTCTTCAATCTATATATACAAAAAAAAAACAAATACAAAGCTTCATTGTTTTGTTCATTTTGTTCTTTTATCAATAATAATCTCCGGCCTACATCCGAAAAATTTTAATTACCCGAAAATGCCCTAAAACAATAGCCAAGAGCACAATCTCGAACAATTAATATGTCATCTTCGACGTTACCACCTGTCCCAACGAGTATTTATGACTTTTTCGAAGAATTGACTCGTTGTCTTTCACGCCCTCGAGCCCTTTTTGTTCCCTTTTTCACTTCCCGCGGAGCTTTTCGCTTCCGACATTTGTTTTACGACGGTTTCCTTTTGGAAAACAGACGTTTCTGCGCCTTTTTGATTCGGGTCTTTCACGATTTATACGATTTCTTAATTGTGGTCTATTGTTTTGGCATGTGATTGAAAAGTCGCCCGTGTACTTGAGTTTTTCTTGCACAAAATTAAGATAAATGAGATAAGGTCATTTTTATTATATATTCTGATGTTATTTTTTTACTTGATTAATTGTGCAAATCAAAAACATAACTTAATTGTTCTCAGGGTGAAAAATCTCCTTATATTAACCTATGTCGTGTGGGTCCAAAGATTTCCTAGTTGTCTTTTATCGGGATAGAGAAAAAAGGATAATAATAAAAATAGTATGTTACAAAAAATTGGTTTTGAAAATGAAAAAGACAGAAAAGATTTTATTTCACGTTCAAAGCGTCTATGTATCTATTGATACGTATTTCGCTTTAATAAAGCTCATCAGAATAGTTATTCATAGCCGTTCTTAACGTGAAAAATAAAATTCTCTGTCTTATTAGAAGTAACAATAACATGACTTCGTTATGGACGCAATAGCGACATCTGATAGAAAAATCGGTAAGATAGTTTCGAAACAAATTCAGATTTCTGCTTTAATCTGGAGCCTTCTAAAAATTGCAAGACATGACCAGACGATGATAAAGATGTTAAAGAAGACATGGGGAATCTAAAATTTGCATTCCACGACATGTCTATTCATCTAGGCAGAAATCCTAACGAATTTGTTTCTCGTACTCATACAGAGTAGATCCGAAGAAAATGAAAAAGACAGAAAAGATTTTATTTCACGTTCAAAGCGTCTATGTATCTATTGATACGTATTTCGCTTTAATAAAGCTCATCAGAATAGTTATTCATAGCCGTTCTTAACGTGAAAAATAAAATTCTCTGTCTTATTAGAAGTAACAATAACATGACTTCGTTATGGACGCAATAGCGACATCTGATAGAAAAATCGGTAAGATAGTTTCGAAACAAATTCAGATTTCTGCTTTAATCTGGAGCCTTCTAAAAATTGCAAGACATGACCAGACGATGATAAAGATGTTAAAGAAGACATGGGGAATCTAAAATTTGCATTCCACGACATGTCTATTCATCTAGGCAGAAATCCTAACGAATTTGTTTCTCGTACTCATACAGAGTAGATCCGAAGAAAATGAAAAAGACAGAAAAGATTTTATTTCACGTTCAAAGCGTCTATGTATCTATTGATACGTATTTCGCTTTAATAAAGCTCATCAGAATAGTTATTCATAGCCGTTCTTAACGTGAAAAATAAAATTCTCTGTCTTATTAGAAGTAACAATAACATGACTTCGTTATGGACGCAATAGCGACATCTGATAGAAAAATCGGTAAGATAGTTTCGAAACAAATTCAGATTTCTGCTTTAATCTGGAGCCTTCTAAAAATTGCAAGACATGACCAGACGATGATAAAGATGTTAAAGAAGACATGGGGAATCTAAAATTTGCATTCCACGACATGTCTATTCATCTAGGCAGAAATCCTAACGAATTTGTTTCTCGTACTCATACAGAGTAGATCCGAAGAAAATGAAAAAGACAGAAAAGATTTTATTTCACGTTCAAAGCGTCTATGTATCTATTGATACGTATTTCGCTTTAATAAAGCTCATCAGAATAGTTATTCAGAATAGGATTTCTGCCTAGATGAATAGACATGTCGTGGAATGCAAATTTTAGATTCCCCATGTCTTCTTTAACATCTTTATCATCGTCTGGTCATGTCTTGCAATTTTTAGAAGGCTCCAGATTTTTCTATCAGATGTCGCTATTGCGTCCATAACGAAGTCATGTTATTGTTTCTTCTAATAAGACAGAGAATTTTATTTTTCACGTTAAGAACGGCTATGAATAACTATTCTGATGAGCTTTATTAAAGCGAAATACGTATCAATAGATACATAGACGCTTTGAACGTGAAATAAAATCTTTTCTGTCTTTTTCATTTTCTTCGGATCTACTCTGTATGAGTACGAGAAACAAATTCGTTAGGATTTCTGCCTAGATGAATAGACATGTCGTGGAATGCAAATTTTAGATTCCCCATGTCTTCTTTAACATCTTTATCATCGTCTGGTCATGTCTTGCAATTTTTAGAAGGCTCCAGATTAAAGCAGAAATCTGAATTTGTTTCGAAACTATCTTACCGAAAATTGGTTTTCTTTATTTTATTTAAAGACGAATAAAACAATTATCAAATCTTGTCGTTATCTTATCAATCAGCGTAAATGAGTGCAATAAGATTTACATAAAAAGAATATTTTAAGTCTTCTTGAAGACAAAACCAATTTAAAGGCAATTTCAAAGAATATCTTTAAAACTTTTTATCTTTCTGATTTTTCAATATTTACTTTTTTTCAAAAAACAAAACTATAAAACATTTTACAAATGAAGTCTACTCTTAAAATGGTAACCACAATGATGTCAAAAAACTTCATTCACAGTTACAAAATTTTCAGTTCTGAACAAAAAATCACTGACCTTTCCTTCGTAGATTGTATTTGGACCATACCCAGAATCGTCCACGCTCCAGAGCAATGTGATCTGCCACTATTCGCCTCGGCTTCTTCTTTTCGTATCTGCAATCCTCCTGCAGCGACTGTATTCTACAAAACACTCAGCTACTTCTCAATGGCACAAGGACTTCATTCTGTCAACTTGTTGCCGCCAAACTATTTCCTACGTATTTCAGAAATTGCCCACTTTAGATCTGGGATGATGGCGTCATTGGTCTATATTTCTTACAATCTACTGATAAACAATATTAAATATGATGACAATATTGACTTGATTTTTGTACCATCCAGCGAAGGTTCTTCATTTTTACCATTTTTCTGGCCATGACCTCTTCAGTATTCTATCCTGCATTGGTGGCTGATATAATTCACTGATAATTTAGCTGCGGTGCATTGAATTACGAATGTTGGCCTTGTTGGCATGGAGTAATATGAGATCTTTTACGATTGGAGGTCCTACGTAATTGTGGATAGTTGCATTGCTCACATACCAAGGGGCGTTAGCTATCATACGCAATGTTTTTGATTAGAAGGTCTGCAAAATGTTTGTGTTTGAAGGCTTGCTACAGCCCCAGAGTTCTACGCCGTAAGTCCATATTGGTTTTAGTATGACTTTGTAAAGCAGTATTTTGTTCTCCAATGATAGTTGTGGCTTTATGCCAAGTAACTAATTCTTCTTTCTTCTTCTTCTTCCTACTTTATAAATAAGCTTAATGCCTATTTTACTTCGGTTTTTAGGCTCAATTGACGTTGTCTGACCATCTTTTCCTCGGTCGTCCCAATGATCTTCTTCCATTTAGCGATTTGTCTCTTGCTATTCGTACTATTCTATTTTCTGTCATTCTTTCGATGTGTTGATTCCATTCCACTTTTCTTCTTTTGGTCCACGCGTTTATTTCCTCTATACCACATCTCGCTCGTATTTCCTCACTTCTTACTCTGTCTCTTATTAGAGTTTGGTTTGTTATTTTTCGTAAGACTTTCATTTCTGTTGTTTCCAGTGTGTTTTCGCCGTATCTGCTCTTGTTTCCGCTGTGTACGTCATTATCGGTCTTATTGTTGATTTATATATCCTGGTTTTCGTTTCCGTTGTGTGGTATTTGTTTTTCCAGATTGTGTTGTTGAGACATCCTGCTGCTCTGTTTGCCATGTTCACTTGTTTTTGTACTTCTTCTTCTACTTTTCCGTAGCTTGACAGTTTTATTCCCAAGTATTCAGTTCTAAGTAACTAATTCATATGTTTTAATTTTATATTGAGCTAGTTTTTTTGGCGTTAATGTGTTGCTTCCAGGTGAGCTTTCGGTCCAAATGCAACCCAAGATATTTCACTACGTTGTTTAGACTAACTTGTGGACAGGTGCGTCTTGTTGTTGTGAATGTGATTTGGGCTGATTTTTTGTTGTTGACCTAAATTTTCCATTTTTGTCAACCAATTATCCAATGTATGCAAGTAACTTTGCAGCTTTTCAGGTAGTATATCTGGGTCTTTGTTTGAAACTAAAACGGCTGTATCATCAGCAAAAGTCGCCACTGTGACGTCATCTGTAATGCAGTAAAGATTAGATACAGGAAGGACCAAAGACACGTCCCTGAGAAACTCCGGATTGGATTAAGTGATAGATTGAGAAATCATTATTGATTAGCTTAAGCTGTAAGCATGATAAGTGCTTTCATGGGTAGATGTTATAGGATTCTCCCATCGATTAAATCGTATCCTGGGGGTTTGTGAGAGTTGGTACTTATTATTATTCTACGAACCTCACCATCTATGTTCTGACCTAAATTTGGAGTAAATATATTTTTTAAATATTCTGCAGACATTAAGCTTTTTCATTGTCCGTCTACGCCCATATTCTATCAGGTTTTCTTATTAGAGGAACTGGTAGTGTCGGTTTCGTAAATTTTTTAGTTGCTCTCTATATATAGTGGTTATATGGAGAGAAATTTTTAATATAGAAATTGAAGGTGTCATTACGAGTTGAGCCTGGACCTTCCCCAGACTATTGCGCCAGTCTTTTCTGTTCATTGCCAACCAATGTCATTTCCCTTCAACATCCCTTCATCCCTTCATCTCAGTCTTGGTCTACATCTACTCCTATTTCTTACTGGTGCCGCTAATGGGGTTCGTCTGGGTGAGTAATTTTCATTTGATCTTCACACATGTCCATCCCATCTACCTACCTATTTTTATTATAGATATTACATCTCTACCAATACCTATTTCTTTATACTTTTCGTACAACTCTGCGTAGTATCTTCCTTTCGAAGACCAGCAGATGATTTGCGTCTGCAAATTTTGGAGATGGTCCATCTTTCTAACACATATGTCGACACTGGTAGGATGATTGTTCTGTATATTCTTCCAACAGTATGCTATGCCAAATTAAAAAAACATTGAAATTGTTTCATTATTAACGGGGACATTGCAAATTTTTCTGACGATGCCGATTTGAAGTCATGAGTTTTTAACTTTTGAACGCTTGGATCTACTTCCCACACCACTTTTCAGGCAATAGGTTTTGATTCAAGGTCGCCACGAAAATTATTATTTTTCAAAAATATTTTAGAATTTCACTTTATATATAAATGGCATTGTTAAGTAGTAGTATGGATCGATATACTCACGCAGTTTTTAAATGTTAATATTGATAAATACCCATATTATGAAGTTTTCGTCATCTTGGTAAAAAATGGTCCTACAAAGACTTTTAATGTGTGAAAAACTGCCAGGAACACGAATTTCGAAACGCCATTTTAAAAATTTTAATCCCCGTAACGGTATTAAAAAAACAAGTTATAATCAAATTAAAACGATTTTCAAACGCTTTTTTCAAGGGGAGTTGAATTGAAATTTTGATTTCTAAATGTATTTGTCGAAAATATACATAAATTTATAAAAGCGTATAATATCGGCAACAACAGCGTTTTTGCAATTGAAAAAAATAGACAAATATTTAATAAACAAATTAAATATTTCCTAAACTATTGAAAAAATGAAATATAAATAGTGCTGATTTATAATGCAAATAATATTTTTTTTGGAAATTAGTTTGTTAAGCTTTATTTATAATTATATAAATAAATTAATTTAGTCAAATTTAATTTAGCAAGTCATAATGAAAGCTTTCCCCTTCAACTTTGCAAAAAATCGAAAAACGTTCATAAAAACAAATTGCTGCAGCAGTTGAAAAAGTAAATTTAGTGCAAAAATGACCCATTTTTCATTATTTCAACAATGATCCCGTTATATAAACCATATTTTTATACTTCCAACCAATCTGTACCGAATTAATTTTGATTTTATTTATAAGGGAATTAAAAACCAACTTGTAAGACAGGTAATACTGGTATCATCAGCAAAAAGAAAAATTTTTTCATTGATTTTTAAGTTATGTATGTTATTTATAAAGATAAGGAAAAGTAGAGGACCCGGTACTGAACCTTGTGGTATTCCACATACAATGCTTTTGTGACTAGAGTCAGTATCATTTGCTCTAACTAGTTATTTCCTATTCCTCAAGTAATATTGGAAGCAATTCAAAGAAATCCCTCGAATTCCGTAGAAATTTAGATTTTTTATCAAAATGTAGTGATTTACATAGTCAAAAGCGTTGGCATAGTCACAAAAAACAGTGGCAGTATAAAGATTGTTGTTTAGTGCTTGATATACCTCATGTAGTACAGAAACCATAGCATCGCTGGTACATTTGTTGATAAAAAGCCGAATTGACTTTGTGATAAAATGTTGTTTTCAACGAGAAAGGACATAAGTCGAACTTTTATGTCTCGCAATCATTTTGGATAGGGCCGGTAGTTCATTACGCTGACGACACCGCAATAATCACAGATAACGAACATGATATGCAGTTGATACTAAATAAAATAAACACCACAGGAAAAACATATGGCCTGAAGATAAATGCTGGAAAAACAAAATGCATGACAATAAGACAGGGCGCATTTTTCAGAGTACAACTGCACGTAGATAATGCTCCAATCGAGCAAGTGAAAACATTCAAATACTTGGGAATGATGGTGAATGACCAATGGGATCCTCAACAAGAAATAAAATGCCGTACCGAACAAGCAAGACAAGCTTTTCTTAAATTTAAACCGCTACTTTGTAACCGCAATCTTTCCTTCAATCTCCGTTACAGAATGGTTAAGTGCTATGTATGGTCCATATTGTTATACGGCATGGAGACATGGACGTTGAAAATATCTTCCATTAACAAGTTGGAAGCCTTCGAAATGTGGACCTTGCGAAGAATGTTCCGCATACCATGGACAGATAGGGTGAGAAACGAGGAAGTCCTAAGAAGAGCAAATACTGAGAGAGAATTGCTCAGCTTGATCAAGGCACGAAAGATTGGATACCTGGGCCACATCCTGAGAGGGGAAAAATACGCAATCCCTCAACTAATTATCCAAGGAAAGATTGAGGGCAAGAGAGGAGTAGGTCGTAAACAAATGTCGTGGCTGCGAAATATAAAGAACTGGACAGGCGTAACTAACACTGGCGAACTTTTGCATGCCGCAAAAGACAGACGTCTGACCTTAAGATAATTCGCCAACGCACTATAGGTGCACGGCACCATAAGAAGAAGAAGGGCCGGTAGTAAGGCAATAGGTCTATAGTTGCAGACATTAGATTTTTCATCACCCTTATGAAGAGGAATAATAATGACTGTCTTTAGGCACTCTGGAAATATACTCATTTCAAAGGAATCGTTAATTAGTGAGACCAGGACTTCCATTCCAATACATTATTTGGGAGACTTAAGAAATTTTTTTATGAATAGTCCATCCGTACTACAGGAAGATTTACTTTTGATATTTTTTCTGTCAATGCCAATTCTAATTTCAATATTTTGTTTTTATTATTTAAACAAATTATATATAAAATTTTATTTAGAAGGTCTAAAAAGAAACCTTTTTTTAACCTTTCAAAAAAAAAATAGTAAAAACTTATGTGGGGGCGATTTTTTTGATGGGTCTAAAAAAACTAATTTTTTGGTAATGTTGACGTTCTAAATGTTTAAATAATGATGATCCTGATTTAAAACCTATACAAAATGCTTTACGTGTATTTAAGTTCTGTTTGACTGAGCTATGTTTCTTGTTTTTTTTTGTTATAGCAAAAATAGACAGTTATTGAATTACCTTACTTTATTTGCGTAACATATTTGTCAAAAAAGTTATAGCTGCTCAAATAGTGTGCGCTAATTTTTGTGGTCCACGCATTATTCGAATCCTTCAACTAGATGACAGCTGATACCAAATGCATCACTGTTGCATATATTGTTATTTTAATAAATAGCAGACATTGCAATGATTCTTTACACTCATACTGTTATAATGGTGTTTTAAAATTACATAAAACGATAACAAAACCGAAGGTTACACCGGAGACAGTGTGCCACTAGTATTCTATAAATAGTGGCCATAGCATCGTAGAAAACAATAGAAGGAGTGCTTTGATTTTTCTGCTGAATGTACAAAAACCGCATTTCTTGTTTGTGCACTCGATACTATGGCGCCTACGTACCCTATAATTTCAGAGTTTGATTGTTTTATCAGATTTTACTTATCGCAGGTTGGAGTATCCTGCCTTATTAAGCCGTTGTTGAATAGTCTTTCTTTTCGTTTCATTAATTTTTAGGCCACTATTTTGTACCGCTCTTTCCATCGAATTAAATGCTTCTCTCGTATCTCTTTTGCCTTTGGCAATGATATCGATATCATCTGCAACTGCTAGTATTTGTACGCTTTTTGTTGTTCTTCTATACTCTAGTAGTGTTGGCTTCTGACTACCATACTTATTTCTAATGTGATGTTAAGATAAACAGAATAAAATGTATTGTCTTGTCTTGGGCATTTTTTAACTTAACGAAGATTGATCTATTATGGACTTCTGCCACCAGAAACTGCACAGGTATCCTCCAATTATTTGTTCTGTCCATGGTCTGAGTTGTACATAAATCGTGACCTAAAAACCAGAGGGTTCTAAGTCACATATCAAACATTTTACAGGAGAGCAAATTTAAAGTTTATAACATCACGATATCACAGTGGGTATATTGAACTTCCTTGAAATAAATTTTGCAAAATAAATTTTAGACAATTCTTTACATGGCTTATTAAAAATGTTAATGATAAAGTTGATTGTTTCAATTAAGCAAATCAAAATAACGTAAAAATGTACTTAGAACCTTGTGGCACTATAGATGGAACCTTCAGGTTCTGTATGAATAAAATAGTTAAAAAAGTTAATAATAAAAAAATATTTAACCAGACTAGTTGGCTTAAAACACTATTGATAAAAAAACAAAACAAACTACAATCTACTTTTTCCATAACTACTTTAGATTATTGCTAAGATGTACTTTGAACGTTGTGGCACTGCACATACCACCTTCTGGTTCTCAACATTTACAAATTCTTTCAAAAATTTAACAGAAAAAAAATTTAACCTTCATCTTAAAACTTTAAACAGAAACGATAACAAACTGTGATTTACTTTTCCTTGTTAAACTCAAATCAATGCTGCCAATTGTTAAATCAATTCTGCCATACATTGCCTGTATTCGAGAGGCATATAGGGAAAGGAAAACTGAATACTTTCAATTTTATTATCTGTGAAGGATTTATTTTGATCTTTCCTACAAGTATTGTAGGTACTCTTCCAAGTTTCGTCCTGTTTTCTTCGTAATTTTGGCTTAGACAAACTCGGAATTGTGTGAATTTATTTTATATTCCACCAGCAGCGGTTCACCATGGGTGTATCTTAGTTGACAAACTTTTGAATATGAAACTTTACTGTAGTGATACAGTTCTGCGATTTTTTTTTTAAATCCTTGAAATATTTTGACTACTTTTTTATAAGAATAAACGAATGTCTCCTATCTACTTTTTCAACAACTTCTAAAACAAAATGGGTGGCCATACGTATTGTACACGCAAATACTTTTTTCAATTCGAGATTGAAGGTTGTCGATTTCCTGGATTAAAAGAGTTTACAGTAAGGAATATTTTATTGTTATCGTCTTTAATTTTTATATATCTCTGTAGAAAGTCGGCGATCGCAATAGATATATGTGAATTCCTATTTTGAGGAACACAGCTGTCACTCCAGCATATGATTTCTTCAAGTTCTGCATGGTGAGATACCAACATCTGCAAAATTTGTAGAAATACGCTGGTAATATCATTACCAGACCTTTCGCACATTGTTTCTGTGACCTGTGAGGTTAGAAACATTTATTTTGAAAATCAAATTATACAGTAACCCAACTTTTGTTACATTTTTCCTTATCGGCTGCACGTTCTTTTTTTTTGTTTTTAATGTGCAATTTAAACATTTGTCCATTATCTGTATTTGATCTGTTCTCCTTCTCTGCCAGTTTGTATTCTTCGCACCTTTCACATCTGTCGGTCTTTGGCTGGAGGAACTCGAAATTAAACTTAAAATTAAATATATATCTATATAAAGATACCTTTTGCGGTGTTATTTCTTGGTCCTGATAGATACTTTTTTCAATACATCTCGTACTTTTGTAAATTAAGAGTGGAGTCTATGTAGCTCTTCTTTGAGTTTACTCCGCAATGATGCGATTCGACGTGAAAAAAGTATTGAATGTGACGTCTAATAATATCTTTATCCTATTTTGATATTTTCTCCTTAGTATACTATCCCCGTATGGACTTGGCCGGAGTTCCATCTGTCTTTAAATGAACATTGTATACTGGTTTTTACCTAATGCACAGTGTTGTCAGAAAAAACGTTTTACTTACCTAGTGGTGTCTTTCTCAAAAAAATATTCAAAGGAAAAAAATCTTTTGCAATTCATCTTAGCAGATTTTCTACGCTTTACTAAAATGCGTTTTGTGTTGTTCAATAGGTAATGGTACTTTTCATTTTGATCTAGAGAATAGTAAGAGTTCTTTTATCATTTCTCACATCATTTTTAAGCTTGTTTATGTACTAGTACCTGCAATTGTTTTCACAATACTATTTTTCATTAATCTGTTTGACAGAGCAAGACATTTTCTGGTATTTAGATGCGCTTCTCCTCGTTGATATTGTTCTTTTCTCATGTTTTTTTTTTAAACTGTAGGATTTCTTTTTTGTTTTCTTGTTAACTTCTTTTCTTCTTTTTGGTATGTATTCTGAGCCACTGTTTTCGAGATCACTAAACTCTATATTTATATCTGAATCCATGAGTCAAAATTTTAATAGACTCAAGTATATTTCGGACACAGTTATTGTTGTGTCAAACTTTCAAACATTATATATTGAAGGTAGAGGAAGAATGACACACTTTTTAAACAAGGATTTGCAGCTGGCGCGACATTCTGCTTTTGAAAAGTGAAAATTTTATATGCGTAGGACGGGTTTCCCCAAAGAATTATGCAATATGTCAGGATACTATGAACCATTCCAAAATAAACTAACCTAAGAATATCTTGACTCACAGAAGTAGCCAATCTGCGCATGGCAAAAATCTGTGAGGCCAGCTTTTTACACAATCCTTCAATATGGTGCCACCAATTCAACCTTGTATCCGTAGTAACACCTAGTAACTTTACTGGTTCAGATGGTTTAACCCATCTATCGGAACTAAATACTATTATCTGGGTTTTCTGCTCATTTAACTTAAATTTCTACAGTTAAACTAGGATTTAGATTTTTCTAATATTTCCTGACTGTAATCAGTTTTACCTCTACATAATAAGCTTTTGCCCTAAGAATAGCAGAACTCCTTGATCAAAACAAAACTGATCCTTGTTGTACTCCGGTTGAAACTGGTGGAGGATTAAATTCTAGATTATTAAATGCAACAATCTGTGTTCTGCCTATAAGATATGGTTTTAAAAGGTCGTGTATGGGACTCCTTATTCCATAGTACTCCAATTTTATCAATAGTGTTTAAATATCCAGACAATCAAAAGTTTTTGTAAGGTTAATTAATCCATTAATCCATTCGTAGGTTCACCTTCATCAAGACGGATAATGCATCAAATTGAGAGATAGATATTATTGATTTGTTATACAAATAATTTGTTATATGTACTATGAAGTTGTTGTCGGTGCTATGTTAATAGGTCTGTAAATTGTCTGGAGCATTTTTATTTCCTTTTTTATGAAGTGGAATTACTTTTGATATTTTGAATACATCAGGCCAGTAACCCTCGTTAATACATTTGTTAAATATTATTGTGAGTGGTTCAATAATTATATCTAGAGATGCCTTAATAATTTTACTGTTAAAACCATAATAGTCAACACATGACGAATTTTTTAATTTGTGTATGCATTCTTTCACATCAGATGCTACTGTAAAGAACAAACTCAACCTTTTAGGCAGCCTGTTAAGATAAGTATGTAGTTTATGTCATGCTCAGAGTTTCCTGTTGATTTCGATATAATATCTGCTATATTCGACAAGTATTGGATAATCTCTTCTGGTGTTAAGTTTAGATTGGACGTAATATTCTCCTCATAGGTTTCTTTTTTAACAATACTCCATATTGTCTTAGTGTTGTTAGTAGATTTGTTTATTATGTTAACACAAGCAGTACGTTTTTCAGCTTTTATTGCTTGCCTGTATTTCTTTCGTATTGACAATATTTAATCCAATTGTCAGTAGTATGTCTTTTCCTATAAGTTGCTTTACAATCGTAGAGTTGTTTTCTTAAATTTTAAAGTTTGCGATTATACCAATGAATAGCACGTTTTCTGTTGTTATTCACGTTCTTTAAAGAGATTTGTTAGTGTAAAGATCCATCCAGTAACCATTCACTCTCTTTCTCATCTGGGCTTGGAACCGACAATGATTGAATTCACGTCGCTTTTCTAAACAGCACATATTTTTTATATGTCATTTCAATTTTTTTATTTCTCGAAATTCTCTGTTCATTTTAGTCTTGTGTTGTTTTTTTAAATAACAAAACAATTTAATTTTCTATTTATAAATACAAAAATACTTGAATAGCAGTGCAATTTTTTGTATTTGTGTATATATAATCGTTGCGGAACGATTTTAAGGTTGCATTGTTTGGTAAACGCTCCGGAACTAAACAGATGTCTGTATTTTCATTGTACGGAATGCGGTCCACTACATATTTTACAGATTTAAATGCTCGCCGACCATTTTGTCATCTGATTCAAGTAACTACAATACAAATAATCTACGTCCACTCTTTTCTGCGCGAGAAACGTTCACTTTTGTTAGTGACAGGTAGTTCCGGACGGCGATATTAAATAATTTACAATATTAATATGTAATAGATGTGACTTTTGTTCAGCTGGGAAATTGCATAATCATGTCCGGGTCCAAATTTGAACATGCATTATTTGTAGAAATAACTCAAATCGTAATTTGCGCTCGTGTGTAGGTTAAATTTAATATTCACAGAGATATTTTGTTCTGTAAATAGTTTTTGTTTTGAAATATGTTTTATATTATAAACGAAAGGTGGTTGCTTATAGCATTTTTTCAAATATTTATTGTGAATAAACCACATATTTATTTTTATTTAATAAATATCAATGATAAGTTATTTGTTTTTTCTCATCCAAATTATTACTAAAAAACTTAAGACTAAGGGCAAGGTCAAATTTATCTGCAAAAACAAGCTTAATATTTAATTAGGCTTAGTAATTAGAATTCTAACCTCTGTTTTATCCCATTTATCATTACCTTCTGTCCTTGACCTAGTCTATAGTGTATTTGTATGAACGAGAGAGTAATTAGCATAATTTTAACTGGTACCTCCGACCACTCCATGGGTGTGCTCAAGATTAATTGAAAAATTACTTTGAATAATTGTAAAAAATAAATGAATTATTTCAGTGTTATAAAGTGTTATGTATGTAAACAAAAGTGACCTCTTTTATCACACACTATATTAGAACTGACTGGCCTACATTAAAAAGGGTTTTAAAAAATTCACATTTTTTTTTAATTTTTAAAAATTACAAAAGAGAAAAAGAGTTTTTAAAACCGTCTAAGGTATGTTAAATAGATGAATAAAAATATTAATATAAAACTTACAGCTACTTGTTACAAATCCAAATCAGATTCAGAAGATGAACTTTCAGAACCAAGATTTATAATAACTGGCTCGATCATTTTATCAGTAATATTGTCCAGCTTCCACATTTTTTCCTCTTCTTTAATAGTGTGATTTACTGCCTTTTCCCAGTTTTCAGGTTTTACATTATTTACGGCCTCCAAAAACAACTGTTTAACATCATGAATTTTAAAAGTGGTATTTTTTCTTGAAACTTCACTCTTTATCTGTGCCCATACCAGTTCAATCGGGTTTAATTCACAATGATATGGTGGGGATCTAAGTACTGTCATTCCACGATTTTTGGCAATTTCATCAATTTCGTATTTTTTAAATTTTTCTTTATGAAGGGCACACAACGAATAAAGTTCCTTTCTTATAGATCCGGGATGGTACGTAATATTTTTTGAACTCAGCCAATTGTGCAAGTCTTTTTTTAACCACTTGGTTGTGGGCAGTCCTTCTATAAGTCTGGAGTGATAACTTGCATTATCCATTACTATTACACAGTTCTTAGGAAGAAGATCTATCATTTGTTCGAACCATTCTTGAAAGACATCAGCGTTCATGTCTTCATGGTAGTCACCGGTACGAGTTGATTCAAAAGTTAATAAACCACCTTCAACAAAACCGTCTGAACTGCCAATGTGTACTATTATCAGCCTGCGTCCCTTTCCTGATGGTGGGTTTAAACCAGTAGATAAGTTATTTACAAAAGGGTGCCTTTGACTTGTAACAGTTTCATCCTGCCAAAATTTATTTGGTGTATGACCCTCGTTGATCCATGTTTCATCAAGATAAAATATTTTTCTTTTTTGGTTTCTCATTTCCTTTATGGTTCTTAGAAAATGTCTTCTCCATATGACAATATCGCTTCTTTCTAATAAAATAGACCTTCTGGGATTCTTTTTCCAGCGGAAGCCTATTTCTTTTAAAAGTTTCCATAACGTACTTCGACTCATTTCTGGGTAATCCTTATCATCTCGAACTGAGACAAGAACTTTATCCAATGTTGGAAATTCTTGTCTAAAGAAGAATTCATGCACTTTCATAAAATAATCATCTTACATTTCTTGCAAATTCATTAGTACCTGTTAACCTCCATCACTCCGACACTGGCAACCTTATTTAGGGATTAGTAATCCTCACAACTATTGTATTCTATTCTGCTCCAACCTTTATACCTGGTGGTCATAGTCAATTTAAAATTGTTTTCCTATATACTTCTGTAAACTTGTTGACAAATATCTGTTTTTCATTGAGTCACCCGTATCAACAGTTTAGGGATTTGCATACATAATTTATTGTTTTATTACTCTCTCATACATAAAAATACACTATAGTTTGTTTTAAAAAACAATGTATTGATGGGTTGTAACCTCGGAAACCTTTTTTGGATGGTGCTAGAAAGATCACCAATGGAGACACTGCGGACGGCAGCTAGATGTTGGGTGGAGAGCGAGTCGGCGGTTCAAAACTATCTTTTGGAACCGGGAATGGATCCAGTAGAAGAAATAATAAAGATAAGACAAGATAAGATAGATTAGAAATTACAGAGAAATAGATAACAAGAGAGATAGGTAAAATTACTAAAGATAAGAGAAGATAAGAAAAAGGGCGCCACTTAACTTATTGCTTTTTGCTTTTACTATTTTATCCATATTAGACTTGGTGAGTGTCCACGTCTGTGAACCATACGTGAGTATAGGGAGGATACTTCCTCTTTAAGTGCCGTCTCCCGATCGGAGGTTGGATATCATCATCACTATCTTTACTCTATCTACTGCTGCTCTGAAGAGTTTGATAGAACTGCATTTAAACCAGTCCCTTAAATTCTTCAACCATGACACTCTCCTTCTTCCTATACTTCTTCCTCCTCATATCTTTCCCTGTATTATCAGCCTTAGCAGTTCATATCGTTATCCCCTCATTACGTGTCCCAGATATTGTAACTATCCTATAACCTGACATCATTCCATACGAAGAAAGAAGATTAAAAAAAACCACTAACGAGGTAGGAAACGAATATATAGTGAGAGTAATTAAATCACAACGCTTGGAATGGACAAGACACATCGTAAAAAGACCGACATGGCCGAAGAACGAAGGAATAAAGAGAAACTAAGAACAAGATGGTGAATGACATGGAAAACGACATAGAAATCAGGAAAATAAGACAATGGAAATAGCAGTTCAGACATAAGAAAGGGATGAAGACAATAATGAACAAAATAAGCCTGGATATATAATCTGGTAATCTAAAAATTTTTCCAGATATCTTTGAGATAAAAATATTTAGTAATATTCCATGTTTCCGTTAAAATTATATCCAGTTTACGAGTTCTTAATTTTTTTATAAACATACGAAGAATTTTGCATACATTTATTACATTTTGTATTAGCTACTGTACATTTTTGGCTACGTTTTGTAGTACGCTTATAGAAAAATAACTTAACCAACAATCATTTAAACTTTGATTACAACCTACATAAACATAATTACTATTTTAATGGGAATAAGCCACAATTACAGATCAAAGTACGTTTATTCACGTTTCATTTTCCACTTCGTAAATTGTTCTCAAAATACAAACATTCTACATAGATCCAGTTTGTCCATGATTCGCGAGGTTTGTATTTTGCGAAAGATTTCCGAAGTGGAAATTGAAACGTCAATAAACGTACTTTAACCTTTAATTGTGGCTCATTCCCATTTAAATAGTAATTACTTTAACATGTCACAAGAAAATAGCCTCAGAACAATACTACATAAACATTTACGACTTATATATATTTTAATAAATTACCGCACAATTGCAGTTATATTCAATTTTAAAAATGCATCCATCTGCTAGGACAGCTGTGTTAAAAAACTATTTGATTTACTTAATACCTAACACCTTTTTATGCGTAATGTAACAGATGTACTCACACACGAACATTTTTTTTACTATTTTAGTAGGGATACCCAGCTTAGGGAAGATTCAAACGTACGTTTTTGCTAAAAATTATAGTTATTTGAACAAAGTATAAAGCTATCAATAATGGGAGAAGGCTGACAGTTTATTTAACAATTTAAGATATTTACCTACGTAGTGTTTACACCTGGTGGGATATATACAAGGAAAAGTTACGTTAGTGCCATCCCAATTAATAGAGTCAGAGCCGCTGGATATAGATTGTAAACTAACTACACGGCATTAACACTATATGGAAGAAGTATATTGAAAAATAGTGTAAGAATTGTTTATCAACATACTATCTTCGCAGGAAACATTTTAAATAGAAGAGAAGTCATACTAAGAGGAAGTGGCAAGATCCATTCAAAGAAAAAAAGATAATAAAGCTCCAGGTCATGGTAAAATACATGGGGAAATACTAAAACTATCAGAAGAAAACTAGCATTCCTATTTTTCATACGACTTACGTTATTTACAAGATTATCTATAATTTGATTACATCGTTTGACGCTTTGCTTAAAATTTAATGTTAAGAGGACTCTTTAAAATTTTAAAAATAAAACCTCTGACTCAATTTGGTGAGACAGAGTAGTAACTCTAAACCAGTTTTGAATAATTGCTTCTATCAGTTCTCTCTTGTTACTTGTGTTTTAGAGTGACACTAACACTTGACCATAGTCTTGACCATAAATTTTCTATTGGATGTAGATCAGGACTACTTCCAGGCGAAGACGGGGCAGTAATTTTATGGTTTCTCAACCATTCATAAAAGTCTTGGCCGTATGACATAGCGCTCCATCCTACTGGAAGATGCATTGTTGAGCATCGTTTCAAGAAAATAGTTTGAAGGCAGTTTGACTTACACTATTTCTTTCTAAAATATTTTAATATTGTTCTGAAATTATAGTCAAATATTTATATATAAATTCTTGCAGTATTTCTTTCTGATATTTGTTTATTATTATTCTGAAGGTATGGCAAAATATTTATCTACAAGTATTTTGCAGTATTTCTTTCTAATATTTGCATTAATATTGCTTCCTGTTATGTTAAGTTAAGTAATGTTAAACATCCAACTCCGTGGTCATCCAAGCCCATACCATCACACTCACAGGGTGTTTCATAGTGACCGTAGTAAACTAGGGCAAAGGTCTTCTCCGATTGACGGCGAACAAATTTCACTTCATCATTCCTAAAGATCGAGATTCTAGTTTCATCACTCCAAATTACATTACTCCACTGTTTTCTGACCACTTTTTGTGTCAAAGCCCAATTAATGCGTTTTTTCTTTCTCTACAGGTTCTTGCTCATAATCTATTTTAACACAACTTTCTTCCCGAGTAAAAAAAAATCAAGGACTATACAAAATCCGTTATGAAGACTGCGATAAATCGTACAGTGGACAGACCAATCAAACAATATAGGTTCGACGACAAGAACATTGAAAAATCAAACTTGTAAAACCACAAAAATGGATATTCAGCGCAGCTGGATTCCCAGTATGCGATCATCAGTTAGCCCAAGACTCCAGAACAGATCAGAGGTAATGTAAGTCGATAAAACCTCACCAGCTACAGGGGGTCATGTAAGATGCCCCCATTTTCAGTTTTTAATAATCAACAAGTTAAGTCTATTGCATTTACCTTGATAAATACCATGAGGATTTTATTTTAATACGGATGTCCTTCCAATGTTTTTTATGTGGCCATACAATGTTTTTAACAACTTTTTATTAAACTGATGATGGGATGATTTAATTCCGAAAAGATCTTCTTAAAATAAAAATTTAAGCTTGTAATAAGCATTTTTTATACCTTAATAAACACGAACACCACGTGCTTTGTATTCAACAGGTATACTAGCCACTCCTGGATATCTCCACTTCATGGTTTGTTCCAGTTTCACTTTTAATTATAAAAATGTTCCTTTTGTATATATAAATTAAATCTTATATATATATTGTATAAAGATATATATATACATATAATATTATAAGTATATATAATAAAATATTTATTAATATTATTATTTATGTCATATGTTTTGTATTATTTATTAAATGTTCATATTTATATTAGTCTTTTGTATTTCAAAATAATAATCTCAATCAATCACTGTATGATTCAGAACTGTCAATTTTGAAATACATTTTTGTCATGTCCTCGGTAGTATAGTAGTCAATATCCCTGCCTGTCACGCGGGAGACCGGGGTTCGATTCCCAGTCGGGGAGGAGTTTTTTATTAATATTATTACGTGGTAAATGTATAATGGTAAAACATATATGCGTCAGTAGAAAAGTTATGTATATTATTGTCATTTTTAAATACTTATGAATATTGAATTTTAATTTGTATTGTATTATTATATTAATAACAAAATAATATTACAGGTCAAAAGTTGTTTATTAATTGTTAGTAAGTTGTTATTAATTCTGTTTCTCTTTCTGCTATGTCTTACCTATAGCATTACATATGTAATGATTGTGCAGATTGACTCCCAAATAAATTTGTAACGGCGAATGCGTGTATAGAAGTGTAACTTCCACCGGCAGTCCCACTGGACTGCCACACTAGTTTTTTATTTATAGTAATATTAAAAATACAATTAGTTAATGAGGCATTTCAAAATTGAAACCGTGCAAAAATGTTCCCGACTCTTGATACGCATTGGTAATTGTTGATGATACTGATGGTCGAGAACAACTTTCAGCAATCATTCCCAATGTTGGCGAATCATGAGGGTTTAAAATTTTTTGAGCATTATCGTTCTTATCGGACTTGGAGGGCCCCAAACGTACTACTGCATCATTAGCCGCGGACTCAATTTCGTTTAGGTTTTCCATTTTCGCACTAAATTTGCGCTTGCGGTTGCAACAACAATAAGCTGTCTTTAATAATTGCAAACAACTGTCAAACAACTGTAACCAGGGAGACGCAAATCCCACCGACGACTTAATTATTTTAATTTCTAACATCTAGACGACTTTGATAGTTGTCACAGTTAATTTCGAGTAAAAATAGAGTATGAATTGTACTATTTATGGTTGAAAATTGCTACGTTTGAAGAAAAAATAGTATACTGTATTCGGCAAAGAAGCTGCTTTTCTTGACTTGATCGGGCGCGTCAAGAAAAGTCATGCTTCTCCGCCTCATAAAGTAATATACTATTATTAAACAATAACTGGGCGTAAATGAAATCGAAACTACCTTAATAATTGAAACTACATTAATAAAGTATAAAAATGCAATATGAGCCCATTTTCAAAAGGTAAAAAGAAAAAAGAAAATGCTACAATTGTTATATATGTATATATATATATATATATATATATATATATATATATATATATATATATATATATATATATAGGTCAAGTGTTGGGAGAATCCAAATTCAAAGCGAATTTTCTTTGAGTGTAGAAATTTTTCTGTCTAGAAAAACGGAAGTAGCGCGACAGAGCTTTGTCTATAGAGAGTATTGAATTCGATGACTGAAGAAATTTGATTTGATTCGGCCGCACAAGCAAGTATAACAACATTTTCAAGGGATGTTTGTAGACGGTCAATGGTAAATATATTTCCAATCGAATTTGCGAAACAATTCCTTCCAGATCTAGGAAATATTGATCGAGTTACAATGTCTCTATATGCCATTTTGTTTTTCGTGTTTCCTAGGACCGATGTTCTCCGGTTATTTAATTTGTTTGCATTCACTGATGGAAATATTTACAGATTTGGAACCGCGAAGAGAACGACGGAGCGATGTCGAACGTAATTAGGAAGTAAAGAACAATTTTTATTGGAATAAGTTTTTACTTTTTCATAAATGAAAGTGTTTAAGATGAGTATTTATTTATATTGACCTTTCGTAAAAATCGTAACTCGAGCAGACTATGGAACTCTAACACTAGCAAGAACAACTACAAGTTGCTGAAAAAGTAATGGAGAGAATTATGCTAGGCGTTTCTTTATACTGTACTATAAACAATACAATAAAAATCGGTTGCCTGTAAAGTCGGTTTTACGGGCGAAGATTTTACGTGACAACGTCTTTTTCTCGGTAGAATATTTATTGATATGAATATTATTAAATTGCACAATAGGAACAAGGAATTGCCGCTATAAACTCAGTTTCTCAACTTTTGTGTCAATCTAACAATTAATCAATCAATCATAGTTTACGATAATGAAATATTAGTGTACAATTATTTACCTTTATTGTTGTAGTTGTTGTAAATGACGAATCTACTCACGAATTGAAGACAAATCTCACGATCTCACGATTAAGGTCTTACATCTTACGATTTTTAAATTTTTTTTAAATTTCAAGTGTTTCTAATAAAATGCATGGGAGGAAATCAGCTTTTTTTAGATTGTCACCTTGAAATATCCATAAATTGACTGTATTTTTGTATCAAAGTGGGCTACTCCAATTGACTCAATTAATAAAATAATATAAACAAAGCTTAAAAGGTTCTTTATGCTTTGAAAGTGGTTTATAAACAACTGAATTGTAATGTATATTTTACCGCCTTTAATAAATATGAAGTATAGACTAAATTTTGTGTAAAGAACAAACATTCAACAGACATAATAGTAAAAACATATTGATTTAAGTGTGAATTTGAGATAATGTGCTGACAAAATGTTAAATCCTAAGAAAACAAAATTATGTTTTTATGTATATTCATTATACTTAATACTCTTGGGTAAAATACCTCATATCATATATGTCTTTAGACACAGTTAATAATTTTCATTGAAGTTTAAACTATAAAGAATGTTTACAATCATTGCTCAATATTAAATGGATAAATCCATAGCAATATTATAAAAGAATATAGGTCCCTAGGTAATTTCCTAAAATTATATCTGATACTGGTGGTTCCCCCTAAAATAGGACCCTGTAAGCACTCCACATTTTCACTACAGACACAGCTGACGATACTTTCAACGATTTTCAACTTTAGCGATTCAACGCGCCTAATTCTCTAGTGCCGCGCGCAGCGGACCGATCATGTTTGAGTGGGAGAGAGACGCAAGGCATTCGCCGGTCCGGCGGGCCTCTCTCTCGTTCGGTGACTCACTGTAACAGACGTAAGCGGGCGTTACACTTTTTCTTAAATGACTCCGAGCCACAACCTAATTTAAGACGTTGTCACGTCAAAAACACTAAAATGGAATTTAGCAGGTCATGTAGCAAAAGCAGTTAATGACCGGTGGATGAAAAGAATTTTGAAATGGAAACGTAAAGGGAGTGACTACAAATTGAATTCAGATGGCGCAAAATCGAATTAATTGAAAAACATGCGAGATGCCAATGTTCAGCAGTGGACGTTGGGTTTTAGATGATGATGATGATGATGATGATGATGAAATAAGCCATCCCCGGGTTGTAAGATTTATTGCTTCTATAAATAGATAACCTAATACAGCTTAATTAGTAAACTATTACTTTGCAAATTCTTGATTTATCTCTATACATTTTATTGACCGATCAATCATAACATAATTAAAAAACCTAATTATTAATAATCGTCTGACATATAAACATTTTTCTAACTTCTTCCGAATGTGCTAACAGTAATGCATACCGTTTGTACATACACCATTCAATCAATTAGATATATCTGTGTGGCCATATTCGGTGCCAGATGCAATGTGGATTGAATAATCCTTCAAAATAAAATTAATGGTGTTAACCTCGAATATTGACATCCAAATAATTTGATTGTTGGACAGTGATTTGTTATTCGATTTGCAACAAGATAAAATTCCACAATCGCGTAATGGATGTGGGCGTGTCTATAATATACATAACGAAATGCAAGTTATTTCTGGAAAATAATACGACACCTACGGAGATGACAGTGATTTTTTGAATAAAGAAGTACTTCTGTTTATATCTTCGTCTTCTTCTTCAGATTATATCTGCTCAACAAAGGTTGGAGATCAACATAACTCTTAAAAAAAAGGCACCACTGTTTTTAAATGTTTATATATATAAAAAAAAACAGAAATGAGATGTTCAAAAACAAAGAGAAAAATGCAAATATCATTAAAATAAAAATAATGTTAAATATATCATAAATAACATGAAAATTGTCTTATTAACCTCTCTTCGCAATGTCTTTGCAATATTTTCTGGTCGATACAATTGAAACAATGAAACAGAAGAGGTAATGACTTGATGATGAGTGCGGCTATGTTTATAATATTAAATTTGTTATACTACAGTAGTATTACGTGTTACGAACAATCTAAGAGTTAGTATAGGCATATCTTGGTACAAAACAATTAAAATTTTTGGGCAGTTATGGCTAGAAAAATAAAAACGCTATCACATACTATTCGGACAGATACTGACTACTGTCCAGACATATAGAAATATTCGGACATATAGAAAATAGAAAAACAAAGTAAGGAAAAAAAGATAGATGACTCAATGGGCTGGCAGATACACTTTAAAGATATATGAAGATGTTCAGAAATATTTAATACCTCTACGGCAGTCAATCCATATTTTGCGCGATCGTCCGATACTTCTGCCGATTGGCGACTTGTTTCTTGCTATTTTGATGACACGGATCTCTCCCATTATGCTTATGTGGTTATTTCATTCCTTTTCTCTATATTGTGTCCATTCATTTATACACTGTTACATTTCTTCTAATGTCTTCACTTCTCTTTCGATCTCTCAGAGTATTTCTTGTAATTCTTCTCAATACTCCCATCTATGCCGTTTCCAGTAGTCTTTGTGTTGTGGCTGAGTCGGGTCTTGTTTCTGAGGCATATGTCAGTATTGGTCTTACACTAGCTTTATAAATTCTTGACTTCATCTCATTGTTAATGTGTCTGTTTCGCCATATAGTGTTATTAAGGCATCCTGCCATTCTATTTGCTTTTTGTACTTGATCTCTCACTTTGTTAAGATCTGTTTAAATTATTTTATTTCCATTTAATTTCCATTACTTGTTTAAAAAATAAATTAAGTAAAGCTATTAATCAGATCAACTGAATGTTGAACTCAGCACCAGCTTAATCTTGAATAAAACGGGGCTTCAGGATAAAAATGGATTCCCAATAGAAATAGAACTGGGACTCAAAACGGCTTAAAATACTATGGGATTTTAATTAGATGAAGAAAATACAAAGTCAAACATGCGAAGAAGCAAAAGATACATATATAAACAAACAAAAGGTATAAAAAAGATCTTACAATTCGACAGGGGTTTCAAAAAATACATAAAACTTTTCTTACATCTTGATGTGTTAATTACATCTGCTGTAACGATAAGACTACCAACGAGAATTGAAGTACTATTGTAAAAATAATACCTCAATCAACCATGGGAGCTTATCGTCTATACCTTGCCTAGCTCAGTATCTCAAGGGTGAGTTCGTCTTGTCTTAAACTAGGGATTGAACCTGAGTTCTCAGTTGATAGCAAATAAGACAAATTTTAACCAAACATATTTATTTAAATGAATAAAAAAACAATAATTAACCCTGCCAAAGCTTAACAGTTAATAAGTGTTACTTATTGCTTCGATGGGCTGCTTGTGTGTTCTAGCTGTTGGGTCCTCCAATTAGAAGTTGTGGCTTCTGGAGAGCTGCAGTCACACGTGGCTGTATGTCCTGATTAGTAAAATTGAATGTGGCCAATCAATTCGATCTGGTCAATTAAGTTGTTGATAAACCAATATTTCCAATAAATCCAATAAATTCAATGAATCCAATAAAATGTCCAATAAACCAATAAACTAAAAGATAAGGAACAACTTGCATTAGAAACACATCAAAAAGAAAGGTTTAACTTCCTTGCCATCTTACAAAATTACACTTAAACAAATAGCGTATGGCAAGGATAAAATGAAATATGAATGTTACTACTTAGTTAAATTCTGTTAAAGAGTCCTAATGTATATATCAGAAAAAAAAAATGTGCTTTCGAAAGAAAGTAAGGTTACAAATATTGGAAATGTGGTCAGAATTATAGAATAAATATCACAATGAAAGTACTTACCCCAAGAGAATTTGTAGACCATAAAAACGAGTCTTATAATAATTTTTGCCTTCTTTTATAAATTTCAAAAAGAGGCAAAAAATAATCCCACTACAGAAAAGTTGTTTTGACAGAAAGTGGGAGATTGAATGAAGTTAGCACAGATGTCATAGGATGTTGCTATAGATATCATGAAACTAGCTTGTCTGTCAACACGGAACAGAATAGTCTGCTGAACAAAAAGAGAGAGGGCGAATATTTATTCTACGGGATAGAAAGAGAGAGAAAATAAAGATAGAGGAAGAAAAGAAAAAACATAGGGCGCCAACTACTTTTATAAATAAAAAATAGTAAAAATTAAACTGAAGATAAAGAAATTAATAAATCAATAAAGAAATTAAAATGAAATAATTATTAAAATATAAATTAATAGAGATGTGACATTTATAACGTTACACTGCATAACGAAACATTTAATAAAACTGAAAAGGTATTCTTTTTTATAGAAAATATTTAATTAGATAAAAGTAACGTTACTTGGTGTTTTCAGTGTTGTCAGAATAGACAGAACTATAGAGTGGTCAAAAGGGGATATTTTTCGGTATTTCGATAAAAGCTGTGAAGGAATGATACAGAAATAAGCAGATTATAACGGCATTTTATGATAGTACTAAGGCTGTAAATTCTTTAAATGAATTATACTGATTTAACGGGAATTTTATTAGCACGGCGAAAAATTATTTCTTGTAAAAATACTTACAAAAATTTAAATTGTGTACTGAATATTTTTATAAAACGATCTCACGTCACAGGAAATGTTTCCACGAAGATGACGAATTTGGAATTTGTAGCTGAAGTTGTGTAATTTCGAAAAACATACTTGTGTGAGCAAAAAAATGAGCTTTAAAAGTTTTAATCATATGTGAACGCAATGTGAACGTTCAAATACAAAGTTTTTTAGGCATATTTCAAATGCCCCATATTTATAGGGAGCCTTATATGGAGCGCATTATTAACCATAAATATAAGCAATAAATAAAAAAACTAGGATCAGCCAAAGAAAAATTCCTGTCAGATATAGAATAAGGAATGAGAATACATTAAGAGAAACTGAAGTTCAGGATGTGGTAAGAAGCACGAATGTGGTAAGAAGCACGACGTCGCAAATGGAGAGATCATTTCGACATAATGGACCTAGGAAGAACCGCGAAATAGGCAAAAACACATAAAACCAATACAAAAAGACCAATGGAAAGACCACCAAGAGGTGTTATGATAGCTGGACGTTAACTTCACAAGAGCTGGGATGATAGAAAAAACAGGACCATGTTCTACAAGAAGAAGATCAGATAAGAAAAGAATATACAATGGGGAACACTATGTTATTCAGACGATTGTTTTACTGACAGGAGAGAATGAAGACGATATCCAAAGGCTCTTACACCATTTTATGATAAGAGGGAAAAATTCTGATAGCAATTGAGAGAACAAAATACATGACCACTTCCACATTTACGATAAAATCCACCGAATCTTAGCTAAGTTGGTTGTTTTAGATATTTCGTCAAACCCCTATCTTGAAAAATGTATTCTTTTGAATAAGGAAGTATTATAAAACAGTCTATCTCGTAAACTGTTATGTTCTTTCACGTCCTATAGAACCACAATGCATCCAATGCATTTTTATAGAATCGATCGGAAGTTTTTAAAAATAAAACGTGACTCGATATTTTAATAATAATATTTAAATTGCAATTTTGGGGGCGTTGTTGCTTTTGCGGCCGCCAAATCAGTAGAGATGTTATGTATGCATTAATAAAAAAAAATGAATGGGAAGTAGTTTATATATAAAACTGCAAACATTAAATATAAGTGATTAATTGAGATAAACTGCCCACATTAGTGATAAAATTTGAGAGTTGCATAATAAAAGTGTTTGTTGTCAAGGTTTGTAGGTCTATTGTTCAGCGGCGACTCGTGGGGCAATAATAAGGAAATTATACATTAAAATTATAATTGCAATTACAAAAATTTAAAAATCTCATTTTATATACACTGAATGGCAAAAAAAGTGGCCACCCTATAAATTTCTGAAAATAAAAATTCATTCGAAGTTTTATCCTCTGTTTCATATTGCGTCTCAATTTAAATATTTATTGCAATCATGTATGCTTGTTTTTGCCATTTTTAAGTTTATGTTGTTGTTTTTCTGTAGTCGCTGTTTACCTTCTAAGTTGGAAACATTTAATTAAACAGTAATTTAGCTTTTTAAACGTGGATTTCAACTAAGTGACTAGTCAAGATATGATGTTATTTACAGTAGATGTTGCTCGAAATATTGCATTTCTACAAGATGGAAAAAGTCAAGTTTATGTATCCGCAACTTGAGGTATTCCGAGAACTATAGTACGGAAAGCTTTCCATCGCTTTATAGAGACTGGTACATACTCACGTCGACCTGGTTCCGGTCGTAGAAGAGTTACCTTGCAAAGTGATGATCTTTTATTGTGATGAATCTTTAAGAAATCGCCATTCCACTGCAATTGCTGCAAGAAACCGTCTTCAGACAGTTCTAAATGTACATGTAAGTGAGAGAACGGTTAGAAGAAGCCTCAATGAAAGAGGACTAATGGCAAGAAGTCCAGCTATTGTTCCCAAATTACAACCCAGAAACTGAAAACAAACTGTCGACAAAATCAACTTTGGAGTGTACAGGATTGGAGCCCATTTGTTCTTACTGATGAATCTCGGTTCTGTTTGAAGTCTGACGATGGCCGAGAGAGGATATAGAGATGGAGAAACGAAAGATATGCCCAAGCTTGTATGCCCCAGAGGAGAAAGTTTGGCGGTGGTGGTGTCATGGTTTAAGCTGGAATCTCATTTGAAGCTCGAACTGAATTTATGTTCATCAATGGCCCTCTGAATATTCACAGGTATGCTTTATCGTATGGTTAGAAGTCAACTAGGCCATCCAGAAAGTCTTGCATTACTTCAAAACATGTTTCGCGAAGAATATGTACGTATTCCTCAAGTTTTTATTCAAAATTTGTTCTTTTCTTCTTCCAAAACGTAGGAAAACGGTTATTGATGTTTTAGGATATAATACCCGATATTTTGTTCAAGTTTACTCGTAATTTGTATTGTTTGTAATTCTACTATTCTACCACTGTGGTATTTGCATAGTCAAAACATCTTCAAACCTGGCAGTAAAATCTGTGTGAAGGGCAATTTCCTTCCTAGTTGTGGATCCACTGCAAGTCGAAATCGTCCGAATGGGGTTTACATAGACCACTTTGGAAATGAAACAATGCAACTGTCAATACAATAAAAACACGCAAGCTGAAATACTTTGGTCACACCATATCGCAATATAGAAGACATACATGGATGTGTGACAAAACGGAAACAGGAGTGGAACAAACACATTAGTAGAATGGCAGAGGATAGTACGAATAGTACGACATAAGTCACCAAATGGACGAAGAAGTATTGGCAGACCAAGAAAAAGATTTAAACAATTTAGGAGCCTAATATTGAAGAAGAAACATGCTTTAAATCCTACATACAAGAAAGAAGAAGAAAAAGGAGAAGAAGAAGAAGACACTATAGGGCAACCTGCAAAATATCTTTCGTTCACTTCTCACGTTAAGGTGCAATGTAAACGTGTTTCTTGTAGAAGAAAACATTATAAATTAAAACCTTATAATGATACGAAACTGTTGTGGATAAAACCGAATGCAGTAGCATATTTTAATATTCATCAATGGATGACGGTCATGGAACTAGACGAAGAAAAAAATTTCGATGTTAAAAAATTTCTCTACAAGACAGTTTTTCATTCTTTTAGTAATGCAAATTATTTATGACATCAACCGATAATTTTCAAATTTACCAAATATTGAAAACTGAGTTTGTCGATTTCTACGTAAAAATAACTTTCTTATGATTCGGTTCAGACATTAACAATGTCAGAGGGTTAGTGTATTGCTTAGAGAAATATTCTTCAAAGGGACTTGTGAAATCAAATAAAAACACATCGACACATCACAGAGACTAAAGGGTATTATATTATCCATCGCCACGCGGTTCGTAGTGTTATTTTCAACGTCTCAAAGAAAGCAGAGATGAGATTTGCAAGAACTGGAGACATCGAGAATCTGGAAAAAAATAGGCCGGTTCAAACAGGTCGAGAGTTCAAGATTCTTTGTTTTTGTGTACACTGTTAAATAAAGCAAACTCGATCCAGATATACTTTTGGTTATCGTTGGGAAACTTTTCTTGTGGCATGTTTGAATAAACTGAAAAGATTGTAATTAAATGTATACATATATATGTTTTGACGGTTCTTCTTGGTTTGCTAACTTTTATGCGACACTTTCTTAAACAATTTAGTAGTTGTGACAGTAATCTGTCATTTGTCATCCTCTGGTTATATTTTCTTGGTTTTTTTGCTTAACTCGAATACTAGGTACTTGATGGAGCCACCATACACACAGCCGAAATAATGGCATTACAATTTGCTACAATTACAATGTTGGCAAGGAAATGAAATACATACTGTGTAATATTTACAGACAGTAAAAGTGCAGTAGATGAAAGAGGTTTAACAAATAAATCCAAGCAATTAACCTATCTTGATAAATATCGATTTTAAAATTGTATTACGAGGTTTACAACCTTGGAGGAGAAGAAATTTGGCTTGGATCAAAGAACATTCCGGTATAAAGAGTAACATAACAGCAGATGGCTCGGCCAAAAAAACATTATTAAGTTAAGAAAATATAAACAACAATATTTTACCATCAGATATCAGATATACACTAATCTCAAAAAGTATCGTTTTATTTTTAAACCAGAAAAAAAGTAATTTTTTTTCTACAACAAGCAGCTCAAATCGTAATTTTAATTTGAGATGGACAATCGCAGCAATATGTTGGTGATGTTATGGGAATCCACCAATCCAACGGTTTAAGAGCTTTAAACAAGTATTGAGAAACTGGATGTTATACAAGAAAACTAGTTTCAGGGCATCCTAGGTGCATGAACCTCGCAGATGACGTTCATTTACTCTGCAGACTTTGCGTAAACGTCATGATACAGCTAGGCAACTGCTAAATGATCTTTCCACAGTTCGAATAAGTGTCAGTTCGGTTAGAAATAGAGTAACGGAATTTGGAATTAGAGCCAGAACGCCTTCTACTGCTTCACTGTTAACAAGGGCATACCCTATGGCACGTTTAATGTTCCCACGAGAACATGTCGATTGGAATATTAACGACTGGGCTAATATTGTTATTACCGATGAGTCAATATTTGCTCTTTGTGGTTTCAACACACGAAGAACAGATGATCGGTATATAAGAGAGGTTCCTGAAGAAAATGTCGTTCCTTTTGTTCCAATTATTGGAGATAATTTTGTTCTTATGCAAGATAACGCTTGCCCCACGTTGCTAGAATAACAATGCAATATCTTAGAGATGTTGATATTCAAGTTCTCGATTGGCCAGCAATTAGTTTAGACCTAAAACCTAGCATTTGAGCATGTCTGGGACTACCTAAAAAGACACATAAGAGCCCGTATTGTCGCACTAGAATACCTTGATCAACTGGGAAATGCTTTAGCGGAAAAATGGAAAAATTTGGATTTGCAGTATATACGGTCTCTGATAAGAAGCCTTCTTACAGAGAATGAGGTACGTCATTAGAGCCAGAGGTGCTAATACCAGATACCAAAATGTTAAATTTGTCTTTGAAATTCCTTATTTTATAGATTTTTATTTTTTATTTTTGTTGACTAATTGTTATTTTAGTTTTTTTGGCCTGTTAGTTTTTGATTTTTCATTGTACTGGCATAAACTACTGTTAAATATATTCCTACGTTTCATTCCCTGGCAGTTCCGAAAAAAATTAGAAGATATAGAAGAGTGTAGATATCCGTAGTAAAGGATTAAAATGGCAAGCAAATTATATGGAATCCATTAAACAATGTAACCCAAACTTCTTACAAAAAGATGGTTTTATTCAGAGTTCAATAGAATTTTTATAAAAACTATTAATAGAATAAGGTCAAACCAGTTGGTTGCTGTACGGAATAGCTGTGTTGAGATCCTTCTATACTATGCTCTCAGGTTAGCAAGCCAGGATATTCTACTTCTGGGACCCTTTTTGCTTTAATTTTACCCTGCAAAATGCCCCAAGTACTTACGGCCCTTCACGATGTTGACCAAATCCGCGGTTGTGTTCATCCTCCGTAGTTCTTCTTTATTGGTGACTTTGTCTGTCAATGGTATCTTCAGGATCCTTCTGTATAACAATAGCTCAAAAGCCTGAAGTTTTGATAGAGTTTGTGCCTTCAATGTCCACGTTTCTACTTCGTACAGAAGCACACGTAACATTTAAGGAGCCTTATTTTTGTTTCTAGGGTGAGATCATGTTGTCATTTCAGGTGTTAATGGTTCTAAAGTAATTTGATATTCCTATGTGTACAATTTCTTTAGAGATTATTCCATATATCCTTTTTAATGTGTTTCGGATATATTTGTCCATTTAGTTCTATGCTTTGACCTCTCAGAAAGCGTAATATTTCCTTTCGAGTATTTCGCTCCGGGGAAGTTTTTTATCTTATCTTTCACTAAGGAAGTTCTTATATAAGAATTTCCATAGCATCACTTTCTATGATAAATTACTACTTCTTGATGATATCCTTTTTTGGAATAGATATTGAATCAATTCTTTTGATGTTGTATTGCACCTACAGATTCAACAAAAATGGGAAACCAAACAGAAAGACACTGAAGAAGACTACGAAAGAGATTGCAAGACAGCTGGTTTTCGGAAATAAATAAAACTAAATAATACCCAGTAAACACTGGTCTAGACCTAACGTATGAAAAAGGTAAAGAAGATTTATATAATATCAAAAACCATTCCCATATCTCGTTAGAGTTGATCTAATTTTTACCAAGTAAAAAATTATTAAGATTTTTGTTTAATAAGAAGCTTTTGGTTCATCGACTGGACTAAACATTCGGACTACGTCGCAGGACGGAATTCTACGGGGAGTTCGTAAAGGAATTGGCCGAGTCAGTTCAAAGGTTGTGCTCGGACACGTGGTGGTTTACAGTAATTGAGTTTGTCGCGCCTAACATTTGCCGATCCCCAAGGGCCGAGATGAAGATTCGTTCGGAGTGGTAGATCTGCGTTATGGAAGGGGTCAATCTGATGGTTTTTACAATAAATATACACTGTTATATTATCTGGAAGTATTTCTTATGAATCTGGAAATCAAATAAGAAATTAAATAATTATTGGTAACATATCAGATATTCCTGGATTCTTCATTTTTTTCTTTTAAATCATACCATTTCTTGTTCTTATTATTGTAATTTCCTTCTACCTTATTCCCCTTCCTCTTATTTATTTTCATCTTCATATTTTCAGCTTTTTTCCTTGTTAGTCTGTCTATTTTTATGTGTCTGTACCAGCTATAATGTTTTTATTGGCCTCTCTAATTTTCAAAGCACTGAAAGAAGTGTTTTAGCTTTAATCATTCCTATCTCTTGGGTTATACTATGAAGTGGAATCATGGACGTTAAATCTAGACACAATTAGACGACTTAACGCCTTTGAAATGTGGACCTATAGAAGAATTATGAGGGTTTCCTGGGTAGATAGAGTTACGAACAATGAAGTATTGAGAAGAATAGGTAAAGAGAAGGAAGTTGAACTATCAATTAAAGAAAGAAAGCTACAGTATCTCGGACATGTGATGCGGGGCGAGAAGTATGGCATCCTGCGACTCATAATGCAAGGAAAGATAGATGGCAGAAGAAGCATCGGAAGAAGACGAATTTCATGGCTCAAGAACCTGAGAGAATGGTTTGGATGCAGCTCAAAATAACTATTTAGAGCTACTGCCTCAAAAATTAAAATAGCTATGATGATTGCCAACCTCCGTAGCGGAGATGGTACCTGAAAAAGAAGATCTCTTGGGTTTTTGTAAGATATTCCTCTCCTTTTATGTTTCTAGATTTTTTTCTAGTTTTCTTTTAAAACAGATTTATTATGTTGGTTTAAAATAGATAGATTTGTAAACGACAAATTAAAAGGAAAAATCTCAATGGTTGGCACCTCAACATACCATAGTTTACAACAACTTAAACTGAAGTAAAAACTTCTGATAGGTATAAGATGGTATATTTTTTTATACAATTTTAAAATGATCCAAAAGTATTAAACATTTTCGGTCCTATTGGACCATCATTAGTGAAATATCTTGTGGTTATTGTGGAAAAGTGGTTGAAACTAGCCACATTTTTAGGTATAACAGATTACATGATAAACAAATTAAATTTTAAAATTTGGAGACACGAGGTCGGTGTTATAAGATTTCACTCAGGAATCTGTATGTTCCCTTAAAGTTAAATTTTTCAGCGAACGTTTAGACTGAACTTTTCTGCCTAATAATCGTAGCAATATCATAAAAAAATAATTATATGTTTACAAAAAATTATGTCATTAGATGGGTAATGGCATATATCATGGGTAAATAGGAATACGAGTTAAATTTATGTAATATATTGTTGTAAATAGCAAAAAATGTGCCTTTTTGCCGCAGAAAAATTCGAGAAGCCGAATTTTCATCTTTATCGGAAATATTCTGGAATTTCGTGGATTCGGCCGCCGCCCCTCTACAATTTGTTTATTACATTATATAAGCCGCTGAGGCGACTTTTGAAGATTAGTATTAACGATTTGTTTTGTAAGCGATAAAAGTGTGAATTATAAGCGATAGTTATTAATTTGAATTTGTGATATTTTTAATTGAGTTTTTGGAGTTAAAATAACGTTAGGTCAACTACGTTTTCTTTATTAAACCCAGAAAAAACGTAACAGTATTATAATGTTTTAAGATACGATTTTCAGATATTGTTTCCTAATACTTGCTTTTTTTTTTCTAGGTAAGTGCAGTTATCATGTAACCTAGTTTTGGGTAAGTTTATTCAAATAATTTTTGAGTTACCTTTTAGCAAGTGATTAAAATTTAATTCCACAAAAAGTAATAAAATTTATATATTTTGCTATAAATTATTTAAGAAAACCAAATATCATGTCCAGTGTTTCAATTTCTCCTCTTGTTTACATAGTTCATATTGGAATAGGTATCTATCATTTTTCTATATATTCTTCCACATCATCCAGCAATCTTCTTCTCGGCTTTCCTCTACACCTGGGTCCAGTTAGTTATCCTTCTCAGCATATCTGAATGTGTGAATCACTGTATATGTCCTATCCATTTTAAGCGAAGAGATTTTACGTATCTGGCTATATTTTCTCACTTTAATTTTATTTAATTTCGGCATTTGTTTTAATTCTTCTTTCTCCCCCACCTATTACATTGGGGTCCAGTATCGTTCTCATTATTTTCTTTCAAATTTCAGCAACCTATCTTTCTCTTTCTTGTTAGTCGTCGTTGCTTTCATTCCATATGTAACAACAAGTCTTATTAAGATCTTCTATAGGTTCATCTTTGTTCTTTTACTTAGAGTCTTGCGTCTCAGCAGATTTATATTTTTTCCATACGTTTTTTGCCTTTCAGAATTCATTCCCCTGTTTCTCAAATTTATAGTTCTGTGATATTCGATATTTCCGAATTGTTCTATCATCCTTCCCTATCGTAATTTATTTTGTTTTGTGCTGATTTATCTCTAGACATATTCTCTTAGCTTCCTTATCTAATTTTTCAATTACTCTTATAAATGTCATCGTCGTCTTTGCTATGATGACTAAATCATCTGCATATGTTATACCTTGCTTCAAAAGCGCTTTTGGATCTATGAATATTACGTACATTTATCTGTTGCATTCTCTCGATTTTTGAGTTAATTGTTCCACTGTATGTATGGAATTAACTGTCGCTCCGGTGTTCTGGTATTCTCTTAATATCGTTCAGTGCAAGATTTAAGTCTCATGTTTAGCATATTTGCTAGAATTTTATGTCATATTTAATAGGTTTATTGCTATGAAATTCTGTCACTTCTCTCTTCGTCTTGAGACGTACGGTTTTAAATATATCGGTCAGTTTTTTGTGCTGCCCAACAATTAACACATCTGGAGGTATGTTATCTTCATATCAGCCTATATGTTATATTACACAATCTGGAAGATAACAACGATCGGGCGAGTTGTTAAATTTATCAATGAAGAGAGACTAAATAATACTAGGAGACTTAATATGCTTAAATTGACTATCTCTTTCCTTCCAAAATAGTATTATTTGCATGCAAAATATCTAGTTGCGTTAAGAGTTTTTCCAACACAGGTCAGATAAGTATATGTGAAGAATCTTGCAGCACGCTACATCTATATTGAGTAACTGAGTCTGGTAACAGTCCGTAGGTAATTCAGAAGTCTCCACAAAGGATAGGAGGTTTCTGTCAGACGAAAAGCTGTCCATAGACGTTGAAGCCTAATGTTTTCCATATAAATGGTTTTTCTAATATCCACACACATATTTCTTATGAAGGTTGGTAACTGGGACTGGGGGAAAGGCACACTCTTATCCTTGAGTAGAGAAATTGATCATAAAGGTCCAAGAACCAATAACGTCAACGGTATTAGGATGCAAGAAGCAAAAAGAAACGACAGCATTAAAGATCGTTTATATCAAGGAACATCTTTATATATATCTTAATAAAATCAGTCATCATCATGGCAAGGAAAGTCAACAGGGGCCCGAGTTCCAGCGCTTCTTAAATGGAGCAATGCCAATGGTACGAAGTGAGTACGCCTCACTTTTGTTTCTGAGATCCTGTAACCAAATTACTGAAGATCTACATTTATCACAATTCATAAAAAATACAAAGCAATAAAATGCTTGGAATAATTAATTATGCTGATGCCACTCTTCAACTGAACCCTCTAAATGAACTCAGAATGAAAGGAATAACTGTCAAAAGCGTTCAGTAAAATTCAAATAATTACAAATTTGTAATTTTTCATTGACTATTATTGATCTACGTCTTCTAGTCATCTCTTTATGAATATTTGTATGTCAAAGAACATGTTCATGATCTTTAATTTGTCCTCCGTGCGAAGCCTCGACTACAAATTATAAATAAGTTTTATTATGAAACAAATATTTGCTATGTATATTTAAATAGAACACACACAATGGATATTCCAGTACGAAACTACATAATAAACAAACGCATCAATTATCCATTCATTAAAGGCCTATAACACTAAACTGTTTATTACCTAATTTTATCGCACTCTTTAATTTTACTCCATTACGTCGTCTACGGCTGTGTCGTTATTGTTTAACTTGTAATAAACCTTTTTAAACATTGATTCAAAGTGACAGAAGTCAATTACTCGAGCGACAAGTCAAGAATTTCTAATGCGCTTGTTTGTAAATAAGCCAACTGATCTTTGTTTAAGAATAGAATTTTGCCACCCGCAATTTGATTGCAGTTATTATTTAGATAAATTAAGAATGTGAGCAAAATGACGCACATGAGGCTCTTAATTTGTTGTTTAAGGCTAAATATATATCGCAGATATACTATTATGTAATTGCTGAATGCCAAATACACCAAATATAAGTAAACTGCAAAAAATAAAAAAACATCAGGAGCAGAGCAAATAAGTATGGAATTTATGGATAAGGACTATAAGGAGATATGGAGACCTCTTAGCAGTAATCATGGCAAATGGCATCAGTTCTGGAAAACGGTAAAAAACGTATCAGTGTATAAAATATTCTCCAAAATTAATATTTTGGCAGAAGAACAACAAAGTTTTCGGAAAAAAATTTCTTGGCGGGGAATCGAACTCGTCATTCGCGTAAAAAGTAAAAAAAGTAAATAAACGTGAAGATAGCCACGGTTTTATTGACGTCAATCCAAAGGAGTAGATATAATTGTTTATATGTGTATATAAAATTGTCGTTTTTAATATTCTTATTACAATTTCATCACATTTTCTCACCTTTTAAATCTTTTTTGGACTTCTACAAATATTTCAAAATCAAAATTAGCCAAATCGATCTAGTCGTTCTTGAGTTGTTATAAAACAAGTTGTAAAAAAATAAAATGGCGTTTGTTAAACGTCATTTTATGACACTAGACAAACGACTGGATGGATTTGGAAAATTTTGATTTTGAAATACCTGTAAAAGTCCAAGGAAGGTTTAAAAGATAAGAAAGTATAATAAAATGGTAAGGACAAGCCGAGGAGAAATTGTTTGTTTTTTCTAATCCATTACAATTATAATGATAAGAATAATCCATCGTAGGGATATTGGACAAATCACGGAATATATTCGAGGAGTAATAACTCAAAAAGTAGTTAAAAGGGCTGAAGAAATAATTCTGAACACTCCAAGACACCCACAACATGACCCAGAAAACAACACACTTCAACAATGGCTGGACACATTAAAACAAAAACTCTCCGTTTATTCAGGTCGCCTAAGGAGATACAAAGTTAGTAACAACCGGAAATGTGATAATATACTTTTTGAGCATGCAGAGAAGGCTTTCTATAGGAAACTCAATTCCACTGTAGAATATAAAAATAAATCCTACTAAGCCAAGAAGAAATTCAAGATTTTGGGGGAAACCAACTTTTGACGCCAGCTACTCACAACAATGCTGGATTATTTCCCTGCAACATTATCTATATATAAACCTTTTACCACTGAAGAAGTCTCGAACATTATCAAAGAGCTTCATTACTGGAAATCTCCTGGACCAGACGGACTTTAAAACTTGGAGTGTACACGAGTTTTTAACAGCATTAATTAACCATGTTATTTCTAATCCAAAGGAAATACCACCATTTCTTACTCAGGGAACCACTTTTCTAATATTGAAGAATCAAAATAACACCCAAGATCCAGCCAAGTACCGGCCAATTACTTGTCTTCCAACTTTGTACGAATTGGCAAATAACAACAAGAACAACTTATAATCGACTCAGTCACTTCCAACCAGGCGTACACCAACAAAAGGAATCTTGTCACCGCCTTCATTGAATACAAGAAGGCCTTTGATTCAGTAACACATGAATGGCTTATAGATATATTGCAAATATATAAAGTCGATGATAATATAGTGATTTTTTTAAAGCATATAATGACGGAGTGGAATACTAAAATTCACCTTCAAATACCCGGTGAAAACAACATCGAAATAGAAAAAAATCCCAATTAACCGGGGCTTTTTCCAGGGGGACTCTTTTGTTCTGTTTAGCGATGAACCTACTATCTCAGCTACTGAACTCCACTGACTCAGGTTTTAGCGTCAAAAATATCAATGCTGATATGGCGAAGCTTAATCATCTGTTGTATATGGATGATTTGAAATTAATGGCTTCCACTCAAAACCACTTAGATCAGATGCTAAAAACTGTAGAAACTTTCTCAAATGATATTAGTATGCATTTTGGACTAGACTAGTGCCGTATAGTAAATATAGTCAGAGGAAAGGTTTAGCCCGGAGGTTTTGATATGCAAGATATTCAAAACATCGAGGTAATGGGTGAATATGATATGTACAAATAATGGATAACAAATCCATTATAATGGTAATAAAATTGAAATAATTAAACATAAATGCAAGATGTTAATGAAAATGTAAATGATGAATAAATTCTATGTTATATTTAACAAATTTTGAAAATTACTAAAATCATTAAACAAAATTTTTAACGAAAAAAAATTAAATCTTTTTAAATTTTAGAGAATTTAAATGTTTGGTGTTATTATAAAAAAATATTAACAATTCAGTAACAAGTTTTTGTAAAATTTCTTTAATCCACATATAGTAATAACGCGCTATGAGAAGTATTCACTTTTGTCGTCACTCCCCAAGTGAGTATCACGCTCTGTTTTTATTAGTTTGTTTCTACAAAACTAGGTAGAGGGGAAGTAATATATGGCAAATGAATGAAAGTTGAAAAAAGGTACATTCTTTATTCTTATCGTCTATTTTGTTATTTTATGACCAATATTTTTCTAATACTCAAATGCATTTTTATCCGGAACGTCCAATTATTTTGTTTATATATTTATTTTTATTGTTAAAGACACTACAATGATTTTTTTCAAATATCCAGTTATCTACAATCGTTTTAATTGTTACTCTTATCTTATTATTCTTTTATTTTCTCGAGAACCTTCTCCTATATCTGTTCGTTATTTAACGTGGGAAAACTTGTATTGAAGAATGTCGAGATACAATCTGATGGTTTATGCGACTTATTGTTCATCTGTGTACATTGTTTATTCTACATTGATGCTCACTTATGCAAACTACTGTAAGTGAACAGTTTGTTAATTCCGTGCTGCCTTTTAGCCCTAAAGAACTATGATCGTATCGGATGGTTTGAAAGGTTATTGAAACAAACAAAAAAAATAACACAAGTAAATTGTGGTCTGTGTTTTATTTTGCGACCGGAATATCAAAAACACAATTTTTAGGTTAATTAAAATTAAGTTTATCACCATCCACCATAGTGGTTATTAACGGTGACTACAAAATACAAAACTAAATTTTATAAAATATTTCTCCTCCTGCTCCTCTATCCTTTATCCTTCGTAAGAATGTGGTGATTTTATGGTATTTGACGAATGGTTGCTATCCATTCTTCTCTCTCCTGGGCGCGGTGTGCTACCTCAGACAGAGAGTAACCGATAGCGCACTTTATTTGGTCTGACCATCTGAGTGGCGATCTTCCTCGATTTCTTTTACCATCTACCTAGCCTTCAACCACCAACCTCTCCATGTCTTCCATTCGTCTGGTAATGTGTCCAAAGTACCTCAATATATTTTGGTTGATGATTGTGGTAAGCCTAGTATTGATGTCGAGTTCTGTCAATATTGAGACATTTGTGCGATGTGTCCAGGGTATGCGTATCATTCTACGATATACCCACGTTTCAAAGGCCATTATACGTCGTGAGTCGGACTTTTTAATGGTCCAAGTTTCTGACGCATAGGTAGCGATAGGAAAGATAAGCGTCCGTACTAGGCGCAGTTTCGTGTTCCTTGTTATGTCCGTATCTTTCCAGATTTTAGTAAGTTTGACCGTTGCTGATCTGTATCTCTTCTTCGCATCCACCATTGTTTGTGATACATAACCTAAGTAATTGAAACGGCATACCACTTCAAACCCCGCTACATTTCGTATATCCGGCTGGTTATTTCTAATTCGATCGATTATCATTACCTTAGTCTTCTGTACATTAATTTTAAGTCCATATTCACGACTAATAGTGTCTAGTCTGTTCATGATGTATTCAAGGTCATTTGTTGATGATGCTAGTACTAAAGTGTCGTCAGCATAGCGAAGATTGATAATTTTTCGGCTTCCGACTGATATTCCTCTATTTTTTAAAACATTCTTCTTCTTAAGGTGCCGTGCATTTCTGCGTAGGCGTCCACCGTACATCGTCTTGTCAGGTGAGATGTTAAATAGTCAGGATTAAATAATTCTGTTTTTAGCAGCATTGCGAAGCATTTCATAGCTGTGGATTCCTGTTCATTGTCGAATATTGCGCAGCCATGACATTTTTTTACGTCCCAGACCTCTCCTATCCTCTATCTTCCATCTTCCCTTCGAGTATCAGTTGCTGAAGACATCTCAATAAATCGAGTTAAGCTCAATAAACTGCGGTATGCAGATGATACAATAGTGTTTTCCAATACCATATAAGGGCTGCAAAACTTGCAATGAGTTATGGGATAATACTCAAGAGATTAAATGTCACATCGGAAAGGCAAAAAGTGCATTCTTGACTATGAGATCTGTGTTCAAGGGCCATGACCTTACCCTAGAAACAAAAATAAGGCTCCTTAAATGTTACGTGTACTCGGTGCTTCTGTACGGAGTAAAAATGTGGACATTCAAGGCGGAAACTCTATCAAAACTTCAGGCTTTTGAGTTATGGTTATACAGAAGGATCTGGAAGATACCATGGACAAAGTCACCAATGAAGAGGATGAGGATGAACATAACCGCGGATTTGGTTAACATCGTGAAGGGTCGTAAGCTGCAGTACTTGGGGCATATAATGAGAAATCAAGGCAGATATGGGCTACTACAATGCATTTTGCAGGGTAAAATTGAAGCAAAAAGGGCCCCAGGACGAAGAAGAATATCCTGGCTTGCTAACCTGAGAGCATAGTATAGAAAGACCTCGACACAGCTATTTCGTATAGCAACCAACAAAGTCATCATCATAGCCTGAATGATCGCCAACGTTCGGAACGGTCAGGTAACCTTAAAAGAAGAACAACGAAGCTGAATAAAACATAGTAAGGTTTATATTTGGTACTATTGGTAGATTTATATAGATATTTATTAGTGCATGTGTTTATGTTGTGTTGTGGAGTGTATTAAATGGTTTTTTTATGGTTGAAGCTATAGACGTTGCATATGATAGGGTTTAAGAAAATTCGGCGATTATGTAATAAAGGCCTCCCACTTTCACTATATAAACTTTCTACAGGTGGTGTTCAAAATGCTCCAAAATATAGTTAAAGTGCTGTCTTTTGTATAGTGTCTAGTTGTTTTAACCATATGGGGGATGTAGATGCATATTTGACAACGTTCTTATTAGATTCAGTTTCTTATTACGCGTTAACATTAACTGTCTAATCTGTTCTTTCCAAGTAAGCTGTTTATTAAAACACATACTTAAGAATATCACACATGATTTAAAGTATGTGTTAAACAATTTGTGATTGGGATTGTTTATAATGTTTTTTTTAGAGAACACCATACCTACGATTTTTATAACCGAGAATTGAAGAGAGAATACTGTTGGAGCTTTTGTAATAATCTTTGGAAAACTGAGGAAGTTAAACTAATATTAGATTACAGTTTTATTTATACTATTTTTTATTATGTATCCAACCTTGCATCCAAGAGTCGTTCATATATTCTACTTCGTAAAAACTTATATCATGGAAGTTCATAACACTAAACGTCTAATTTTATCGGACTAGTGTAAAACAAGGATCAGTAGGGAGGCGGTAATTCGGCCGGGCTTTGACGGGCGCACAATTTGCGATAACATTTCCATTAAAACAGACAGTACAACCGGTCGACTACAAATAAACCGATGTTTGACTTTCCTGACAGAATTTGTTTATAAAGGATCGCACAACTTGTTGTTATTTTGGGCACATGCAAGATCCGTTTGGGTTCAATTAAACCCAAATAGCAACTCTTCGAAAATGTTGTCCTACAAATGGTTTACCGATTTTTTAGATTTGATTACATCTACTGTCATTTTATTGTAATGTTCCGTAAGCACAATAAATAATTTAAAGCTTTTTTCTATAATAAACTTTAAAAACAAACACGCTGGGAAGGGTGACATACTTTTACCTTCTAGTAAAACTTTTTTGCAGTTTTTTAAGAAACCTTATATTGATTTTAGTAAATCCCATTCTGCTTTTTGGATTTTGAATGGTATTAATTTTGAATAACTGACACAAAAGAAAGAAAGAGAAAGTTTTTTTTATTTATCACGTTCATTCTTAGATTCAAAGGTGTCATCATCTGTTGGTGTCGCCCTAATGTCGGATGGCGGTTCACTAGGAGAACCTAAACCACAACAACTTTTTGCGTAACGGGCGTGCATCGCAATAAATCAAAAGGAATTGTCGAAAACATTTTAAAAATTTTTGTTATTTTAAATCTATTAATTATATGTCATCAATATGAATTGTTAAAACAATTAATTTTATTAATTAATCAAATAAAAGGCAGATATCCAGCACAGTTTTTTATTAAATTGTAGCGGATATATTGCCTACCACCTTGGGATTACTTATAGTAAGTTGAAAATTGGGGACAGAAATTACTGAGCTGGAGATAGGGTAAGCAAACAAACCGGAACGTTTGCGAATGGCTACTCTTGGTTTATTTGTAGAGCTGGGTCGTGAGAAAGTGAATAAATATGACTGGAAATTGGTAACTACAAAAAGGTACCTACATGGATTTCCTGGACAAATCAACACAAGAAGGTTCCTAAATTTATGGTTAAGTATATACTAAATGTCAAAAAAATAATGCTAACTGTCATCTGTCAAGATTAAATATGAAAACTTTATAAGAATAATTAATATGACAGTTAGCCAATCCTTAAAATTTATAATTTTATTTATTACAATTTTTTAACTTGTCATGAAAGCAATTATTGATGAAAAATGTATATTTTTACTTTAAAAAAATTAAACAAAAAAAGTACCTGATTTCACTGAATGTTATATCTCATTTAAAAGTTTTGGGGCTGGAACTCGTTTTCTGGAACACTGCAAAATAACACAAATGCGTTCTCACAAGCTGTAAAATGGTTTGGAATGACCAAGGACAAACAAATAGACGAAGGAAGCTGAAGTTGGGCTGGATTATCGAGCTTCGGGTTAATTAACTGGAATCTTCAAAGCTTGGCTTTTCAAAACTTCATCAAAAACATGTGGACCCCTTATATCGTTGTAACACTTTACACAAATCTTCCATTTAGGACATAATACAACAGATATAACTTTCTAAAACAAAATCTGCCGGTTTTCTGAAGATTACACGCCCAGCTCCTTTCCCGACAAAATTTTAAATTCAACTTTCATTAACTGCACTTAAACTCCACATTTTCCCATGACAAAAGACGAAAAACGAAAAAAAATTACGAATTAGAAGAAAAATTCGGACTCCAATAAAACTAAACGCTTTTAACAGCGGCTTGTAGTGATGTAATTCTCTTCCCCGCAATACTTTCTCAGCGATCTAAGTTCATGTTTATTTGACGCGCAATATTAAGCGAAAACGATCAAAGAAATACCAAAGGAATACGCGTCCGTGATATATAAATAAACTTTAAAATGTGTTTATTATCAATTCCAGCGATGCAAAAGGGTTGAAAATACTCTTTCGGTGTTTCAACATATAGAAGATGATTTTTAATACATACGAAAGAAAATACAAATCTTGCAAAAATCTTCGCCTTCGTGGCGAAGTTAGTACCACAGACGCAGATGACCATCTCGTTCTATGGTATTTAGAGTAATTGGATGAGTAGGAAATAATAACTTACCCACCACTTAGATAATTTGGAATCTACCTTACTCTAAAAACTAAGGGTTCCAGGAAACTGGAAGGGTGTACAGTGTTAAAGGAGTTCGAAAAATCCGACTGGTTAGTAACTGCATATACATCGGATACACCCTGTACAATTAACAATTACTATTCGCCGAATCAGAGTACTTGCTATAAAAAGTGCTAGATCCAACGAATATGGATTCCCAGCTCTACCAACGAGGAGGTCTGTACTAGGATGATTTTATGTGGTAAGGATGAAACACGACGTTCACCCAAACGCAAATAAAACTGAAGGCCGCTTACGAGAGGTTTGGATAACTCCGGTTGCACACAGTTCAGCCAATTACGTCTGGCGAACGACGGGCCAAGCAAAACCACAATTGTAGAGCCAACTGTTAACTTGTGTGTCACCGTGTCCCGTCCTGCGTCCTGCATATAGTTCGGGACGAGACGTCCCTACTTTCCTTGATGTCATCTTTCAGTACTCTTAAAGGCATAAAGCAAAATCTTGGCTAAACTTCTATTGAAATTCGATGGTCTACTAGCGCTAAAATCACCACATATTATGGACTTTTGTACGAACTCATCACTTTATAGTCCCCCATAAAATTATTAGACCCTCCGAAATATAGTAAACTGATCACCGACATCCTTTGGGGATCGGTAAACTAATTACCGCAGATATGTAAACTCATCACCAGCATTTTTGCCCCAAGGCGCTGGTTTCCAATGCGAAAGATTGCCTGTTACCTGTTACAATTCTCATTTGTGTGGTAATTTATTAAATTTAGAAATTATTTCCAGCAAGTTATTGCTTTAAAATAGATATTAATATCGTGTTTCTTCCTGTGTGGCCTATTAGACGTATCTGCCAATCTAAACGGTTTTGAGATCTGAAAATTCAATGGCATAGGTTTTCGATAGTGAACTTTATAATAAAAATATATATGAGCATGTACTGCTTCCGTTTATATCGAAAATAGTCCCCAACTTATTAACTAATTAGAAATCTATTTATTCTGACAGAATAAATCAAAATGCTTAAATACAGTTTCCTGGCTTTTATAAACGGTCAAAGCATACTTGATGAAACATTATCCTGTGAAAACAGCAAAAAAATTAAAAGTTAAATATGCCTCAAAATGTGCAAGGCGTTTCACTCTACCACCGTTCACGAAACGTGGAAATTGTGTCAAGTAAGAAAAATAGCGAAGTTCTCTAGAATTAAGTGGTCTATAAACTAAAAATTATTTTCAACTATACAAGATGTTGCATGTGGCATGATTTAAACTGTTTTTAATAGAACACCATCTTCAATATTACACCGATTCGCACTAATTATTATTAACGTACTATTCTCAAATGGATAATGCATAAGTGACATACATATTTTATGTACATCCTTTGGTTTGTATCTAACAGTTTTGTAAATATTAATTTTCTTATTCTTATTGCAATTAAAACTGTTATAATAAAAAAAACCAAAAATCTATTGCGTCACATTCATAGGTGAAAAATCAATTATGTGAAACACATAACTCTGAAACAATATAACTAAGACTCTAACTCTAACTCACGGTTGGTTAAAAAATATAAATTTTATTAAGAGTCAGCGTATACAACTACTGTAACAACCTAGTGACAACGTGACTTTAACAATTTAATCAGAAATCTAAAAATGTAATATCAGAAAGGGTAATCTACTTAAGGCAACAAAATAATATTATGCCTTGTCCACAAGAAACATCTTGTACAGTTGACTTAAAAAACTTAATGAAGCTAATTTTTTTCTGTTTGATCAGAATGATCCGCCACCAGTGCGAAACAACTAAAAAAAAGGTATAAAATCTACTCACCAGTTATACAACATTTAGCCTTACACCCTTTCGTCGCACAAGTTCACAAAAGGCAATTCAATTTTCATTTTTCGTCCGCGTTGGCTCAAAACGTGATCAATGAGCAGTTCACAATCCATGTTAAAGGAACAAGGGCAAAAGAAGAGAAATTTTTCTTTTCACATTGTTTTAGCTATCAATAGAATTTTGTCGAATTCCAAAATAAAAACCAATGAATTGCATTCGCATTTAATACATCTATTTTAGATTTATTCTGTCAAATTATCAAATCTTACAGGTTTGCAAGGGGTTTATAGTCTATACCTGTCACGGTGTGCAAGTAGACCAGTGATGAGTTTACCAATCTCTCTGGGTCTATTTTAAAATCCCCATTTTTATGGCGGTGATGAGTTTGTACTATGTACGAGGGTATTTATGGTAATTGGTGATGAGTTTCGTGTACCCCATATTATGACCTAATGTGTAGCTACCTCCTTTAAAGCTATACTCCGAATTTTCTTGTTATATGTTTCCGACAATGACCCTGTCAAAATATTCAAAAGCTCAGTGAATCAACTATAGTAATTTTACATTATTTCAACAATGTTCCGTAACAGAATTGCTTCGTTACTTTTTAGATTATTTCGTCAATAACGCATTTTTATTTTTTGTTAAAAAATACTTTTAAATCATTTGACGATAATGGATGACTTAAATTAAAGAATTAAAGACCCATTAAAAGTTTGGCTTTTTCCATTATTAGTTTATAGGGCCGGAGTGGCAATATTGACAAAATAATATTTGATACTATGAAGAAAAATATATTTTTTTTTGTTTATTACTGATATCTTATATTTTTTCCCCTTTGTAATATGCTGCCTCTTTAGTCTGTCTCATCACAGCTCATCCCCTGATCTTTTTTGCTTTTTGGTTTAACAAAATGTTGTTAATCAGCCAAAAACCTGTTTCTTCTGAGCATTTTCCTTCATCTCTTTTACCTGAAATTTACTTTCGAAATTTAGTTTTGCTACTCTCCCCTCTCGTTTGAGCCTATTCTTATTAGAGTCTATCCTTCATTATTTCCTATATTACATTTCTTTTGATTTTAATTATCAACGCATAAATTGTCTGTCTTCGGTCTTTTTCTTAGACTTTATTCTCTAACCAAAAATCTGTTCCTTCTGAGCCTTCTTCGTTACCTCTTTCTTATGAAATGCTCTCAGTATCTTTATTGGTATTCTTTTTTCTCCGTTTCTGCCTGCCCAAAGGTTTATTTTTGTATTTTGTTCTTAATTTCTTCCGATTTTTTTCGTTCAGAGATCCCAAAACCTCTTTCTTATGATTTTCTTCTTCTTTTTAATTCCATTTCCATTTCATTTCGTGTTTAGGCATTAAATTTTGCTCCATATTTGTATTTCTGTATAGGTATACTTTTGATTACTGTAATCAGCTGAATTGGGTATGTATTTTCATTTTTTTTTTTTTGGCATAGACTTTTAGTCATTCAGCCAGACTCAACATGGTAGAAATGGTTGTCTGAGTTTATATTAAAATATATATACAAAACAATAAACAGGTAAACAGGGTCACTCTCTTCTCGCCTAGGGGCCCATCAAGTCATTTTTTTTAACATACAACACTAGGCCACGGTAAGAAAGGAATTTAAACAATTGGGTTAGAGACAAAGGTTACGTTATTAACTAATGTATAATTATTTACATGGTTATTTTACTATCTTTTAAAAACATAACTAATAAATCATACACTGCTCTCGAGTCTAATGATAATAGGTACTGAAGGTTCCAAGGGGCTAATATATTGTGTTTTTGTAAATTATTTATTAATCTGGATGAAATTATAGTATTCCTGGGGCAACTGAAAAATATATGATCTAGGTTTCCTTCTTCTGTACAAAATTCACATTGATCATTATCTAAAACCTTAAGTTTAAATAAATGTTTGGGGTAACAAGCATGTGCAAATCTCAGTCTTATGATCGTGGTAACATATTTTCTAGGTACATTAAAAAACTTATACCAAGGAGTTTTAGGAATATCTGTTTGAAGAGAAGTGTATCTATTTGGGCTAACAATGGAATATTCCTTTCATATATTATCCCACCTTTGGTATAATCTTAATTTTAAGGAAGCCAGAAAGTCGCAAGCCGTGATTTTATACGAAGTTTCTCTACCAGACATAATACTTTCTCTTGCTATGTATTTTCATAATTTCAAATAATTTTTAATCGATCGAATGCTTTTTTAACATTTATAAATGCAATATTAGTTATTTGTCTTCTTCCATCGACCCAGTATTCCAATTTTTCCTACTACTAGATACTTTTTGTATCGAATTTCTTTTGTTATCATGCCAAACTTCGGCTATATGTGTGTAACAATAAACAGTGATCTCCATAACATCCTGCACTATTTATAAGAAAAATATCATGGTACTTTTTTTTTGTAGTAGGCATCTAATGCACCAGTGCTTTTTTTTTAATTTTGTTTCTTGTAGACAGAACAGTTTATTTTCTTTATGACATACTATACTACTTAAGTTGTCCTCTTTCTTGCTTGTTGTCAGTCTTTCGTCCTTTTTCTTTTATTTTCCAACATCTCTAATGTTTCGAACCTTCTTTTCAGGAATTCCTGCGTTGACTTATATGTGGGAATGCCCCAGCTATCTTAAATTAATGGATCATATAATCCGTTTCCATGTCCAACTGTAACATGCTTATTCTGGTTATGAGAGGACTCTGTAATTACACCTAATCCACTAATCGCTTCTAATCATTAGTGGAGACTGCCATGTAATGTTTTCAGCGCCTTTGCTGATGCTTCTTTTATATCTGCAGCCTGAAGTATCTTGTCTATTAAAAATAACTTCATCCTTGGGTTTTTATACCTATGTTGCAACATTTTCGAGGAGCACTGTAGTTTGCTTCCGTCATTTGTAAATGCTGTATTACTCCGTTTGCCTCTCGTCGGATGCTTGTCTTCAAATTTTGTATTTTTTTCCACATTTGATAGTTTAATGTTTTCATGTATAAACCGTTTAAACAAATCATGGAACGTTACCATGATTCATATTTACCCTCAATCAAATGTGGGTATGTTTACTTGAAGTAAGGCTATTTTTTCTTTCTTGTATCCTTCTGCCTTATTATCTCTTACGTTCGAGCTCAACCTTTTTCTCAATATGTAAAATTCTTCTAGAGCATCTGGTCATTTTCTACGCCTATTGTTCCATTAATAATCTGTCTCTTTTTTGTACCTCTTCTCTTTAATTCCCTTGTGTATCTTCATCACTTTCGTTATCTTTCTTGTATGAAACATTAGTAAATTCTTCTAATGTCTTCTTATCTTCTTTACATTTCTTTTGTACTTGTTCGTAAAATATATATGTAAAATATTTCTTTAGAACCACTTGGTTCGTTCTCTTTAAATTGTACATTTTAAGTATTCTCTTGTTCTGATTTCCTTTATTTTTGAAAAAGTAAAATAGTATGGGCTTTTTATTTTAGAAGTTTCGTATTATCCTAGATACACCATCCATCGAAGCCTGTTGTGGTTGGAATTATTTTTCCCATTTCTTATTCATCGAAAAACAACTCTTTCATGGCCACAGTCTAGCATCCGTCTACAAAAACAATCCAAATAACATTCAGTCCGATTTCCCGATCGTCAATCGTAAACCAACCCTGAAAAAAATGCCGGAGTAAAATTATAATGAATTAAAAAAGCCAATCGGGATGATCAAAATGCTTCTCAAAAACTTTTAATAAGTAACTTAGAAAATGCAGAAATCATGTCCAATTAGGCTAGTCCATTCGCTAGTATTTAAACAATTTAATGGAAAATGAAATGCAAAGTTGTGATGAAATAATTGGTGCTGAAATTTTAAAGAAGTTTGTGTTTTGAGGTAGATGCCGGAATAAATGAGTGAATTTTAAGCGAAGAGTTGTTTTTCCTTTTTGTAATGTCAAAAAGTTGGGAAAATCTCAGTACTAAGTTTTTGTCTGTTCTTTTTAGCCCTAAATGAATTCACACGGTGCTTTTAAGGTGATACCTATATGCTGATAATGTAGTGGTAGCAGGAAATATTGAAAAATAATTTAAACAAAAGCGAAAACCGTGAAAAAAGCCTAGAAAACGCCTTAGTATAGTTCGTCCCAAACCCTTCTTTCAGTGCGTCATAGTTGATCGAATTCTCTCTAACACATTAAGCTAGAAGTGACAGAAAAAAACGTGAGTCTGTGATTATTATACATAGAACTTAGAAAATTATTTATCGTAAAGGTAATTCTACTTACGGGTGTATAATTGGTTGGAGTTTAGAATACGCTAAATAGATATCCAATCGATGATGCGCATAAATATAATTTTAAGCAGAAGGTCTCGATCTTGACAGTACTTTCACAACGTCAACTGATAAAATAATTGTCATTCCAGGTTAGTATTTATCAGACATTTTACAGTGAAAATTTAATTTTGTATTTATTGTCATATAAATATTTTAAATATGCCGAGATATATCGAGAAAGAACAAAGACTAATATTAAAATTATTAAATTATTTTCAATTAGAAAAAGAGGGATCCTGCAACTGTCAAATTTAACTAAAATGACATGCAATAATTCTCGACATTCTTAAAATCCTATATTATGTCAAAATTAGTGACGCACTGAAAGAAGGGTTTGGGACAGACTGTAGAATGTAGTTACGTTCATAAAAAATTAAACAATAAAAAAATGGTTAAATAATTTTGCAAGTATTATTTATATGACAAATTGACAGTTGTTGATCACGTAATGGCAAACATACATTAATTCAACTACTCGTATAATCTATTTCTGTATGTTTATTAAAACATACACTTGTTACTTATTTGTCACTTAACTATTTATAAACGTGAAATAACTGATTTTAGTTATTCAAATGTGATATGCCTGGAATAGTTAATTGTTTAAAAAGATTACATCAACAGATGTGACTCCAGACAATAATTTTATGAATAAATTAATCCGTCTGACTCATTTTTTTAATTGTTACTATTTGTAATCGCCATTGTCTATTTTTGTTACAGTAATATGATGCATAATAATGTTAATTATAGATTAAATGCATTCTAAAATAGTTGAGTAGGTGGTATTATTATACTCTGTTTGAAAATTGTTGATAGTACAATTTTTATGACACAATTGATAATATCATCCCCTACTTATTGACAAACCAATGACGAAGAATATATCAAAATTATTCGAAATTTTCTCGGCTCAAATGTTTCAGTAACTTTAATAATGTAGATCCTCATATAATCACTTCAGGTATAAAATATTTGCATTAAGCATCGCCCAAGTTTCTTAAACAGAATTTTAATTTCCAATTGACATATGTTATGATTTCTTACGCACCAACTACGAGCCACCCGGATGAGGAAGTTGATCAATTTTATGAAGATATCAGAGCAGCTATACAAACTTCAAAAACACATTACACATTGATAATTGGAGATTTTAACGCCAAATTGGGATTCAAACAAGATGATGCAGAATCTGCTATGGGAAACTTTGGATTTGGTAAGAGAAAGGAGAGAGGTAACAGGCTTCTTGACTTCTTATATCAGGAAAATCTCTTTGTGATGAACTCATTCTTCGAAAAGAAACCCCAACGTAAGTGGACATGGAAGAGTCCGAACCAAAGAACAAAAAATGAGATTGATTTCATAATATCAAATCGGAAAGACATTGTTCAGGATGTAACAGTATTGAATAAATTTTCAACAGGGAGCGACCATAGACTAATTAGAGCAAAAACCACTTTTAACATTGAAGTTGAAAGAACCAAAATGATCCTCAAAAAGAAAAGTGGAAGGTGGCTGTTCCCAGAAGATATAACACTTTACGAAGAAAATATTAAGACTAGTTTGGATACACACGACTTAGAGAATATCAGCATCAATGAAATGAACAATAATATTACTCAGATATTGAAAGAAGCTGAAAAGAAATACTGTCCTCGTCCTGAAAATAATAACAAAAAATTAAGCCACAACACAAAACATCTTCTAAAGGAAAGAAGAAAACTTAGGGAAAATCAGGATCATAACCAAAATGAACTAAGAATTTTGAATAAGAAAATTAAAAGGGAAGTTAGAAAAGATCTGAGACGATACAATACGATGGAAATAACTAGAGTAATAAAAGAAAACAAAAGCTTGAAAGTACTCAGACAGAGCATGTCCATTGGAAGAAAAAACGTCCACAAATTAAGAAATGAACAGGGGCAAATCATTGAGGATAGAGTTCAAATTATGAACACGATAGAGAGTTTTTATAGACAACTATACAAAGAACAGCAATGTAACCGGAGTGGATCATTACCAAAGATAATCAATCAGGGATTTGAAATTTTACCGGACGTAACACCCAATGAAGTTCGAAGGTCAGTGCAAGAAATGAAAAACAATAAGTCCCCCGGAGGCGATGAAATAGTGGCAGATGCCTTAAAAGTGGCTGGAAAAAGATTATGGCAGGTCCTTGCCAAACTATTCACTAGATGTTTGCAGGAAGCAATAACACCAACCCAGTGGTATAACGCAGAAATTATCATACTTCATAAAAAAGGGGATGCTACCGACCTCAGGAATTACAGGCCCATAAGTCTACTTTCACATATTTATAAACTATTTACAAAAATAATTACGAAACGACTAGAAAATAAATTGGAATTTTATCAGCCCATAGAACAGGCGGGTTTTAGAAAAGGCTATGGAACAAACGATCACCTACTGGTAATAAAAAATCTTACAGAAAAATGCACTGAATATAATAAACCACTAGCTTTAATATTTGTCGAGTATGAAAAGGCATTCGACACCGTAAATCAACAAAAAATGTTGGAAGCCTTGACAGAATGCCGAATTGACTATCGGTATATAAATATAATTAAACACATATACCAAAACGCAACAGCCAGTGTTAGAGTGGGTGATCGTCAAACCCAGAAATTCCCGATACAACGTGGAGTACGCCAGGGGGACACCATATCGCCGAAACTGTTCACTACGCTTTTGGAAAATATATTTAAAAGGGCAAAACTGACCGACAAGGGCATAAACATAAACGGAGAAAAACTTAGCCATCTAAGGTTTGCAGATGATGTACTAATAGCTGATAGGATAGATGAGGCCAAAGAACTTTTAAATCAGCTCTACCTTTCCTCGCTAGAAGGGGGATTGAAAATAAATATATCTAAAACCCAGATGATGACATCTTGTAGTCAGCGAAGATATATGCGTAGGAACAAGATCCATAGACCAGGTAATGGCCTATAAATACATAGGTCATGAGATTCGCATAGGAAAAGATAACCAAACCGTTGAGCTTCTCCGTCGTATAAGACTGACTTGGGCAGCCTTCGGCAAGCTGAACCACATTTTCAAATCGTCTGATATACCAATATACCTTAAAAGAAAAACGTTTAATCAGTGTGTTTTGCCAGTGTTAACTTACGGTGCGGAAACGTTGACCATGACAAGGAGAACAGTTCAAAAGATCCGTGTGTGTCAAAGGGCGATGGAGCGTGCTATGTTGGGCGTTTCACTACGAGACAAGATCCCAAATCGCCAGCTACGACAAAGAACAGGAGTGGCTGATGCAGTAGAGAGAGTAGCAACACTAAAATGGAACTGGGCAGGTCACGTGGCTCGAATGACAGATAATAGATGGACAAAGCGGATACTGGAATGGAGACCAAGAGATGATGCCTACCGAAGCAGAGGTCGTCCACCAACACGTTGGACTGACGATCTAAGACGTTGTCATAGGAATTGGATGCCAGAGGCACAAGATCGAAATAGATGGAAAATTATGAGGGAGATCTATGTCCAGCAGTGGATAAGCGAAGATTGAATGATGATGATTTCTTATTGCCAATTATTTCAGTAATCTCATATCTATCTCATACCTCATATAAAAGTCTAGGACGACAAGTCACACTGTGTGTCCAGTAATATGACTACACCACCTAAGAAAGAAATCTAAGCTACCAACTGACATTTTAATCTACTCATCAATCATCGACTACGCCAATCATATTTTGTTCTTAATACGTTTAATTAATAATATGAATAATACTAATTACATATTAAGATAATTAATAATACGATTAATTTTTTTGCAACATGACCAAAAATATTGGTTGCTGTAATTTTAAGATAAGATTTAATAAACGAAATAATTTAAAGCTTTATGTTAGTTTAGATTTAAACACCTAGCTCCACCTAGCAAAGAAATCTGAACTATCAACTGATATGAATAAATGTAACATATTTATAATCTGACAGTTAAAATGTAACATATTTATTTGCCAAATAAAGTTCCGAATAAGAAGTTACCTGGAAGATAAATTTGTGTTTATTGTAGTTTATTATGTTGTAGGTTATCGCAAATCAAAAATTTAACCTTAACATGTCTGTTTGCTCTATTCATTTGATATTCCACTTCTGTTTCGAGCTTTCCGTAACTAGATAATGTGATGCCTAGATATTTAAACTCCATCACTTGTTCTATTATCTGACCTTCCAGTTCCAGTTTACATCGTGGTAAATTTGCTGTTATAACCATGCATTTTGTTTTTTTGGGGAAATTAACATGTTAAACTTTCTGGGGGTTATATTAAATTGGTGCAGCATACGCTGTAAATCATCTTCACTTTGGGAGGGTAGTATTGCGTCGTCTGCTTAGCAGATTATTTTAAGTTCTTTTCCTCCCATTTGGTATCCTTTCTTTTAGTTATTACTTTTTTTATTATTTCATCCATAATAAGGTTGAACAATAGAGGACTTAGAGAATCTCTCTGTCATATCCCATTGCCAGTTTTAATAGGTTCAGTTAGTTCTTCTACTTTTACTTTTATTATGTTGTTTTGATAGATATTTTATTATTGCTAAAGGTATCTCTCTTGCGTACAATAAGTGGATATCGTCCTTTAATTTGACCCGGTTAAATGTCTTCTTAAGGTCTACGAAACCGGTTTGTCGTATTCTAATGATTTCTCTTGCACTTGCCTTACTAGTAGTCTAGGCGGATCTGTTTTGGATTGGACATTTTCCATAGGAAGCTATTTTTTTTTGCTGGAATCCCTTCAGGATGTGCCCAATATCGATAATCACGATATGCGCCAGTCGCAAACCCTGTGCTAAATTTTTTAGTTAACAAAATCTGAAAACAATTGAAAATTTCTCATTTTTTTGCTCTTATTTTCGTTTATAATTCGGAAAATATTGATCCTAGAGAAAAAATTATATGAAGTTAAAAGTTTCGTTATTTAATTTTACACAATATTTCGTTAGCTAGAAATTGAAAATTTAATGTTTATTGTTGAAAAAATAGCAATAATTGGAAAAAAAAATTACAAAAAAATGAAGTTAATCCTTTAAATGTTTTTGACTTTTTAAACTTGACTTACAAGCTCCATATTCCGCCTAGAAAAACCTTTTAATATGTTTAAAACGTGTGCTAAATTTTGTTAAGATCGGTCGGATAAGTTTTGCATAATAATTTTGCAATCCAGCCTACTGGAAAAAAATCGCAAATTTTCAAATTTATAGTAGGCCCTAAATAAGGCCCTCAGATAGTTGCAATTTTTTTACACTTAAAGGAAGGCTCAAACTTTCAAACGCTTTTTGTAAAATTCAAATCGGTTCACTAGGAGAGCCTAGAAATTTTTTTAAAGTTTTAAACATTTTTTATATATGTTAGGCTTATAAACAAGTTGAATAACTTTACGAGCTTTAAACATTTCAATTTCAATTTCAAAATTTATACACTTAAAGAACATTAAAAGAAGCTTCTTAAAAAAAAGATACATTCGGCTTACTGGTTGCCGAGATATTGAAGGTCAAAGTTGGCATACATTTGCCGTGTAACCATAAGTTATAGAGGGCTCGTTTTTAAACAAATACCCTCGTCTTGTCAAGTACTTTTTATATCAAACGTTTTACGTAATGCGCTTCATGGCAACATCCATAAAAAAGACAAATAAAAAACCGTTTTCGAGTAAAATGTCGCTCGGAATGCATGAGAGGTGGTGGTGGGGGACATTCACTCGAAATGTGAATCGGCAAGTTCAAAATCATAGCGCGCGCTAAAAATTGCATTATCTCGGCTTCTTGTTAACCAATTTTGCTTTTTTTTTTGAATCGCTGTCTCGGACGACAAGGATTTCAAATATCATATTTTCAAATACCATTTTTAATTGCAAATTGGGAAATTTTCAATAAACAATTGTATGTTAAACAAGTAATTGCATTTTTTCTTTATGCATTTTTTTTTGAGCTTGCAATTTATACATTTTAGTAAATTGTTACTTTTAGTAAACAAATAAGTATTTATAAATTGTTAATAAATAATTTAAATTATTAAAACAAAGGCGAACGAAAAAAATTTACTTTTAGATTAGATTTTTTTTTTTCAATAATAAACTTTATTTTGACTCAACCTTAAATAATTTTTTTTAAAGTCTTTTTCTTTTTTTGGAAGGATATGTTTAAAGCTCGTAAAGTTATTCAATTTGTTTATAAGCCTAAAAAATGTTTAAACTTTAAAAAAATTTTTAGGCTCTCCTAGTGAACCGATTTGAATTTTACAAAAAGCGGTTGAAAGTTTGAGCCTTCCTTTATATGTAAAAAAAATTGCAACTATCTGAGAACCTTATTTAGGGCCTACTATAAATTTGAAAATTTGCGATTCTTTTCCAGTAGGCTGGATTGCAAAATTATTATGCAAAACCTATCCGACCGATCTTAACAAAATTTAGCACACATTTTAAACATATTAAAGAGTTTTTCTAGGCGGAATATGGAGCTTGTAAGTCAAGTTTAGAAAGTCGAAAACATTTAAAGGATTAACTTTATTTTTTTGTAATTTTTTTTCCAATTATTGCTATTTTTTCAACAATAAACATTAAATTTTCAATTTCTAGCTAACGAAATATTGTGTAAAATTGAATAACGAAACTTTTAACTTCTTATAATTTTTTTTCTAGGACCAATATTTTCCGAATTATAAACGAAAATAGGAGCAAAAAAATGAGACATTTTCAATTGTTTTCAGATTTTGTTAAATAAAAAAATTAGCACAGGTTTTGCGACTGGCGCATATCGTGATTATCGATATTGGGCACATCCTGAAGGAATTTCAGCAAAAAAATAGCTTCCTATGGAAAATGTCCATTATGGTCTGAATTTCTACAGATCCCGCCTAGTCTATAGACATATAGCGTCGGTGCATTTTATTAAGGTCTATCAGAAAAAAAAATAATTTTTACAATTTTAGCAATGTATAGTACATGTACGATCCTCGGATTTATGGAAATCATATGAACAAGTGTTTTAAGTCTTTGAATGAATTATGCATACGATAACGGTGAGCATCATAGTTTATTAATAAACATAGAATGTAAAATATGTTCAATAAAATCAAGGTGAATCATGTGTTTACCTATTTCCGTCTAGTAGTAAAGATTGTTTTCATTTATAAATTTATTTTCCAACTGAAGTTCCTTGTTTATTAATTAGATTCTTGGATAATATTTCATTATTGAAATTCACAGTATGGAATATTTACACAAAAGGAATAGTTGAAAACAACGTGAACGCAAAATTAAACGCTTTGTATAATGTCGACATACCTAGTAATATCAATCAACAAGCATTGTTAATACCAAACTCTTCATCTTAACAAAATTAAAATGTGGTGTTGGTCTTTACAACGTTAATATGCAGCCTCTTAATGATGTACAATTTTCTCATGTTTTTTTAGTTAAAAATAGATTCCGATCTAGTTAAGTTGCAAAAATAAGTTTGAACGCAGCCTTTCTGTTGTTCAATGTTTTTGGAATCGTTTCAGAGAGACAGACCAATCATAAGAGATGGTAAAATTATGGTTATTATTAATTATAATATATTGTGAATCAAATTATATACTTGTAGGGCAAAAGTCTTTATTTTATTAGACAGCCAAGCCGTCTTAGAGGCTCTAAAGTCATTTACTTGTGAGCCAAAGTTGGCTTAGGACTGTAACCAATCCCTCAAAAAGCTGACAGAATGCAACAAAGTAACTTTAATGTGGTTGCCAGGTCACAGGTGAATTACAGGAAGTGAGGAAGCTGATATCCTCGCAGAAGAAGGAGCTAATATCCTATTCCAGGGTCCAGAACTCTTCTGTGGAGTATCTAAAGCCACATTAGAGAGAAACTCCGGACCTGGGAACTCAAGCAACTAAGATTCATCATCATCATTCAATCTTCGCTTATCCACTGCTGGACATAGATCTCTCTCATAATTTTCCATCTATTTCGATCTTGTGCCTCTTGCATCCAATTCCTATGACAACGTTTTAGATCGTCAGTCCAACGTGTTGGTGGACGACCTCTGCTTCGGTAGGCATCATCTCTTGGTCTCCATTCCAGTATCCGCTTTGTCCATCTATTATCTGTCGTTCGAGCCACGTGACCTGCCCAGTTCCATTTCAGTGTTGCTACTCTCTCTACTGCATCAGCCACTCCTGTTCTTTGTCGTAGCTGGCGATTTGGGATCTTGTCTTGTAGTGAAACGTCCAACATAGCACGCTCCATCGCCCTTTGACACACACGGATCTTTTGAACTGTTTCCGCACCGTAAGTTAACACTGGCAAAACAGACTGATTAAACGTTTTTCTTTTAAGGCATATTGGTATATCAGACGATTTGAAAATATGGTTCAGCTTGCCGAAGGCTGCCCAGTGCCCAAGTCAGTCTTATACGACGGAGAAGCTCAACGGTTTGGTTATCTTTTCCTATGCGAATCTCATGACCTAGGTATTTATAGGCCATTACCTGGTCTATGGATCTTGTTCCTACGCATATATCTTCGCTGACTACAAGATTTGTCATCATCTGGGTTTTAGATATATTTATTTTCAATCCCCCTTCTAGCGAGGAAAGGTAGAGCTGATTTAAAAGTTCTTTGGCCTCATCTATCCTATCAGCTATTAGTATAATATCATCTGCAAACCTTAGATGGCTAAGCTTTTCTCCGTTTATGTTTATGCCCTTGTCGGTCAGTTTTGCCCTTTTACATATATATTCCAAAAGCGTAGTGAACAGTTTCGGCGATATGGTGTCCCCCTGGCGTACTCCACGTTGTATCGGGAATTTCTGGGTTTGACGATCACTCACTCTAACACTGGCTGTTGCGTTTTGGTATATGTGTTTAATTATATTTATATACCGATAGTCAATTCGGCATTCTGTCAAGGCTTCCAACATTTTTTGTTGATTTACGGTGTCGAATGCCTTTTCATAGTCGACAAATATTAAAGCTAGTGGTTTATTATATTCAGTGCATTTTTCTATAAGATTTTTTATTACCAGTAGGTGATCGTTTGTTCTATAGCCTTTTCTAAAACCCGCCTGTTCTATGGGCTGATAAAATTCCAATTTATTTTCTAGTCGTTTCGTAATTATTTTTGTAAATAGTTTATAAATATGTGAAAGTAGACTTATGGGCCTGTAATTCCTGAGGTCGGTAGCATCCCCTTTTTTATGAAGTATGATAATTTTTGCGTTATACCACTGGGTTGGTGTTATTGCTTCCTGCAAACATCTAGTGAATAGTTTGGCAAGGACCTGCCATAATCTTTTTACAGCCACTTTCAAGGCATCTGCCACTATTTCATCTCCTCCGGGGGACTTATTGTTTTTCATTTCTTGCACTGACCTTCGAACTTCATTGGGTGTTACGCCGGTAAAATTTCAGATCCCTGATTGATTATCTTTGGTAATGATCCACTCCGGTTATATTGCTGTGCTTTGTATAGTTGTCTATAAAAACTCTCTATCGTGTTCATAATTTGAACTCTATCCTCAATGATTTGCCCCTGTTCATTTCTTAATTTGTGGACGTTTTTTCTTCCAATGGACATGCTCTGTCTGAGTACTTTCAAGCTTTTGTTTTCTTCTATTACTCTAGTTATTTCCATCGTATTGTATCGTCTCAGATCTTTTCTAACTTCCTTTTTAATTTTCTTATTCAAAATTTTTAGTTCATTTTGCTTCAACTAAGATTACATTGGTCAAAAGCCACAAACCCACCAGGATAAAGGCAACCAAAAAGGCTCATAAAAGTATTGCCTACTCCAACAAACCGCCTTTTCGAAATAAGTAAAAAAGATATAAAAACCTTCTCACTGATCACTACTCTCTGAGATATCATCTCAACAAAATAGGCAAATCACATAGTGATTGTCGTTTCTGTCACAACGAAAAAGAAACGGTAGAACATATACTATGCAACTGCGTAGCAGTATTATGTAAGCGACTAAAATTCCTAGGAAAAGTCAGTCTAGCGCACTCTGACATGGGAAACAAGTCACCTAGGAAGCTAATCAACTTCATCAGAAGTATTGGCATCCTAAAGTTTAACTAGATTAAGATATGCATAAAATACCTCTATAGGTAGCATGGTCTTAATGACCTCACATAATCTAATATAATCAAAGGCTTTATATATTTATCATAATATCTAAAATTTTTAGATTGAATGATCAATTGAACACATAGAATCAGCTTTTATATTTGTTGGTATTGTTGGTAATGTTTTTAAGAGTTCTGCACAACTTCTGTTAATCTTTACCTGACATTTGAATTTGATCTTAATAAAGTTTCTTGTTATTGGTACTAATATTTGTCTTCAAATTGTCGGGCATTATCATTTTGAGACTTTTTGGCAACCTTATCATCCATTCCCCTACAGTTCCTTTACTATATTTGATATCTAAAATTTCATGTTCTTTCAGCATAGCTTCTTTTTCGTAATTATAGATAATACTACAATAGATTTAAAAACCAACAAAGAAAATAGACTTAGTCTGTTTTTATTGTTAAGTATTAAAAACTTGATACTTCAAACATACGATATAGCAAATATTCACGACCAAAACACATATTTTAAGATGCACAACACAACACAGAAGAGAATAAATACAAAATAAACCAAAACATTTATTTTAGCACTTGTGCTTTTTACTCTAATTGACTTAAACAACAGGTAAAAAAACACAAAATAAACTAATGAATAGATTTATCTGACTAATACTTTGCGTACACAATTCATCCTCACGAGAAGAGAACCAGCTATGCAGCTGATTATAGTTTGTTGATGTTGAAATTTGGTTTTAGGCGTGCATACGAAACACAATCGAGCTGTATCGAATCGGTAAAATCAGTATTTTCCTAAGAGGATTACAAGACGATGACCGCATACGTTGCGTAAATATTTCATTAGAAAATCAAACATCTCATAGCGCTTAGAATTAATTTTATCGCGTTATCTTTTAATACAAAGGTAAGTGAGTGTTCTATGTGTTTTGATAGTAAAAAAATCATAGAATGTTATTATTAAAATCCTATAGATATATTTTTTTTTTCAAATATTTTTCTTTATGTGCGATATCAGTCTTGATCCGACGTTGACGAGCAATATACAATATTATTGTATTTTCAATACTTCATTGTTAGTCACGTGAGTCGTCCAGTCAGTCTTTAATATTCTTTTGTATATAGTCCAGGCGCCAGGGCTGTTTCGTTGCCGATCAAAATCCACGAAGTTTCAGAGTGTATCCGTATGTACTCTATTTTGACCCGCTGATTTCGAATTTCAAAGGTGCTCGGAAGAGACAGACACAATTCAATTTTTTATAATTCGTAAACTAACAAATACAAATATTTTTACATACAAATGTAATTTGTTTAAAAAAAACCTACAAAGTGATGTTTGGTAAACCTTGATTCAATAATTAGAACCGGAGATATTACAAAATGACTGCAAAAAAACATTGCAAAATTACAGGCGATTTTACACTTGTAATTCGGATGCATTTTGAGTAAAATAACATTATAATAAACTCTAATTTCACTATTTGGGAGAGTGAGTCATCGTTTGAAGTCATAGAAGTGGGGAAAGTCGGATGAAAATCCAGTGGCGTACACTCACTTTTATTTTAACGTTAATTATATTATATTGTTTACATATTATTGTTCAAAATAGGCCACAATATATTTATCTGCAGGTTTTTACTGAAGTTTCCATCTCTATATCCAAAGACCGTTTTCAAAGATATAAATTATAGTTATATTTATTTTATTTGTTTATTATTTTATATTTATATATTCTTATATTATTTTCTTTTTTTTTCTTAACTTTAAAAACGGTCTCTGTACTAGAGATCGAAACGTCAGTAAAATAAACATGTAAATAGATGTATTGTGGCTTATTTCCAACATTCTCCCTAAAAATACGGAATGCCACAAGCAAAAATTCACAGAAAAATAAATATTGCTATCATTTGTATATTTGAAAACGATCTCTTTATATAGAGATCGAAACGTCAGTAAATTAAACATTTCAATTAAACATATTGTTACTTATTCCCAACATTATTTCTAAATATACAGAACGGCAAGCAAAAAGTCATAGAAAAATAAATATTACTATCACTTGTATATTTGAAAACGATGTCTTTATATAGAGATCGAAAAATCAGTAAATTAAACCTATAAATAAATATTTTGTGGCTTATTCCATACAGTCTCCTAAAAATACAGAATGCCACAAACAAAAAGCTATAAAAAACAAGTAATTTTGCAGAAAGCTTACTGATGCCACCAGGCTGTCGCGGAAGTTACGCTTAAACGTCTTTTGACGTGACCCGCCCTTAAAGAGTTACACAATGAAATTTTTTTAAAACAAATTTTAAGACAGTTTCCACACCACCCGAGAGGTATGTCTTGTGGCGCGTCACTTTTTTTTAAATGGGTGTTCGCCAAGAGCCATATTGTCCCATTAAATAAAATAAACAAAACACTTAAACAGTATAAAACAAAACAAAATAAAATCCTATAAAATAAAATAAAATTCTATAAAAACAAAATAAAAATAATTTTGGATGTAACAAAACATTGTACTATTCTATTTAAACACAAATTTTCTCGTTTTTTTTGTTTTTGGTTTTTTTATGCTGATGCGTACTAGACTATTAGAAAATATTATTCGCTGTCTAAATCTGAAGATGCAGTGCTGCTATCGCTGTCATTATCTTTACCTGGTGTAATTATAATTGGCTCTAGTAAAACTTTGACATGAGTGTCAAGTTCCCACATACGATATTCTTCTTTAATTATGTGGCCTATACATTTAGCCCATTTCTCTGGAGTTACATGGAGGATTGCTTGAATCAAAAGTTCCTTAACTTCGTTTAATTTGAGCGTTTTGTTATTGCGTGGTACTTTTCCTTTCACTTGCGCCCAGATAAGTTCAACGGGATTAAGTTCGCAATGATAAGGTGGTAGACGTAGAACTTTGACACCATAATCTTTTGCAGTTTCATCCACAACATATTTAAGATATTCACTTTTCCTTAACCGTGCAATGTCAAGTAGTTGAATTTTGAGCATTGATTCTTCGTATGCAATCCCCTTTTCTGTAAGCCATTCTTGAATTCTCGCTTTCCGCCATGCCGTCATCGGTAATTGTTCTAGTCTGCGGCTATAATATGGCGCATTGTCCATAACAACCACAGACCCAGATTTCAATTTTGGTAAGATTCTCTTAAACCAGCGCTCAAATACTTCGGAAGTCATTTCTTTATGATAATCACCTGTTTTTTTCCACTCAAATTGAAGCAAACCATCATCAAAGAACCCTGTATCACTTCCTATATGGGTGATGAATTAACGCCGTCCCTTTCCTGATGGAGCTTTTAATCCTGTAGACCAGCCTTCTATAAATGCTTCGCGTTTACTTTTGACATTTAAATCTTGCCAAACTTTTCCAACTGTATGACCTTCGTTAATCCAGGTTTCATCCAAATAATATATTTTGCATCCAGTGCTGCGAATTTTTCGTATTTCTTCTAAATATTTTCTTCTCCATAGAATAATTTAATTTTTTTCTAATAGCATACTTTTTCTGTTGCGTTTTACATATCGAAAGTTCATTTCGCGCATGGTTCTGATTAAGACCCTATGAGATATCTTGGGTAAAGAGTCATCTTTTTTGAGCTCTTGAGAATTTTTTTTCAGTGTTGGAATTTCACTCCGAAAATAAAATGAATGAATTTTTCGACGTATAATATTCCTTGTCTCGGCATCGAAAAAAATGCTTTTCCTACCTCTAGTTTTACCTTTTTCTTGCTTTTTATTTTCCGATGTATTTTTAAGTACACGATAAATACAGCTAACGGATACTTTTGTTAAACTGTTACAAATGTCGACCGCTTAGCTAACATTTAATGCCATTTTTCTGCCGACAATTCCTTCATAAACGTTTCGTATCATTACCTTCTCTTCGGACGTTAACATTTTTCGTCTCTTTTGCGGCTTTTCATTTTTGGAATCAACATCAGAATTTTGCTGTCTTCTCTTGGAACAACTCGGTTTTTCGTCCAACTCCAATAAAACTCAAACCAAATAATCACAGAATATAACTAAAAATTTACTATAAAACGACAAACTATAACACTCGTATTATCAATAACACATTTTATCAATAACACAAACTTATCGCATAAAATATATTCACAAAATGCAACACATGCCCTACCCTTAGAAACGCCTATGTAAATGAACTATTGTTGCTGGGCACTTGCTCGACAAAAACTAGTTTTACGGATTTCTGCGGGTCGGAATTCCGTCGCTAATTCCAAAGTTGCCAAACAATTGAAAAATATTGTTTTAAAATATCGAAGTTTATTTTATAATTTTAAATATGTAACGAAACGAAACATATAAATAAAATTTATTTCATTACAATTTTGTACCTTAATTTTTACTATTAAAAAAATAATATTTTTTGGTATTTTTATGACGGTAATAATCGCTGCGTGGAAGAATACAGGTTTTGTATGACCATAATTACTACTTGTGAACAAGAAGTGGCTACACTGTACGACAACTCCTGGCCAGTTTTTCTATAGAGAAGCACAAATAAATATACTACTTTATATATTCTGTAATTTCTTATGAGGAAACGCAAATTGCAATCGAGAAAACAGGCAGTTTTCGAGGGCCGCTGTGTACATTTAAATTTGAGGATATTCGGCGTTTAAACTATGATATCACTCTTCTAAATTGAGGGTTTCTACTATAGCTTAAATTAACGGAAAAACTACCAGCATTAAAAATAAACCTTAATTATCTTTAAAATATTATTTATAATAAAGTTATAACGATAATAAATGGATATTTTTTATTAAAAAATACAATATTTTGCGTACAATTTGTTTTTATAATAGTTATGAACAAAACCTAGGTTTGCACATGCTCTTTATTGATTTTAAACAGACCTACGACTCCATATCACAAAACAAACTATACGAACCAATGAGATGACTAGGAATATCAGTGAAACTGATACGATTAGTTAAAATCGCACTGATACAGTCAATAAAGTCGTGATAGAAGTAACTCTTTCAAATGAGAGTCTTCAGATCCCCTTTCAACATACTTATTAAACCTAGTACGAAAAAAAAATTAGAGGAGCCAAGATCCAGACAAATGGCACGATTCTTAACAAAAAATAACAATGCATAGTTTTCGCAGATTACTTGGTTTTTCTGATACGTGCAAGAATAGAACTTTGAAAAATGTTTACAAAATTTGAAGAAGAAGCTTGAAAATAAGGCCTGACTATGTTCTTGGGATATATTTTCCAATTTTGTAATTAATCCTTGTTATAATAATGGCTTGTTATAAGAGTTTATGGCTAATTTCAGCTCTTTCGAGTACGTCTCGCCCACAAATCCTAACTACTGTGATTAATAAAACTTAAGTCAAGACTAATGGATCGCCAATCTACCATCTAAGTACTAGACTACAAGCCCATGGGTCATTTGACATGAATCACATTTATACCAATACTACAATATGTAATAACAACTTTTAAAACTATCCGTCAATTATTATCGGTGCAGGTAAGTCACAGGTAAGATAAACTTACCACTCAAGGGTGTGGGGGACTTTTTGGCCAAACATATTTATAACCTAAGTCATCATCATCATTATCATGCAACCACTTCTGTCCACTGCTGGACATAGGTCTCTCCCATTTTTCGCCACTCTTTACGGTTCTGTGCGTCTTATTGTCATTTCTTGGATATTCGTTTAATGTCGTCCGTCCAGCGTGTTGGTGGTCGTCCTCTGCTGCGTTTATCTTCTCTTGGGCGCCAGTCATTTAGTTTTCTGGTCCATCTTGAGTCTTTTAGTCTCGATATGTGACCTGCCCAATTCCATTTCAGCTTGGCTATACGTTCGACGACATCAGTGATACCTGTTCTTTTCCTAAGGTCTTGGTTCCTTATTTTGTCTTTTTTTGTCACGCCGAGAATAGATCTTTCCATGCGCCTTTGTGCCACTCGAATTTTTAGTGCTGTTGTTTTTGTGAGCGTGAGAGTTTCTGCTCCGTATGTCATAATAGGAAGAACGCATTGGTCAAATGCCTTCCGTTTCATAGCTATCGGGATGTTGCTCTTAAAGATGTCTCTTAGTGAACCATACGTCGCCCAAACAAGTGTTATTTGTCGTTGAAATTCACAGGTCTGATTATCCTTGCTTATTCTGATTTCATGACCGAGATATATGTACTTTTCTGTCGATTCTACCACTTGATTTTGGATGGTTAGGTGTTCGAACCAAATTTGTCATAAATTTACTCTTACTGATGTTCATTTTTAGACCTAGTGTTGAAGATACGTTTTCTAATTCTTGTAGCATTTGTTGTGCTTCACGTAGTTCTTCGGCAATAAGTACTATATCGTCGGCAAAACGCAAATGATTGAGCACTACCCCGTCTATTTTTATTCCTCTATTTCCCAGTTTAGCATTTTAAAGGCGTATTGGAGAACCGGTATAAATAATTTAGGTGAGAGAGTGTCGCCATGTCTCACACTTTGCTTCATATAAATTTGTCTGGTAGTATCATGTAGTTTTACACGCATTGTGGCGTTCGGTACAATGTTTGTACTAACTTTGTAAGCGGTAGTCTAGTCTACTATTGTTCAGAGCAGTTATAATGCTGTCTAATTCCACGGTATCGAAGGCTTTGTGAAAGTCTACGATAAGATAAGTACCAGCGATCTGTTATATTCTATCGATTTTTTCTATTAAGGTTTTTACTGTTTGTAGGTGATCGTTTGTTCTGAATTTTGAGCGAAAGCCAGCTGTTCTCGGGGCTGGTAGAAATCCAACTTTGTTTCTATTCTTGTAATTATTCGGGTAAACATTTTATAGATGTGGTTCAATAAGCTGATTGGTCTATAGTTTTCTAGTTGCTACTTGTCTCCTTTCTTGTGTAGTAAAATTGTTACTGCATTGTTCCATATTTCCGGTATGCAACAATCTGTTAGACAAAGGTTAAAAGGCTTTATAGCTTCTATTACGACTCCATCTTCTCCTGGTGATTTGTTGTTTTTCATCTTTCTTGGCTCTTGGATTTCGCTTAGTGTGATCTCTGGTATGAGCTCTGAGCCCTGGATGATGATTTTGCGTAATGCGGCGGCTTCCAAGTTCGTTTGGTCTTCTTAAGTAGTTAATAACTTAAGTAATTAATACAAAAATAATGACCTGCGATCTAATGTTGTACAAAACTATTATACCAGAAGCAGGAAAAATTTTTTCGAATTTTCGAAAAACTTTTTCCGCACTTTCGTCAATTTGATACAGTATGGCATTCACACACAAGATTCGGATCGGTTTCTAGATCTAAAGTAATGCGGTACATTTCAGCTGTAACAGGGGTGAGAAATCTAAGGCGGCCCTTAATTTGAACCCTCATGCTTTATGCTCTGCTATACATTTGTTAAAATTCTACCACTTTAAATGTCATAATTTGAAATTATGACATTCTACAATGGATAGAAGACAACTGAAAATTATATTAGTGTGGTTTGACCCTTGAAAGAACTTTAACTAACATTCAAATGAAGCCATTGGTCAAAATAAAAAAACCGTAATGCTCTTATTCAGTTTTCTTGTGTTTTTTGTTTATTTTTCTCGTTTAGTTAGATTTAATGTTAAGTTATTGGTAAAGTTTTCATAACAACATAAAAACCTACAAATTGTTTTTGTAAGTATGAACCCTGTTCGTTTTTTACTTATATTCTAAGATCATTTCTATTTGTAGAGAACTGATGATGCTTTTAAAATAAGAATAAAAGCGAAACGTATTCTATTAAATTAATAAAGTAGTTGACAACTTTCGTTTGCCAAATATTGACTGAACAAACCTCTGAAATTCAACCATTGAATATATTTGATAGATAGACACATGTAGATTGTGTAAAATAATAATCAAACACTATATACCATGAGGTTAGTATCAATGGTCCAGAATATTATGATATAAATTGTGTTAAAATAATTATAAAATAAATTATTAAAAATATAGTTAATATGGATTGACATCGGAGACTATTTCGTAATTTAAACACAAGTAGAATAGTCGGCTTTAAAGGCTTTGTAGAAGGATTTTCTTATTTTCTTAGTTCTTTAAGGCTCCCCCAAACCAACGCGAATTATTCGCAGCGGATTCGTGACGGAAAGTTCGCAGTCGAATTCCTGACGGAATTCGTAAAGAACTTCATATTGAAGCGAATATATTCGCGTCATACTCGTATGTGTCTAGTATTGAGAAGAGTTGGTGACAACGAAAAACAAAGAATACTACTCAGTGATCTCAATCTTCACAAAAATGTATACATCATCAGATGAAGAAGAAGCTCTTTTAATGTTAGCAATGGAGGACGACAATTCAAGGTAAAATTATTATCTATAGTTATCCTAAACAACAATATGGACTATATTATGAATTTAATCTTAGGAAAGAAGAAAATGGGTTCATGATATCAATCTAGAAAGACTGAAATGTGGGGAATATCACACGCTGATGCCTCAATTACGAAAAGACGATACAAGATGCCTACATTTATTTTAGAATGACAATAGATTGTTTCGATGAACTGTTGCACCTTGTAGAAAATGATATTAGAAAATCAGACACGAATTACCGAGAAGCTATTTCTCCGCAAGAACGGTTGGCCATAACATTAAGGTAAGAAAATGAAAAAAAACTGCAGGCATTATTTATATCATTAATTACTACAGTAAAAGAGAATAAGGATCAAAATAACTCTAAAATATACTTTATGTATTGTAAGGGTCAAAGGAACTGACATAGTTGGAAACTGATGGATTATGAGAAGCTGCTTGGTTGCAACTCTGCGCCAAGTTGTGTAGTGTAACATAATTATTTTCACAATTCACTTCATAGAACCCAGAAGTATTCGATTGTTTAGGTAATGCAGTGTCATTTGGTGAAGGTAGGGATACAACCGAAATACTTCCGACGAAGAGGGGTTTTGATAGGTGGTGTCTGTACTTTCAGCTCTAGATTGATGGCTATTCAAAGAACTTTCCTCCATTGAAGCAACTCCTGCTCCATGATAACTTGCGCAATCTTCATTTTTGTTTCAATTTGCCTTCTAGGAGAGAAAGATTTTACCGTAGAAGCATGAGCCAAAAACAGTTGATCGGTAGCATCATGCACTACTCTCTTTTTGCTCTCAAAATAACTGATCATATCTTTCACAGATGTGGATGGCTCAGAATTGCGTTTTCTGTTTGTTCTGCCTGTAGAAGGAGTTTCATTTGAAAGAGTAACCCTAGGAGCTTCATTTCGAGTAGGTTTCGATGAGGGGGGTTGAATCTTATTCTGGGAATCATCTGTCTGAGTTGTTAGTAGATTTTTACTACACGTTGGTTTCTGTACTGCGGAATTTTCATCCGTTAATATATTTTCGGGTGATTCTATATTTGGGAATGCTTCAGATTCTTGTGTATCAACATATGTGACATTGGATGCAGTCTTAGCAAAATTTAGGAACGGTTTGAACGATTCCATATGATCTGCCCATATCCATTTTTTTTTATCGCTTGCCGCTTGTCCAGTTCTAGTTTTATTAGTTCTTATGTACTTAGCGTACGTATCGCGCAGATTCCTCCATTTTTTTTAATCTCATCCCCTGAAACAAAATACTCTTTTTTAGGTATCTGGCTACCGGAGATACATTTTATACAATAGGCCATAGTTTTAGAGTCGGGTTTTCGACTGTAAGTGCCATAGTTGTAGAAGTTTGTGAAGCTTTATGTAGAAATTTGCAACATATTTACTTGCCCGAACCAACTACAGAAATATGGAAAAAATCTGAAGAAAGTTTTAGAAATACCTGGCGATTCCCAAATTGTATTGGTAGCATCGATGGCAAGCATGTTACTATCAAGTGTCCAGACAAAACAGGATCTAATTATTGGTGTTATTTGAATAAGTTTTCTACAGTATTAATGGCTATTGTTGGCCCAGATTATAGATTCATTTCAGTTGATATTGGCGGTTTTGGTAAAAACAGCGACGGTGGAATATTCGAAGCTTCCTAAATGGGAAGAAGATTTGAAACAAATCAGATGGGTGTACCTGAGCCGAAAAATCTCCCAGGCCAGAATGAACTTTCCCCCCATGTCTTAATTGGAGACGAAGCCTTTGCACTAAAACCATACTTGTTGAGGCCCTTTCCATACAGTCAAAGCAGAACAGATATTTTCAAGGAAAATTATAATGTGAGGCTCTGTAAAGCGAGAAGAGTAGTAGAAAACGCTTTCGGAATATTGGCACAAAAATGGCGTATATTCTACAGACCAATGGAAACAAAAATTGATACTAGTATTCTCATTGTGAAAACTGCATGTATTTTGCATAATTTTCTAAGGACAAAAAAATGTGATGATAGATTCATAGAACTTTTAGATCCACCAGAGCCTGAACTTGGAGCATTTCAAAATTTGGACAATGACCCAAGGAGAGCTGCAAGACTGGCATTTTCTGTTCGAGAAAAATTTGCCACGTATTTTAATTCAGGACTATGAATAGATTGTTCACGATGAAAATAATGGACTCTTCTTGCAGTAAATATAGTATTGTTTAGGCCTCTGCTTTTCTTTAGTCTTAGATGTAGAAAAATAAACCAATACAAATCGTAAAACTACTCACCATTTTCGCCTATTTCTTCTCCTATTCTAGTCCAAATCTTGTCCTTTTTCCTTACATTTTTATAATCTTCATGAGAAAGGTCATAGAGAATAGGATACTTTCGAACCAACTCAATAATTCTCTCCATTTTCAATTTTTTCACATGCGAAACCACTGCGAAACTGATAAAAACGCTGTCGAGTGCGAACTAAGATTCCGGACGAATAAATACGCAGACAAAACGCATGCCCGAACGACGAAAATCGTACTTGTCTGAACTTGTATACTTACCACAGTGGAAACAATTCAATGCGAATCGTATGCGGTACGGAATTCCGCAGGTAATGCGAATTTTCCGCGTTGGTTTGGGGGAGCCTTTATTCATATCAATATATCAATCCCTCAACTATATGATGTACATAAATGCGTTAAACTAACTCCTTGAAGATTAAGTCGTCGATTCTTGATTAATTTTAGATACCATCATCTACTGGCCCTCTATGCAAATGGCCTGCACCCTTGTCATAATGTATTGTAATTATTAATATCATTATATTAACTCAAAACTAATTAACCTGATGCCAGGGAGAAATGAGTATACACTGAAATTATTTTCCTTTAACAATACAATTTAAATATTTTGATGAACGTCCAAAAATTGTAGCTTTATTTGTTTATGAGCGATGTTGGTCTAGGCAAAAAACGACTTGGTAATTCGAAAATGTACATGAACATATTTTGATAAAAAAACTATTTTATATAATTTATGAAGTTATAAAATTGTGAAACAAATATTCCCATTAGTACATTTTCATATAGCACATCACATTTTCCAAATAAAATATTCTCTTATTAATTTTTTTTTGAATATTTATGTATTTGTGTATGTTGTCTAAAAAAATATTACAGTCGACTCGCGTTAATTCAAACCTGCGATAATTCGAACTTCCCTTATAATTCATCAAGTTATCATGAGTTCCCTACAAAATCTCTTTATATTTCGAAATAAATCAATACATTTTTATGTACTTGTTAATTCGAACGAAAAAAATCATTGCTATATAACAAAACGACGCGTTAATTCGAACTCATCGGCGTCCAACACTCGACAATTCAAAGTTGTAAAGGGAAAAAGGCGGAAAGATTGTAATAAGTATCGTTCAAACTCGTATCAACGCGCCTTTGGTTGTTTAGCTATTAGTTACTGTTACTCTTTCTTTAATATATAGATTAAAATTTTGTTAGTCATGAGCCCTAGAAAGTATAAATGTTTGACGATTGCTGAAAAATAGAAGATAATCCAAAACGTAGAGAAAGGTGAGAAGCAAAGTGATGTTGGAAAAGAATTTAAGATTCCTCTGAGTACCCTCTCAACCATAATAAATCACAAGGAGAAAATTAATGCTGCCTAAACTGCTGGTGTACGCAAAACAACTACTAAAGGTGAACTTCCTCGTCTGGAAGAAAGTCTGGTCATTTGGCTAAGACAGTGTAGAGGTCAAAAAGTGTCTATTAGCGGAAACTTGTTGAAGGAAAAAGCAAAAGAGTTACAAATTTCAAAAAGAGAAATGGAGTTGTGTTTAAAAAAGTCTGTGGGGAAAGTGGAAGTGTTGATGATGCAGTTTGCTTAGATTGGCACGGTAAATTGAAGACCTTGATTGAAAACTATGATGCCCGAGACATTTTTAATACTGATGAAACTAGCCTATTTTTCAAATATTTATCGGACAAGACGCTTACTTTTAAAGATGAAAAATGTCATGGGGGAAAACATAGAAAAGAGAGGTTGACAGTTTTACTTGCAGTAAATATGGACGGATCGGAAAAACTTAAACCCTTAGTGATAGGAAAGGCAATGAAACCGCGATGTTTCAAAGGTGTGAAATCGTTTCCTACGGAATATCTTGCTAACAAAAAACTTGAATGATGACAGAACTTTTTAACAATTGGCTTTTAACAATTAATGGGGACAAGAAACGGCAAAAGCGGAAAATTTTACTATTTTTAAACAATTGCACTGTCCACAACAGTCCACCTACATTGCCCAACGATGAACTCTACTTCTTTCCGCCAAATACAACTTCGCAATCATGGAGCGCAAAAATCTGGACAAAGTTGGTATGTCTAATATCTTTTTTAGTTGCAGAGTCACCAATTGTAGTGCTAAATGCCTAAGAAAATCTTTCCTGGGAGTAATTTTTTTAATTTGGATCTGATTTTGTTCTATTTGCGCTATAAATAACATAATCATTAATACCTGCACCATCAAGCATGCCATAAAAAACTCTAAGAGGCTACCGACGAGTTTTTCTAGCCACGGTCTTCGTATGACACAACTGATCATAAGTGTCTACTCCTCATTTTTAGAGTTATAAAATAAAACAATCTCGGGCTTGCTAGTGTCTTCATCAATTGCACCATAAATATGGAATGTTGACAGCAACAGAACAATTTTTTTTGGTTTTGGAGACAATGATAGTAACGTCTTATTCTCGTCAAAGGCAAAGTCAGAACTTGGAACAATTTTTTTCCTTTTAAGAAATTCTGGTGGAATGTCAGACTTGTTTTTTCTTAAGAGTCCAACCATTGTCAACTTTTTTTGTAAAAGCTTTTCTGCAGGATCTGAGAACGAAAACTAATTATCCATGGTGACATTTCTATTGATGCCATTGAGATTTTTGCATTGGCGAAGAACGTATTGGAAGGGCAAAGTTTCTAATGCATCTCATCTCTCTTTTCCTACATGTGGTATTTCAGAATACATATAAAAACTCTTAGAGTCGTACAATATAACGATTTTAATTCCATATTTGTCTGGTTTATTTGGAATATAAACTTAAAGAACATCGGCCCCGAAAACTGAGCAACTGTTCATCAATTGTCATATATGCGCCAGGAGTGTAATTAGATTCACAATTTTCAATAAATTCATTCAAAAGAAATCTTATAGGTGCAAATTTATCATCACGTTTCCTTTCCTCTCTAGTTGTTTTGTCATCAAAACGAAGACAATTAATTAAAAATTTAAAGCGTTTTTGTGACATAGTTGCTCTGAAAATTGGTATTCCAAATTGTTTTGACCATAAATCCAAGGAATTCAGGTAGCTAGTTTTTAGAACACAACTCATATGTAAAAGACTGAATAATGCCAAAATCTCTTCTTTGCTTGTAACACTTGGAGTTTGACTAAATGTAGTAGATTGTTAAGAGATTTCTTGGTTTGTGTATTGGGTAATATAATTTATCATGGAGTCGCTGTTTTTTTTAACTGTGCGAGCGTTCTTTGAGAAAAACGGAGTTTTATACCACTTAAAACCATTTTTTCCATATACTACTTTTCTTTTTTGATCGCTAACTTTCTGCGAATCTTCATTCTCCTCTTCACTAACGTCTGGTTCTGCTAAAATGGTATCAGAACGTTTACTTTCACTAAGCTCTTTGTCTTTATTCTCACTCAAACATTCAGCTTCTGTACGCACAATTTCTTCTAACTCAGTCAGCCAGACTCAATGCTTTGCTTGTTAGAGCCATTTACTTCTATATTCAAAATTCTAATGGGAATCGTACTGTGGTGTTTTATGTGACACCGATAAATATTTTACAATAGCTATTAGCGCTCGAGAAACAGTTACGGTTACAGTTGATTTGAAGCTAATAGAGGTAAAGATACTGAGAATCATAAGCCTCTCTTCTCTAGGAACGTGCTAACTGCATCTAATCGAAACTGTACTACTATAGTAGGGTTAATGATATAGGTACGACTCAGGATATTAATTAAAAGTGAAACTGGAACAAACCATGAAGTGGAGATATCCAGGAGTGGCTAGTATACCTGTTGAATACAAAGCACGTGGTGTTCGTGTGTATTAAGGTATAAAACATGCTTATTAAATGCTTAAAAATTTTTTATTTTAAAGAAGATCTTTTCGGAATTAAATCATTCCATCATCAGTTTAATAAAAAGTTTTTAAAAACATTGTATGGCCACATAAAAACATTGGAAGGACATCCGTATTAAAAAATAATCCTCATGGTATTTATCAAGGTAAATGCAATAGACTGTTAACTTGTTGATTATTAAAAACTGAAAATGAGGGCATCTTACATGACCCCATGATCAGGATATTAACTTATGGAGAAGTGTAGTTGGAACGACCCTGTAAGGAGAATGATGATCACTTCCAATTTAAGTATATTTACTCTGGGGGCAAGTGAGAGTTGCTCACTACTTTTGAAATTTTCAAAATATTAGTAATATTTCATTTGTGCAAAAATAACCATTTTAAACATGTGTTGCAAAAATCACTAGTTGATAATTCAATATGATTTTGGCGACAAAAAGAGTTACGCTAACATGTTTAATAAATTTAAAAATTTAATAAATAATAATAAATTTAATAAATAAATAAATGTTTAAGTTTTAATACATATTCATGTTACACTAGAATTTCTTTGAATTAAAATATTGCTTTTAATAAGTGTAAGGGCAAACACGTACTAAATTGTATGGGAATAATACCAACGGTGTCCAAATAAGAAAGCATTAGAAAATACCCATACTGGTTTAAAACAAACGTTGTCAGCGCGGTACTGGTAAACAACCGACGTAGTCCAACTAGTTGCATAGCAACGACAGTTAACAGGGCGTGACAATTTTACGTCATGTTTTGTTCTTTTCGTCTTTCGCGGCAGTTTATGTCAAGATGAGTTCGAGTGAAGAATATTTGTGTGACGATCTGTTAAAAAAAACCAAGAAACGACAGAAAATTGGTCGAACTGCAGATGTAATGAAAAAGTTAAGATTGCAGGCTCACGAGTTAGGAGACGATTGTAAGTGTAAAAGACTGAAGTGTTTTGAAAACACTACTGCTCAAGAGAGGCAAAACATACTTAACGGATTCAATCAACTAGGATCAATTGATGCCCAAAACTGTTATTTCGCTGGATTGATTGCTGTATTGCCAGTTGTAAGACGAAGGTCACGACAAGTCGATGGAGAACAACACCATGATGCTACCTACCGCTACAGAGTACGAGTGAAGAGAGAAAACATAGAAGAAATATCTGTCTGCAGTAGTGCTTTTACTGCAATGCATGGTATTACTAGATCTAAGTTGGTTCATATTCAAGCATCTCTGAAAACATCCGGACTTGCTCCTGTCGACAAAAGAGGAAAGCATTCTTCGAAACATCGTCAGTTAACTTCTGATTTGAGTAACCAAATTCAGCAACATATTGCTTCATTTCGGGGCAGGTTAAGTCATTATAGCATTCAGGACTCGAAAAAAGTGTATTTAAGTGAAGAGTTAAATATTATGAAAATGTTCCAAATGTTTAAAGAAAAGTATCCTATTGCATCTGTTTCATATGACACGTACCGAAATATCTTTAATAACAAATTCAACAATTCATTTGGATACCCAAGGGCAGATACCTGTAGCAAGTGTGATGAGTTTAATGCAAAAATCAAGACTTTTCATTCTGTTGACGATGCAGCACAGATAAAAGCTCTATCTACTGAAAATAACTTGCACAAAAGTCGTGCCCAAGTTTTCTATGATAGAAAACGAGCTGCCCGAATAAAAGCTAGGAGAACTTTTGAATATGAATCAATCGTCATGGACTACCAGAAATACATTTCGCTACCCAACATCAGCACTAACGATGTTTATTATAGGAGACAACTTTCTATGTTTTCTTTCAACATTCATGTGCCGTCTTCAGGAAAATCCTGTTTTTTTACATATCCTGAATATGTGTCAAGGAAAGGATCCGACGAGGTATCATCGTTTCTCTTCTATTTCATTTTTAATGAACTACCAACAGAAGTCCGTCATCTTCACATTTTCTGCGACTCAGCTGGTGGACAAAATAAAAATTTCACAGTTGTTCGGCTACTTCATTACATTGTCCATGACATAAAGCGTCTAGATACTATTCAAGTTACATTCCCCATTAGAGGACATTCGTATCTAGAATGTGATAAAAACATGGGCTTGATAAATTTGAAGACTAAGATGGAACTACCCATAGATTGGATAAATGTGTTAAAAGATGCAAGAAAAAAGCCGGAACCGTTCAAAGTTATAGACGTGGACCAGACATTAACGAAACAGTGGACTACATTTCTCCAAGAAAAATTTATTCGTAAGTGTCCAATAGCTCTGCAACAAGTAAGAGAACTTCGATTGGTGAAAGACAAACGCGGATTGGTTTTTTACCGAACCACTTATAATGGCATTTGGGAAAGCAAGCAAATAACAGGTAGATCAATAAAATCTGTTGTTCCAAGAAAAATGAAAGATGGCGAATTTGAGCTACCAAGTCAAGCATACCATAGACCATTACCGATTTCCCAGGCTAAGTACAACGATTTACAAGTTTTAAAACGATTTTGTCTTCAAAATGCTCAAGAATTTTACGAAACATTGCTATACAAATGAAAAATCTCTGTGTAGGCTTATGTAGAAAGTGGACAACGTTGGTTTTTAACAAGTTATTTGTGACGTTAACGTGCTTTTTTATTTTTTCAACAAAATCTAATAATGTTAAGTTCGTATTCTTTTGTTTAGATATTAATAATATAGTCATAATTTACTTAAAAATATTTGTATGCAGTTTTATTTATTTCTAAGATCATAACCAGCAGATTAGTCACGTTGATTAACTTTTCTCTGTAAGTTACTTTTGTGACATCGTTTGTTTTTTCCCCTTACCCTTCAAGTGCTTTTAATCAATAACATAGTCCAACGTACGGACTAAGTTCAGTGAATTTATTTGTTCTAAAGGTGCATTCACGTTACCATTGACATGCCTATGGTAATATAAACGGAATTTTATCATCTAGAATGATTTAATTTATAATTTAGAATTACGAGGTAGTCATAAATTCTAATTACCTATATGATATTTACCTGATCTGTATTGAAATTTATAAAAATGATCTTCCGTGTTAGTAAGTCCCTGTATAATGTATGCTGCGGTAAATTACTCCAACTACCTCTCAAAAATCATTTACCATTAGATTAATTGGGTACACATTGTTGTTGTTCGCGTTTCTGGATAACCATTGATGGGCTTGAAGTGTGAAATTGTTCATTGCCGAGGTCATATCGCGTGTTTTCAACTCTTTATTAGGTTGCACCTGTTAAATCATTCATTTTTCACGCCAACCGAAGGGGAATGTTGTGTTTGGGACAGGTGCTCTTATATAGAAATGTTCGAATTTTTTCTAAAAAATAATCACAAAACAGTAACCTGTTTTGTGATTATTTTTCCTAAACTGATTTTAATTAGTATGGCAAGCATTGTAGATATTACTTCTAATAAGGATATTCCTTTATAAAAGATAAAATCTTTTAGCGAAAGCCGCTATCGCTTTATTAAATTAAATGGCCAAATATATGGCCTAGGAGGACAAATTCGTTAAACTTCCCGTGCTCGAATCGGTATCAATAAAGTGTTATGATCATTTCGGCCTATCCCAGCCTCATCAGACACTTGGGCTGATACAAATTTAAACAATTAAGATTACAAATTTTGTATCAGCCCAAGTGTCTGATGAGGCTGGGATAGGCCGAAATGATCATAACACTTTATTGATACCGATTCGAGCACGGGAAGTTTAACGAATTTGTCCTCCTAGGCCATATATTTGGCCATTTAATTTATATTCCTTTATAGTTTGCGAATTCATTTCTATCTCCCTTTATATATATATATATATATATATATATATATATATATATATATATATATATATATATACATATATTAATTATAATGGACTTGTTTAATTCTTGAGGCATTTCTTCGGCATTTCACACTTCTAGTATTAGCTCACTAAGTTGGTTTTTTAAGTTCTCTGCCACAATGCCGCTCTTCCCGGGGCTTTTTTGATTTTTCATATCTTTTATTATTTCTTCAATTTCTTCTCTTGTGGGCTTTGGTATTTCTTCTATTACTATTTGAGGTTTAGGAACATTATATTTCGTAGTCAGTAGTCACTCCGTCATTTAGCATCTCTTCGAAATATTCTTTCACATATTTGGTCTTCGTCCACTATCAGGTTTCCTTGCTTATCTTTAAATTCATCGTTCTTTCCTGATACCCAGTTTTAATGTATTTTACCTCTTTTAAAAAAAAATTTTATTTCACTTTTCTTGTAATTTTCTTCAATACGCTTTACTTTACCACCCATAAATATACTTTCGTTTCCGTTCTCTAGGATTTTCTTTACCTTTTTTCGTTGTTCGGCATACCTTTTTAGGTCGTCTTGTTTTTGCGATCGTAAATTTTTTAATCTCTTTTTTTAATTATTTACCTTTTATAAAGAATTAAAAAAAAAACGACAATACAGAAATAAAAACAAAAAAAATCGGTTGCCTGTAAAGTCGGTTTTACGGGCGAAGATTTTACGTGACAACGTCTTTTTCTCGGTAGAATATTTATTGATATGAATATTATTAAATTGCACAATAGGAACAAGGAATTTAATGAAAATAAGAATTGCATTACCGATTTATTAGGTATTTTATATATTATTTATATTTTATATATTATATTTTTATATATTATTTTATATATTATTTATTTTATATTATATTATTGATCTTATTATTTTCTACAAAATTTATTTGAAAATTTTTTCGATATATCAATTAGTTGCGGAGATATCGATCATTGAAGTTATTGTTTGCTACCAGTATTTTATATATTTATTTTTTTCAGTTATAAAAAATTACTATTTCCAATTGTGTCTACCAAGTATGGTCACATGTATTTGCCTACATATTAAATAATAATAAGTACAGATAATGTTATGTGACGTTCACTTCTGATTATATATTTTAATATTTTTAATTTTAAAGAATCAATTTGAAAATCAAAACACTTATTCAGATCGAAGGTTCAAATTTTTGCTAAATAAATTTGAAATTAATTAAAATTTGTAAATGTAAATGGTAAAGTTGAAAATTAAAACATTTACTAAAATTGGAATTTGAAATTCTTGCTAAACACAGTTAAATTCTAACTCCGCGCGTGGTGATTGGTCGGTTTAGTTCGTTTGTTTGGTCGCCCTGTTTTGACAGGTTAGAAGTTATAATTTGTTATTTTAAATGTTTAACTAGCAATACGCGCTGTTTCTTCTCAATCGACTGAATTACGATTGATTGCAGAGTGATTTAAACTAATAATTTACTTAACACTATCAACATTTGTCAATAGTATGACATAACCTATAAACTCAGTTTCTCAACTTTTGTGTCAATCTAACAATTAATCAATCAATCATAGTTTACGATAATGAAATATTAGTGTACAATTATTTACCTTTATTGTTGTAGTTGTTGTAAATGACGAATCTAAGCACTCCACATTTTCACTACAGACACAGCTGACGATACTTTCAACGATTTTCAACTTTAGCGATTCAACGCGCCTAATTCTCTAGTGCCGCGCACAGCGGACCGATCATGTTTGAGTGGGAGAGAGACGCAAGGCATTCGCCGGTCCGGCGGGCCTCTCTCTCGTTCGGCGACTCACTGTAACAGACGTGAGCGGGCGTTACACTTTTTCTTAAATGACTCCGAGCCACAACCTAATTTAAGACGTTGTCACGTCAAAAAACTTTTGTGGTATATGGTATACAGTCAACTGCAAGAATTTTATTCTCCTTGTGGCGTTTTAAAAAACCCAGAATTTTTTATGTGAGTAACCACATTATTGATTTATTAAAATTACTGCAACATTTGAGACAAGAAAATTTCAAATAATTATGAAATTCTTAGTCAGGCTTACTCAAGTACATTTCGTAGTTTATTAAACCCTATAATTACGAACTATTAATTACCTGAGTAAATTAACATGTAAGAAAGCACATGTGATTTTTTTCTGATCTCTCTCGCAGAATAATAAAGTCAGCAAAGCTGCATTGCGGGCAATATGCTGCTACAGAAACTGTGCCGATTTTAAAAGTTTTAGGACATCCTTTTTAAGTCGCTTTCATCGTAAAGAGCTCTCCTTATTTTCCTTGGAAAGAGTGTATTAACCCCCTTAAGGGAAAACGTAAATGGTGGGCGGTGATGACACTAAAAACAAGCACAAATAGATATAGAAAATTGTGGAAAATTTGTTAGGGTTTAACAGAAAAGAGCGTCGGCCATTATGCTAATGAACTACAATATGATGATCCGTGTCGCTTCGCGATATTCCCTTTTACTTTTGTGTCGTGGAAAGTCTTGTCATTTTTTACGCAGACATTATGAATGTCACAACGTTGAACGTAAATATATTTTATTGGGCTTAGCTCCACGAAAAGCCGAGCTCGTTATTCCGTGGTTAATAGCTGCTATATATTGGGTAATGATTTTGCAATGAAACGACTGAACTCTGCTCTCGAACGTGCATGAAGAGATTATAGTTGCGAACAGTTTACGAGGGAATATTAAATCAAAGCAACTGGTAATATATGCAAAAAGAAAATCCGCAAACTTAACGAAAAATCAAAACCATCATGACACGCAAAGATCCAATGCATTATTGTATAAATTAGGTAACTGTGATTGATGTCTTGTAAATCTTTTAACATACTAAAAATATTATAAAACGTATAGGAGTACCTTTGAAATTTCTCGATTTTCCTAAGCTATTATAGTTAGTACTTTAATGAGAATAAGCCACAATTTAAGTTTACAATAAGTTTATTTTTGGCGCTTCGATTTCCACGAAACCGTGATTTTCAACAGACAAAAAGTCGTTTTCGAAAGGTATTTATAGCGTTTTTCAAACACTGATAGAACATTGTCTGACCTCCACCAATTGTTGGGGGAAAGCTTATTAAATTCCTTTCCCCAGCGTGTACAGTACCAAATATTTTAGGACCATGGACTGTTAAAGAGTTTCCTTCGATATATGTAAGCAGACTTCACGGCGATGATTCCTTATGTGTTGGTTGCTTTAACACATTGTTCATTGTTATACCGGCGTTTTTGAGAAGCGCGAATATAACGAAAACTAATGCACATTTTTATGCATTTTGGAGGCGAAGAGATGTCTTAGGTACCGGCGAGTACCGCACACACAGCCGCACGTTCAACTAGTCACTTGAGAACACAAAAATCACATCTGCGTTTCTTTCTGCTTGAACCAAATCTTATCTAGGGTCGACAAGCCGGCGTCGGTTTAACCCAAGGCCCTTATAAGATATTTATGGCACAAATATTTTGAGGCAAGAGGCAAGAAGTACAGTCTGTCACATAAGATTGGAACCAATATTTGTGAAAACGAAAAATACATTAATTTTAATATAACTTGTTGTTTTTACAACAAACACTAATACTTGTTTTTTATGATGCATATCTATTTAGATTTTAGATTAAAAAATAGGTTTCGGACATCCAAAGATGTTTACTCTTTTGTTTGTTTATTGTACCAGAAAGCTGAGAGTACTTTGTATCACCATCTGATCAAGAAGATCAATGAATAATGTTGTAGCCTAAATTTTTACAGTTTTCATTTAAGAGTAATAATTTAAATAAATGTGTTAATTAAAGAATGTAATATATGACAGTCAAAAGTGTTTATACTATTTTTTCCCTGATGATGATCTGATAGGATCGAAACGTTCTGAAAATTTAGAAATCTATTTTGGATAATTTTAACAATTTTAATCAAAATTTTATACCATTTTAGTAGTTTTTGTAAGTTTTTTTATTATAATTTTAGTATGATGTGTATTAATTTTTATTTAAAATATACAATTCTTTTTCCTGCCTATAAATTCAAAATACTGCATATACATATACCCCATATATAGTAGTAACATATAAAAATAGTTCGAATTCCATTGGAGGTGTGTTTGTACTTGTAAGTCTCACACACGTGCATTTCTAATGAAGATACTTCTGATTCAAAATACTTAACCAATACAAGTAGTTTATTGTACAGTAAATGTTTCGGTAGCGATTAAAAAATCGTCGAGTTGGTGCAATATGCCTAGTCTACAGATATAGTAAAAAGTTTACTGTTATTTCCATCAATTTAATCGAAAATTGGCTCTTTCAAATAAAAAATTTGGATACTTTATTTAGAACAATGTTTCCCAAACATTTTCGCCTCATAACTTACCGATATTTTTGGTTTGTATAAGTAGAACCCCTTAAGTCGAATTTTTCGAAATTTATTCAATGAGTTGTTTTATTCTATTTAAGAAAACAACTACTACTGTCTACTACCTTGAAATGTATTTTTCATAGCTAATACATTGCTTCATGGTTTGATTTTTTATTTATATATTTTATTTTATTTTTTTTTGTGAGGGGAATCATTAAAAAATAAAAACATCTGTTTAATTCATATTTTATTAAAAATACATAAAAGATGATGATGATAAATGAGAGTTATGAACTTATTACTCTGAAACCAATTGTTTAATTCATTGCTTCAAACTGGCGAGGTGAAGTCTTAAACCTTTATGTTCAATAATTTGCAATCTATTTCTTTTTTTTGTGAGCAAATTGTTAAACGCGCTAAAAATGCTTTCTGCTAGTCAGAATGATGGGAAAGCTATTAAAAAATTTTTTACGACAATCCATAATACAGGATTAGAAAACTTTATAGTTTACTAAAACCAGGACTGTTGATACCCATTTCTCTGAAGAACTCCACAAGTTCTTCGTTAGTACCAGTTGAGATCAGATTTTGGCAGTGACACAATAAAATTGATAATCTACTGTTGTATTTTCATAGTCAAAACATTTTTGAACCTTGTAGCATTTTTTTTACTCTGGATATCATAAAAAATTCCTAAAATGTTTTAATTTGCGTCGTAAAAATTTTCGAAGAGAAACACTTTAAGAATTGCATCCTGGAATCTTCGAAGAGAATACAAATAATGCAAATTTTATTTACATTGACAAATGCTGCTAAGCGAAACCAAATAACTTCTGGGTCTCCTTTCTACCCATCCAGGTTTATTATACGTTACAACTTTTTAAATGTTGAACGAAGACTAAAACGTCACCATCCTGGACGTTTCACAATGACAAGTTAGGCAAGACGTGTTAAAAAAGTTTACTGGTTTGCAGAATATAGACACTTTCGCAGTTAGTTCATGGTATCTCGTAAACAACATGTGATTGTTTTTGTTCTCAATCTTGTGGCAATGACATTTTAAATTTTTGACAAAGGTAATGGTTACCTGCCGAAATGTTGATTTCAATGGCAAAATAACATCGAGTTCCAAATTTATTATTACTTGTTGAACTAGAAATACTAATTTTATATTAACCCTAGAACCGCAAGTTCAGATTGATGGAACGATTTTCACAAAGTGAAAATCGTGGACGACCCGAAAATATTTTTCAAAATAAAAGACATTTATATCTTTTATAAACTTATTTGTCTAAAAATTTACCAAATAGATCGAGTTTTAATTAGAAAATGTAGTGTTAGATAACATTAAGCAAAACTAATGTACAGAGTGAGTCCAAATATAAAAGTACTTATATTTGAGACATATACTTTTCACCATGCCAAAAGTAAATTAAAAAGCAAATTAGGAGTTGAATAGTTTATTTTTATATTATTTAGAAGAAATTACAGAAAATTTATAGAAATAACATGGACGAATTTGTTTTTGGTTTTATTACTAATTATAGGTTGTTTAAACCAAACATAATTATTTTGACATAATACTTTGGGGCAGTTTTCTTCTTCTAAATCTTGGTCTATGGTGTTTTAATATAAATCAACATCACCCTCTTCTTGCACTTCTGCCAGATCAAATATAGTTTAAAAATGGTCACCTGGTAGTAAAGCTGGTTCCTAAAAAAACTAATCCGACTCTAAAAGCGTATTTTGCACAATATTGAGCAGTGTATTTTGTAGTATAAATACTTATTATTTACAAACCGCCACTGTCACTGCCAAAAAATGGCTTCACATGCTAGCAAATAACTAAAAGGTATAGGGTAAAAGTTGGTCACTATCTGCCGTAGCGAACCATTTTAACATAAGCAGAACAACAGTTGTTAATATTAATAAAAGATGCAGAGAACAAGAAACTCTCGACAGAGAGCAAGATTCTGGAAGACCAAAAATATCTACCGCTTAAGAAGATCGTACGCTTTTGGAGAGATTACAAAAGCTTTAAACCATCAGTTACAAAATCAAGATTTTTGGGACAAGGTAATATTTACAGATGAGAAAATCTTCTAAATAGGGCAAAATTGGGGTGTGTAGACCAGATACCAATAGATTTAATCTTGTATATGTTGGTAGATATCGAGCAGCTGGCCATTTTAGCGCCAATGTATGGGTATGGATTTCATATAGAGGAATGGGAATGGTATAACGTATTGATGGCAGGTTTGTTGGGCAGACTTATCGGAATATTGTAGAAAACTTTATGTTTCTCAGTGTAGAATAGTTGTATCCAGAAAATAATTTTATCTTTCAACAAGATAATTGTCCTGTTCACACTGCAAATATAATAAACCAGTGGCTCCAGAACCAGAACATCGAAACCTTACCATGGCCCAGCTACAGTCCAGATTTAAACCCAATCGAGAATGTGTGTACATTGTACATAAATGTACAATTCTTGCTTTAATATATTGTTGAGTTAGGTCGTTTATTTTATTCCTTAATAATAATAAAAATAAAAACAACAACCCTATTTTATGTAAAACTATCATTTATATACTCTTTATAAAATGCAGAAATTCAAAATAATATCAAAATTTAGACCTTAATAATTAATACAATTTATGAATTAACATATGTAATCAATTGTTTGTTGTTTGTTTGTTTATTTTATTATTTGTCTGTCATAATAAATGTAATATAATGTCAGATCCATTAAATACACTGCTCAAAATGATCAAATCTTACCAAGAGTCGTATCAGTTTTTTTATGAACCAGCTGTACATCTTCATCTTCACTTTAGCTTTCACCTAAACAACATTCTATTTTAACTAGAATCATCCTCATAAAGGAATTTCCACAATTCTTCAGAACACGTTTATCTGGATTCATGAGGGGATGTAGTTAAAAAAAAACTTCAGAAATTATTAGTTTCGAATCATATGAAATACTGAAGGTAGGTGGGCGGAGACAACTTATAGGTTCATGAGGATCTCGCGATTGTCAAAAAAATTTGTGCCGCCAGGACACCGACAGCACATGTTCGGAGGATTGAATATAGTATGGTTCAAGAAACTTCATTAGGCTATATATATGTATATATATATATATATATATATATATATATATATATATATATATATATATATATATATCTTTAAGGAATATGACCGTTTAAGATTTTTAAGATCCCTAGCCTTGCCTTTGTTAATATAACATTTCAAAATTGACAAATTACATTTTTTGATAGATTTTAGAATCAATCAATGTTTTCAAAAGTTAAATTAAAAAAATTAATATAAAATTACTTCAATTGGGAATCTTCCGGTGTTCTGTGTTTCTGTGTTTTTGCTGATTTATTTAATAGATTAATTTTTGATGTTTCTTCACAATAATAACATCTTAATGCTACAGATCTTTTAAAGGTAAGATCATTTACTTAATTGTTTTTCATATAGATGTATCGCTTATAATACTCTTTTAGATGAACTGATGATGCCCAATGAACATTGGGCGAAACGTCTTCAATAAATAGATAAAGTAGCACAACTCTTATCTTTTTTATCTCCAAATTGACCGAAAATATCCCATTCACTTACGAGTGCACATTTTTTTATATATTTATATATATATATATATATATATATATATATATATATATATATATATATATATATATATATATATATATATATATACCCGTGCAGTGTTTACAGATCTATCTTGTGTGGACTTAAAAACAAAATATATCAGGGACACGTCGAAGTGGAATATACATATCTTTTTTACATCGGATTATCTGGCTTGTAAATCCGCACGGGTTATAAATCAAAATTTTATGACCGAGCTAAATACGAATGAATTTAGTTAACATAACAAAATTGTATATACCACCTGGATTTTGTAACGTATATATAATTAATGTGGGCTTATTGATTTTGTGTATGTTCATTTACTTTATGAAACTAAAACAAGCATTGACGGATAACACCAGCGGCTGCCATTGTTTTTGCCTAAATGCAACAATAAAAAGCACAGCGCCAAACCATATTATAATTAAAATGGATAATTATTTAAAGCTCTAACAAGAGTTTCTCTAGAGCTTCGGAGGTATACAGGATGCTCAATTTTTAACACTTTGAATATAACCATAGATAATCTATCAAAAATGTTTGCTTATTAAAAAACCTACAATTTTTTCTTTAAGCAAAATGAATGCCTTCTGTTGTAGTCCATGCTTCTATTCTGTAGAGCTTTAGCATATTTTTATTGCTTTAAATTTGCACTGCCACTAAGCAGTAATAGGAGCTACAAGGGAATACTCCTTATTGATCATGCACTTAATCACTATTTAAATGGGAATAAGCCACAATTAAATGTTAAAATACGTTTATTGACGTTTCAATTTCCACTTCGGAAATCGTTCTCAAAATACAAACATTAGTAAATTAAACAAATTTTGTTTTTTTGTTACTTAGTTAAAAATTCTTCTAATAATTTAATTTTATCTGACTCATCTATATTGACAATTCAGACATACCTTATACATTTTAAAGTAGACGACTTTAAAATGATATTGCCAATATTGTTGAGTTGCGTTCCTGGGACGACTTTACTTATAAGATAGTTCATTCGATTACATGAAATCAACTTTAACTTGAGAATATCCGTCAGAAAAGATCATAACATGTAATTCGTCTTTAAAAAGACAAATACATGCCATGATGACAGTAAAATTCTCCTGTTAGTGATTCCATAGTAAATTATGAGGGAAAAACCAGGAAAAAACCTCATAATACTATCCCGACATGGTAAGTATTTGATCCTGCATTTAGTTTACCTTAAAAAAAGCTTAAAGTTTACCTTAAGAAAAGCTTAAAAGGATAGGAAATAAATTCAAAATTTCAACAACATTTAAAACAACAAACACGTTGAGATCTATTTTGTCCAAAACCAAACCTAACAATGAACAAGAAAGGACAAAGAATTGCATTTATAAAATACCTTGTGAATGCGATCAGTTTTATTTAGGTGAAACATCAAGACCATTAAATGTTAGAATAAGTGAACATCAATCCTATATTAAAAATAGAGAATTTGATAGATCTCAAATATGTAAACACGCATGGGATAATGAATAGGGTTCAATGGAATGATTCAAATATAGTCCTAAAAGAAACGGATGGTAAAAAGAGAAAAATCAAAGAAGCGGCTCTAATTATGCTAAATGAGACCAATTGTGTCGCGAATTCCTCGGCAGAATGTAGTAGGATCTGGTTACCCATATTGAAAGAGGAAGTTATTAAAAGGAAAATACCAGTATTGGTAAGTCAGTAACATATAGAGAATACATCATTTATGTTTTTTAAATAACAAACATATAAAATCGGAATTTGGTGTTTATTGAAGGTAAACTAAATGCACGATCAAATACTTACCATGTCGGGATAGTATTATGAGGTTTTTTTCCTGGTTTTTTCCCTCATAATTTACTATGGAATCACTAACAGGAGAATTTTACTGTCATCATGGCATGTATTTGTCTTTTTAAAGACGAATTACATGTTATGATCTTTTCTGACGGATATTCTCAAGTTAAAGTTGATTTCATGTAATCGAATGAACTATCTTATAAGTAAAGTCGTCTCAGGAACGCAACTCAACAATATTGGCAATATCATTTTAAAGTCGTCTACTTTAAAATGTATAAGGTATGTCTGAATTGTCAATATAGATGAGTCAGATAAAATTAAATTATTAGAAGAATTTTTAACTAAGTAACAAAAAAACAAAATTTGTTTAATTTACTAATGTTTGTATTTTGAGAACGATTTCCGAAGTGGAAATTGAAACGTCAATAAACGTATTTTAACCTTTAATTGTGGCTTATTCCCATTTAAATAGTGAATAATTTAAAAATGCCACAAGAAAATAGCTTCAGAACAAGATCATGCACTTGTTTCAGTTAAAAGACTTGTTTAAGCAATTTAAATTAGTATTTAAGTTCAGAGTAAAATATCCTTATTGACTTAACATTAGGCAATAAAATCTAATAATCTGGAATTCCTTGCTCATTTTCACTCTTTATTCCTAACAAACCTAATTTTTCGTAAGCAGTTTCCTTTTGATAAGGCGCCCAACTTTTGCCCTTACAACAATTCGCATTTGTGGCAGCTAACATGGATAGCAGGGATGAAATATTGATTTGACGATTCTCAAAAACTTATTACTAACGGGTGTTTTTCTTGTTTATTCTTAAGATAATTATCTAAATTAGTCGAAAAACATATGTCCTACAAAATGCAAGGGGTTATCAAAGAGTCCCGCCTGTCCAACATGTATCATTAACGGGGTCATAAAAAATATTAATCTCCTGATTTTTTTTCGAAAAATTAGCTTGTTAGTAATAAATGGTAAAAATGGGCCTCGGATATTGACCATTTTTCATTTAAATTTGCTATTTGAGATGGATTTGTATAACTTGACATTCGTATAATAAAAATTCGTCAAACACTTGTGTTTTTTAAATATAATTAAATCGTTTATTTCTTATGTTGTTAAGTATCTTCTATTCTTCATCCTGTTATTATATAATTACTAATCTTAAAAGTGTGTACCGAATGCCGTACCGAACAAGCAAGACAAGCTTTTCTTAAATTTAAACCGCTACTTTGTAACCGCAATCTTTCCTTCAATCTCCGTTACAGAATGGTTAAGTGCTATGTATGGTCCATATTGTTATACGGCATGGAGACATGGACGTTGAAAATATCTTCCATTAACAAGTTGGAAGCCTTCGAAATGTGGACCTTGCGAAGAATGTTCCGCATACCATGGACAGATAGGGTGAGAAACGAGGAAGTCCTAAGAAGAGCAAATACTGAGAGAGAATTGCTCAGCTTGATCAAGGCACGAAAGATTGGATACCTGGGCCACATCCTGAGAGGGGAAAAATACGCAATCCCTCAACTAATTATCCAAGGAAAGATTGAGGGCAAGAGAGGAGTAGGTCGCAAACAAATGTCGTGGCTGCGGAATATAAAGAACTGGACAGGCGTAACTAACACTGGCGAACTTTTGCATGCCGCAAAAGACAGACGTCTGACCTTAAGATAATTCGCCAACGCACTATAGGTGCACGGCACTATAAGAAGAAGAAGAAGAAAAGTGTGTACATGCGTTTCTGCTCTTTCGTTTACTCATAGCGTCATAACACGGTCCCCGTACTGTCACTGTCTCTGTGCATCACACAGACAAAGTGAAATTTGCCAAGTAGTACCAATAATCATTTTGCGGCTTCCCACGATCGGTGATATTGCGGACGAGCGCGGACCAGCTCGCTCCGACGCACCATGGGAAGTGTCTCGTCCGTGGTAGCACAGACAAGTCTGTGCTGGTGCGTCCTATCCATCGAGAGTCGGTAACATCAAAGGTGCGGTACATGCCCGTGCGACACGTTCCGAGCGCGTCCGTGTTTGAACAGACAAGTGCAAGTCAGAAGTTGTTCATTCGCTGACACAAGTAGTTGTCTGTAGTGTTGTCAAAGTTATTTCGCAGTTTTTTTATAGGTTTTTTGCTAAAAAATGGAGTGGACAAACGAAGATATTTTTGATTTTTTAAATTTGTATCAAAATTAACCAAGTTTATGGAATTCTACGGCACCAGAGCATAAAAAAAGAGTTACATTTTTTGAAATAAAGTTAAATCAAACAGTACTGTCATGGACCTACACAGACTGTCACGGACCGTAGGAAGAGCTCTGTCTGCAGTGCGTTGCCGTCCGTGCTCATCGGCTGTGCGCGATGATCTGTAGAATCGCTGATCGTGGGAAGCCGCTATTAGATATCGTAAATCTTAGTTATCGTATTCACACGATGTTCACTGCTAATACATGCTTTAATTTCGTTTCTTATGGAATTTATTATATTGACTTCAATATTAGACGATTAATTTACCGTGATATACAATATATTTTTCTTCCTTAAATTTGAGTCCGAAGAATTTCCTGGCTAAAAAATCTACGTTGGGAGAACAGAAAACGCTGCACGAGAGGCGTATGTACCGTTCGCGTCATAAAAAACTGGTACAACTCTTATAACCAAAAATCGTGTTTTTTAAGTTGTGTACGTTGATCTTGTCACAAGTGTCATTCTAATTTCTAGGGCACCGTTGCCAGTTCAACGAAAATATTATATGAAACCAGCTAAAAGCAGAGCTGTGCGACAGACCGCCAGTTTTGAGTGTACTAAAAACTAAAACATCGAGCATTCTCGATTAGTCAATCACATTAAATTTGTTTAAACATGCATCCTAAAAAATTCCCATATTAATTTTGTAATTTTCCATCATCTCAATTAAGTACCCATACATTGATTTGTGTCTTATTATAATTTATGAAAATATTTCGATTCAAAAATAATGATAGATAATCAATCTAGACATAACTTTAAATTATTATAATAAAACATTAGAGTCGGATATTAGATTGTAACTGTCACGTTTTGAAAAGCGTTTTTTCGCCCCGGATATTTTATAGTTTATAATACGTACGATAAAATATAATATTTTTTTTCACATTTATCGTTCTTATACTAAATAATTATTTAATTTTGGTACTTTGCCTGTTACTAAACTTATTAACACAAAATACAGTTCGTGTTCGGTAGGCAATTGAAGTATAAAATTACAGTAGACGCATTCCAATGTTCCCTGTGCCAATACAGATCCTTCAAACATTTTGGATATTAACTCAACCCTATCTCTGGTTATTAAATTAATTAGATACGGTTTTTTGTGATTAATGATAAAAATAATACCTATCTACATTACAGTACAATTACAATAATACATTTTTGAACGTTATTTTTTTTTATTTAGATTTAGTGCAATTCCGTTATCTGTGATGGCAACAACGAATTGATTCACGAACCACTGTGTCCAGTCTGAACACAGGTTTACATTGGGAAAAAAAAGTGTACCAGTTTTATATGACGGGAAGTGTACCATTAAAAAAATCAGCTACAAAAATGGGTTTAATAATAAAACCAACAAAACAAAGTATATGAAAATAAGCACGCAACCACAAATCTTATGACCACTTGTTATAGAAAACGACGTCATCCAAGCAGTAAACGAATTTGTATAGCTGGGAGCGCTCCTTAACACTGAAAATAATATTACCGCAGAGATAAACCTCAGAATTTGTACGGCCAACAGATGCTGTTTTGGGCTCAATTATTATCTTCTCCTTAAATACACAATTATATCGAGAAATACAAAAATAAAACACTACAAAACAATAATATGCCCAGTCCTAACATAAGGTTCAGGGACCTGGACTCTAACAAAAAAACAATGAAAACTGGTTAGGATGTTTCGAAAGAAAAGTACCAAGGCAAATCTATGGAGCAGTAAAAGCTAATGGAGTGTGCAGATGATGCAACTTTGAACTTTATATAATAAATTGATATAAGGTTGAATGCTCGAATAAATGAACTTTGATAAAATGAAAGGCAGATATCGAGCACAGTTTATTAATTAAATCTTGCCCAAGTACTTTCGCTTCCTAGAGCATTTTCAGTAGCATTTCGTCAATTTTGGCCTATCCAACAATCATAGAATGTCATAAATATAAAATTATACACAACACTACACTACACAAGGACAAACAGTTTAAAATTTTTTAAAATAGGCGGAGCTACATTATGGTTTCCATCAGGAGAGAGAATGAATATACCTTTATAGAATATACCAGTAACCTGATATCGTAAAACATATTAAGATAGGACGTCTGAGGTGGATAGGACATGTAATATGGATATAAAGCCAGAATGATGATGATGATGGTTGGCAACATTCGAAACGGATAGGCACTACAACAAGAAGACGAAACTTAAGACTTCTGTCTTGCCCCATGAACAATTTTCCTTCTCTGTAAAATGGTAGAAAAAGTGTAAAAATCCTCCGGATTATATTATAAACGGATTACATCATTTGTGCTAATATTTTTCATAATATCTCAATTGTGAGATTGATTAAAGTGTTTAAATATTTTTACATGTAATCTCCCAACAATCCAAGAGAAGTTAAAATTAGGGCTCATTTTAATATTACAACCCGAAATGCATTAGCGCAATAGCCGTGCTATTATAGTAAAGAGTCTAGCCTAATAGCACACGCTGTATATTTAATCGGGACTAATGTCCGAACCGGACATTTTTAATGCAAGTTTTAATATTAAATGCATGTCCAAAGTTAAACATTGTAAATTATTCCACACCAACTCAAACAATACAAACGACGTACGTTGAACAGATTTTCTTTAAATGTTAATTGCTTTTCGACAGGGAAAGTCCTCGAAAATTACAACATTTATTAGAATAAGCTGATGATGATGGTTGAAACATGTCAGTCTGGATTAGTGAGAGTGCTATTGAATAGATTTATAAGCCTGTTACATTTGCTATTTGATATCTAACTTGTTATTTTTTTTTATTCCAAATTTAAACAAAAATAATAGAAATCAGAAATGTAATAAAATTAAAATATAAATATCTGGGAGCTTACATCAACACAGAATTAGATCCAGACCAAGAGATCCGGGTACGAATAGAAATGGCACGGGCAGCGTTCTTAAAATTCAAACAATTGTTCTGTGACAAAAATCTGAATATTGCGCTGAGACTGAGGTTTGTTGAATGTTACGTCTGGTCGCAACTATTGTACGGGGTAGAAACATGGACACTAAAAGCGCAAATAATTAAAAAGATTGAAGCCTTTGAACTTTGGATATACCGGAGAATGTTGAGAATCCCATGGACTGCCAGGGTCACCAATGAGGAAGTGCTGAGAAGGATGGGTCGAGACAAAAAATTGTTGAGAACGATAAAAGTACGCAAGACTGCATACCTTGGACACATACTAAGAAATAATAAATATAATCTTCTGCAGGTCATCATGCAGGGTAGAGTCGATGGCAAAAAGGGAATAAAGGGTAGAAAGAGGAAGTGATGGCTGCGAAATATTCGAGACTGGACAAACATGACTATAGACGAATTATTCCACGTTGCAAAAGACAGAGAAGCTTTTAAAAATGTGGTCGCCAACCTCCGTTAATGGGGACGGCTTAGGAAGAAGAAGAATAAAATTAATAAATACAGTAGTATGGATACAAAGTATGGATACAAAATGAATAAATACAGTAGTATAGATACAAAGTACGAAAACGCCATTGCGTTACATTCAAATTCATCATTAATATTATCATTATCAAAACCTTAAAATTCCTGGATATCATGGCTAAAGTCAGTGCGTTTTGAAGATTCTATTCTGAGGTGGATTATTTCCCTTTATCAATTATCATAACTTACTCTCTGTTTTTCCTGCTGTTATGGCTCTCGTTTCTTTCTCTGTTTACACTAAAATTTCCAGTCAGTGATTTGTCCTTGCTCTTATATTTTTTCTGCCTCATCCAGTCGTCTACTTCTAAGCCTTCCCCTGCACTTGGTTTAGTAGGTAGTATGGTAGTAGTGTCCCTCTCAGCATATTTGAGTGTGGTCGTCTCAGTATGTCTACAATCCATTCTAAACGAAGAGACTTTATATTCGTATGTTTTTCCCCTTAAATTTTTCTTCATATTCGGTAGGTGCTTTCATTCTTCTTTCTCGGTATTTTCTACTTCTTCTTCTACGGCACTACAGCCCAAATTGAGCCTTGGCCTTCTTTATTTTTTACCTCCACACTTGCTTGTCTGTGGCTAATCTTCTCCATACACGGACTCCTCAAAGGGGCTAGTGCGTCGTTGTTTAATGTGTCTTTCCAGCGGTTTCTTGGCTTTCCAACCGGTCTTTTTCCCTGCATTCTAGCATTCAGTGCTCTTTTTGGCAGCCTATCCTCTCCTATTCTTATCACATGTCCGGCTCATTGTAATCTTTGAATTCTAATGAAATCTGACAGTGGTGCTTCCTTATAAAGTTAATAAAGCTCGTTGCTGTATCGATTTTGGAAGATTCCGTTTTCTCATACATGTCGTAGTATTCTCCTCAGTACTTTCGTTTCGAGTGTATCGAGTTTGCTTTTGGATGTTTCTTTTAGGACCCATGCTCCACTGCCATAGAATGCTATTGGTCGAATTAAGGTTTTATATATTCTCATCTTTGTATTTCGGTGGACATTTTTATACCGAAATATATGGGAGAGAGCAAAATAAGCTCTGTTTGCCTGTGTTATTCTCTTCTGTGTTTCTCCATCTTCTGATCCGTCGGCATGTATTTCTATTCCCAGCGTAGAAATAGTTTTGTGGGACTATATTTCTTCTCGTCTGTATCAGTATTTTTGTTTTTTTTTCTGTGTTAATTTCTAGATCTAGCCTTTTGTTTGCGTTTTTAACACTGCTTATGTTTCCTGTGCTCCTGTTGATGTTCTACTCATACTATTAATATCATCGGCATAAGCGGCCTGTTGAACCGGTTGGTCAGTAGGTCTCCTCGTCCAGTTTGCATTTGCCTAACCGCATACTTCAGTGCCAGGTTAAATAAAGTTGGGATCAGCCCATCTTCTTGCTTTAGTCCCTGTGAAATTTTGAAAAAGTCTGTCCGGTGGTTTTGTATTCGTACACATGCCTGAGTTTCATCCATTGTGACTTTAATGAGTCTAATTAACTTGTATGATATTGCGAATTCAGTCAATATATTGTAAAGTTTGTTCCTTTTGACAGAGTATGTTTGACAGAGTTTGTTCCTCGTATGCCTGTTTGAAGTCTACAAACATGTTGTTAACATCAATGTCATGTTCCCATGACTTACCCAAGATCTGTTTGGCTGTAAATATTTGATCAAGTGATGATCTTTCCCGTCGGAAGCCCGTCTGATACTCTCCATAATATTTTCTCTGCTAGTGGTTGGAGCCGCTGGTTTATAATATACGTGAGGACTTTATATGCTCTACATAGTAGAGAAATTCTATGGTAGTTTTTGCACTGGAGGTTCTTTCCTTTTTTATAGATCGGGCATACTATACTTCTCTTCCAGTCGTCGTGTTTTTTCTCTTCTTGCCATATGTCTTTGATGAGGCCTTAATAGCTTCGAGAACTTTCTCTATGATTAACTCCATTTTCTACTTCATTCTAATTCTCACGTTCCATCTTCCATGTCTACTTGTACCAAGTAGGGTCTGCAAATAACTTTATAATAATGGAAATTCCAATAGTAAAGTTTTGGCACTTTCAGGAAGACATAGTAACATTGGATATTTGATATTATCTAATTCTGGACTAGGCTTATTTCGATGTTTAAGGAGAATTCCAATTCTGAAGTATCAAAAGATTCCAACAAAAAATGATATTACTTATTGCAATAATAACCACGGTTTTGCAATCTTTTACACACTGTGGAGCAATCTGGTCAAAAATAAATTATTCTTCTAAGAAATTAGTTTTCTATTTAATTTTCTAGCTTGATTCCATAAACTTGCCGATGGCATATTTTAATTAACTTTAAGCACCAATAAATCCAGCTCTTTTTGGGTTTAAAACGTTTTAAAAATATTTTGGCTTCTGATACAAGTTTTGGCGATTGTACGAGATTGCCTATACTCACAATGTTACTACATTAGTTGTCCCACCAAGGAGGCGGGGAATGATTTTGCTAGTAAAAGGTTTAAAAGCAGGTATTGCCTTTTCTGCAGCCTCATCTATACCATTAATAAGAAAGTAATACTTTTCTTCTGTGTTTTCAAATTCGATATTATTTTCAAAGAGAGAGTCTACAACATCTGTATACAGTTTCCAGTTTGATTTTTTAATATCCATTTACTTTTAAAAATGTTTATTTGATCGGAAGAGGTTTGCTACTGTTATTAAAATAGGGTACTGGTTCAAACCAAGTGAAAGAGCTCACTTTATGAGTAATGAAAAATAATTGACATAGAAAAGTAAATTACCTCCAATAATATATTAGGATCTTCTACGTGACGCCAATTATTGATGTCAAAATAAGGTAGCAAGGATTAAGCTTGTTAGAACATGTTCAACGTTGAAATGATAGTCATCCAATAAGAAGATCAAAGAAGAATTGCTGGGAGACAATTGAAATAATTTGGGATTACAAAGAATGGGACAATGGAATGGTATATATAGAGAAAAGTTGACACAACGCTGGTATGCAAAAGGAAAAACAATAGTGCCTCTTGTAGTTACTACAATCACTGTGGCGAAAAAAATGTTAAGGCATGTAAATGTATAGTCATCCTTAAAAAAAGAATAAATAATGTTATGGTGAAAAACATGTCACAAGCATTTAAAAAATTAAATGGTGTTGATCATATAAATTCAACTACCTCATTGACACAGAGAGTAACGTCATCGGCCGTGAGAGTAACTCCTTTACAGAATGTTGAATAATGCATGGCGAGCGGTGTTTTATGTAATGTAAATGACAGACCATGTTACACGTGAAGTTTTTAATAGGCTTACTGTTGACAATAAGATTCTCGAGTTGATATTAATGAACTTCTCTATCAGATTAGTAAAAAATACCTAGAAAATATGTTCAAAAAATGGTATGTATCGGTGAATACAAATTAGTATAATCTTGTTAGCTGAGCATTATGTTAGAGGCCGATTTCCAGACTACGGGGAGTATTTCTTATATTTGTATATCTCTGTTTTTTATAATTTTTTATAATAAATCTTTTTTAATTTTAATCACAAGAATCTGTCAGCAGTTATTTCCCATCCTGAGTTAATAAACCATTCCATAAACAACATTTCCATATATCTAGCGTCCTCTAGTAAATTTAAAAAAGAATTTTATTATCCTGAAAAGAAATTAATAACATGACCTGGTCCTTGTACTTAATTAAAATATTGCAAATACAACAGTTAGGCCATGGATTGTTAAAAAATAACACAAAAAATCAGAACGTCAGTATGGGAATGGAAAAAAATATTAGCATTGGTTTAATACCAAAATATTGGTATTAAACTTTGTTTAATATAAATAATAATGTGTAATTATCGTAGTTTTTACCATATTCGACATAAGTAAAATTAATTACAGCATGTGTAATAATGTCGTAACTATCCGGTAAACCAAAACGAGACAATAAAAAAGAAGAGGACTTTATGCATCGGCATTAAATTTTTAATCAGCAAAAAGCTCCAACAGTGTTTTTAATTGCTCGCAATCACATCTGAAATTATTGCTCATAAAATTAATTGAAAGTAATAACAGCTTAGAAATTGTGAAGTTGGGGAGGGGCACATCCATGACACGCTACGAAGGGGATTAACAATCATTATTTTTCAACGTTCTTTCCTTCTAATTTTTTTGTCGTATTAGTCACACACTGGATTTTGTACAAGAATTTCCTCTGCCAAATTTAAATTAGCCTGTAGATTTTATACAGGTTGTCCACAGACTTACTCTACAGTGAAGTCCATAATTCTTTACCCGTGGGTAATCATTTAAATGCAATCGAAGCCTATTAATGTGGAAAAACATGTGGAAACTCGAACAAATCTCTTGAACTATAAGAGAAAATACCTCAGACAAAAGTTTCTTTAATTAAATAAGCCACAATTAAAGATTAAAGTACGTTTATTGACGTTTCAATTTCCACTTCGGAAATCGTTCTCAAAATACAAACAAAAATGTTTGTTCTACTTTTCCTCGTAGAATTAATTGCAGCAAACCATATCTTTCGCTGTTCCTTGTGGTTAACAACTCTTTTCCTTTGCATTCTTAATAAAATGTCCTCATTAGTAACGCGGTCGGTATAGGATATCTTCAGAATTCGACGAAAAAGCCACATTTCGAAAACCTCGATTTTCTTACAGGTAGCGTCTGTGAGAGTCCACGACTCAACTCCGTACAACAGTATAGGAAAGATATAACATCGTAGTAACCTGATTTTTATGGGTACTGATAAATTATGGGTACTGATAAATCGTCGCATATCGTATAGCAATCGTGAATAGCTTGTCTATTTTTTGAAATGCAGATCTTGCTTTCTATATCTTGCAAAACTATAAATCCTAAATTCAAATTTATATCCAGAGTGTCGAAAAGAAGGAGATTTGAATCACATTTTCGTCGAATATAAAAAATACATAAAACGAACAGAAGATCTAATAAAAAATTTAATAAATATCAAAAATTTTTCCTCTTCACAATCTGCTAATCTCTAAATAAAAAAATTGTAAGTGAATGCTTAATGGAATTTATCTTCAAAAGCAGGCTTAATATTTAAGTACATATGAAGTTTATATGGAGCAACAAGATGTCATGAGACTTCTCGTATTTCTTTAGAAGATATGCCTTCATTGAGTCTTCTATTGCCTATTTGAACACCTCTTTTGAGCACATATTAAACAGTAAAGGAGACAGTACACATCCTTATCGTACACCTCATCTTATGGGTATCTCTTTAGATTTTTGTTAGTGTACTCGTATTCATTGTACATAAATATTCACCAGTTGCATTACATTTCTTTTCCCTTTGTCATACATTTTTCCCGATTATTGGGAGACCTAAAAAATAGTTTTAGTCCGATAAAAAGAGTACTAGTGGTACTTAAGGTACTATTTGCAGTTGTGACGCTGTTACGGACTCAGACTTTACAGTCTTTAGTTTGGCCGAATTGAAGCTTTGAGCTTGAACTATCAATTTTACTCATTAAAACTTTATGCACATGTTACAGAAATTACCATTTAGTATATTACGGATCTTAAGACTCTATTATTTTCTATATTTCAGTGAAATATATGGACAATTAAAGCAAAATCAAAGTTTAATTTTAAATACTGAAGTTCCCGGTAAAGTTGATCCCAACTATTCGGTAATAGCCGTTTAGAAGGTGTCAAATATCGCTTTCAAACAGTCAAAAGGTCCCTTTTCGATCACAGAGAGCCGAGAATGGATTATGTCGGGATCGTGTACGATGACACAAAGCCCGTACTTAACTCGATTTAACGTAATACTGTAACGCGATATAGCTGTTTGCCTTTGATAGTCATCTTACTAGAAATATCTCATACTCTTACGCAATAACATTCCTTTCCGTTGTGTCTGTCTTCGTCTTTCTTCGATATGTCTTAGGCCAGGACGATGGGAATTTTAAGACCGCATTAAAAGAAACAACTAAGGAATATAAACACACCCCGGAGTATTTTATGAAAGAAAATCTTTTAGTTCATGTTGGGTAGATTGAGCTAGCTATTTTTGTTTGATTTGTTTTATTTTTATCTATTTATCAAGTCAAAATTGTAATGGATTTATAGTTTTTAATTAGGTTTTTCGCGGCTTTGCTGGGTGACGTGCTTTTGAAATGTCCGATTGTCCATGACTCTGGCGCATAAATCAGGCTAAATTTGATCGATGGTATGGATTATATTGGCTTTGTGGACTGGTGTGGTATGTGACCCATTCGCTTAAACTACAACTTAAGAAAACCTCACAAAAAAGAGTCTAATGGGGTCAAATCATACGATATCGATGACCAGTTCACTTCACCTCTACGTGAGATGGCCATGCCTTCAAATCGCTCGGGCAGAATGACCAGTGTGTCCAAAATCCACACCAAACAGTGACTTTGACGTATTTATTCATTCAAAAATGGGCCTCATCGCTTAAAGATGATTTGTTGTTGACAAGTTGTTGTCTGTGAAAGGCCGATTTCTTGTGAGCGACACGAAATCGACTGTCTCGGATTCTTCTACACATTCGTACGAATAGCGGCAATGTTTTAGTTAGTTCTTGCGTTTCGTCGACATACGGATGTTGAATGATTGTTTAGTGGACCAGTGGACTCACACCACACTGCGAATAGTTTTCTCGATATAACGATTATGATGCCCGTAAAATAGGCGAAGGGCGTAGGACGTTGCCCGAAGAAAACACCCATTATAATAAAACAATTTTATTTTTTGCATATGTACATTAACCGTCTATAGTAATTTGACAAGGCAGACTGAATAAATGTCAGCTAATTTGAGAGAAGTAGCTTCAAAAATATGGCGGCTATCAACTGTCATAGTTACAAAGTCGCTGTTGAAAGACCCTTTACAAGAGCCTCGTCTATATTTAACTCAAAGGCTCTGTAATTTAATATGGAAGCAGGTACTACTCTTCTACGATCCCGGTAGAGGATTGGCTGCTACAATGCTTGATGACTCTACCTTTTATGCTAACTGCTGACGTCCCTCCTTCCTATTATAAGAGAGTCAGGTACTCTCTCCTTATTTACCAACCTATTCCTACATACGCTCTTGACCCTAACCAGCCAATACAGCTTGGCAAGTGTGGCAGGTTTTAAAATCACGCCAAGCATCCCCTAAAATAAAATAAAAATGTCATTATCTCAAAAGGAGGCGAGTAGGCAAAGATTTCCAGAATCTCACACTAGATTATTAGTTTGTCCTACGGATTCTGGTGAGAACAAGATTCTGACTAGAAAACCCCTAAAACTCAAAGTCGCTACATATAATGCTAGATCCCTAACAACAGAAGAAAGAACCATAGAGATGGAAGCAGATATGCCGAAAACGTCGTTGGGATGGGATATACATTAGTGACGTGAAACAACGAGGAAAAAACCTAAAAAAACTGAAATCGGGTCACTTGTTGTATCAGACCAGTAGTGAAACTTAAACAACCGGAAGCGTTGGCTTTTTCGTACACAGAAAACATCAAAACATTATATCAATAAAAAGTTTCTCTACTAGAGTAGCTTCTATAACCCTAAAAATAAGTGAAATATATAGTTTAAAACTCGTACAAGTATACATCCCAACAAGTGGCCAGGCTGACTATGCAATAGAAGAATTCTACGATGACATTACTTTGACAGTAAACGATACAAAAGCACACTTTACCATAATATGTAGTGATTTCAACGCTAAAACGGGGAGAAAGGCCGATGAAACAGAAACATCACTGAAAAAATTACCTAGCTTCCTGCTGGATAAAAATATATGTCAAAAGAACAGCTTCTTCTACAAAAAAGAACATCGGAGATGGACGTGGCATAGGCCGAATTGAAAAACTAGGAAGAAGATCGATTTTATGATCACTGACAAGAGGCAAACTTTTAAGGATTTTACTGTCTTGAAGAGAGGAGAAAAATGCAAAGTAATAGAAGCAAAGAACATCATGAATTTGGAGAGATTAGTAAAAGAGTACAAAAATTTATTAGGATGGATAACCGAAAGCGTAAAAGTAAACAATTCCAACAAACCATAGAAAATAACAAGAGTCTCAAAGTTCTAAGGAGAAAACTGACAAATGGCAAAAATAAAAATAATGCAATTAAAGGATAACGATGGAAATATCATCACCAACAGAGATGAATTACTAAGGGTAGTAGAAGATTTCTATATAGAATTATACAGAAGTCAACAAAACCATGATGAGCAACTAACAGAAACGTCAGAAAATTCTGGAAAAGATTAGTCAACAAAGGATCGGAATTAATGCCTGATATATCAACAGACGAAATAAGGACCGCACTAAAGAAAATGAAAAGAAATAAAGCCCCGGAAGTAGATAATCTCTTTAACTTTTTACAGCACTTCTGGAACATGCTTTCAAAAAATTGGAGTAGGAAACTAAACGACTCTCAAAGTCAGGATTAGAAACAAAGAAATGAAAAGACGGACAGGCGCCATAATATATGTCATAGAGCGCATACCATGGCTGAAGTGGAACTGGGCGGGCCATGTGGTCAGAATGAATGACGGGTGCTGGACACAAGAAATTACAGTGCGGAGACCACGAGCTGACACAAGAAGCAGAGGTAAACTACCTACACGATGGACATACGACGTCAAAAGAATCGCTGGGAATTGGCTGCAGGAAGCTCAAAACCAACAGAACTGGAAGAAATTAGGGTAGGCCTATGTTTAATTTTGAAAGGAGAAGGCTGGATGATAATTTATGATGAAAATTAGACGTTTTTGCCATTTTCATTAAACGTGTTCACTTAATTTTGATTTTTGTCTCTATTATTACATACAATTAATAATTCTGTACGTTATGTTTAACTGAAATGATTGAATGAGGAATTTTAAAATGATCTTGACAGATCAATTTCCATACGTTTACCTAGTCAATCGTTCAATGTAGTATTTTGTTTCATTTTTCTGCAAAATTAACAAGAACTTGTACCGTATACTGTAATGTATGTATAATAATGCAACAGATAACAAGAACATAAACTATTCAAGGCAAGGTGTGTCCATACAACGAAATAATCAAAGACAAGTGTACATATGGTCGAGAATAAAATAAATATGTGTATATATTTGAACGGGCCTATTGTTATATCAAGAATTATATTGTAAGGAAAAGAGGCAAAGAAGAATAAAAACTTGTTAAGACCGATATTATCTGATCAACAAGATTCGAGCTGCTCGAACCGTAAGATGCTCTTTTTATTAGACCATTTAAGATATTTTAGATGTACACATAAGTTGGTTAGGTCCCTACACTCAAAACATAATTATCTTGACATACAAGGAAGATAATTCGTTGGTGGTCATCGTGTCTTTTTAAAAATAGGCATGTGGTGGATATTTTAGTTCTAAAACTATTTTCTTGTGGAATTTTTATATTACATTTTTACGTTTTATGATTCAACAAAAACATTTTAATTAAAAAAACTTTATTTTTTACTGGGAAAATCGTTTTCGAAATACAAATTAAACAAATTATTTGGTTTTGTATCTACTTGAAAGTAGATACATTTTTCCAGTAGTTTAATTTTATTTTTCTTACTCATAATCTTCAACCTAAAGAAATTTCACAGACAAAAAAAAAAAAAAAGAAAATACGAAGCATCAACTACTTGCAAAATAAAATAGAGGAAAACAAAAATAACAAATTCCTGTGGTTTTCCGGGTTTGACTCTGCATTCAATAATTTTGGCTTTTAAAAAACCATTGTTTTGATGACGTTTCGGCAAGGACAAACTTGCCATTGTCAAGTCAGCTTCTTCCTGAAATTCGAGTAGAACTGATTTCTAAGCCGCTGTATGTTTAAATACTTTGCACGGCTTCTTCTAATCGGTATCGTGCGCACGATGGACGGGGTCTTATTCACTAATTTCTAAATTTTTCTGTAAAATTGGTTTCCATGCAGTTGGGAGTCTTGGGTATCATCTCTTGTAGATATGTTTCGTGTCCCTTCAATCAATCTGAACGTTATAGCCTTGTTTAAGCTTACAATTTGTCAAGGAGAAGCTGGAGCTTTTTTTTGCGGGAGCTTTTGAGGAGGGCGAACAACGTTAGGTGTGAGTGAGTAGTTTTTGGAGTGGTATGCGGCTATAGAGCTGGGGCTTTGATAGTGGTAGTGTAGAAAAAGAGTGCTATGAGGGAGAATATAGACTAGCCAACTAAGCCATGAGCAGAAGGTATCTCCGGTGTTACCAGCCATACTAGGAACAACTCTGAATCAACGTTTTTGGCCTGCAGTTTTTTTTGTCCTCGATATTTAAGAGGATTGTTTCAAGGATGTCGTAATACTCATCAGGAAGTTCGTTACCAGCAAATGCTGGAGAGGATGAAACTTATGTTTGGAGGACCCTGGTAAGTATATGCTCTCGGCGGTGGCAAGTAGTCCTTAAAGTTTGCTTACCTCTATTGCTGGAGCTGGCTATTTTGCGGAGGACGTATCTTTTGGCGAGATATCGGACTTTTTATTGATGGTAGATTCGCAATTTGGTCAATTAGTGCTGACGGATAATCTGCACGTTTCCTCATATAATTTCTAAGGATTTCCTTTCTGCCAAAATGGCGTTGGTTTGGCGACTTTTTAGTGACGCATAGACATACGCCTTGTATTCGACGATAGGCCTGATTAAAATCTTGTAGGTGTGCAAGAGAGTTTTATTAGAGGTATTTCCCGACAGCGTGCCTAGGAGTTAAGCTCTTTTTCTTGCCCTGTGTACGGTGTTTTTGATGTCAATGTTATCTGGTTCCTCCCAGCATCGCAGTTGTGAGGGGATTTGAATAAAATGTGACTCTCTATTTCCACCTGACAATTCTGTTCAAGTAGTTTTGTGCTCTTTCGAATAAAGGCGCATGTCTCAGCGTCCCATTCTATGTTCCTGTAAAGAGTAGTGCAGTATCGTCAGCAAATGGATGTACTGCTTGATCTAGTTAAGAGGTTGGGGATGTCACTGTTTTAGATTATGTATAATATTGGTGTGATAGAATTGAGCCCTGGGGGGACTGCAGCTTGTGGAGTGAATTATGTTAATAGCATGTTAGCGACCTTGACACGGATTGTCTGATTAGAGAAATAGCAATATATATTATTTTTACGAAGGGTGTAGGCAGTTCAGCAAAGTGGAGCTTTTCAATCAGGCCTGTGTAGCAAACCTAATCAAAGGCCTTCTGGACATCAAGGAAGATGCCTATGGTGTACCTATTTGTTTAGTTGAGGTATTGTGATACCAAGGTTACTGCTTCAATCAATGCATTTCGTGAGAAGTGTTCAGTTCTGAATCCAAATTGTGTTCGTGAAGTGTGGATCTAGGAATTATACGAGTGTTTCTTTTAGGGTCCTTTCGTAGACTTTACATAAGGTGCTGAGTAGAGAGCTAAATCTATAGGATTCAGTGCTAGTTGGGATTTCCCTGGTTTGGAAATCATGACTGTTTTGGCTACCTTCCAAGGAGTAGGAAAGTAGTTCAACGAGAGCCATGCATTAATTATGTTTTTAAGCAGGGGGATAATACTCTCTAGGAGTTTTTTTTGTCCTTTATAGTAGTAGAATGTTTGATTCGTCAACTTAATACAGAAACTGGTTCAGTAATGTATTGAGAAACGCGATTTCTTTCTTATACATTTAATGACACTCCTGGGAATTGTTCTAATGAGGTATATCATTCCTTTGTCAGCCTTATCCTTTAAGGACATTGTCGATCATTACGGCCCATTTTACTCTATCTGCAAAGTTTTCATCCTTCTTAATGTTTCCGTGTTTGTTATGTGTTTATCCATGATATTTTCCACATTCTTCGATAACATTACATCTCAAAGCTGGTAAGTTTTTTTTCAATTGCATCCATAATTGTCCAGGCTTTAACTCCATATAAAAGGTCAGAGATTACATAGCATCTAGACTCTAGTTCTAATTTCTACTCCCAGTTTTTCGTTGCATAATCCCACTACTTTCATCTTATTGAAAGCGCTTCTGGGCATCTCAGTGCTTAATTTTATTTCAAGTCTGCAATCCGTTTAGCTCACAACCCAAGTAATTGTATCTGGCTACTTTCCCTAAAACTTTTCCTTTAACATAGATTTTTTTGTTTCCAATATTGTTCTTGACACTTTGACTGCCTATTATGATTTTTGTTTTTTTTTTGGTGTGTTCAAGAGCCATTCAATACCTCTCGCAGTATTGCAGTCCTTCTCTGCTATTCACAAGGAATATTGTACCGTTTGCATATCTATTATTATTCACTAGTATTCCGTTAGTTGACATGGTTTTATTGATGTCTCCTAGTGCTTCTTTAAATATCTCTCCTGAGTACATAATAAAAAATAGAGGGGATAGTACACATCCTTGTCGTACTCCGCTTCTTATAGTTATCTCTTTAGATTTTGTTGGTCTACTCGTATGATGTAGATATGTAACTAAAGATCAGTTAAAATAACAGGTATTAATATTTACCAAATAATAAAATGAGAACCTGATTATACTAACAGAAATTTTTAATACCAGAACCAAAAATAACTTACTATTAAAAACTAGAATATTTAGGCACATTATTATTTACCGAATGATAAAATGAGAACCAGATCCAGTTTAAACATAAATAAACACCTGTAATATATACAGGTATTTATATTTACCAATTAATAAAATGAGAACCTGATTTTACTAATAGAAATTTTTAATGCTGGAACCAAAAATAACTCGATTTTTAAAAACTAGAATATTTAAACACATTATTATTTACCAAATAATAAAATGAGAACCAGATTTAGTTTAAACATAAATAAACACCTGTAATGAATACAGGTATTAATATTTACCAAATAATAAAATAAAAACCTGATTTTACTAATAGAAATTTTTAATACCAGAACCAAAAATAACTTGACTATTAAAAACTAGAATATTTAGGCACATTATTATTTACCGAATGATAAAATGAGAACCAGATCCAGTTTAAACATAAATAAACACCTGTAATATATACAGGTATTTATATTTACCAATTAATAAAATGAGAACCTGATTTTACTAATAGAAATTTTTAATGCTGGAACCAAAAATAACTCGATTTTTAAAAACTAGAATATTTAAACACATTATTATTTACCAAATAATAAAATGAGAACCAGATTTAGTTTAAACATAAATAAACACCTGTAATGAATACAGGTATTAATATTTACCAAATAATAAAATAAAAACCTGATTTTACTAATAGAAATTTTTAATACCAGAACCAAAAATAACTTGACTATTAAAAACTAGAATATTTAGGCACATTATTATTTACCGAATGATAAAATGAGAACCAGATCCAGTTTAAACATAAATAAACACCTGTAATATATACAGGTATTTATATTTACCAATTAATAAAATGAGAACCTGATTTTACTAATAGAAATTTTTAATGCTGGAACCAAAAATAACTCGATTTTTAAAAACTAGAATATTTAAACACATTATTATTTACCAAATAATAAAATGAGAACCAGATTTAGTTTAAACATAAATAAACACCTGTAATGAATACAGGTATTAATATTTACCAAATAATAAAATAAAAACCTGATTTTACTAATAGAAATTTTTAATACCAGAACCAAAAATAACTCGACTATTAAAAGCTAGACTATTTGGACACATTATTATTTACCAAATAATAAAATGAGAACCAGATCCAGTTTAAACATAAAGAAAACGGTCAAATTGTCGTATTCAACAGTATATCGTATACATATCAACCATCCTTCCATGCTCTCCAAACCACTGATTTGCGATGGCTCGAATACTATTGAAAACATATTTAGATATATCAAGGCAAACCGAATAAGATGGACAGGTCCCGTGGTACTACCAGAGGATGACAGAGTGTTAAAGACAGTGTTTTTTGAAAGACCAGATAGTAGAAGATCAGTAGGCCGACCGAGAAAAAGATGGAAGGATGATGACAATGGGAAATAGAAGCGCAAGATCGTAGAGGATGGAGGGCGATAGTGGATGCGGCGAAGACTCACCCCGAGTTGTAAAGCGAGTGAAGAAGAAGCAGAAGAAGAATACTATTGAATCTATCTCTTACAGCCAGAAGTCTGACGTTTCAAGGCGATTAATTTAAACATTGCAGTCAATATTAATTATATCATACATATAAAGAACGACCTAGAGGGCAAAAGCGTCATTCACCTACACTTAAATGTAAGACGTAAATACGTTTTTTCAATTAGCTACAAAAAACTGGTTTTCTTTTTATTAACAAAAATCGGGATCAAAAACAAATCCTGTCTTCGAAAAATATCTGTATTAAAATCCATTACAAATTTAACTTAACGGTAGAAATCGATTAGGAATTCAGTACTGAAAGTATCGTCCCACCGGTTGTACTATTCTAGTCTTAATTGGTTAGGGTAAAGAAGGTGGAAGTTTTTGTGTACTAATTGACTTTTGAGCACTTCCTTTTTATTTTACATTTCATAAATAAGAAAGACGTGATAACCTATACGGTTTCTCCAATTTTATGATTCATAAATTCAAGAATTCATTGGATATGAGCGTTTGAAATATCCAGCCTGTGTATCTTTGCTTTTTGTAATAGTTGAATTATAGACCAGGAAAACGAGAAATTATCTAGACAATAATTGTAATTACTACCTTACAATTGCTTTAGTTTGTACAGGGCTAGATTGATAACTGCAATTTATATATATATATATATATATATATATATATATATATATATATATATATATATATTCGGTTTTTTATAATGTCTTACGACGTTGTCCGACTCCCAAACGCCACTGTATTCTGTCTTGAGTTAGGTCTTCGTCCAGATTTCGAGCGCTAATCGCTTTCCTAACTCCCAGGTTTCAGCTCTGTGGTGGTCTTCCTCATTTCCTCTTCTCTGGGGGTTGTCACATCATCGTTTTTTTAGGAAATCTTTCGTCCCCCATTCGGCTCACATGCCCATACCATATGAGCTGTTTTCTCTCAATATTCTCAACTATAGTGCCCTCTATACCCATTTGTTGTTTTATCAGTTCATTCCGTATTCTGTCGGCTCTTGATATTCTCATCGATCTTCTGATGGCATCCATTTCCGTGGCTTCGACCTTTTTCTTATATTTTTCGGTTATTCTCCATGTCTCAGCTCCATAAAGTAGGCTAGTTTTAACCATTGTCTCATAGATGTTCCATTTTCTTTTCTTTAATATTTCTTTACTCCGTAGAACTCCGTTCAAACATGCTATAGCTCTTCGTGCTTGTACAATTCGATGTTCTATTTCTCGTTCGTCTTTTCCACTACGGTCGAAGATGACTCCCAGGTATTTATATTCGTTGCATGGATTTATTTTTTGATTGTCATCGATATCGAGTTGTTCTGCTTCAGCTCCAATTGAGAGGTATTTTGTCTTTTCTAAATTGATATTTAATCCCCATTTCTGGTATTCTTCAATTAGTTTTCTAAGCATGTATTCCATGTCATCTTTGTCATTTGAGATCACCACCTGATCATCTGCAAACTGTAAAATATATATGTAATCCTGATCGTTCAATTGTATACCCATTCCTTTGACTTTCCTTTTCCATTGTTTCAGAGCTGCAGAGATATAAATCTTAAATAGAGTCGGAGAGATACAACATCCTTGTCTGAGACCCTTAGTAACTGCAAATTTTTCAGCTAAGAGGTTTCCGAATTTCATTTGGGAGTTTGAACCATAGTATAGATCTTTGAGAGCACTAACCAATGTTTGATGTATGTTTGATGTGCCCAGGACTTCCCATAGTTTATTTAGCGGGACTGTGTCATATGCCTTCTCAAGATCTACAAAAGTCATATGTAACTCTCTATTTGTCACAATTTTCTTTTCTATAATTTGTTTAAGACAGAAGATGTTATCTGTACATGAACGACCTGCTCTAAATCCTCCCTGTTCTTCGTCTTCAGACGATTGATAATCTTCCTCTATCAGGTCCCGTAGTATTCGACCGTATAGTCGACTCATTGAGCTTGTGACCGATATCACTCTATAGTTTTTACAATTTCTCCTGTCACCTTTTTTATATATTGGGGTCATATATGCTGTTTTCCATTCATCTGGTGTTGGATGTCCATTAATATATTCGTTAAATATCCCCGTGATCATTCTGTGTAATTTCTATGAGCCATTCTTTATTAATTCCGTAGTTACTCCCTCTGGTCCACTTGCTTTTCCATTCTTCATCCCTGCTATAGCTTTTTGAACTATGTTGATATCTATGGTAATATGCTCTCCCAGAATTTCGATTCTTGATGAATTCATATCTTCTTTAAATTCGTCTCTGTTCTCATTTAATAGATGTTTGTAATAATGTGTCCAATCCTCGGGATTTATGGGATTTAGAATCACTTTCTCGTTAGTCGGCTTCTTAACAGAGTTTATAAACTTCCACGCCTCAGTGCATTGTCGTCCTCCAATATAAGATTCTATTTCTCTGCACCTTCTATCCCATATCTCATTTTTGGAGGTCATAATTATCTTTCTAGTTTTCTTCTTCAGCAATTTTTTTAATTAACTTAAAAATACCAGCGTTTTGAAAAAAAAAAAATGAATTCAAAACAAAAAAAATTCATTCGGTGTATAAATCGTTATATCCTACAATGCAAAGAATATGGAGTTAAAGCGTTGTACCATTAGTAGGTATGTACCAAAAAAGTAAAAAAATTACTTTACATTACATTTTTATTTTTTTTACATTTTTTAAAAATTACATTTTTTTTGTATAAAATATTTTTTAGTAAAAACTTGCTCGTAATTAAAAATCCCGAGAAAAACTTGCTTCTCTAGAGTAAAGTATCAAAATTATTATTAAAGTTACAATTCACGATCTCAGTATGATAGCAAAGATTGTTGTTTATAAAACACCACGAAGATTTTAATAAATATATTTCCAGATATTTTAAAAACGGTGTTCGAATGGTTTAATCCAACAGAGCAGATTGTCATTTAGAGTAGGCCCATCAGCCGTTCCCTCTATCAATAAATTTTAAGTGTGTATCCCACTTTGCGAGCGGGTTAAATCCTGGCCTCGGATGTGGCGGCGCCTAGCACCGGTGTGTACGAGACCGATGCGACGACAGGTTATTTATTATACTGATTTTCACAAAAGTATTTTTTGATCAATCCGATCCACAATACGTGCATTATGGGAAGTATGGAGGGCGTGAAAATCGACGATTATCCTATTTAATTGGGGTTGATAGCTAATAACTAATCATAATCGTTAAGTTTCCGGCGAAATTCATTAATATAATTCGAGACGGTCGTTGTGCTGGGGTGTTAGTGGACGGTAATTTTACACCGGTTTTCTCTTTAAGCTTTTGTTCTAATAATGAACGGAAATGTTTTAGGTTATCGATAAAAGAATACACTGCTTTATTTCCCGGCTCTTATCTTTGTGTTTACCATATAGACTATTCGGGATCTGTAGAAATTCATACCATAATGGACATTTTCCATAGGAAGCTATTTTTTTGCTGGAATCCCTTCAGGATGTGCCCAATATCGATAATCACGATATGCGCCAGTCGCAAACCCTGTGCTAAATTTTTTATTTAACAAAATCTGAAAACAATTGAAAATTTCTTATTTTTTTGCTCCTATTTTCGTTTATAATTCGGAAAATATTGATCTCAGAGAAAAAATTATAAGAAGGTAAAAGTTTCGTTATTCAATTTTACACAATATTTCGTTAGCTAGAAATTGAAAATTTAATGTTTATTGTTGAAAAAATAGCAATAATTGGAAAAAAAGTACAAAAAAATGAAGTTAATCCTTTAAATGTTTTCGACTTTCTAAACTTGACCTACAAGCTCCATATTTCGCCTAGAAAAACCTTTTAATATGTTTAAAACGTGTGCTAAATTTTGTTAAGATCGGTCGGATAGGTTTTGCATAATAATTTTGCACTCCAGCCTACTGTAAAAAATCTCAAATTTTCAAATTTATAGTAGGCTCTAAATAAAGCCCTCAGATAGTTGCAAATATTTTTTTACACATAGAGGAAGGCTCAAACTTTCAAACGCTATTTGTAAAATTCAAATAGGTTCACTAGGAGAGCCTAGAAAATTTTTTAAAATTTTAAACATTTTTTATATATATTAGGCTTATAAACAAATTGAATAACTTTACGAGCTTTAAACATATCAATTTCAAAATTTATATACTTAAAGAATATTAAAAGACGCTTCTTAAAAAAAAGATACATTCGGCTTACTGGTTGCCGAGATATTGAAGGGCAAGGTCAGACCTGAAGATTCTTGTCCTTCCAAAAAAAGAAAAAGACTTTAAAAAAATTATTGAAGATTGAGTCAAAATAAAGCTTATTTATAAAAAAAAATTGTTTTTTTCGTTTCCCTTTGTTTTAAGAATTTAAATTATTTATTAACAATTTATAAATACATATTTGTTTACTAAAAGTAACAATTTACTTCAATGTATAAATTGAAGGCTCAAAAAAATGCATGAAGAAAAAATGCAATTACTTGTTTGACATACAATGGTTTATTGCAAATTTCCCAATTTTGCAATTAAAAATGGTATTTGAAAATATGATATTTGAAATCCTTGTCGTCTGAGACATCGATTCAAAAAAAAAGAGCAAAATTGGTTAACAAGAAGCCGAGATAATGCAATTTTTAGCGCGCGCTATGATTTTGAACTCGCCGATTCACATTTCGAGTGAATGTCCCCCACCACCACCTCTCATGCAATTCGAGCGACATTTTACGCGAAAACTGTTTTTTATTTGTCTTTTTTATGGATGTGGCCATAAAGCGCATTACGTAAAACTTTTCATATAAAAAGTACTTGACAAGACGAGGGTATTTGTTTAAAAACGAGCCCTCTATCACTTATGCTTACACGGCAAATGTATGCCAACTTTGACCTTCATTATTTTGGCAACCAGTAAGCCGAATGTATCTTTTTTTTTAAGAAGCGTCTTTTAATATTCTTTAAGTATATAAATTTTGAAATTGATATGTTTAAAGCTCGTAAAGTTATTCAATTTGTTTATAAGCCTAATATATATAAAAAATGTTTAAAACTTTAAAAAATTTTCTAGGCTCTCCTAGTGAACCGATTTGAATTTTACAAAAAGCGTTTTAAAGTTTGAGCCTTCCTTTATGTGTAAAAAAATATTTGCAACCGTCTGAGGGCTTTATTTAGAGCCTATTATAAATTTGAAAATTTGCAATTTTTTTCTAGTAGGCTGGGTTGCAAAATTATTATGCAAAACCTACCCGACGGATCTTAACAAAATTTAGCACACCTTTTAAACATATTAAAAGGTTTTTATAGGCGGAATATGGAGCTTGTAGGTCAAGTTTAGAAAGTCAAAAACATTTAAAGGATTAACTTCATTTTTTTGTACTTTTTTTCCAATTATTGCTATTTTTTCAACAATAAACATTAAATTTTCAATTTCTAGCTAACGAAATATTGTGTAAAATTAAATAACGAAACTTTTAACTTCTTATAATTTTTTCTCTAGGATCAATATTTTCTGAATTATAAACGAGAATAGGAGCAAAAAATGAGAAATTTTCAATTGTTTTCAGATTTTGTTAAATCAAAAATTTAGCACAGGGTTTGCGACTGGCGCATATCGTGATTATCGATATTGGGCACATCCTGAAGTGATTCCAGCAAAAAAATAGCTTCCTATGGAAAATGTCCAATCCAAAACAGATCCCGCCTAGACTAATATAACACTGCTCTAGGAAACTACGAAAAGATCACAATATCAAAAATTGACAAATGAAATAAGTTATATCGCTGTTCACAGTTATAAAACTAGCCTTAGTAAGTTTTACTTACTTAAATTGCAAAAGTATTCCTTCTAAAATCAAACTTTGACAAAGCTTTAATCGTTAAGGGTTATTTAGCGAGCCTCTGAAAGAATAGTGGAGTTAATGTGAATTTAAAGCAATTTCGGTTATTTTCTTCCTTAACCTTTCCATTTTCAAGATTCGCCGTTCCGTACTCTCCTTCGTCACTCATTTGTACATCGTGTCCTTTTCATTTAAATATTTTCCTCTTAAATCTTCTCCTACATAATCCTTCTATTTTTTTCTCGGTTTTCCTCTACCTCTTTTCCCTCAATTTCAAAAAGCTCTATCCTTCGTCCCACGTAGTTCTACACAGGTATTCTATTAGGTTATACTGCCTTACCATTCCTCATTATATTTAAAGTTACGAAAACCTTATCTTTCGTTATCCTGGGTATCACATTTATATTTAAGGCCCCCCTTTTACCCCTCTGGTATTCTTTATTTAGTTTTAGCTTCATTTTCTAAAGTACTCATACTAACTTTGCCTTATTTCAACATCGGATCTAAACACTCTTCCATCTGCACTCAATCTGCAGCCTTGAGTCAAGCCCTTTAATTATTTGTCCCTTGTTTTAGCAATGCTCTATAATATTCTCATCCTATCGGGCATCTTCAACTCTTTATAAAGCTTTCCAGACGATATTTCCTTAGCAGCTATATCGCTCTTTGCTTCGCTCTTTGCTGCCTTGTCTCTATTTTTATCTTCCTCTCGTTTAGACCTCTCATACCTCTCTCTAGCTCTTTTAATTTTCCTTAACCTTCCGTTGTACTTCATCGTTTGACCAACAAGTTTTTTTGTTCCTAGGTGCCCATTTACCAGATGCTTTCCTAGTACTTCTTCTCCCACTTGTACCATCAATCCCACCAATCATTTACCGCATCTTTTTCCTAAAACTCTTGGAACACTCTACTCATAAAAAGTTTTCCAAATGCTTATCCTTTCATTTCCACCACTTTACTTTCTGATGTCCTACCTGCTTTTCTTTTTGTCTCACTTTTAGCTCCGTCTCCACTATCACCGGTCTCTGTTGACTAGCTATACACTCACCCTTTATCATTTTACAGTTGGTAACACACAGCACAAAATCGACTTGACTGTTCCTTTCCTGCTACTATAGGTAACTTACTGGTCTTCAGTCTTTATAAAGAACGTATTAATCATAGCCAAATCCCATGTCTATGTAAAGTCCTTTATAATTTATTATTCCCATCCACCAACCTTCATGAACTCTACTGTATATTAACTTGCATCCGTCTCCAAAATCTTCGATTTATTACCTGTCTAACGAGTTTCTTACACAGAAAGTTTACCAATCCTTTTCCTTTGTATAAAATCGGCTTATCTATTCCTTCACCTATCATACTTTCGACGTTGAGCGTCGTAATCCTCTGGACTAGCTTTTTTTTTTGCCTTTCCGTCCTCTTCTACGGGGTAGCCCCTAGCTCACTTTTCGTAGGCGAGGCCGCAACTGCGCGTCGCTGACGAGGAACGCTCTAACCTCTAAACTGTTTTCTGTATTCCTTATTTCCTATTTAGCAAGGTTTTTACTGCCAGATGCCCTTCCTGAGGCAAACCTTCCTCCTTTATACAGGAGTGGGATTGGCACTGATAGTTATTGAGCTACTCAATCTACCTACTCACTACCAGAGGCAGAGTTAAGCAAATTGAATTAACTTAGAAATAATTGTGTTCAAACATAATAAAGACTTTTTCTGGTACATTGATTCGGATGTTGACATTATTTTCTACGTATTTGATTTGTTCGTCAATTCTAACATCATTTATTTGTTTCAGAACAACAACAATGTCCACCAAGAACATTCTCCTGTGGAGCTGGAGACAGATGCATTCCAGATTATCTATATTGTGATGGTCGGAAAGATTGTGATAACGGCGCAGATGAAGCCAATTGCACACCCGGAGGTGGTACGTATACAAATTTTTGGTTAAAAATACTTGTAACAAAAATATGTACATATTTTCAGCTGTTTAAAATTGACACCAGCGTATTATTTAAATGGTTATTAGAAAGACAATCTTTGACTTGCAATATAACAAAAATCTATGGATTCTATAGATTTTTGGTATTCGATCTCGGCTGTAATCCAGATATGGCAACATAGATATACTGAGTGTTTGGAAAGTCTTAGTAGAAAGTCCATTGTCGCTAGAAATTTCTTAACTCATAAAAAATGACAAATAAAATTTAAGTTTTTTTGACGAAATTGTTAAAAATACAGCTATTTATTTATTAGTATAATAACTATGTTGCTATTTCTATCCTAATGGCCGAAGCGTTTTTTAAAAATCATTAATCGTAAAATTTTTGTTTTAGGTTTAAATAATATGTTGGTTCTTTTTGTATATAATACATAATTTAAGTTAAACCAAATTGTAGGATAGATATTTTATTGGAATTTCGACTTCTAGGTCGAACATCGTTTTCAAAATGCAAGTTGTAAAAACTTAAACAAACTATTTTGTGTTTGGACACAAAAAATTATTCAGAATTTCACAAGAATGAAACAATGATTTATTTGAATATCTTAAATTTTGAAAACGACTGAAAGACTTAAAGTCAATAAAACTGTTTAATTCCTACAAGTGGTTTATTTCTGAAATGAATTTTAATAGTAAAATTTTAAAATTCAGTACAATTTTTTCAGTACAGTATTTATATAACATGTGTTATAAAATTGAAGCATTGTGGATCTTATTATAATATAGTTTTCATATTTATTTGTAGTATTTAACAATCTACTTAATACATTAATGGAAGAATTAGGTAAATATAGTGAAAGAGGAAGAACTTAATTCAATACTCTTTTTTGGTCAAAGTCTGTCAAATCTTCTTTCTACTGATGGGTGGAATAGTGCTTATATTAGATGACTTTTTTGCTTGATCTGTAATATGGTAGATTGGAACGTTTGAGGGCTCTTTGATTTGGATGATTAGTTGATATGATTCTAAAGACTTTAAGATGCTCTTGCTGAATCAGTCAAATTACAGTCTCATCTGCGAATGTTGCTATTGTTTGTGTTATAGTTTATAGCAACGTCGACATTATAATATGATAGATAAAGTTTTAATATTTTAGTGAACGTAAGAATAAGGTAGCAACAGTAGATTTTGCAGTTAGATTTATTGGATTATTTAAGTTGAGTTCACTATGTTCAGTTTTCTTTAGCCTGTTTTACTATGAGCTTCTTCTATGCATGTAGTTACAAGATTGTAACAACAAAGTTGCATACTTTGTTCAAGAGAATGTAACTTTTTTATCTATGTGTGGCGAATAATTTCTAGCATTTTGACATCCTAGTTGTAGGATTTAATAGTTTTTAATTACATTATATATTACAAAGGGAAATATATTACAAAGAACTGCTGCAAGAAAATGAAAAAGATCATCACATTACAGAAGAAATACATCATATAGAAATACATGAAGAACAAATAGTACTAACAGTCGATATTGTAAAAATGACCATCAAAAGATTAAACAATATAAGAGCGGGTGGAGCAGGTAAAATTATGGCAGAACTGAGAAAATATGGTTCAGAAAAATTGAAAATAATAATAAAGGACATATACAATGAACGTTTTAACACGTGGAAAATACCGGACCAATGGAAAACAGGATTTTAACACCAATATATTACAGTAAAACCAACGATAGACTGAGCGAAAAGGCATTCTTCTTCTTCTCGTGCCACTCCTAGCGGAGATTGGAAATCATCATGGCCACTGCGACTTTGTTAGCAGCGCGCCTAAAAAGTTCAATCGAACTACACCCGAACCATTCACGTAGATTACGAAGCCACGATATTTTTCTTCTTCCCACACTTCTTTTGCCCTTAATTTTGCCCTGCATGATATTTTTTAAAAGTTCGTACTTTTCACCTCTCACAATGTGCCCCAAGTATTCCATCTTTCTAGTTTTTATCTTATTTAGAATTTCGCATCTTTTGTCTAAAATTTGGAGTACTTGCGTGTTAGTGACGCGGTCCATCCATGATATTCTGAGAATGCGCCTATAGCACCACATCTCGAAAGCTTCGATGTTTTTTGTGGTCAACTGTTTTAGTGTCCAAGCCTCTACTCCATACAACAGGGTAGAAAAGACATAACGCAGCATTCGTATTCGTAGCTGTTAGCCTACCTTCAACCTTCACATTTGCTGTTTGATTCCAATATAGGTTGCATATAATTCGAATATCTCGGCTGTCTATATTTTTCTTTATTAGAATTTGTCTTAGTGGTTCATGTTGTACTTTGTCAAAGGCCTTTTCGAAATCAATAAAGCAGGTGTAAATTTCTTGGTTCATGTCTAAGCATCTCTGTGAGAGAACGTTCATTGCAAACAGAGCCTCCCTTGTACCCAGCCCTTTTCTGAATCCCATCTGAGTGTTACTGATGTCTACGTCTAATTTCCTATAGATCCTATTATGGATTATTTTCAGGAACAGTTTTAGAGCATGACTCATCAAAGCTATCGTACGATATTCGCTGCATTCCCTTGTATTTGCCTTTTTTGGCAGTAGTATAAAGGTCGAACGGAGCCATTCCCTAGGTATTATTCCAGTTCTATATATTGTGTTAAATAGATCTAGGAGTATTTTAATAGATTCATCGTCCATAAGTTTGAGCAGTTCTACGGGAATTTCATCAGGACCGGGGGCCTTACCACTTTAGGAAAAGGCATTAACATTGGCTAAATCAGCATTAGCTCTCTCCAAAATTTCATAACAACATTCCGCTCGTCTCTCAGCATCTCCTTCTCTTAATTTTTAATGCAATTGAAATTTATACAAACAAAATTGATTTATTTTTAAAATATTCTAGTGTGTCGGGTTATGAATGTCAAACTGGTCTGTAATGTCTTGAAAACTTATTGGAGGATAATTAACTATTGCTGTTAATACATTAATTTCGTTTTGATTTTCGACATTTCTTGGTACCTTAGCAATATTGTTTGTACAGGTACAATTGAGAATCACGGTTCCATTATTTTAAAATTTTTAAAAAATCCTTTGAATTGTTGAGTGATTTGGAATTATTGGTCTATTGGGATATCTTTCGCTAAATATTTTTGCTACTTTCACCTCAACTGAGTACATTTTATCAAATTTATTGTTTTTAAACAATAAATCATAAAATAAAAATATTGACAATTGAAATATTGTTAATATCTGACTTCATTGTGAATCAAAGCAACCCGTTATACAAATTTTGCACCACGTGTGGCCTAACTTTAGCAGTAATTATTCTAATATCAATTTTAACATCTGTTTTTAATACAGATTTCAGTCGTCTACAAATAGTTTCTCATGACTTTTAATCTTCTTCGTGCAGTACCGTCTCCTATCGGAGGTTGGCTACCATCACAGCAATCTTTACTTTGTTGGCTGCAGATTTGAACAACTGTATCGAACTGCACCCATACCACTCCCTTAAATTTCGCAACCAGGAAATCCTCCTACGTCCCACATTTCTCTTTCCCGAGATTTTTCCTTGGATTATGAGTCTAAGCAGAGAGTACTTTTCTCCTCTCATTATGTGGCCCAGATATTCCAGTTTTTTTATTTGTATGGTTTTTATGACTTCGCATTCCTTCCCCATCTTCAGCAGAACATCTTGATTTGTTACTCTTTCTGTTCTGACTTTTAATGTAAAATAATAATGGAAGCAGAAATTCAACAGTTTAGAATTTCTCACACCCCTGGTATATATTGGTATTGGAACAAATTTTAAATCCATTTTGTTAATTTGTCTTTCAGGTATGTAAATTGGTTTCTATCTCCGTTCTTGAGTACATCGATCTGGATTCTTGTTGTCTTTTTTACTTTTTTGCACATATTTTTGTCATTTCTATTTTTGAGCAGGATTCCTTATTCCATATTTTTTTTGGCATCGTTTATTTTTCTTTCCTTTTTTTTCATACCTTTATTAATGTATTATTTTATAATGTCCACACATTTAGGACTTAAATACCACGATAATAATTTTAGTTTCATCGATGTTTCTTTACTTGACTTTAATATAATGTCCGGATATTTTCAAACGAATGGTGAACAGAAATGCTGTAGTAACGTGAAAGCTATACCTTCCACGGAAAAACTTAGCTTATCTAGCGTGTTCGTATGTACATAATATTATACACTAAACCTTATAATAAGATCCACAAGCTTCCATTTATTTTATAAAATATTACGCCAAGTTTTTTCCTACTCACTATGACCATGTAAAATAAGCTTTTAATTTTTTGTGTTTGTTTAACAGCTTAATATTGCCTGGCTTGTTAAATGCATCTTGAGAAGCATTTTGAGGTTTTATTTTTGCATTTGGGTTAAGCGCAAACAGCATTTTAAATGACTGCTTGACGGTTTTTCAACTTAACAAGTAAAAGCTCCCATCGAGAGCTTTTTACGAACCGAGAAAAGATTTCGCTATACGCAGAATTCATTTTAGTACACTGAAAATTATTAATGTTTATTATCGTTCATTTTTTATTTCAACTAGTGCTGTACATTACCATTGGGTATTGTAAGGAATCGTAAACTTTCAGAGACTAACGTTCATTTGGTAATCATTCTTTTTTACGGACAAAATTGTCTAGCATGTACTGAAAAAGAAAGTTTCCTCTCAGGAATTATTTATAACAAATGCTTATTAAACGAAACAATATATATGCATTAAATTCCTAAATATTATACAATGTTTATAAAATTAATTGGTAAACTCCTTTCGGCGGAGTTCTAACTGTATTTGGTCGAAAGTTATTGGAAAAAAAATATATGAAGCTATATATATCAAATATGTTTAGCACTACTACCTTTATTAGCTTACGATTTTTTCTTCAACCAATCATCAGCTCCTAGGCTACGTTGATATCTCGAACGGCACAAACACTTTCACCATCCAAAAAGAGAAAGAACGCAAAAATTTCACGGGCAAAACTGTCGCATCCGCCAAACTTTTAAATCTTCAATATTGTTAATTTGGTACCATATGCAGCATGTAGGTATTCATCCTGGTTGTCAAATGCACAAGGATCCATCTTTCAATATGCCGCACAAGTTTCATATGTCTGGGCAGTAATATTTTGGATTTTCTTGAGGAAAAACTTGATTCTTCTCTTCAAGTTTAGGAAAAAAAAGAAAGCTGTAGGAGCTACTTCGCAACATCGCTACCAAACGTGCGGATACTGTCAAAAAATGAAAAATCTATGAATAAAACACTGAAATGTTTGATTTCTACAATTTTCTACACTCTCCAACACAGCTGTTTCAGCAGCAGTGAAAATAAATTTCTTGAAGTTGTAGAAAAATTTTCAGTGTTTTATTCGTAGGTAAAAAAACTTCCATCAAGTAATTGGTCGAGTTCATCACATATTTAAAAAAGTCTGTAAAAAGTTTTAGCAAACGCCAAATAAACAGACAGAAAATGTTATTTTCTGCAGATGCTAAAGGTAAAACATCAACCACAGCAAGGAAATGAAATGAAGACATGCCTAAAAAGACCAAAGACACGAAGCTCTGCCAGGGCTGTCATAAGTTTACCAAAAACTAAAAAAGCTGCTGCTTCTAAGAAGACAGACTAATATCTTGGATATTAAAAACAAAGATATTAGATCTGTTTTACTCATATCATTTTACTCATATCTCTTGTTATCAGTTTTTTCTTGTGAGTCTTATTTCTGGTGTCTATAGTCAACATATTTATGTACACTTTATACATTTTCCATAGATATTTTTTCTTAGAGTAATTGGTTCTATACAGTTCTTATTTTCTGAACTACCATACATATTAAATCATAATTTTTTGAAAAAGAAACTAAGGCGCTGGTACATTGTTTTATTAAATGGGCATTATATGGCAAGTAATACTTTAACTGAAAGCTGTTTTATCATTGTACTATGTACCTAAATTTTTGCATAATTCCTTCATATGGTTTTAACATGTAAAGCGTTCACCAAGTTCAATGGCTACACTGTAAAAAAAATATCTTTTATAATTTGATGGCTTCAGTTTATATGAAAAACGCTTTGTTGGGTCAAATTGTTTTTTAAGCTGGCCCCATTCTGATCGAATTCAATTATTTCTTATTGTAAAAAATATTATTTCAACTTCACTTCATAAATGCCAATATATGGGATGTGATATAATATTTGAATGTTCTTTTGTCAGTCAGTAAATTACTTTAATAAACAAAAACAGTGGTATGTGGTATTCTTTAATTAAGAGTGAGATTAACTTATTCGTCATTTTGTAACGGCGCTGTAGAATTGTTCACAATCTATGAATATACTGAGCCACCCATTCCCTTTCAAACGATGTGTCACATGTCAACTTATATTATCTAAGAAACATATTGATCGACGTCACACTTTTTAAAGATGTGTATAGAAAACAAAATTTTTCAGAATGTGGCAATACGTTCACATACTCAGGAGTTTTTCAGAAAATCTGAACACTACTAAATTATTAAGAAGAATGTGTATATTAGTACCATTAAATGTTGAACATTTAAAGCTTCCAAATCATATATTACTTGCCAAGTAAACCTGTTTAAAATTTACTTCCAATAATTCGCGATTTTAATCGATTATATTAATTAAAATCACAAAAATATTGTTCCTTATTTCACTTATCCAAAATTGTATTTATTCAGCTTTTCTAGAACAAAAAATAGCAGTGGCACAAGTTTACCAATTATTTTCTTTGGGTTTTGCTTAGTAAGCATTTGTTTAAAGTTCAATAAATATCATTAAGCACGGCACAAAACATTTTCTTTTTACACCAAAGATAATTAACATGATAATCTGAAAATTATTTAATATTAAAATACGTACCCAATACAAATGGTAATTTTGCAAAAAAAGTTGTATATCTAAACATATTTTTAAGCAAAATTCTCATTTTCTAAAAGTGAAAATGTCCACAAACAACATACAAAAAAAACAGCATAAGCCGCCGTACTAACAATAACTTATAGTGCGGAGGTTTATCGCGTCAAATTTCTATTTGGACAATTTCACACCTCTTTAGTAGTCATCCAGATGAATAACATAATTACATGTTGCATGTTATACAAATAAAACAGAAACGGACAAGTGTACAGCGGACCAATTCCGATGCGGAGACGGCAAATGCATTCCGAAAAAGCAGGTCTGCAATCGAAAGTACGACTGTGATGATCTTTCAGACGAACGAAATTGTCGTAAGTGTTTTCATCTTCAATGTCTTGAATTTCTCGATATCTTATTACATTTTTAACATCTGTGGTATTTCTTTTCATTTCGTGGTGACTCAAACAGTAGAAATCCTTCAAAAATGTTCAGTTAAAATATTATTACGACTGTTGTTTTTTTACAAGCCGTCATTATTAATACAAAGAATAATAATAAACTTTAAATAACAGGCATGTATCATAACAAAGCAGGAATTATAAAATAAAACAAAACTCAAAGAATTCTAATCAATTTGCGAGAGAATTAAAGGAGAAATAGAGAAGTAAAGAGAACAAGAAACATTAATTCTAAGATAAAAGACATAAAAATAGACTATCGGACACGATTCAAAGTAAAGTTTGCAAAATTTTTAAAGGTATGAAATATCCATTACTTAATAAATCCAAAAATGATAACAAAATATAAACAAAACAATGAATATCGTATATAAAAGAACTTATCATAATTATAGTATTAGACGTAGAGAAGCAGGACAAAAAGACTAAAGTTATGATGACAATATAGAATCAACTTCAATTTGAGCCTTAAGATTAATTGTTGAGAAAACACTGAGGTACCGAATACCAAATAGCAAATAAGGGAACTCTGTAAAAAGGGTATTTTAGACTGAAGGAATTTAATTTAAGACCACCACGAATCAGATCACCAGGAAGATCTTCTAAAAGATGGCGTGATAACCGGCAGTCGATTTAACAAACACTTTCAGGTAGATAGATTAGGTTAGGTATTAAGACCATGCAGCCTTACCCACTTCGACCCATAGAGATCTTTTGTGCATACCTTAATCTAGTTGAACTCTAGAATGCCAATACTTCTGATGAAGTTGATGAGCTACCCAAGTGACTTGTGTCCTATGTTAGAGAGCGCTAGACTGAAGTCTTCTAGGAATGTTAGTTGATTGCAGAACAGTGCTACGCAATTGCTCACTATTTTATTTGCCCATTTTTTTAAGTTATCTTAGAGAGCGCTGAGAAGAAAAATGACCATTTTGATATCTTTTTTACTCATTTCGAGAAGACGGTTTGTTGCAGCAGGCTACACTTTTATGAGCCTTTTGTTTGTCTTTGTCCCGGTGTGTTAGACCAATGTAATTTTTTCCAGGTCCGGAGTTCCTCTCTGATGTGGTTTTTCGATAATCCACAGAGGAGTTCTGGCTACTGGAATGGGGTATTACCTTCTTTTGCGAGGCTATCTGCTTCCTCATTTCCTGCTCACTGGCCAGATCTTTTCCGTGATCTGGCACCCATATCAAAGGATGGTTTACAGTCCCAAACCAACTTTGACTTATAAGTAAATGAGTTTAGAGCCTTTACGATTACTTGGATGAAATAAAGACTATTGCCCTTACGAGTGTCTTATTTGAGATATTCTTGGGTACTAATGTCTATAGCATGTATTTCTGCCTGAAAGATAGGACGTTTCCAAGAAATTTGGAAAGCCTGAAATTGGCCCAATAACTCCTACTCATGCCTTTTTATCTATCTTAGATACATCCGTATACCATACAAGTGAACCTTTTTCCAGTTTCTGTTCAACTTCTTCACCCATTTGGTGATTTGTTATGACTAGTTCAAAGGGTGTTTCAAAATCGAATTTGACTGGCATGGCATCTGTCGGCCTATCCTAATGGAAATCTAATGGAATTTTGTGTAAGATTTTTAGGTGGCCAACTAGATCTCCAGGTTTCATTATATGTGTCTGTCGCAGTTTTAACGCGGGGGTTACTGCCTCCCTCCTTAGGCAAAACTGCAAGTGAGGAAGGTTCAACATCGCCACTAGAGCTGCAGTGGGGCATGTTGATATTGCCCCTGTGATTTCCAGACAAGCTAGCCGCTTCACTTTTTGCAGCTTGCGTATGTCACTATGGACCTAATAATAATTTTATATGACCAGAGGGTTATTTTCGGTTTTACACCATAGGTCTTTCCAAATGTCTTGCGGCAGGTCCAACTAGCCACCAAAGCTCTGGATAAGATTTTTTCAATATCGTTATTCCAGGTGAGTTTTTGATCCAGAGTTATATCCAGATATTTTACTTCTTTGGAATAGTCTATGGTATTGGCATTTATAATAAATTAGAGCCTGTTAATTGTATTTACGTCTCCTTGTGAATGGTACCAAAGACGTTTTCCTGGGGTTGACATTTAAGCCCTCCTTCGAGCACCAACTTTTAATTTCTTTAAAAGAGTTTGCATGAGACTATATTTAGTCTGGTCATGCTTGCCCCTAATTGTAGTAATTTACTGCTGTCAAAGTCTCAGCTTCAGCATTAATGATTCTGGGTTTTAGCATTGACTGAATCCATTGTATTAAATGCTCCTCTTTACTAGTGTTCTTTCTATGGATTTAAATGAATGAATGAAACCGAATGCTTTCTCTATGTCAAGCTATTTTTTTCCTCTACTTTTCAGTACTTCCGGCTAGGGAGTTCAGAGCATCTAGAGTGTATTTCCTTATTTGGTCAGAAAATTGATATTTGTGAAACGGTTTTCTGATTAGAATTTCGCTTCTTATGTAGTAGTCTAGTAGTTGCTCCATTGTATTTAGGAGAAAAGAGGTAAGGCATATGGGTCGATAAGACTTCGATTCGCCTCTTTGCGTCCCTCCAGGTTTTTGAATGTGACCTATCACAAGGTTTCCTATGAAAGCCGCTGTAGTTGCGGCTGTATTTGCAGAAAGCCTTTTTGGAGTAAAGAAGGAAATATTTCGTCCTTACTCGGTGATTTAAAAGGTTTAAAGCTTTTACCGATCCATTTGATTTTCTTTTTTGTGAAGATTTTTCCGCTAGTTCCTGCTGGATCTGAGGCCCCTTGGAGGCTCTTGAGGCCCCTTGGAGTCTCTGCCAGCTGAATGCTTTGTGGTTGCTCTTCTAGTATTTTTTGAGAGCCAGGAAAATGAGTCTTTAAAAGCTGTCTAATATTTTGTGTTAGGGTCTCACTATAGTCACCATTCGGCTTTTTGATTAGTCCGATTGCATTTGTGTGATCTTTGATTTTCTGAGTTCTTTGTTGGACTTAGTAAGGACACTTCTATAGGAGTTCCAGCTTACCTGTACATTTTTCCCTATTGAAGAGTTGTCTGACCTTTTTTCTAAGTTTAGCCAACTCTTAGTTCCCATCAGGGAACATCCTTAGTGCTTGTTTCAAGAAGAATTAAAAGAAGTGTAAATAATAGATAACCGATAGAAACTAGAAGAAAAATAATATCGTATCCATAACCTTTTGTTAAAAAATAACAGTCGACTAATAAACTAGTATATATGAAGTAAAATAAAACAAAAATTTGAAATATTTCATATTTTGTAGGATTTTTACAGCCACAACATCCATATATTCTTTGAATTATTTCTCCTACTATAAACAGCCTCATTTGCTGATTTTATACATCATTTCTCAACCTATACTATATAGTCTATATCTCAAACCTACAATCATCTCCTCCATCGAAAACTGTAACTAGTTTCAACATCTGTTCTAATATTCATAAATCTTCGTTTTTAACCAAAATATTCGTCTCATCTAAATGTACCAACCACAAAAAGCAGACACATTGTTATTTACAGCATGTCAACCCGATGATTTCCGATGCGAAAACGGATTCTGTATACCTTCGGCTCAAAGATGCGACGGTACTCATCAATGTCAGGACCGTAGTGATGAAATAGGATGTGATAAAAGTATGCTATTTTATTGCTTTTATATAAAAAGTATTTAGAAAAAGATTCGGCAATTATATTTCACGATATATCTTCGTAAACTTAACAAGATAATTAAAACAACAGTCTAATGCACTAGGAAATGATACTGTGTGTGCGTGTGTGTGAATGTATGTTTGTATGTAAGGTATATTAGCTTTATTTAGCAAATATTGAGTCGTCTAATGAGTAGATTGTTGTGTTCTAACTGAGAATTGTTTGTATAGAGTTGGTTCACCATCTCTTTTTAGCAAAAATATTCACATATATAGGTCGAAGAATATTAAAAGAACTATATTGCCAAATCTGTTAATATATCATAGTCTAACAATAGTTCTTGCTCTTATATAGTAAGTAGTGCGCGTAGTTTCGCTAGAACATAACCTGTAGTGGGTCCTTCACGAAACCTTTACAGATTGTTTTAAAAATCGCTACAGGGTGTTTAAATTTTGTTTAACATTGGTATAACGTTCAATCAGTTGTTGACTGTACATACACGGAATGGCTATTCTGCTTCTATTTTGGTGGAGGTCAAGGATGGTTATGGCATTAACTGTTATATTATTAAAGGTTTTGTTCAATTATATATAGAACTATTGTGTAGCACAGCTACGGAAACTGTAATGCGTTTAAAGAAACTTGAAATTGAGCTAGGAGAATTGTGTCGATAAAACATATATGTCACAGCATGTTTTTTAAACCTCGATATAACATAATTTTTATGTTTCTCGGTTTTTTAATGAAAAAAATATCTTCTTTGTAGAGAAGCTCTTATATGTTTAATTCTGTTTCACAATATCTGCATTTTTTTATTGCACTATTCCATAGGTTTTGAGGCAGTACAACATTAATCCCCTTTATATATATATATATATATATATATATATATATATATATATATATATATACATATATATATATATATATATATATATATATATATATATATATATATATATATATATATATATATATATATATATATATATATGTTACTCTTATTCTGCTTTCTATCACTTTTTTACTCCAAATCATTTTAGAGATTTTTATCTCAGCGATTCCTGCCATCTAACTTAGGCAGAAATTTATGTTTAATTAGTCTGTAATTGTTGTTTTTCTATATATTTTTTTATTAACCGTATGGCTTCAAAATGGCGTTATTTAAATGGTTCCATCCTTATTTGTTGGTTACAAAGTTGCAAAATAAGTCAGATATTTTGGTTTTTATAAAATGTAAATATCTTTTTTAAAATGAACTAAAAACCTTCATATTGCATGGAGTGTTGAGACTTGTGGTGCTTAGAATATGATCAAATCCTCTTCTTTCTTAACCTGCCCGTAGAATTACTATTACTTTATTATTTTCTAACTTGGAGGAGACCGGGGTAATTCTGCGCACCTAAGGGAAAATACTTACAAAAAGTTTCCTATGTGCATAAAAACTTGTATCTATTGGAAACGATATTTCCATAAAATAAGGTTTTACGAATTTTGAAGAAAAAAAATACTTAAAAAACTGTCATTGCGCGGTGTTCTCCCAAGTACGGGGTAATTCTGCGCAGAAATTAAATAAAGCTGTATTCGAAAAAAATTTACTGTAATATAGCAAATATTGTAAACAAAACAAATTTCTAAAAGACAAAATTAAAAATCTAGTCTATCTAGTCCACCATCATCATTACAGGGCTTACTCTCATCATAACTTTCAGACTCAGACTTCAGAATCATCAAAATGTAAGTTTCTAACTCCAATTTTCTTGCTTACAGGTCGTTTATTTGCTTTAGTAGCCAGTTTTCCTACGATTCCTGTCGTTATTTTCCTGATTTCAGTGTTTTTGACCTCTTCAGCTTTTTCATTAAGATGTCTCTTTTCTTGTTTTATTTCTAATTGAGTTTTAGTGGCGTGAAAGTGAACATTTCTGAGTGTTGTTTTGCACGTGATTTGGAACTTTTCTTTACAATTTTGTCAAGAAAGGCGCTAGCTTTTCAATAGGTACACTAGACTTAGTTTTAACATTTTCTAGCGTTCTAGGCTGGGGTTCAGCTCGCTAGTTTGATTTTAATATTATCTCATTATCTCGATAGTGCCGGTTGGGGTTCGGTATTGCTAGGTGGAGTTCGCTGCAGAGTTTCGTCACATCTCGACTATATTGTTTGTGGTGTCATTCTGTGCTCAACTTTACATTCGACTGCTCAAGAGCACTGTTGTCGTTGGTATCGTCTGTTTCATTTAAGTTTATTACAATGTGTATATCTGAAACTTCAGTGTAATCTACTAAGCTGAAATCATCTAAGCAAGGTTAAAATATGTGATCTTTTCATGAGTATGAGTTCTCACATTTACGGTTTAAAGCATTCTTTGATGGTCCAAAAAAAGTTAGGTCAAGAGATTGAAGCCTCTGTAAGGTATAACAGGGAAGTTAAACAATAACACTTCCGTGTGATCTGCAGTAAGTATAAATCTCTAAGGAAATGTGACTTCCATGGTTATCCAATATGAGCACTGGACCTTCTTTTGAGGCCTTTATATGCTGACAAAAATGTTTTATGCAGTAGAAAAATAACTTCATTTATGCAACCTTTTTATCATATTGAACATCTGTATATTGCTTCAATTGACCTTCCCTCATTAATTGTGGATTCATATGTATTCGAGGGAATATGAACATAAGAGGGACAAACTGTTCTGAAGCATTTAAAGCGCATACTATAAGTAACATTTTTTCTTCTTTCCTAAGATATTACGGATCCTACTTGTTTTCGACCTTTTGGTGCCAAAATTTTTTATGGTTTCTGGACCTTCATCTACATTAAAAATTCCACTATCGGGAGTTTGAACTTTTCCATAACTGTTAGCAGATTGTTAAAAAATCGTTTAACCTCATCTTTATTTAATGCAGAATTGCGGTTTTGACTGGCATATTCGGGTTTTATAATACTAATGTCTGGATGACGCTTTAAAAATAGTTCTAACCAATCTTCACCAACGATTTTTTACGGTATTTTATTCTATTCCCTTCAGCAAACTGGCATGCTAAATGCCTTAGTTCTGTTGTTGTGATTCCAAAAACATATTCGTTAATTTTTTACCATGGTTGCCTATGGTGGATTCCTGTTCATCATTAAAAATTGGTTTCCTGTAAAGTTATATTTTTTATGGCTTTTGGACTTTGTTACGTAGAGTGGATTCTGGAATATTGAATAATCGAGTTACTTCTCGTATTTTTCGTCCAACTCGTGTAGCAGTGATAGTGATATGGTTCATCTTCTAGTTCATCAAGTAAGCACGAGACATTTCGGATTCTAAAAAGCAATGCAAACACTATATCAGCATAAATTCTCACACCGGGTAATACCGCGCCGCGCGAAATTACCCCGACACAGTTGCACATTATTTCTTTTAGGTGAGTACCCTAACTTAAATTATCACTGCTTAATGTGTTGTTTTTGTACGCGAAATTATCTATGCATATAAAGTAAAATAATCATGGAATAGTTTTAATGAAAATTAATATCAAAAGCACTTTTACCATTTTTAAAAGATTATTTGAAATGTGGAGACTGCGCGTTGTGTTGACTGTTGAAATACTTATGTCTTGTTGCCAAGATACTGACGCGCAAAATTCCCCCGTGCGCGAAGTTCCCCCGGTCTCTCTGCAAAAAAAGTTTAATTTGAGATAAACAAATAAAATAACTTTTAAACTATTACACCAATCGTTTTGAAATTTTGATTATACTTTACCCACTACAAGAATCAATATTCCACGTAATGTGAAGGTTCTAAGTTTATTTTTAAAAAAGTTATTAATATTTATAAAAAAAACGAAATTTCTAACTTATTTTGCAACTCTCTATCAACAAATAAAGATATAAATATTTAAAGAACGCCATTTTGAAGGTTTTTATATGACTTATAAGTTTCTTACTCTCAAATCTGTTTCAAATGCAGTCTTCTAATAGATTATCATGGTTTTTTATCCATATTTTCAATTTAACTAATAAACTTTTTTCATGATTGCTGATATCTTTCCCTTGAATTCCTTTCTGGTTGGCTCGTAACTTCCCTGTATATTATTTTGTTTTTTTTTTAGTTTTATTTTGCAAGTAATATGTCACGCTCTTTTCAGTTATTGCGATGTGTACCTGTTTAGTCCAATCTCGTTATTATTTCTTCTGTTCGTTTTCTTGCCTAACCTAACCTTCTTTTGGATCCCATTACTATTAATCTTATTCGGTAAATCGAATTTATATATTACACAAAAGTATGCTGTGACACTAATTACCACAAAATAATTGAGATAAAATAGACTGTTAATTAAAAAAATTAAGAAAACAGTTTTTACCTTGTGTATGTTTTTAAACGGGAATAGTGTGAATATTATTATGTATAATTTTTCCACCAAATACTATAATATTGCATTTTGATAATCATATAGGTAATCCGAATATAAAAAACAAAAATAGTTTGGACACGCGGGTAAAGATTTACCGTCCTCACGGTGAAAATGTTTTCTTAATTTCCTAAGCTCACATAATCGTCTTCTTACTCAAGCAAGTTAATATCATCTACCTGTATATTTTCACAGAACAATGTAAACCGTATCAATGGACATGTACCGACGGTACTTGTATCGATCAAATCGAACGTTGTAACCAGATACCGAACTGTCCAGACAGATCGGATGAAATTGGTTGTAACGTGTGCCGATCAGATCAGTTTAGGTGTAGTGATGGGACGTGTTTAGATTTGAACAAAAGATGCGACGGCGTAGACGACTGTAAACACTCTGAGGACGAGGAGAATTGCGGTGGTTAGTTGTTTTATATAGTATTTATCTAAGTTTCCCTCCTTTTATTCCATAGCGGTGCTCTTATGTGCAATGAGTTGAGATGATATGTCTTTAAAAATGCCCAAAAAGAGCATTTTCGAAAATTTATCTATTATTAGCAAAGGAAGGAAAGCATTTTCAATACAATATTAATAAAAAGACCAAAAAGAAATATATTTAACAGTCTACTAACAGTATCAAAAAGAAGCTTATTCGATAATATATCCATAAACAATACTCAAAAAAGAAGCATTTTCAATTATGCACCCATAAAGAGTCCGAAAAAGAAGTGGATTTAATGATATATTCATAAAAGGATGCAAAAAGAGTCTTTTTTTTATTTTTAATTATTTGTCTATTAGAAGTACTGAAAAAGAAACAATTTCACATACGTATTTATTAGTAATACTGAAAAAAATCTTCAATGATATCCATTTAATCCATTTAAAAGAGAAGCATTTTTAATTATTTGCTAGTAGTACCAAAAAAGAAGCATTTTTACTGTTCATCTACTCAACAGTACCAAAAAGGAAGCGTACTCAACAGATACCCATAAAAAAGAGAAGCAATTTGAATTGTATATATATTAGCAGTGTCGAAAAAAAAAGAAACATGTTCAGATCCATATTGATAGGTACTATTTATACTTTCGAAAAAAGCTTATTTTATGGTAGGTCCAAAAAAAAAATATCAAAATTGAGCATTTTCACATATTTACTTATTACTAGTATCGAAAAAAAAAAAGGATTTTTAATGAGAAATCAATAAAAAATAATCCAAAAATAAAGTATTTTCAATTATGTATCTATTAGAAATACTTTAAAGGAAGCATATTCAATAGTTTATCCATAAAAGATCAAAGGGAGGCAATTTTATTAGTGGATCTCTTACCACTTTTGAAAAATAAGCATTTTCACTCACGTATTAATGCTATCAATGATTCCAAAAAAAGCATATTCAATTAAACATTCATAAAAATACTAGAAAAGGAGCATTTTCAGTTATTTATTAGTAGTACTGAAAAGAAAGCATTATCTATGGGGTATAAATAAAACATACCCTAAAAAGAAAGCATTTTCAAGGATCTATCTATTAAAAGCACGTCAAAAGAAGCATATTTAGTTGTATATCCATAATATGGGAGGCAATTTCAATAGTGTATCTGTTAGCAGTGTTGAAAAATAAGAATTTTCCGTGGGAGATAAAGAAAAAATAGCTCAAAAAGAAAGCTTTTTCTATTATATATCTATTAGCAATACGTGAAAAGAAGCTTATTGAATAGTATAACCATAAAATCCCCAAAAGAAAACAATTTCAGTTGTGTACCTATTAGCAGTGTACAAAAAGAAGGATTATCACGTACATATTAATGTTATCAACACTTCGGGAAAAGGCAGATTCTTTGATATTTAATAAAAATACTAAAAAATAAGCATTTTCTAAAAAAGAAGCAGTTCCTAATGTGTATCTATTCAGAGTACCGAAAAAAGAATATTCATAAACAAAATACGAGAAAGAAGCATTTTCAGTTATTTATTTATTAGTAGTACCGAAAAAGAAGCATTTTTAATACCCCAACAAGAAGCATTTTCAATTATGTATGTACTAGCAGTACCAAAAAAGTACAATATGATTTTTTACAGATAAAACTGAAGCACTTTTGTCTGTAAAATTTTATTTTAAGACTAGAGCAATATGATACATAGTAATGACAAATAATATTCGGATATCTAGAAGGAAATACAAGTGTCAAAATATTCTAAATATAACGTATGGTGTATATGCGAAGAGTAGGCAGATAATAGTTTTTGAGGATTGAAATTGAAATAGGAAAGCAGAAAATACGGTAACTAACTGAGTACCATTTTACGGCCTATAGCGTGTAAACCAAAAGAAATACTACTAAATTACTAGAATATACAGAAACTAAAACTTTTAATTAAAAAACAACTTATTTGATAACAAAATTGCTGATTAGAGATATTTTGGCATGAATGATAAAGATGGCACGATGACTTAAGTATTCAAAACGGATCGTTATTGTGAAATATTGAAAGAGAATGGTACACTTTTGGTATAATCTAACTCATTGTGCATGAGAATTGCTATTTTCTCTCTATTGTCTTAGTCTTTCCTCTGTAATATTCCTTTGTTAACAACAATTTTGGTCTGTAGTTCTGTCTCTTGTATCTATTATGTAATTGTAGTTGTTTGTGTAGATTTAGCTAGTTTATTTTAGAGACTTCTACATAAATATTTTTTCCATATAAATATATTAGTATTAAAAGAGGCAATGAGATAATTTTTGTTCTATCAACTTCATCGTTGAAATTTGAAGATATGTTGAAATTTCAACATTCTTTTATATCTATATATAAAATAATACAGAAAGAATACAATCAGAATACGAAGACATAGAAGAACAAAGTGGGTTTCGTGCAGGAAGATCGTGCACTGGTATATTCGTTCTGCAGCAGGTAATCTAAAAACGGAAGGCAAGGAATTTATCTACCCACCTATTGCTTGTAGATTTAGACAAGGCATACGATACGGTAACTTTGAAAAAACTGTTTCAAATATTGACGAAAGTAGGTCTCACTAGAGAGTATGTGGATGCTATCGCAAATATATACAAAAATGCAAGAAGCGTCGTTAAAAAAGGAAACTTTATATCTGAATCATTTCCAATAACAAAGAGGCTTAAACAAGGATGTTGTCTATCTCCGACCTAATTTAAAATATATATTCAATTACCGTAAGAGCAGTGGAGGAAACAAGTATCCGGAATGGAAATAGACATAGGCGGTGGTAAATGTCTAACAACTTTATTTTTCGCAGATGATCAGGTAGTCGTAGCGAATGATGAGGAAGACATGGACTACATGTTTAGAAAACTAAAGAAATAATATGAAAAATGGGCCCTCAATATGAATATGTCAAAGACAGAGTATCTTAAAATAGGAGATGATGAAGAAGATCCAGAGTAAGAAATTAGAAACATGCAATGAATATAAATATCTTGGATCAATAATATCTAAAGAAGGCACTACCAAAGGAGACATCGAAAACAGAACGCAGCAGGGAAAAAAGCGGTAAACATTCTAAACTCTTAAACTCTCTACTATGGTCTAAAGATATTAGACAAGAAACGAAATTGACCCATTGAACCTTGGTAAAGCCTATTATGACTTATGGTACAGAAGTTTAGTAGATCACGAAAAAAGATAGAAAAAGAATAGAAGTAGTAGAAATGGATTTTCTAAGGAGAGCGTTTGGTGCATCCAAAAAAGATTATATCAGGAATAAAGATATTAGAAGGAGGACAAATACTGTATATTCTAGTGTAGATAGAATTGAAACGAGACAACTAGTGTGGTAAAGTCACGTGAAGGGAAGGCATGAAGATAGATGGCCAAAGAAAGCTTTAAATTACATAAGACAACAAAGAAGAAGAAGGGGAAGGCCTTCAGTTGCCTGGGAAGAAAATTTACGGCACATACTGAAAGGTAGAGCCATCAAAGAATCAAAGAAGACGAATGGATGGTCAGAAAATGATTTTTTAGTGCGACATTAGTCAATAATTCCATTGTAGTACAAGATATATTAGAAACTTATTTAGAAAAAATGTAGGCAATGATATTTTCCATACTGGTAAAATTTGTGGAATTCTAAGGGCTCCTGTATTATATATATATAGTGGAAGAAAATTAAAAATTGAAGAAACCATTGGGATTGTTAAACTCAGGTAAAAAGGGTAAAAGTACTAACGGAATTTAAGAGAATAATGCACATACAAAGAGGGATATTTCGAACGAAAGAGGCACGTAGTCAAAAAGTGCTGCAAATAAAACACAACTCCATAAAACAAACAGAGAAAAAAAACCAAGATAGATAATTGGCCTTTGGGTTTAAGTTTATGTACCCTTGCACAAGCCCAATTATGGATAATGATCTTGAAAAGGACCTTTCTGGAAAATTTATTTCATATTAAACTGTTCTATGGATATGTGGTGTATAATTGACAAGTACACCAACGTAACGAAACAATAATTTCTTCTGTTAAATTACTCACTCTTGCAAAAAATATGTGAGCATGTCGTCCTCATAAAAAATAACCATTAGGGAAAAAATTATCCTATTGCATAGTATAAAAATATGTCACAAATTTCAGGAAGTCTCTAAATATTTATGAATTGGACTTACCTTTGAGGTAAATCCATTTATTTGTTATAATACCTTGTTAGTCTCCTTTTTTCCGATCAAATTCCTTCCAACTACAATATCGTCTTTATTGTACTGTCGCTAGTTTTGTATTAACAAAAATATATGTAGTCGTAGTCGTTCTTGTCGTGTTTTTCGTTTAGTAAAATTTTTGGTTTATTCTTACTTGTTGTTTTTCCCAGCATCTTCTTGCAGTTTGGACCAATTCACTTGCGCTAGTGGCCAGTGCGTAGACAGACAATTACGATGCAACAGAAATTATGATTGTCTCGATCATTCTGATGAAGATAATTGTGGTAAGATGTACAAGTATCTACATTACCTTCTCTCGAAAGAATTCTTCTCTGCATTATCTTTGATAGAGTTCTTCGGACTTTTTTATTTCTATTGATCGAGTAGACTTGCGTACCTTTTCTTTTTTTATTCTATTTATTGCTCCAATATTTCTTTACTTTATTATTATTATATGACACTAAGATGATGAATAGTTTTCCAGAGACTTGAAGGCTGGAAACTTTATTTATAATCTTGATGCCATATTTTTTATTATAGTTTAGTTGTGATCTGTATTAAGAATACGGTTTGGATATTTTTAGATAAGAGATAGATTTTTGCTGAAACGTGTCCAAATGACAAAAAAATGTAAATACATATGTATACGTGAAAAATTGGAGATTGAAAATAACAAAAACAAAACAGTTGTTGTTCTTCCGTAAACATATTAAGAGAAGAAAAACGTTTTTCATCTTTAGATCAGGACCAACGAGTAATATTCGAAGAAGATTTTTGTTATATTAGACTAGGCGGGATCTGTAGAATTCAGACCATATTGGACATTTTCCATAGGAAGCTATTTTTTGCTGGAATCCCTTCAGGATGTGGCCAATATCGATAATCACGATATGCGCCAGTCGCAAACTCTGTGCTAAATTTTTTATTTAACAAAATCTGAAAACAATTGAAAGTTTCTCATTTGTTTGCTCCTATTTTCGTTTATAATTCGAAAAATATTGATCCTAGAGAAAAAATTATAAGAAGTTAAAACTTTCGTTATTCAATTTTACACAATATTTCGTTAGCTAGAAATCGAAAATTTAATGTTTATTGTTGACAAAATAGCAATAATTGAAAAAAAAGTACAAAAAAATGAAGTTAATCTTTTAAATGTTTTCGACTTTTCAAACTTGACTTACAAGCTCCATATTCCGCCTAGAAAAACTTTTTAATATGTTTAAAACATGTGCTAAATTTTGTTAAGATCGGTTGGATAGGTTTTGCATAATAATTTTGCAATCCAGCCTACTGGAAAAAAATCACAAATTTTTAAATTTATAGTAGGCCCTAAATAAGGCTCTCAGATAGTTGCAATTTTTTTTACTTATAGAGGAAGGCTCAAACTGTCAAACGCTTTTTGTAAAATTTAAATCGGTTCACTAGGAGAGCCTAGAAAATTTTTTTAAAGTTTTATACATTTTTTAGGCTTATAAACAAATTGAATAACTTTACGAGCTTTAAACATATTTTAAAATTTATACACTTAAAGAACATAAAAAAAAAGATACATTCGGCTTACTGGTTGCCGAGATATTGAAGATCAAGGTCAGACCTGAAGATTCTTGTCCTTCCAAGAAAAAAAGACTTTTTTTAAAGAGAAAAATTATTGAAGATTGAGTCAAAATAAAGTTTATGAAAAATTTTTTTTTTCGTTCGCCTTTGTTTTAACGATTCAAATTATTTATTAAAAATTTATAAATACATATTTGTTTACTAAAAGTAACAATTTACTTCAATGTATGAACTGCAAGCTCAAAAAAAATGCATGAAGGAAAAATGCAATTACTTGTTTAACATACAATTGTTTATTGCAAATTTCCCAATTTGCAATTAGAAATGGTATTTGAAAATATGATATTTGAAATCCTTGTCGTCCGAGACATCGATTAAAAAAAAAAGAGCAAAATTGGTTAACAAGAATCCGAGATAATGCAATTTTTAGCGCGCGCTATGATTTTGAACTCGTCGATTCACATTTGTGAATGTGAATGTCCCCCACCACCTCTCATGCATTCCGAGCGACATTTTACGCGAAATCGGTTTTTTATTTGTATTTTTTATGGATGTTGTCATAAGGCGCATCACGTAAAACTTTTCATATAAAAAGTACTTGACAAGACGAGGGTATTTGTTTAAAAACGAGCCATCTATCACTTATGGTTACACGGCAAATGTATGTCAACTTTGACCTTCAACTTGATATGTTTAAAGCTCGTAAAGTTATTCAATTTGTTTATAAGCCTAATATATATAAAAAAATTTTAAAAGTTTAAAAAATTTTCTAGACTCTCCTAGGGAACCGATTTGAATTTTACAAATAGTGTTTGAAAGTTTGAGCCTTCTGAGTGGGAGCCTTGTTACTGGCTCCCTATATTCGAGAGTTGGAAATCTTTTGATTCCAAGCCTTACTTCAAAGGACTTGTGAATGGATGTATCTCCATAGGTTTGGTTCTTCAGTGACCGTTGAAGGATAAGGATTGTTAAGGTGAGCAAATATTGCTCCAGAGAAATAAAAGCACTTTAAGTTTATCGACTTATTATTAACTATTTTTAGATTAAAGAGGTTCAAACGACGTAGCTGACTATACAGTATCAAATAATTCTTTCTTTATCACACGTAAAAGAGAGAAACCGTATTTATGAGAAAAAATGCCCGATTTCGGCGTAGAGAAATATTTTATACATGAATTGAGAGTGTTGCCTCAAGGGCGTGTTAGTGAGAACTGACTAAAATAATACTTGGTGCGTAAAAGCATAGAATAATCGAACACACACATGTGTTCGGTTGTTCTCTGGTAGAAGTGTAGATTACCCCTCTTGTATTTAGGTGTGAAAACTATTTAAGAGGCTGTGGTGGTGCCAACAAGTCGGCTGTGACTATTTTACTTATTCTACACTAAGAAAAGTGTAAAGAACTATATTTTTAATTTATATTTTAAAATGATATGTTCATTTCTGGAACATAGACTGCCCGCGTTGAAGTATTTACTTCAAAACGAAAGAAAGAGTGATTTGAGAAAGTAAGCAAACTTAACTTAAATGTAATTTAAGAAATAACTATTCCTAAACTAGAGTAATACATATAAATGTGACAAAATTTAAAATTTTAATTTTCTACTTTGTCCACAGGAAGAGGACAGAGTTTTGTAATGGGTCTGTTAAAATATCCATCTCTAGTCTTTATTTTAACACTACGGACCTTATCGTCCTTACCAGTAAACAATTCAACAATTCTTGCCAATGGCCAGTGTAGGGGTGGAACTTTATCTTCCTTTAATAGAACTAAGTCGTTAACTTCAAGATTCTTCTGTGGTGTTAACCACTTGGGGCGATTCTGAAGTTGATTAAGGTAATCAATTTTCCAGCGTTTGGCAAATGATTGCTGAATCTTCATGTAGTTTTGCCAAATTGTTAATTTATTGTCAGGTATTTCCGTCACTATCTCTTCAGGAAATGACGTAATTGGTTTTCCTATTAGGAAATGTCCTGGAGACAATGTGTTAAAGTCATTTGGATCATTTGACATAGCACAAAGAGGGCGTGAGTTTAGTACTGCTTCTATTTGTGCGAGAACTGTGCTAAAGGCTTCAAAAGTTAAAGTGGTATTGCCTAAAAGCCTTAAAATGTGATATTTGGCACTTTTTATGGCTGCCTCCCAAATTCCACCATGATGCGGAGAATGGGCTACAATGAATTTCCATTGAATTTCAGAAGAGGAGAGAAAATTGAATATGGCTTCAGAGGTTTCCTTTTGTTTAAGAAATAGTGCAACTTCCCTCAACTGATTTCTAGCTCCTAGAAAATTAGTGGCGTTATCTGAGTAGATAATTTGTGGACAGCCTCTCCTACTGATGAATCTTTTTAAAGCAAGTAAGAAACTTTCGGTAGAGAGACCTGTGACTAATTCGATGTGCACTGCACGAGTAACCATACATACGAACAACGCTATGTAGGATTTTATTTTTGGAGCCTTTCTTAAATTGGAGCCTTTTATAAGAAATGGACCACCAAAGTCTAGACCAACATTGGTAAATGGAGGGGAGAAACATGAACGTTCCCGTGGTAAATCAGCCATTAACTGTGTGGCTGTCTTTGCTTTAAATTTAAAACAATCGTGACATTTATTAATTATCCTTTTAGTTTCTTTGAGACCATTTAGACACCAATATCTTAAACGAAAATTGGAAAGAGTATTTTGAGGGCCTGCATGACATAATCTTATATGTTCTCTATGCAGCATTAATTTTACTATGTGATTATGAGAGGGTAGAAGTAATGGGTACTTCTGTTCATATGGGACGTCTGAGTACCTTAGACGACCACCTACACGAATCATTTGCTGATTATCTATGAATGGGTTGAGTTTTAAAATTGTTCTATTTGAAATTATCTCCTTATTTTTAAGACAAGAAAATTCTCGAAAAAAGTGTGCCTTTTGCAAAAGTTTTATTATTAAATTTTCAGCATTTTTTAATTCTGAAACAGAGAAGGGTCCAACATATTTTTCATTTGGAAACTTGAAATTGTGAATGTACCTGAGAATAAGTGTGATACTGCGTTGTAGTTTTGAGAAGTTTGAAAATTTGAGGGATAAATTTTCAATGAAACTTATTGGGCTTTCTTGTGCTAGATGAACTATTTTCTTTTCCTCGGGTATTTTACTTACATTTGGTTTTGAATCATAAGAAGTTAAATCTAATTCATAATTTAGTAGAAATGAGGGACCTTGAAACCAAAATTTTGAGTTTAGAAGTTCAGGAGCAGACATGCCTCTTGACGCAATATCTGCGGGGTTTTGTTTTGACTTTATATATCGCCACTTAAATTGTGGGTTTCCTTGTATTTCAGAAACTCTATTTGCAACAAACTGTGACCATCTCGAGCTATGTGAGCCTAACCAAGCAAGTACGATTTCTGAGTCCGTCCAGCAGTTTATTGAGTCTATTTGAGTTAATTTATTATTTAGAATTTCAACTATTCTTTTAGTGAGTTTGCTGCATAAAACAGCACCCATAAGTTCTAACTTAGGTAAAGTTAATGTTTTTATTGGAGCTCCCCTACTTTTAGAGGTGATGAGTGTGGAAGAGACATTTCTTGAGCTATAAGTAACTCTAATATATATGCAGCTGGCGTATGCCTTTTCACTAGCGTCGGAAAATGCGTGGATTTGTATACTACATACATAATTTTCAATAAAAAAAGGTCTGTGAATTTTTAAATGTTTTAGTGCTGAAATATGTTTGAGAAAATTTAACCATTCATTTAAGAGTGTAGAGTCTAAACTTTCATTCCACTGAATTTTTGAAAGCCAAATTTTTTGCATTATTATTTTTGCAGTTACTATTACAGGATTAATTAATCCCTTGGGGTCGAAAAAACTTGCGATTATCGAGAGCACTTGTCTCTTAGTGTAGGAATCTTTTATTTCGATTTCTGGCACTGAAATAGAGAAACTATCTAATTTAGAGTCCCAACAAAGACCTAATATTTTATTGGAATGATTTTCTGGAGATATGACATACGTAGAGTCAGTTGAAAATTGTGAAATATTTTCTAAAAATTGTGGTGAATTTGAACACCATTTGTGAAGAGATATGCCTGCCTTTTGTAGCAGTGTAGTGATTTGCTCATGCGCAAGTGTGAGTGTTTCAATACTATTTGTACCATATAATATGTCATCAATATAGCAAAAATTAATGATCATATCATGAGCGAGAGGATATTCTTCCTTATGCATGTTTGCGAGTTCAATTAAACATCGTGTGCTAAGGAAGGTAGCGGGTTTCGTTCCATAGGTAACCGTTTCCAATTGTATACATTTTAACGGCTCCGAGGAAGAGTTGCGCCACAAAATATTTAATAAGAAAGTTTGGTTGGGGTTTATTCTGATTTGTCTAAACATCTTTTTTATATCAGATGTGAATACATACTTGAAGAGTCTAAAGTTGACTAAAGTGTCAAATAGTTCTAGTTGTGTGGTATAACCCTTTAACATAATATCATTAAGGCTAAAACCAGAAGTGGTTTTCATGGATGCGTCAAAAACTACGCGCAAACGAGTTGTGAGAGAAGTGTCTTTTTCTACACTGTGGTGAGGCAAGAAATATTTGTTTTCTGAGTGTACATTCTGCAGAGACAACGGAACATATTTTGCATGTCCTAATTCAACATACTCATCTATAAAAGATTTATATTGTTTGTAAAGAGAATCATTTTTTGAGAATTTGTTCTCCAAATTTAGAAATCGCCTTCGCGCCATTTGGAAAGAGTCGCCCAATTTATTATTTTCATTAGGCGTGCATAGGGGTAAATCTACTTGGAACTGTCCATTCGGTAGGATTTGTGTTGTGGCTTTAAATATTTTCTCAGCCTTTTCATCATCAGGACTTAAACGCTTTATTTCGGGAACTTCTTCAATGTCCCAAAACCTTTGGAGAAGATTATTTATATTTTCTTCTTCAGTGTGAGATTGAACAAATAAAGAAATATGATTCGAGTGTGAATAGTTACAGTTTGAGTGAGAGTGCATCTTTTTCTTAGATGAAACTTGTGGAGATAAGTTACCGAACATGACATATCCTAAATGAGTATTTTGAAGCACTGGAAGACCTGCTCCAATATGAATTAAACCATCCTTTAATAGATCACAGTAAATTTCTGCACCTAATAAGAGATCGATTCTCCCTGGGTAGGAGTAAGAGGGATCACTGAGCTTTATGCCATCTGGTATTTTTATTTTGCTACGATCTAGAGGTACCTGAGGTATTTTACACGTAATATTATCCAAAACTGCACATGATACTTCAAATTTCATATCATTGTTTTTATATGGGAAAAATTCAATGTTTACCATTTCATTTGAGATGGAACAATTTTGAGAGATTGTGGAAATTTGTAATCTTTTATTAGTGGTAGAGTAATTTAGTTTATTTACTAAATCTTTTGTTGCAAAGCTCGATTGAGATCCATTATCGAGAAGACATCTTGCGTGTACAGGTTGTCCACTTTTAGAGTAAATTGTTACCAGCGCTGTGGCTAGCAAAACTTCGTTTTTTGGATTGAAAGTGGAGAGAGAAGAGATGCAAGATGAATTTTGACTTTGCGTGTCTGAGAGTAGACAATTTTCATTTGTCTGAGTGCTTAAGTGAGTAGAAGTGTTTGGTGATTCATTATATGAATGTGGAGAATTAATTGTTTGAGTAACTTGGGCATTATTACTCCTTTGGGGAGCATGAAAATGACTTTGAGAGATATGTGGTGCACTATGGCGAGTTTGTGAATCACCTTGTATACTTGCGGACGATTGAGAGGTTTGTGGTGCATTAAAGCGTGATTGTTGTCTATTTACGTGATTTTGATTACCATCATGTGAATTTGAAGCACTTTGATTGCTTCGAGTGGGAGAAAATAAATTATTTTCATGAGTGTGAGAAAAATTATTTTCTTCATGCAGAAGTGTATTGTGCTTTTTATTGCAAATTTTACATGTGTATTTAGAGATGCATTTATCAGTAAAATGCTTAGTGCCAAAACAGTTTCTGCAAAGCTGTGCTTGCTTTACAAAATTAAACCTTTCTCGAGAATTTGTGTCTTTAAATAAGTTACACTGATATATTTTATGACCAGTTTGTTTACAAAATATGCAATTTTCATAGCTAGATTTATTATTATTTATAGTGGAAATATGAGCAGTTTTTTGAGTGACTTTATTATTAAACTTTGACTGAGTTTCAGTGTAATTAAGTTTCTCTAAAACATCACATCTTTTTTCTAGAAATTCAAAAAATTGTTTGAGTGTTGGAACATTCTTAGAACCTACTTCATATTCAAAAGCCTTGTGAGAAGCAAAATCTATTTTTTCTAAAAATATTTCTATTAAAAGGAGGTCCCAATGTTCAATTGGAACTTCGAGATTACTAAGAGCTTGAAGCGTTTGCTTCGTGTGTACAAGAAAATCTCTTAGTACCTGAGGAGTGCATTTAACTAGAGATTGAGACTTTAACAGCTTTTTTATAAGAGTACTAATCACTCGTGATTTGTCATCATATCTTTCTTTTAGGGTTTTTATAGCGATAGCAAAATTTGCATCTACTACTTCGATACTGCTAATTAAGTTTAAAGGTTCTCCTTTGAGGAAAGATTTTAAATATATAAACTTTTGTACATTATTTAAACTTGAATTGTTTGTGATCAGAGTTTCAAATAGTTGAAAGAATTCATTGAATTCTGAGAAATTTCCGGTAAAGGTTTTCATGCTAATTTCAGGCAGCCTCGCACTGGAAACAGCATTATTATTTGAGCTAGGTACTTTATTTTCTGTTAAATTTAATTCTATTATTTTTTTTTGCAAACCTTTGAGTGTGTTGAAGTATTTTTCTTCAACATTTGCTCGATCAGCTGATTGTTGGTCACTGTCATCAGTCTGTTCGATTTCTAATTGAATTTGTTCATATTGTGTGAAAAAATTAAAAAGTTTTTCTTTCCTATTTTCAAAATCAAGTATTTCGTTTTCTGTGTCTTTATTGGCTATAAACCATTCTGAGATACGTGTAATTGATGCTTTAAGTGATTTGCGCTTTTTCTTTAAAGCTTCCATTTTTTATTTAAAGTGAATTTATTTGCAAATATATGCTGAGCGAGAAATAAGAGTGAATGATTTTGTTTAGTGTAAATGTCTTTTTCAACTAAGACGCGATTTTAATTTTAATAGAGTATTTTTACTAGAGTGATAAATAAATATTTTTCGTGAGAGCGGGCTGTGAGACAATCTGTATAATAAATAATTGTCAGCTATCTTTAGCGATATTGAGAAGAAAGATCTGTTGTCAAATCAAAGCCATTAGTTAATATAAATATTAATAAACAAATAAAAGTCGAGACAAATGTCTATCAATATAAATTACGTGCATGCAGTAACTATAGAAAATATAGAAAGAGTTTTAACCTCACCAAATGTTTTTCAAGTATCCAATTTAATTACCGCTGTCGCTTACCAGCACATAACGCACCTTTCACAAAATACACGTGTCTAATCTTGAACGAAGGTCAACTTGTGCAATCTTTCTTCTAGGGACGAGAAACCATTATTCTTTCTTCCTGTTGCTCTCCGGCGTGTGTAATCCTTTTCTTTCTTCAGTCCTGTGTCATCAAATAATCTGTGCTCGATAGGACCACGAATGAGTGGGAGCCTTGTAACTGGCTCCCTAGATGAGAGGGTTGTAAATCTTTTGATTCCAAGCCTTACTTCAAAGGACTTGTGAATGGATGTATCTCCATAGGTTTGGTTCTTCAGTGACCGTTGAAGGATAAGGATTGTTAATGGGAGCAAATATAACTCCAGAGAAATAAAAGCACCTTTAGTTTATCGACTTATAATTAACTATTTTTAGATTAAAGAGGTTCAAAACGACCGTAGCTGACAATACAATATCAAATAATTCTTTCTTTATCACACGTAAAAGAGAGAAACCGTATTTATGAGAAAAAATGCCCGATTTCGGCGTAGAGAAATATTTTATACATGAATTGAGAGTGTTGCCTCAAGGGCGTGTGAGTGAGAACTGACTAAAATAATACTTGGTGCGTAAAAGCATAGAATAATCGAACACACACATGTGTTCGGTTGTTCTCTGGTAGAAGTGTAGATTACCCCTCTTGTATTTAGGTGTGAAAACTATTTAAGAGGCTGTGGTGGTGCCAACAAGTCGGCTGTGACTATTTTACTTATTCTACACTAAGAAAAGTGTAAAGAACTATATTTTTAATTTATATTTTAAAATGATATGTTCATTTCTGGAACACCTTCCTTTATATGTAAAAAAATTTGCAACTATCTGAGGGCCTTATTTAGGGCCTACTATAAATTTGAAAATTTGCAATTTTTTTCCAGTAGGCTGGGTTGCAAAATTATTATGCAAAACCTATCAGACCGATCTTAACAAAATTTAACACACGTTTTAAACATATTACAAGGTTTTTCTAGGCGGAATATGGAGCTTGTAAGTCAAGTTTAGTCGAAAACATCTAAAGGATTAACTTCATTTTTTTGTACTTTTTTTCCAATTATTGCTATTTTTTCAACAATAAACATTAAATTTTCAATTTCTAGCTAACGAAATATTGTGTATAATTGAATAACGAAACTTTTAACTTTGTATAATTTTTTCTCTAGGATCAATATTTTTCGAATTATAAACGAAAATAGGAGCAAAAAAATCAGAAATTTTCAATTGTTTTCAGATTTTGTTAAATAAAAAATTTAGCACAGGGTTTGCGACTGGCGCATATCGTGATTATCGATATTGGGCACATCCTGAAGGGATTCCAGCAAAAAAATAGCTTCCTATGGAAAATGTCCAATCCAAAACAGATCCCGTCTAGACTATATTAGTTCTTGGTCCTTTTCTTGCCCGATGTTAAGAGTGTAGTGATATGTTGTTGAGTATCTTCTCTAAGCTCAAATGTGCCAGTGTACAGTTTTCAAATTGTACAAGGGAAAAGAACATAAATATCGTTTTATCTCTAATTTCTCATGTGATACATCCCAATATTCTTTCCTGAGCTATTCTAAAGAGTCTCCAGCAAAAACCTATTTGTTCTCTAAAAATGTCAAACTCAAAGCAGATTCCATCTGGACTAACTAGACAAATGAAAATGTCAGCGATCCTTTATACTGTCAGCACCATTAACAAACTATTGTTTACCGAATTGTTGGTGTTATATACTGTGCATTTATCTTCGATTAGATGTAAATTATACCTTAAATAAATAACAACATACTAGCGGACCAACTCGACATCGAGTTTTTTAAATGAAACTTTTATTTTGCGAGAAAAATATACAATATATACAATGACTGGAAGTAAAAATATTTTTATCAATAACTCAAAAACTATAAATGATAATTTCGTGAACTTACATTTTTGAACTATACGTTGAATTCTCTATTGATTTGACTAATAAAAACGAAACCGGAAGTCGACCTCAAAACCGGAATGCAATTTTTAGTTCATCAAATGTAGACATGGATATCATTTAGCAGTTAATTTTGCATGCTGATCACGAATCCGGTGTCAGATTTGCTCTATCTTGACGTTTTATGCGCGTTTCGGGTCACTTCCGGTGTCGGATCGCAACCGGAAGTACATATTTAGATTCGTCTCGACGAGACCTTTCGATCCATATATACATTGTGGGGTCTAAAACTTAAAGTAAATTTTAACTTCCGGTCATCTCAAAACCGGAAGTGAATTTTTGTACCAAAAGTATATCTTGATAATCTCATACGTAATACTAATAATATTCCGAAAAAATATTTTAATTATTTAATATGGTTTTTGAGTAAAGTGGTGGACAAGAAAAGGGCTTAGCGTTTTAGTATATAAGATTGGAATGGTTTAAAAAAAAAGTAAGTAAGCTAACGTTTACCGAAAGATAAAACGTAGTCACATGTAAGAAAAATTGTATTAGGAATATAGGCATCGTTGAGATTACTTGAAAAAGTTCATAAAATATATTTGTCTTTGCTAATCCAGGATTCACAAAAAAATTGAAGCCTATATTATGTAACAGAACCTTTTATTATAATGCATTCTTATTGTATTTGTTTAGTTAGGACAGCCTGTATGTGTATTTTATGTTTAGGTGTACAAAAATCTGCAGGTACTAACAAATCTGCGTCATGTTCTCAGCAGATCCATCGATTCCTATTTACATTTCGATTACTATTTACGATTCCTAGAATAAAGAGTTTTTAATGCTTTCAGCTTTCAATATACAGCGGATTGGTACAGTATCTTTTAGATTATATAAACCTAATCGAAAGGTAAATGCGCAATATACAACAAAATGGTCGATTTTTTTTTAAATACTATATTATTATTCTATTATTCTTACTATTCTGTAATACTATTCTTTACTATATTACTTATTAAGTAATGTCTATAGTACTACTAGAATATTTCTTAAAACATAAATCCAGATAAATACGTTATACTTCTGGTAGATAAGTAAGAGTGAAAAGAAATTTTTTGTGTAGGAGAAACACTTACTTATATAGAGAAAGATGTGCAAAGCATAGTAGACAACCAATAGACCCGATCTCGTCCTATTTGACGTTTTGACAGCGCATGCTAAAACAACGTAGGTGCTGAAGGTTTAGTGTTCAATGGAGAGATATTGTAACGTTATTTAAAATTAGACATATCGACTAAGTGGTTTTATTTGATTTTATGAAAGTTTGTGTCAAATTTTGTTTATTGTGGTGTAGCTACATTATAAAATCAGTACATTGAATATTATATAAATAATACATTTTGACCAATCCAGTTGTCTGGTTTTCAAATACCAACACCATCATTTCACATCATTATATGGCAGGGAGATCGTCATAATGTTTGGCATTCAGTTTCATAAAATCAATTGGCACTAAATCAGGTTAAACCAGTTTATATGTACGGTTTGACCTTCCAGTGCGCAGTGGAGCCCTCATTTGAAGTAAATGAACTATCGTTGTTGCTTTTAGTGAGATCTCGGATTTTGTTTTTATATTTAAGACGTAAAACCACTGTACTTTAGTTCTGGCGTTTTAATTTGTGGTGTTCATCACATGACGTCAGATCTGGTCTACTGATTGCACATTTTACTTTGTCAGGTCAAAAATGTGACTGTGTTTCTCTTTCAAGCTCAATTTAAGCTAATATCTATGTTTCCCTTACAACTTAAATTTCACACAATGATTCTCTTACTGATCTACCATTTTCTGTGGTATCTACTTCATCTAATGGGATTAAATAACTATTTTAATTGAAAATACGTTATATTTGACTTTAAAAGAACTTATTCTTAGTTAATATCGTTATTTAGTTCAATTAAATACACTCAGATGCAAAAAACACAACGGAGAAACTTTTGGTCAAATTCAAAGTACTCCAGTTTTTTTATTTTTAGCCCTATTTTGATGATTTTTTTAGCACACTGTAAAAATTTTTACAGTTAAAAGTTTTTACTTAGTATAGTGAGTTTTTTAATAAAATTTTGCATTTGACTTATTATACGGGGTTAATCGAAAGGTGGATTTTTATCCTAATTTTGAAACATCCTGTGGAATAATTCCTTTAGCGGATTTTCGTAAAACCTTGATTTTCGGTTGCAACCATGGCTTCTAAATATTATGTTTTCTGTTTTATGTGAAAATATGTAATGGTTCATTTATAGGAGCGAAATTACATTGTCATCCACAATTTACGACTTTTCCTATTATTACCATTATCTTTTGTATTAATTTGTAATACGACGATGGGGGCTTTGGTGACTGATTTCGAAAGAATGTCATATCAACATCCCAGAAGAACTGGGATGTCGATATGACAAAATAATCATAATTAAAAAAGTCCTAAATTGTGGGTGGCAAATTCATTTGGCTCTAAAAAATGAACCAAGGCACATTTTGACATAAAACAAAAAAAAAACACAATGCTTAGGAGACATGGTTGCAATTGAAAAGTAAGGTTGTACGAAAATTGGCAAACAAAATTATTCGAGGGGATGTTTCAAAGTTAGGATAATAAAACCACGTTTTAATTAACCCCGTACAATAAGTCAAATATAAAATTTTATCAAAAAACTGACTATACCAAATTAAAATTCATAAATTTATAAATAGTGTGCTAAAAAAATCATCAAAATAGGGATAAAAATAAAAAAAATTGAAATACTTTGAATATGACCAAAATTTTCTCCCTTGCGTTTTTCGGATCTGAGTATATGATAGATAATTCAGAAATACTTCTTTCTGACTACTAAATCCTATTTCTAGGCCTTATACTACTCTATTTTACTTGATTTTTCATTTATTTGAACACTACAACACTTTAAATATAACATTAATAATTTCACATAGTCTTTTGCTCTGATGACATAATTAATAACATTGATTGATTGCATGTGTTTGCTGTCATTAACTTTAACAGGACAAGATCTAATATGCATCCCTGGTTATTGGATATGTAAGGATCACAATTTGTGTATTAAAAAGCATAAGGTCTGTGATGGGATAGTCGATTGCGAGGACTACAGCGACGAAAAGTTTTGTGAACAGGAACCGTATACGAATGCTACTAAAGGTAATGAGGGTTTATTTTTTCTTCTCCGTTATGGTCTTTCAGCTTCCGAGTGGTTAACTGATGAGATTTTTCTTACTAAAAGAAATACTTTCGCTAAATTTCTATCAGCTATTCGACAAAAATTAAAATACTGTCGGTCTTTTAATAATGTTATTAATATTTCTTATATTTCTTTTTGTTAATCATTTTCTGAAATTGTCACATTGGTCTAATGTTTTTACTAGCTAAGGCTTCTTTCTAGAGCTTCCGTTTCTTTCAATTTCACTACATAATTTCACTTTTATAAGGATTTTTTTCAAAATAATATTGTTTTTCAATAAATTGACCCGCCACAACACAAACAAGATGCTAAATATTTCAATTATATTTTGTCGTAATACAATATACAGCTATTACAAATTTAAAAGACTACGAGAAAAAACAGACATAATGCTTTTGCAAGAGTATCAAAATCTTACTCAAGAAGAAGTGGAAAACATGGAAGAAGTGGAATTAACCATGAAGTATAAAGAACAAGAAGAAGACCAACCCGATGAGTTCAGAGTAGGACGATCCTTATAGAGATATATTTACTCTAAAACACAATTATTAGCAGTAAAAACATATTCAGGCGCAGATGTACCTACAGATCACAATATTTTAGTAGGAAAAATAAGACTGAGATTAAAAAGAGTTGTAAGGACGAATAAGCAAACAGTTACTATTGATAGAGAAAAGATGTTAAATGATACTGTAAAACAAGAAATAACTAGTATATTAGAACAAAAAATGAAGTTAACACCAAGCAAAGAGGAAAGTACTGAGGAAAACTGGACGAGAATTAAAGACATCTTAAAGACTGTTCAAGAAACAAAATTGAGTGCGCTAAAAGCAAGAAAAAAACAAGGGTGGATGACAGAAGAAATACTGAGACTTATGAATCAAAGAAGAGAAGTCAGAAATAAAGATAAAAACGAATATAAGATGATTCACGCAATAATCAGGCAGAAGATAAGACACGCGAAAACACAATTTCATAATAAAGAATGTAATGAAATTGAACAATATGAAAAGAAACACGATTCCTTTCATCTGCACACGAAATTAAAAGAGGTAGCTGGAAACAAACGGAAACAAGTATCCCAAAGTTTAGAAGACAGAAACGGACACAGATTATTAGACATCAATGAACAGTTAAAAGAATGGGAAAACTACATTTCTGAATTATTTGAAGATGAGAGAGTAGAACACTATACACCGATTGCTATATTAGGTCCATCTATAACAGAAAGTGAGGTTACACGTTCAATACAAACGGCAAAAAAATGGAAAAAACTTGGCCCCGATGAAGTAAGTGCTGAAATACTAAAGTTTTTGGGAGAAAATAGAATTAAAGCTCTGTGTAATCTCTTTAACACAATTTATGACACTGGGATATTACCAACTGGTTGGTTAAAGTCGACATTTGTCACAATACGCCGGAGAACTGTCAAGAAACATCGTCCAAAGACATGCGGTGATTATCGGACAATAAGTCTGATGAGTCACGTTTTGAAGATCTTCCTGCGAGTAATACACATCAGAATTTACACGCTGTTAGAGGACAGAATTAGCAATACTCAATTTGGGTTTAGGAGTGGCTTGGGTACAAGAGAAGCCTTGTTTAGTATACAGGTGCTAGTACAGAGATGCAGAGATAGAAATCAAAATGTGTACATTTGTGCAATCGATTTTGAAAAAGCCTTTTGATAAAGTCCGACATAACAAAATGCTAGAAATATTGGAAACAGCTGGATTGGACAATAAAGATCTACGAATAATTACAAATCTATACTGGCATCAAGTGGCAAGAATAACGGTTGAACAAGAACTGTCGGATGAAATAAATATAAAAAGAGGAGTGAGGCAAGGCTGTATATTGTCGCCATTACTTTTTAACTTATATTCGGAGGAAATATTTAAGGAAGCCTTAATGGAGACAACCAAAGGTATTATTGTGAATGGAGTAACCGTCAACAATATTAGATATGCCGACGATATCTTACTGGTTGCTAATTGCGGAGAAGACCTTCAAAATCTAATGAACAAAATAAAACAGACTTGTGATCAGTATGGATTAAAACTCAACGTTAAGAATACTAAATATATGATAGTTAGCAAACACAATTATGTACAGGATGACGGTATAAAAGTCGGAGATGCCACACTGGACAGAGTAGAGAAACTCGTGTATCTCGGCAGTAATATCAATGAGAGCTGGGATCCAACCGAAGAAATTAAAAGCCGAATAGAACAAGCCCGAGCTATCTTTGTAAAAATGAGAAACGTACTTTGCAGTCACGATCTTAGCATTGACCTTAGAGTTCGAATTACATCTTGTTACATATTGCCTGTCCTGCTGTATGGAGTGGAAGCGTGGACTCTAACTGAGGCTATCCTTAAACGCTTGACAGCCTTTGAGATGTGGGTATACAGACGACTACTGAAAATAAGCTGGGTCGACAGAGTTAGAAATGAATAGGTCCTTAGACGGCTGAACCAAACAACACAACTGGTCAATATAATAAAGAAACGCAAGCTGGAATACTTTTGTCACATTATGAGATACCCTGAAAAATATGATCTTTTACATCTGAAGAAGAACATCATGGCTGAAAAATCTAAGGCAATGGTATGGAAAATCAACTACATCGTTATTTAGAGCTGCTGTCAATAAAGTCACGATAGAGAATATGGTAGCCAACATGATATCCAACGATAGATAACGGTCATGGAACTAGAAGAAGAAAAAAAAAACACAATTGAAAAGTAAATAGAGAAAAATGAAAGCAAAAAGTAAAAATATGAAGATTTCTACTTGTTCAAAACCAAAATTGACGATGAATGACCGACATGGGAAATCTTAAATTGCATTCCCCATCATATCGATTCATCTAAGTAAGATCCTTTTATGAATCGGGAGTCAACAGATCAAATAAGAAGACGAGAAATAAGAGGAGCCTTCGATCCAATATTTATGGACCTAAAGACCTATGGGAAGCATTAAGTAATACAGAGATTTACATAGTTTAATTCGTATTGAGAATGCCTGATGAACGTTGGTCCCAAAAACTTCACAGATGAAAGTTCCCTGGACGAAGAAAAAGAGGAAGACCTCGACGCTCATGGAATAAAGGAATTAGAAGAGCGATGGAATCGAGAGGTATGGAGCAGGAGCAAGAGGTTTTGAAATAGCCAATGCTTTTAGCAGATTTAAATCTACTTGAATATGTTTATAGTAAATAAATCCAGTATGAGTTATCTTGCGAAATTTGAAACTTACTTTGATAAGTAATGAGATATCATACTGTAGTTTTATTGATTTAATAATCGACAACTTCAGGCAATCTTGACATAATTGAATAAGAGGTAGTTACAGTAACCACTGAGTACGTCACATATTAGAAAAAAAGCAGTAGTTTTTCTCGCGTTCCTATAAATTTGTTATAAGCTTAGTATAAACTTTTGGTTTTTGGTGGTGCGTTAGTTTTTGGAGCAACCATATCTATTTGTCCTATTCTGTTTACCTTTTTTTATTAGTTCTGCTTTCTTCGAAGAACCTTCGCATTAATAAATGATCTTGTATGGATTAAAAAAGAGTGTTCTACCAATACCTAGTAACTAATGCCTTTAACAGGATATTCTTCTGTAGCTTGCTGTTATATACGGGTGGTATAGGTGTGAATTAACTCGAATGAGTATCAAATGTGAGATCGTAATTTTACTGAGTAAACGTGTTCATAGACCTAAAAAAAAGTGCTTTGGGAATATTTTACTAACTTCGGTATTACTAATCCAATACAACCATCAGGGACTAAATTGAATGAAATCTTGGAATGAATTTATCAACGACTAATACTACCTAATTCTAAACAACTTTTCTGGACTAAATTGAATGCGTAAATTGTTAAGGACATCCACAGCAACAGTTTTCCTTAGGATTGATTGCACTTTTAATAACTAAAAGCACGTGAAAAAATATATTTAAATACAATTTGTACACATACTGCTGCTTTAGCGATTCTATTTATATAAAATAAATAAATGTTTGTGTTAGTTCGGATTCCATCTGTGGCTAATGGCGTGAATAGCGTTAGTAAAATTTATATGCTATAGTTGTATGCTGGTATTTATTGTCACGATAAATAATTCTTTCGTTTACTGAAGACTTAAATTGGAATGATGTTGTTCGTTGACCAATTTCATGTATTACGTGGCTTATATTTGTTGTGAGCTATATACAGAGTATCTATTTTCTGCGTCACGTCAAAAAATAACATTCCTACAGTCAACTTACTATTTTATTGTGAATAAACCACAATAAAATAGTAATTACTTAAAAATGCCATAAGAAAATAGCTTCAAATACAGTCAACTTGAAATCTAGTAGCAAACAGTTAAAAAAAATGGCTTCTAGAGTATACAAAATGTGTTGAACCATGACATATTCTATATTTCTAATAGGGTTTTACGTTATTCTTTGCAAGAATCATTATGCTTCGTACTATCTTCAGCGTCATACTGCTTATTTTAATGTTGTTTGCTTATATATTTCTTCCATTTTTATCTGTCTGCACTTAGCGCTTTCATTTCTTCAATCGTCATTCGTCTTTTACATCCAATTGTATTTATTCTGTCTATCCATTTTTCCTTGGTCTGCCTTTTTTATTTTCATTGTTCTATTCACTACTATTTCTCAGATAATTCTTTTGATTTTTCTTCATTGGATGTCCCACTATTTCATTTTACTTTTTTATACTAGAGATTCTCAGTTGCCTAATTTCTCTTTTTCCAATTCTATCCATTTGGGTATTACGAACAATCCTTCTAAAATATTTCATCTCCATAGCTATTGTTTTTGCTTTATGTTGTTTCTGTAATTGTGTACTTCATTCGCGTGTGTTATGGATGACACAACTATTGTGTTAAAAACTAATATTTCTTTCTTTCTAAGTATTGTTTTATTCAATGAATAATATGTGTTAATTGCATTCCTTCGTCTGTTTGCTATATTGGAAGTCTATTTTCCTTCAAGAAAAATTATGGGCCCTAGGTGATGATATATTTTCACTATTTTCACTATTTCTCTTTGCATTTAATTGTCTTAGTCTGTTCAATCATTATTTCAAACTAGTTAAATATTTTTAAAAAGAGTGAAAGACATTACCCGTATCCAATTTTCGTTCTGCGCGTGAAAGCGACTATAGTGGATTTCCAGAGACTTATATTTAGCCTCTCGTTATAAGTCCATTGCTTCACTAGATCTAGAGCCTCATTCATACGAACTCATGAGTACCTTATTGGACTTTCCTTGCGGGATGACTACCAAATCATTCGCATATTCTAAAGTCCCCATTAATACGTCCATCACCAGATTCCACAGCAGTGGGGACAAAATTCCGCCTATGGACATTATCTGTCGTGGAGTTTTCTATGAGTCTGTGGAGGGCTGTCTCGGTTAAATTGCCTGCTGTATAGGCATGCTGTTGTTATTGTTGTATTGTACTGTGTACCAATATCTCATCACTGATTTACCCGTCGAGCAGTTTCTCTAATGTCTTCTGTAGGAATGACAACTTACTGATCTTAAAATAATGTCAAAAATATTGCCTTTTCCGTCCTCTTGTCCCCGGTTTAAAAATGAAAGTTCCTCTAATTTCTCTCCATGCTTCAAGTATGTACCCGAAGGCTACACTACTTCTGCTCCTATTTGTTGTAACACTAGATAAGTACCATCCATTCCTGTTGATTTATACGGCTCACATAAGTTTATTGCCCACGCTAATGTTTCATAGTTTATAAGCGTATTATCTGCCTGCCAGTTAGTTCTTGAGGACCTCTGCAAAGCTTCGTTGCCTGCTGATGCCTAGTTAATTGGTGATTCAACTATTTGTGGTCCAGGGAAGTTCATTTCGAAGAGCTCTTTAACCGTGTATCTTCCTGTATTGATATACTCGCCCTTATAATTTAGAAGTGAGTTAATTTTCTTCTTTGAGAGCACCATTTGAAGTCTAGCACAAGCCTTGAGTGCTTTCAATCTCCTCACAGCGCTTCATATATGTGCCTCTCTTGGCTTTCCTTTAAGCTGTATAGTATTCCATCTTTGTATGACTTTGCTGAATAGCTTTCTCATCCTTTTCATCAACAGAGAAATATTCCTAGTGAAACTCCTCTCCGCTAAAGAGCAGGTTTTTTGGAATGTTCTAATAGGTCATTGTATTAATGTAATAATACTTATTTTGTATATAGGAAAAATATCAACATTCCAGATGGTGATAAACAATTTCTTACAATTTTTTACCGCTAGATTTGAATTAATATATTTTTCTACACTATTACAATACTCATAATATACTTTCTTTTGGTATGCCACTTTATTTTGCATTCACGAAGCGTCATTGTTTTAAACTATTAGTAACTTTTTTCTTTAATATATGGTCGATAGAGTAGCAGTATGTTCCGAACGTATTTCTCATAAATCAATAAGCTGTTGAAAAGTTTCGCAAACTATTGAGTGTTTTACAACAGGTGCAACTTGCCAAGAAGGATACATACCATGCCGCGAAGGCTACTGCATCGAGGAGTACAAGCAATGTAACGGTTACACGGACTGTCCGAGCGGCAGTGACGAAGAAAACTGCCCGACTCTAGCTCCTTCGACGACACTCGCTCCATTAGGTGGTATGTCGTTTTTTTCTTCATTGTGATGCAGCCTGTCTGGGAGTTCTACTACTAACTTGTCTTGATTTGAAATCGGAAATGAGAACTGTTTTAAATAATGAAATAATGGACTGTTTGTAGTTTTTGAATGGGATAAACCGTATAGGGACGTTAATATGTCGTCTTGATACTGACACTAACCAAACCATGCTCGTATTTTAACAACAAAACTTGATTTAATTTGACCTAACAATTTTTTGATAACTTTTTTTCTACTTCGCTTTTTTGTCTTCAATTTAGAAAAAATAGTGTAATTTTTAAGATTATATCATCATTCTCAAGCGAAAAATGTTAATAATAGATAAGTGAAAGCTTTTCCGCGAGATTTTTTTGTATAATCAATTTTGAATAATATAAACACAGAATAAAGATCAAGATGTCGCTCACGAAAAACGTGCAAAAATGAAGGTTTTGCCGCGCAGAATTAAAACTCTATAATGAAACTCAGGCGCCAAGAACGCGAGTGTTACATTATACAGATTATACAGTCGCGCGGCAATTATACAATCGCGCGGCAGCACAAGCGCGTTCGGCTTTAAACTCATCATCAGCAATTACCAATCAAGTATTATGTAGTTTGTTTAAATTAAATTATTTCAAATTACATGAAGGCCGTGTTGAAGAATTTATGAACTCAAATTTAGACAATTATGTTCTTGGTCCTTTTTATACAGTATATCTCAAAAAAATCTCGTAGAAATGTTTATTTCAAAGAAATACTAAAATGTTAACTAACGTTTTCTTATAAATAACAAAATTGCGTTGCTTTTTCTAACGTGCTTATTAACCAACACGCTTATACAGCACTTGCTTGCAGCTTGCACAGCTAACGAATTTCACTGCAATGACGGTTTGTGCGTTGACATCGCCTATTTGTGTGACGGCATTCCTGATTGTTTCGACAAGTCGGACGAGGCCAGATGTGATCCCGACTTGGACGGTGGGTATATTTACAGGTTTTCAACAACACAGATTGCAAATTTGCTACTATAACTAAACGGTATATAGTATAGTACATACATTTTACCGTATAACATATATTTGCAATAAAAAGAAACATAAATTGTTAGGTATCTTACAGTGATATAAAATTTAAACGTCCAATATAGGAAGTTTTCATTGTTTTTCGTGTATTGGTTCTTCTTCTTATTCTTCTTAGCCCTCTGTCGTCCATTTTTGGACATAGGCCTTTCCCAACTTCTTGCATCGATCTCTATCCTGAGCAACATACTTTCAATTTGTTCCGACTATTTTTAATATCATTTGTTCATCCCATCTTTGGTCTTTTTTTAATATCATTTGTTTATCTCTGATCCTCACCTTGACCCTCTACATTTGTAAGGTCTCCAATGTTGTATTGCGGCATTTCAACGTTGGTCTTTTTGTTTAGCAGTTTATCCTACAAAACTACATATGAGTTTGACAATTTTTGTTGTGATATTATCGGCCCTTGTTTTTGATCTTAGCTAGTCTTTCCTACAAGCAAAACAGATATGACAATTTTAATCTACATAAAAAAGTCAAAGAACTAGCCGGAGTAGGAAGTAGAAGAACATCGAATATATTGCTCGACAAAAATGGAAATATTATATTGGAGACAGAAAAAAAACTACGACGATGGAAAGAGTACATCGAGGAATTATTTCATGACCAGAGAGAAGCTAGTACATCTGTAGATAGCCAAACGGGAGATGTAGGCCCAGAGATAACCAAATCAGAGGTTAGTCAGGCATTAAACTTAATGAAAACCAATAAATCTGCTGGCCAGATGAATTACCAAGCGAGCTATTAAAGTTGGTCAACGAGAAAAACCTGGACATAATAGTAGAACTGTTCAACGCTATCTATACTACGGGAATCATCCCTAGAGAAATGTTGACATCCGCATTTGTGTGTTTGCCAAAGAAAGTGAATGCCAAAGAGTGCAGTGACTATCGAACCATAAGCTTAATGTCACATACCTTGAAAAGTCTGTTGAAAATTATCCCCGCCAGAATTCACTCTAAACTGGAGCTGGATATTAGTGACACACAATATGGGTTCCGCAATGGTATGGGTACCAAAGAGGCACTATTCTCCTTCAACGTGCTGACGCAGAGATGTTTGGATGTTAACCGTCCTCTTTACGTCTGTTTTATAGACTACAATAAAGCGTTTGATAAAGTAAAACATGACCGACTCATGGAAATTCTAAAAAATAAAAACCTAGATGAAAGAGATTTAAGGCTAATAACAAACCTTTATTACAATAAGCGAGCAATAGTACGAATTAAAAAAGAGACATCTGAAGAAATGGAAATAAAGAGAGGAGTCATGCAAGGCTGCATACTATTACCTCTATTATTTAGTGGCAGCCGTAGCTCAGTGGCTATGTTACTGGCTTAACAAGCTGGAGGGCCTGGGTTCGAATCCCGGCACCGACAAAAATTTAAAATTTCCAATTTAACTGAGCTGCCATCGTGCTTCGGAGGGCACGTAAAGCCGTCGGTCCCGGCTACGAAAGTAGTCGTTAGGTCATGTTAGGGGCGCTTGCGCGACCTGAAAACCCTAACACTAGACTTTAGCCAGAAGGTTACACGAACTTTACTTTACCTCTATTATTTAACGCTTATTCTGAAGAGGTAATTCGAGAAACTCTGGAAGATGAAACAGTCGGCATAAGAGTAAATGGAGTCTTAGTTAACATCAGATATGCAGATGATACAGTAATAATAGCCTATAGTTTACAAGACCTGAAAAGACTCATAAGTAAAATAGTAATGTGTAGTAGGAAGTACGGACTCTCGCTCAATATCAAAACGACGAAGTTTATGAAAATTTCTAAAAACAACCATAATACTAACGAAATCTTGATAGTAGAAGGCCAGGAGATCGAAAGAGTAAAAAAGTACACTTACCTAGGATCACTTATAACAGAAAATAATGACTACACTGCAGAAATCAAAGTCAGAATCGAAAAAGCACGTTCTAATTTTATGAAAATGAAAAAGGTCCTATGTGGCAAAGATTTAACATTAGCTCTTAAAGTACGCCTAACAAAATGTTACGTATACAGTGTACTATACTATGGAGTGGAATCATGGACGTTAACTCTAGACACAATGAGACGACTTAACGCCTTTGAAATGTGGACCTATAGAAGAATTATGAGGGTTTCCTGGGTCGATAGAGTTACGAATAATGAAGTACTGAGAAGAATAGGTAAAGAGAAGAAAGTTGAACTTACAATTAAAGAAAGAAAGCTACAGTATCTCGGACGTGTGATGCGGGGAGAGAAGTATGGCATCCTGCGACTCATAATGCAAGGAAAGATAGATGGCAGAAGAATCATCGGAAGAAGACGAATTTCATGGCTTAATAACCTGAGAGAATGGTTTGTATGCAGCTCAAAACAACTATTTAGAGCTACTGCCTCAAAAATTAAAATAGCTATGATGATTGCCAACTTCCGTAGCGGAGATGGCACCTGAAGAAGAAGTCTTTCCTATTTTTTTATCTGACAGTTGTATCTCTAATATTGCCCTTTTCATTGCCCTTTCTGTTCTCAAGTATTGAGCAGTCGCTTTTCTCTTGGCTTCGGTATACTTCAAATATGATTCCAGCTACTAATTTTAAAGCCTGCTTGCAGTTGTTCACATTTTCGTGTAGACTGTCCAGCTTTGTTCTAGGGTTCCTTGTATGTGTAACCGGAATCGTTTTCATGTTTTCATTATTTAGCATATGTAAATTGTATTTTATTTATCTAGTGCCCCTTTCTTTGTTGGAGTTAGAAATTAGTCGTCGAAACTTGGCTCATACCATGAAGTGGTCTGAGTCAATATTGCCATACTAATTCTCAGTTTTTGGTCTTAATTTTTAATTTCTGAATATACACTTGTATATAAGTTTATCATTGGCTAAAACATCAATAAATTGTCCTTGAAGACCATAAAATAGTACTTCATCTAACCATTTTTGAATTTAGGAATCTATGCCGTCTTATTTTTATATCTTTTTTCATCTATTCTTTTTTCTTTATGTTCTATTTCATTGTAATCCTCACTCTTTTTGTTTGTATGTTTTTTTCTTGTTGGTTTTTGTTTTATGATATTGTTTATGTCAACTGTTAAGTACATGTGGTACGTTTTTTTTCCAATCGATTTCTTTCTTTTCCAATTTCTTGTATATCTTTTCGTTTTCATTCCTTCAAATCCGCTATTTTATTTCAAAATATTTAACTGCTGCTCTCAAACTATCATGGGCGACAAACAGTTATCCAATATTTTGACTACAGGCGTATTTATCTTGTTTGAGTTACAGTGTCACAATTTCCGTATGTTTGTATTTATTTTTCGTTTTGTTTATTGTTTTACATTTGCATTTGGAAAATGGCTGTTCATATTACTTAGCTTAATCATATCAATTTTTTAAAACTGTGAAGGCCTTTCGCTTACTTGAAATCGATTACAATTTGATAATTATTTGGATTAAGACGAAAAATACAAATCAGAAGTTTCAATACGAATTCCTTAATATTTTTTTTAGTTATAGTAGTAAATATTTCTAATAATATGCTATTTTATGTGAAAAGTGTTAACATATATGTTTTATGTGCAATATTACTCACAACACTATTAAACATATATTATTTATGAAATTTTTCGGTTACTTAATTTTACCGTTGGGATAGCGACTACAAATTTTGTTGTTTGAAATTTTTAACCACTCTCGTCAAAGCGTTAATATTGAAAATATTACAACGAGCGTTCGTACAAACGTTTTTAATAGACTACAAACCCATGGGATTTTTTTAATACACCATGAATGACATATAAATCAATACTACAATATGTAATAACAACTTAAGAAACTATGCCGTCAATTTTTATCGGTACTCAAACAGGTGACGCAATAGTGACAGATAACGTTACAGCGCCACTATACGGGACGTCAAACCCGTCTATACAGTGTGTCAAATTGCCAAAAATGGATAAAAAGTTTTCCGAAAATAAAAAATTTTACCTGCTACTGGTACCATATTTTCTTACGACGTTAGGTCGCATGTCCTTATTTTTGTATTATCTACAAAGTTATAAATGTCTTATGATTTGGCCAAAAAGTCCCCCCACCCCTTGAGGTGTAAGTTTATCTTACGTGTGACTCACTTGTCCCGATAAAAAATGACGGCATAGTTTCTAAAGTTGTTAATACATATTTTAGTATTGTTTTATACGTGATTGATCAAATGAACCATTAAAAATCTCCCATTGGCTTGTAGTCTATAACTTACGTTACCCAGAAACTGTTTTTACAGTTCTTTATAGAATATTTATATTTATCTAACAAATTCACCCAGTTTAAATATATTGGTATATATATATATTATGTAAGAACTAATAACAAGCATTTAAATCCACCGTTAGCTTGCATGCCTTCTAAAGTATTACTATTGTTGTCCAGTTTGTCAGCCCGACGAAGTTCTTTGCGGCGATGGTACCTGCGTCTTCGGTAAAAAGTGTGACCGAATCTCTGATTGTCTAGATAGATTTGACGAGCTTGGTTGTACTGGTTTCTGTGACATCACCGAATTTCAGTGCGGTAATGGTAAATGTATATCTGAGAAGTTGCGCTGTGACGGTTTCCAAGATTGTCTCGACAATTCCGACGAGCAGAACTGCGGTAGGTGTTTTGTTTGCGATTGCTACGGTTTGGAATGGATAGAGCTTCAGCGAGAAAGGTTCATGGAGACGCGACATCGCGTTTTGCTTTTTAACATCCTCTAATACTTTGTTACGATGAGTATTTGTTTAAAACGATTTAATTTGTGTAATTCATTATAGGGAATTTATAGGAAAAGTACATATTTTGCAAAAAATTGTTGTCAGTCTGCTCAAAAAGATCTAGATAGATATAAATAAACAGATCAGACAGATGAGAAAAGTGGGAAATGCTACCAAGTAACAAACTTTAAATGGAAAATTTCAGATCATACAATTCGAGAAATGTACCGTAGGATATGGATTGGCAATTTTAAAAACACTTTGATATAAAACGTACCACAATGACATTGCATAGAGAACAATGAAACATCCGGTGGAACGGTTATACGTTCAAAAATGAATATACAACCAAAATCATACTCTAAATAAATGTGTTGCTTTCTGCACATACAATGACTTCTATATAACAGACAAAGCCATCAGAAAGAAGGGATGAATATATATGTTTAATCTAGGACTCGCCTCGCTGATTTAGTACATATTTAAATACATTCGTCGGTTGATCAACAGAGTGGTGAGTGCCAGACGTTATTTAACGAAAAATCGGAGGATCTACCGATATCAGTGACCTAAAAGTACTCTCTAATAGATGCTTACAACACCAACCTATACTTTCTAAATAGTATAGGTTGGTAATATAACAATCTTCATGCATAAAAACGCAAATTAAATAGACCTCATAAACTATAGGCCAATCATCTTTTCCACCTATATAAATTTTACTAAAAAAGTTGAACTACTCTTTAAGCCAAACAAAAATGGTTAGGTCCTAGGTCATTATTAATTACCATCACACTGGTTTTAATTCCTAAAAGGACGTGAATGTTTTATCTAACAAATATCGTATTACGAAACAGGAATATTTCCACAAATATAGTAGGAATCTACGTTTTTTCTACTTGCCAAAAACCTTAACTCTCTCTTAAACTGCTTCTTAAAGTAGGTAATTCTCAATAGGATTGATCAGAAATGGTAAGAAACAATGGGACGTAAACAACTCAGTTTCAGAAATGAATTGGGAACTAAAGAACTATTGTTCTCAATGTTAACAGTTCTCCAAAGTTAATGGAAAGCACAGGCATCAATATATATCTGTTTTATAGATTTTAAGGGTCCAATCCGAGAGGCTGCTGAGCATCTAGAGCTGATGTAAATAGGTGATATAGATCTAAGGCTTGTACAAAATTTATATTGAAAACAATAAGTATTTGTTCTGGTAGACAACAACGTGATAGGCAAAATATTCGTTGAATGGGGAGTCAAGCATGGTTGTATATTGTTGCCAACTTTGTTTCATTTAAATTGTGCTGCAAAAAATATTTAACAAAGTCTTGAAAACATCTTAATACGCCTAAAAGCTGCAGCTGTCACCTCGTCAATTTCGAAAGTTTCTGGTGGTATTACATCTACTAGTTAGAAGAGAAGTTTCTTCTGATATTTACAAAGTTGCTATGAGTATTGTTTCTTTAGAAAATGCGTTTACATGGAGCTGAATTTCGTGAAACAGTGAAAGCGTTAATAAATAAATTATAAAGTTTCATAATGTGAAATGGACAAAATTGACGCAGTAGCAGAAGACTGCGCGAAAAATTGGATTATAGTCAACTATAGTTGGCAGTAAGACAGAGAGAGGTGGCGATATTTGGGAGGGGAGTCTACAAGTATAGCTGTGCGATAAAATATGAGAAAACAGTCAATTTTGTCTAAATTATTTGCAGAACTCTATCGAAAATATTGAAAAATACTAAATATACGACAAAAGAAGGACGAAGTGATATTCTTAAGCATGTTGTGTTCACGACTAATGTTACACATTTTTTGTTTCATAAAATTCATTTTTTGGCCTAAAAAATTGCCCACTTGCTTCATTTTTTTTTTACTTTTTAGATTAAACGACAACAAGCAATGGGTCTAAGAAATAGTGCAGTGAATAGTATTAAAGGATGTTAAAGACAAAACAATATTTCCTTCATTAATAACGTAGTTATCTTCTAGTTTTCCATTTTACTATACCTAATCAAGAAATCGGTAAACAGGCTTAGCCTCTCGTAGATCATTAGATTAGTAGACGAAGGTTTGCGTCGACTTTACTTTAACAAAACATAACAAATTCTCCATTAATCTGTACAAAGTGCTCCAAAATTAGATAGAAATAATAATTGGCAAATAATTTTGAATTGGCTTTCTAACCTAAATTTACTAGGGTTGATTTTATTTTTTACTACAACTCTCTTCATCGACAAACGGTAAGCCTAAATTCTACAATTTTTGTATCATGTCTGTAGATTGTCTATGTTTTTTATCAATATTATATATATTAAATCTAGAGCTAAGATTAATACTATTACAGGAATTAATATTAAACCCAACAGTTTTCGGGGTTGAACGGCGTCGATTATCATTGCGCCTAGCTTTCGACATCCTCTTCGATGTCTTCTTTAGGGCTTCCAAGGTCTTAGTCTCTTGAGCCCCCAGACACTACTAAACTGATCATTGACCAATGCATTACTGCTACTTTTAAGAATAACAAGAATTTGCAACTTTAAAAAGATGAAAGTGAAACATAAATTCAACTCATGGACTTCCATGGAACCATGGAATTACACGATCAAGAACTAAGTCAGTTTTTATCAAATTTGCAACTAACAGAAGTATATAAAAAATGTGTAAAAGAGCAGTAAAGTTTTTAACATGGAGGGCAAACAGAATCTTAAAACACTGATAGAGCGGTTTAATTATCGTTAATAAAAGATTTATACTTAACTTAATCTGGCCCCATTGTTTCAAATTTGAGCAAAGAAAAAGTTGCTCAATCACTTGACTGGCTTATAAAGGAAGATATCTCAGCAAGTCGTTGTTGTTTAAATCAAAACGAACAATCAAGAAATAACATTTCGGTTGACTCCAAAAAACAAGATGGTAATTTCAAAATTGGTAACATACCTGGGTACTATCACTACCAATAAATTAAATATCAATATAATAGTACCAGATGAGTACACAATTTGTGCTATAAGTATACACAAACGATTCAAGAAAATAGACCATAGTAATTAATATGAGGTTCACTACAGCAATGGGAATGGTAATTAAGTTTTCAAACCACTTTTCAATATCGTTCTTCTTTATTCTGTCAGTATCTATCTTTATCCTTGCATATTTTTTAGATTTAAATTCCTTTCTGTTTTCATTCAGTTTTTGACAAAATTTTATAGTTTTCGTCAAGTTTTTTTTCTCGCTATCGAAAGGATTTTTTCGTAAATTCTCTATTTTTGGAGATTTCGTTGTAGCTGCCGTATATGTTTATGCTTACCATTCACAATACAGATACAGGCTCAAAAATTGCGGACGGCACATTAAGAAAATAATTTTCTTCAAAATTTTTAACTACAGCCTTCTTTATGGTCCAATAGAAGAAAGGTAAAATGAATTTAAAAACAGTTTTATAATGAGATAGAAGCGTATACTATTCCTTCTCCAAAAGTTACATTCAAATGAGCTGTGGAGACTTCAATGTAGAGACATTTGAGTCTCTACGTTGTCTTAGTTGTTTTAGTATCGCCTCCATCAGTGAATGTTTGGCGACCTGTGTGTGGTTTTATGCCGTTTTTTGGAGAGTATGTAAATCGTGTCCTGTCCCGCTACGAAAGTTCTTGAGCCAGGAACACTGCGTACGACGAGATCCTCTATGGCGCCCTATTTTTCGTTCTGTCGTTAGATTTGGAAACTCATATCACCTGTGTCAAGAGATCTGAGCTAGTTTTGTTTAATATTAACACTTCTTTAATTTTCTCATTCGTCTCAAAACTTAGTCGTTCTTAATTTATTGTTTTTAGTTTTTATTAACCAGCTTTAAGATAGTTCTGAACCTTTGGAAGTGTTTTTTTTTCGGAAGATATCTGTTACAAACCAATCTGTAGATCATTTGTTTATTCTACATTCATTTAATTCATTCCATTCATCCATTCAATTTAAAAAGTTTCAATCTTAATTTGATATCGAGATATGTATTGCAGTCTAGACCACGTATATAAAAGAAACTATCTCCAGCAGGAATAATTCTTGATTTAATTTCTTGTTCTAGATCAAGCTTGATCCTAATACCTTCTTATTTATCATTATAGGTAAAGGGACATTTTGCATCCTTTGGATTACCAATACCATGGTTTGTTTTCTCGTTAATCTTCATTTCAAACTCTCGTCTAATATCATTAAGTTAGTTTAAAACTTTCCATAAGGGCGTCTCTGTATTAGTTAGTAGAACAGTTATCTGACATGTCTTATATTAGACATTTGTTCTTATTAATTTTTACTTCTTTACAAAGGTTTTCAAACGCTGTCTTGAATAGCAGTTCCGAGTAAAAAAACAGCGTAGGACACAATACGCAACCATTTCTTATTCCTTTACTAAAACTAATATTTCTGGATGGTTGATCGTCTATCTTAATTTTGGTAATTTGCGTCTAATATACATTTCCAGTATAAGATATGGAATTCCAGATAAGATTGAATATATCCAATTCCCAATAAACAGTAAATAAAAATTAAATCCCTTTTGTAATTTTCAAAAGCAATTGTTTGTCAACTGCCGAATAAAAAGTATAAAAATAGGCTACCATCGTAAAGAAAGATAAACGCCCGTTAAAACATTTCTTCCCATTCAAAAATTGTAAGAATAAGGGTCATCTTGCTAGAGGTAAAAATACTCATTGCCTTTGAAAGCAAATTGGTCAGTTTTCCGATTTTTCATATTATTTACCGGCATGGTGATCTTAACGAAAAGTTTCCAAATTTTCGCCCTGTGCCTCATCGTCTTGTACCACACAAAACTATAAAGTATGATCATACAAAAAAAAAATAAAGAAATAAAGACCTTCAATATGATTTTTGTTCACTCTGTAAATAATTAGATAGTCTTGATGAAGAGTTTTGTAGTACCAACATAAAATCAACCATAAATTGATACAATATTGGCAAACGTATCACTCGTCCTAAAATAACTGTTTATTCTTAGAAAAGAAATTACTTAATTTATTTCGATTATAAAAATAAAAACAGACTGATAATTTGAATTGTATCGTGAAGATAAAACAGTTATTGCGATATTGTGACGAGTCGCTTACAAGAATATCATTGGTTCACCATGTATTCAATAGTACATACGTTACAATGTTTCTATTTAGGCTTTCTTCTTCACATTTAATAAATTTTAAATCCTTATTTTCTTCGTTAATAGATCTCAAAGGAAATAACATTATATATTGATTAAGTACATTTTAAAATACGCAATCTAGTATTTTACAAGGGTAAATTTTTATAATGACCCCAACTACATTAACATGTTGGTCAATTAAACTGAGTTTGTGATCATTTTTGTTGCGGTAAAATCCTGGAATACAAGAAGTTTCTTGGATGTGGGTTATCCTGGCTCCAACTTGTTTATATATCTTGAATCCATCTGTTTTCTATAACCATTTCTTGATATATCTTGGCTAAGATATGTTGATGGACTAAGACATGGACTTATTGTATAAAGAGCTTCTTTTAGAGCAGTCGATGTAGAAGAAATCTTTTGATGTTTCTCTGTTGTAATGTTTAAGAACTTTTTGCTCACTCTTGTAAAAACCATTTATTTTTAAATTGTATATTGTCAGTTTTCAGCTGTTTTATACAGTGGGTATTTTTTGCAGTCATTTGATGTTTGGCGCAGCTGTCTATGGGGAACATATTTTAAATCTTTTAGATATTTCTAATATCAGCATCAGGATAACCTGATCACTTTTAATTTTTGAAACGCTTTATGAAAGTTTGTGTTTGTTTTGTTGTTTTTCTTCCATGCCTCCGCTTTCTGTAATTTTTTTACCTTCACAATTGTACAATGTTGTTTAGACGATGTTATATTATTGATTGCCGTGAAATTCCAAATTGTTGTAAAGTTTCTATTACTAACTGGTGTATCATCATTTATGGTCACCATCAACATTGTCAACTTTATACATTCTACACTATGATTTAAACATAAACAATCATTTTTCAGTTGAACTGTACTGTTGAAGGCTACTTACATTTTTGAATGAATTGTTAATCCTACACGTAGTGAATTACCATTAATTTCTATGGTTATCATAAATCTTTCTGGCGTCTCAAAATTTATTTCTACACTCAATTGAATTGTGTAATGCTATAAAATTTATATCTTCGAGGATTAACATAGTAAACTTTAAGATGTCTAAATTGGTGTTGTTGATTTTTATGTTTTGTCAGGTAATTTTTCTTTACACTTTTCAAGGGATCAGTTTTTTTCCAAGTTAATTCGTTTCTGGAGATAGATAAAATATTATGTTGATAGTGATGTAATGATATTTTTGAATATCTTTGTCCTAATTTGGTCTGTCGTGTGTTATTTTTATCTTCTTGTTAAGTAATAACTTTAATATTACTTTCATTTACAAATTTTTCTTCTCTCTGGCCATTATAAATATGTTTTAGACTAGATCTATGTGCTAGATATATCGTAGAATTGTTTTTCCTATCTTGGTATATACGGTGTGCGCCGAAATATGTTTTTAAAAATATTTTAATTTTTAAAAATTATTTTTTGAAAAGCTCTTTTAATATAAACTCTAATTTAAACTACTATATTGTTTGTTGACGAATTTATATACAGAAAATGTTTGTCGATGAAACATTTGTCAATGAAGTATCTATCCCTTATTACTCTATGAGAAAACCCTCTCTTAGGAAATTGCAATCTATGAATTTCCCTAGATTCATCATCGTCATTATGCAACCTCTTTTGTCCACTGCTGGACATAGGTCTTTCCCATTTTTCGCCACTCTTCACGGTTCTGTGCTTCTTGTTGCCATTTCTTGGATATTCGTTTAATGTCGTCCACCCAGCATGTAGGTGGTCATCCTCTGCTGCGTTTGTCTTCTCTTGGGCGCTAGTCAATTAGTTTTCTGGTCCATCTTGAGTCTTTTAGTCCCGCTATGTGACCTGCCCAATTCCATTTCAGCTTGGCTATACTTTCGACGACATTAGTAATACTTGTTCTTTTCGTTAGGGCTTGGTTCCTTATTTTGTCTTTTTTTTGTCACGCCGAGAATCGATCTTTCCATGCGCCTTTGTGCCACTCGCAGTTTTTTATTGCTGTTGTTTTTGTGAGAGTGAGAGTTTCTGCTCCGTATGTCATAATAAGAAGAACGCATTGGTCAAATGTCTTCCGTTTCATAGCTACCTATGAAAGCTGTGCCACGCTATCATAGCCACGACTGTGACATCGTTGAGTATATGCTTTTTGTCATTGATTATGTAGTCTATCTCGTTTCTGATCTTGCCATTTGGGCTTTTCCACGTCCATCTTCTGTGGTCTTTTTTAGAGAAGAAACTATTCATCTGGTATAGATTTTGTTGTGATATAAATTCTAGTAGTGTTTGTCCACGATCGTTTCTGTCTTTCTGATCCAAATTTATCTAGTGCTGTTTCCTGTTGATCCTATTTTAGATCGATCTTTGCGTTAAAGTCGTCGCATATAGTCGTGTAGTGTGTTGGTGTTTCTTTCAGTGCCGTTGAGATATCATCATCATCGTAGAATTCTTCAATCTGCTCATCCGGATGGTCCGTTGTTGGAGCATATACTTAAATATTCTTAAAAATTAGTGTAACTATGTACTATTGAAGAGGTTCATGATTCCTAAAATCAATTTAACTAATATGGTGACAGACATGATAATAAAATGAAGTGCAATGTTGTTTATAAATTCTTAAATTTACACACAGTCGACGCTTGTCCCGATGGTCAGTTTAGATGCGACAATGGTATTTGTTTGGATCCCCGACACCGCTGCGACGGTTACGCTGATTGTCCAGGCGGAACCGACGAAGACAACTGCCCAGATTCCAAAAACGTCACTTCCCGTATGTGTGATTTGTCTATGTCTATCTTTGCAAACGTCAAATCTGTCTTATAGTTCTGTGTAGTTTGAAGGTGGATTGATCAGCTTGTCTATACCGAGACATTTGGTTTATAACATTTTTAACTGAAAGAGAACCTATAGTCGGTTCGCTATATTTACGCGGGTTTCGGATTAAAAATTTTATTGTAAGTACCCAGTTTTAATTACCTGCTCTTTGGGGAAATATCAACTGGTCAAATGAAATGAAAAATAATCCATAACTTTTTTTAATTAAATAATAATGGAAAATCTTTTATATAATTGACAGTATAATAAGGAGAATTACTTCATTAATGGAGTCTAATGTGGCTAATATAAACCTAATAATAATTTTATATTACACTTCACACAGAAAATATGGTCTTTGTATATTTGTTCCATGGAGAGAATTTCTAATAAAAAATAAAAAAATTTAACTTGCCAACAAAAATGAAAATCAGTCATTATCATCAAAAATATCATAATCGTCATCATCATCACTGTCATCACCATTAATTGTTATTATGATTGGACTTATTTCGTTTATTTTATTTTCACGAGTCCACCAATCTTCTATTAGTTTCTCGCACTTACCCCACTTCTGGAGTTACAATTATTGAAAGTGCCTTTCGCCAAGTTTCCCGAACTGCGTCGTCGCTATAACCGTTAGGCCCAATATGGTTGTCATAATATTGTTTTGCTATTCCCCATATATATTCGATGGGATTAAACTGGCAATGATACGGTGGCAGACGTAAAACTTGATGACCGTAACTTTCAATAATCTGATCCACAACAAAGGTTTTTGGTTTTGCGTGGATATTTGCCAAGCGTAATAATTCTGATTTTAAAATATGTTGTGTAAATGGTATATGTTCCTTTGTCAACCATTCTTTAATTTTATTAACAGTCCAAGAATTCGTTGGACTTTTGTTTAATACTTCAGAATGGTAAGGTGCATTGTCTAAAATAATTACGCTGGGCTCACTTAAACCTGGGAGAAGTTTTTCATGTAACCATTTTACAAACATTTCTGTGTTCATATTATCGTGATAGTCACTTGATTTTGATTTAGATGAAAATATTAAATCAGCACCTTCTATAAAACCCGATTTCCCTCCTGCATGTAAAAATATGTGTCGCTTCCCTTCTCCATCAGTATGTTTGATAGACTTTACGTTATCATCTTGCCATATTCTCTTGGTTGCACCCCTAGAAAATATCCATGTTTCGTCTAAATATATAAAATTTGCCCTTTCTTCTTTTAATTTAGAATATTTTCTTAGAAAGTTAATTCTTTTATGCACAACAGAACTTCTTTCACAAAGGGCTTTTCTGTTATCCTCCTTTTGAAATTTGAAACCCAAATTATGTATCACTTGCCATAGACTTGTTCTGCCAATTTCGTCAAATTTTCTTTTTTTTAATTCCGAGAGAATTGTATTTAAGGTCACATGTTCCTTGTTGGCTCGCATTCGATAAATGATATCACGAATTTCAAATTTTTTTCCATCTAGAATATCTTTCGTTTTCGATAATAGGCGAGTTTTTCGGTGATCTTCTTTCGGCCGTTCATTATTGCGATTTTGTAATACTCCTCTTAGTTTGGTTTCACTAATTCCTAGAGCATACGCGTTGTTGAACAGACATTACCGATTTTAAAGGACCGCCATTTTCTTTTTCATCCGTAAAATACTTATGTACACTACAAATTAGACTATCTACATCTAACACACGTCTAGGCATTTTTAAATATTTCCACCAAACATACAATGTCAACACTGGCAAAGAATCAATTCAACTGCAATATTGTAACAAATTTATACCTACCCTAATGTTATTTTAATGTATTTTAAAATATGACCATTAATGCAGTTTTTACCTAATTTTCTGGGAAGTCGTTTACTGCAACTGGTTATCAATGAGTCATTAGCATAATTTTGTTAATCCGAAACCCGCGTAAATATAGCGAACCGACTATAGTAAAGTTTTGAAATGAAATGAAAATGGTATCTTCGGTAATGATGTCATTGCTTTACAAGTTTTTATCGGTCGTTAATAATTTGATATATGTAACACGAAATAACAAAATGGTTTGATAGTGTTTGTTATATTTGCTGATTTTCTGTTTGTTGTTGTTTTTCTGTTTTCTTATTGTTCTATTTTATTAATTTCTATTTTTATGTTTTCTAATCTCTTTTTTTTATTACTACTATGTTTCTTGCAATCTTTTTAAAAATCATTTAAAAGTAGTAAAAACTAACTTGTTTCAAAGAGCTAAGAGTAGCAGAGAGCGTCTATTTTTAAGGGTAGGGGAGCTATGTTAAATAGTGGGAGCAACAGGAAGAATTATGGTGCTGATTCTTATGTGTTTTTTTGGGCAATTTTATTATTTACTGTGTTTTTAGTGACTTATGTTTGTTTTCTCTTTTCTTGTTAAATAAACAGATGGTAAAATACTTTTTTCTCTGATAAAACTGTTATAAACCAAAATTAATATTTTCTTATTCATATCTTAAAATAATATTTTTTATTATCTAATAATATCTAATAACAATAGTTTTACGATTTTCTTTTGCTTGCAGAACCAAATAACTTCTTTAACATTTCTATTTTTTACAATATATCCACTAAATTTTTTCCGAAGCTTTTTATACTAAAACAAGCTAAAACCAAATTTTATATTTTTATTTTATATTTTAGTCCAGTCGTCAGATATTTGACCTTTCAAATACATGCGAACAAGCTGAATTTTGCTGAGAATATCAATTTTGGGAACACAAAAAGATGCAAAAAAGTTTACTACTTCTACTCTTGGCTTCCTCCACTTAAACGCCCCCTCTTAAGGGGAAAATAAAAAAAAAACGGTTTTACCATGAATCTGTACCCCACGCCGTAAAAAAAATGTTTTAAATAAAAAACGTAGCCGGGATAATTCTGAACAAAAATGTTCATTAGCACTTTTTGTGTGAATGAGCGTTCTCTCATAAATAACTCTTGAAGAGACTGATGATTTTGAATGTGAGTGAGCGCGAAATCAATTTTAAGTAAAATGTTTATCAATTCGACGGTAAAAATTTAATATCTTTTGATCAGAGTATCCTATCGACAAAAATTAAAATGCGTTTTAAAGGCGAAGAGTCCAGCTTTCGTAGGCAATTTTTGTATTTTGCCGAAAATTCAGTCAGTTTTAATAAAGGTGTTAAATAAAGAAACGTTGCGCGATTTTGCCATTTTTACTATTCTCTTATGATCAATAAAATGTATCACTTTCATTAATCATATCAAAAAAGAAAATACCATGGTTTAGAGAGGAAGTGAAGATGAAATGTTACGAAAAGAAGAAAGCCTTCTTCCAATATAGAACACAACAAACACAACAGGAATGTAACCACTATAAATGAATCAGAAATAAAACAAATACTTTAGTTAGATAGACAAATAAAAAGGGAACACTGGCAGAGCTGTTCAAAACAGATGGAACACGACTTCTACGGAACACAAAAAGAAATATGGAGAATAATCAGAGGGCAAGGAAAAGAGATGAACGAACTAATAAAAACAAAACACATTCAGAAGAAAACATGCGTAGACTACTTTCGACCCCTATTTGCTAAAGGTGACGACAAACCGGAGAAATAAATATTCAGGAGGAAGGGGTAAAAATAGCATTAAGGAAATTTAAAATTAGGAAATCACCAGGAGAGGGCAGAATACCGAACGAACTCCTAAAGTACGGAGGACCAGATCTGAACAAACAACTATTAAAACTAATCCAAAAAATAATAGAACAAAACAGAATTCCTTAAGAATGGAGATCAAGCATCTTGATCAATACCTCTCTTCAAGAAGTGAGACAAATCGGACCCGAAAAATTACAGAGGAATTAATTTATTAAACAAAACACTAAAATTAACAACCAAAGTGATAACAAATAAACTGAATAAAATTGTAACACTAACAGAAGAACAACAAAGTTTTAGGTCGGAAAGACCATGCACCGACGCTATATTTACAATGAGGCAAGTGCAAAAGAAATCATTAGAATACAACAAACCAGCATATCTATGTTTCGTGGAACTTAAGAAGGCATTTGACCGGGCCAAATTAAAGGACGTTATCCACTTATTGTACGCAAAAGAGATACCTCTAGGAATAATCAAAACGATCGAAAATATCTACAGAAATAACACAATAATAGAACAAGAACTAACCGACCCTTTTGAAGCTGGCATGGGATAGGAAGATTCCCTGAGTACTCTTTTTTTCAACCTGATTATGAATAAAATAATAAAAAAAGTAAGAAGAGCTGGAAGGTCAGATAATAGAACAAGCCATGGAGTTTAAATATCTAGGCATTATCTAGCTACAGAAAGCTCGAAACTGAAGTGGAATCTCGAAGCTCGAAACTTATATATCGTGAAATTTCAATTTTGAGTTTTGTCAACAAATATAAAGCATTTGAAATATGCCTAAAAAACGCAGAATTTCAACTTTCATATTACAAACGATCGCACGTCACCTGAATATCCCCAAGAAGACGGTATTGGGTGAAAGCGTACAGCCGGATAAGAATTGCCCCAGCTCCCCAATTGTCAAAATTGCCCCAGCGGAAACTAACCCGAAACCTTAACCTTGAAAATTGGGGTAATGTTCGGCATCACCAAAAATGAAGATTCACCAAATTTTAGTCCAAAATATTGACAAATAACCTCAAAATTCCGTAAAACGTCAAATTATTTTTTAACTTAATTTTTTACCAAAATGGGTTTTTTTTTAATTAAAGTAGAGAAAGAAAGAAAATGAGAGTAACACCTATAAAAAAATTAACAAAAATAGGGATCGCTCAAAAATAATATATATATTTGTATATATCAAGTGGTGATTCTTGACGATGCAGTCAGTCTATTGGGCCCAAAAGACAAAGAAAACTCTTTGACTTACTGTCAAGCTTTCGAATTTAGTTTAATTCTTTTTCAAGACATCTGTAGGTTTTTGTCTTGTGGGCCAAATAGACTGACTGTATCTTCAAGAATCACCACTTGATATTTACATCAACAGTCAAATAATTTTTTTCAGAATTTTTTAAAGTGGTAGAAAGCAGTTAAAAATCGAGAAAACCGGAGAAAACCAGAGTTGCGCTATCCTATTAAACTAAATTTAATAAATAGTTGCTATCAATATCTTTAATTCGGAACCCAGATAAACTATTTTCGACGTTTAGAACCAGAGTTATGGTGATTTAAAACACGAATATCTAATCCTTTTGCGGTTTCACCGTTTTTTCGCTGTTTTTGAGTTATACCTTTAGTTAGAAATACACTATTCTTTTGAAAGTCATTTCAAAATCTCATTTCTTGAGAGTCATCAGCTATCATTAATTTAATATTATTTATATTGTAGCGCGATTAAATAAAACGAGCGGTTCGAATTTATATACATATATTTATTTATAACTTTACAGTTCGGTACTCTCTTATCAACTAACTCTACTTCTAACATTGTTACCTATATATACCAAAAGTATTATGTTCGAGAATATTCTGACGTAGTCCCACCTCTAATTCGCCTACGTGACCGGTTATTCTCTCTCGCACTCGATACATCGCGAAGCTTCGAGAAGGGTATTAGAGATGCAATGCAACCGTTACCTGGGCCATGCCGAGAGCATGTTCGTAACACTGCTCCCCTCTTAAATCTGATCGTCCCAATCAGCAACTCTATATGTAGGCACAGGATGGCGGAATCTACAGGACTCTCCAGCTTTTTGACTGTTGCATTATTTTCTTGCAATTTACGGCGAATGTGACCTACGTCTCCATCATTCGAACATCTGGTTTCGTGTCTCTTCGGCATCATGTTACGAACTACTTTCCGTACGATTTCCTCCAGACGTTTCTCGTTTTGTTCGTCGCTCTCTTCAGAGGTTCGTACTCGATAGCTCCGTGAAACTTGACTAGCTGTTTCATGTTCCAAGGCAATAGCGAGCACTTCATCTAAAACTTTCGGTCTTGCTAGTCGTAAAGCTTTCTGTAGCTCACTGTCTCTTAACCCATTGACGAAGGCATCTACAGCAATTTCTTCCAAAATGTTGTCTGGTGCCTCTGGATATGCCAACAACGCTATACGAGCAATATCTGCTTCAAATTCTTGCAAACTCTCACTTGCTCGTTGGATTCTACTTCTTATTTGTCCTTTGTAGACTGGTTGTAGATGGGCATCTCCGTAACGTTTATCTAGTCGAATGAACAAGGTCTGGTAACATTTTTCTTAACCCTTAGGAATTGATCTTAGGATATCCGCAGCATCACCTCGTAAAGCAGCAGTCAAGGAAACAGCTTTTTCTTGTTCTGTCCAATGATTGGCTGTCGCAATAGCTTCAAATTGTCTAAGGTATATGGACCAAGAGGACTTTCCATCAAATGGTGGCAATTTTAATCTCATATGATGTGTCATTTCGTCTCTCGGTGATTCTTCTTTCACTACCGGATCTAAGGCTACTGTATTAACTGGTGGTAGCACTTTCGTGTTAGTTATCATGGTCTCTAATTGTTTGATCTTCTCTTCTATGTCTCCTATCTTGTCGTTTACATTTTTCTGTATCTTATCGAATTTTCTCGAGACTGCTTCAAATTTCTCATTGTTTTGAATACATATTTCTTTAATTATTTGTGAAGTCTCGTCGAATCTTCTAAAAACATTTTCGAATGTTTCATCGAATCTTTTGGGAACATTCTCTAATTTATTATCATCTCGTTTAGAAGATTCTTCAATTTTTTTCGAGACATTCTCAAATTTTCCATCAATTATTTTTGTTAAAACTGCTTCTTCTGTTGATTGAAACTGGAATGTCTCTGGGTCTTCTCCATTCTTGTTAAGCACAGTCTTCAGTCGTTCTTGGAGTATCTTCTTGGACCCACTGCAGTCTTCATCGCGTTCTTCTAGCTGCTCACGCAACTGTTTTACTGACAGTTCTACTAGCAGCATCTTTGGTCAGGCACGCGTACTTTTTAAAATGTTCAAAAGTCTTTTTCAAAAGTCACTGCTGAATTTATATTTAAATAAATAAATTATCCTCACACCGGGACACCACTGTAGCGTGATTAAATAAAACGAGCGGTTCGAATTTATATACATATATTTATTTATAACTTTACAGTTCGGTACTCTCTTATCAACTAACTCTACTTCTAACATTGTTACCTATATATACCAAAAGTATTATGTTCGAGAAAATTCTGACGTAGTCCCACCTCTAATTCGCCTACGTGACCGGTTATTCTCTCTCGCACTCGATACATCGCGAAGCTTCGAGAAGGGTATTAGAGATGCAATGCAACCGTTACCTGGTCCATGCCGAGAGCATGTTCGTAACAATATATTAATTATATTAATTTCTTATGTTTAATTTGGACTATGAATGTACCATCCAAAAGCTGCACCATTCACCTTTAAAACGCATTTAGATTTTTGTCGGTAGGTCACTTGAATCAAAAGATATCGAACTTTTACCGTCGAGTTAATACAACTGACATTCAAAATCACCGGTCGCTTCAAGCGTTGTTTATGAGAGAACGGTTTATTCTACACAAAAAGTGCTAATAAACATGTTTGTTTAAAATTACCTCAGCTACATTTTTTATTTGAAACATTTTTTTCTGCGACGTACAGATTTTTAGTAAATCGATTTTTTCCGTTTACGGGAGGAAACTGGGGATAAGAGTCTTTTTGCATCTTTTTTGGGAACCCAAAATTGACCTTTTTAGCAAAATTCAGTTTTTTTTTTTTTTTTTTTTATTTAAACAAATATACCCGCATCAACCACTAAGGGTTATTAGCGGGGGGACATACACAAACAGTAAGATACATATTGTTGCATAAAAAAAAATATTTTTTACAATCTGGTATATAGTTTAGTCATTTTAAGATAACTTAATAAAGACTGTAAATTTGACGTTAGTATACTTTTTAAATTATCACTAAGGGCACACGCGATTCTTTCGTTCTGGTACACTGGACACTCAACAATTATATGTTTCACTGACAACTGAGTATTGCACTTGGTACACAACGGAGCAGCCTCCTGGTTGAAGATATGCTTGTGTGTAAGGAAAGTATGTCCTATTCGGAGTCGGTTAATGATGACTTGGTCTTTTCTATTATTTGGTAAGATGAGTTTGGTTCCTACTTGACTTAGACATTCTTTGAGTTTATTAGCAGTGTGATCCCAAGTAGTTTGCCACGCTCTGTATACGTGGGCTTTGATATTTACTTTGTGATCAGTCCAAGGCATTTGATTTATGATAGCAATACTTTGGTCGGTGGTTGCATTGCTTGCCAGAGAGTCCACTTCCTCATTACCACTTATTCCCATATGGGAAGGTACCCAGATAAAGGAAATATCTTTTTGTTGAGTCTGTAGATAAGATAACTCTTCTTTGATCTTGAGAAGTATGGCGTGAGTTGTATATAGCTGTTTTATTCCAAGTAATGCGCTCATTGAATCGGTGATGATAACAAATTTGCTTTCATTGATAGAACAACATTTTTTCACGGCCTGATGAATTGCCGTAAGTTCTCCGGTATATATACAACAATTTGTTGGGATTCGTATGGTAGACTTGACGTTTTCGTAGATGTAGGCTGCAGCATGTCCTTCATGACATTTGGAAGCATCAGTGAAGATTTGATGGGTTGTTGGGTATTTGGATATTAAATTTTTATAAGCTTGCTGTATAAGGAAAGGATGTGTTGAATGTTTCGGGAGTTCTTTTAGAGACGTGTCTATTTTTGGATGTTTAATCATCCAAGGAGGAACATTTACATGAATAGGCATAGTAAGACTGAACTGTTCTAAATTAAGACCAATACGTTTTATTCGTTCGGGAAATGGTAGTTTTTTTATTGCAATGTTTCTGTAAAGATCGGACGTTATATTTGTTCTGCAAAGTATTGTTGAGTAGGTTACGTTGCTGTTGTTTGCTGAAATTCTGGCAACGTAATTTAGTGATAGGAGTTGCCTTCGTTGGCTTAAGGACAGTTCATTAGCCAAAACTTGTAAGCTACTTACTGGACTAGTTCTTGTGGCACCTAAAACTAATCTTAAGCACATATTTTGAATGTAGTCAAGTTTTTTTAAAGATGTTTTGTTAGCAGTATCGTAGCATAAACAGCCGTAGTCTAGTTGTTCGTATGATTTTTAGGGTTCGGCGGCATTTTCGTCTCTGATGACTGGAGTATTTATAAATTTTAAACAACAGATTTTTAAGGATAAAATTATATTTTGAAAGAAAATACAGTACATTGTGAGAGTGTACTTACTGTGGAGGGCACTTTTATCGTAAAGGGTTGTATTAATTGTTGTATGTATTTGTTTTTCATTTAAATGTATCTTTGGATATTAAAAATTGTTACATAATGTTGATGTTGCTTCATCTAAAACTTATTAATGATTTAAAATATCTTGAGGAACGTGCCTAACTGGTGAGGGGCTTTAATACCTTTTGAACTTTTGTTTAAATTGTTATATTAATTGTATTTTTATTTAGAAAATACTATGCTCAATATGAAAGAGCAACAATTTATAGGTTTTGAGTTAAAATGTTTCTGATTATTTTACGTACAAAGTCCCTACAGAGTTATTGTTTCATCCGGTTTTTAAATTTAAACCATTTTTTCTATTTACAATTCAGTTTAAAAACACGATTTCACAATAACCATACAGGCGAATGATGTGTTGATTTTATGTATTTTTTACATTATATGGAATATACAATTACTTGTACGCAAATAGGGAGTAACAACAAGTGAATGTGTTTGATTTAAATTAATTTTTTTTGTTAAATTCAAGATTTTTGTTCATGACACATTATTTGGTACTGAGAGAAAGATATTCGTATTAATTATGGATTCAATGCGATTACAAATACAAAAAACCGAACAAAAATTCCATCGTCTTCCAATATTAGTTGTCATCATCAAATACTTTCCTATTTGATGGTTTTTGAACCTGCCTCTACTTGATGTTCTTGATAATCCCCTAAATTGAAGTTGCTTCTGTCCGATGAATAGGCTAATCAAAAATTCAAAGATGGTTTGGAAGTACTGTGTAACTTGTCTGCTCGATACACCAAAAAATACTACATGACTCTTGGCTTACAAAGTCGGAGGTTAGTCAGTAAATTTGGCTTTCGTCAAAGACCAAACGCAAACGCACAAAGAATGTTCTCTTTACGTATCAGCTTTTATAGTGAAGAGAGGCCTTGTCATAGAAATGGAACAGCAATTTCGCCCCTGGCGAACATAACCAGATATACGAAAATGGTTGCGTTTCGATTTAATTTGAGCTTCTTACCACTCCCTGACACGTCTTTCTGGGTCTTCCCGTCATCAGAGAGAGCTTGTAAGAAAACTCAAACTAAACCAAAACGAACCGACTACTCTGGCAATTATAGAAAAAATATAAATAACACGTGTCAGGGAGTGGTAAGAAGCTCAAATTAAATCGAAACGCAACCATTTTCATATATTTATCGTCCTTACTCTACGCAATGAGTACAAGAAAGATGGTAATTTATATGGGTAAATTGTTAATGCATAGTGGAATATAAATATTCCCAGCATCGCTCTTAATGGCTTGATTAAGCGTGAGTATACAATTTACTTTATTTGCTATCGACACATTTAACTTCATAACCAGATATATCTAAAGAATGCCCACCTGACAGTATGTAGCTTATATTGCAAGGAAAAGAACAAAAAAGAAGAGGTCAGGCCAGAAGAAGAATTTTGTGGCTCTATAAACTTAGAAATTGGTTTTTACTATCAACTACTAGACTAATTTAGAGAAGCCGCAAATAAAATGAAAATAGCGTGAGACGACAATATTAGTAGCGAATAGACATCTTTAAAAGAAGAGTCTCTCTCTCTCAGCACCAAATAAAATTTAGTATAATATAGTTTTTATTTTTGAAATATTCCATCCAAAATTTAAGCAATTATATCCGTTATTGTCAATCACTATGTTCCGGTTTCTTTTGATCTTTTCTTCAAAATCCAAAAGTCCAAACGATGTTTGTGTGGAATTATTTCATTGGTAAATACCTAGGATGCTACCTACGATTTTCTAGATGTCTTACTTGCTGTCGCTGCTATCACCGACTGATGATAGACCGCGACAGCAGAATGCAATAAATAAATGGAAAATAACTCAAAATAACACACTAATTTTCTATAAAAAAAACATATTATGATCTGATATAACGTAATAAATATATTCATGAGCATAAATTTGTACAGGAAAAAACATGTTTAGTCACTTTACTCAAGTGTTAAGAGTTCTATTAAAAATTAAAAATAATCTTTCTACTACTTTTGTTTATTTTTTTGTTTCTACAAGAAAGCTTCTCCTACAAAACCTTAAGTACTATGTTCGAAAGTTGCGGATCTATATGAAAGCTCTTTGGCATTTTAGTCTTATAATGTCTTAACAATCAACAATCTCTGCGACATCAACGACATGTGCTACTAGCAACCAGCATAGTTATAGTTTAGCAGCCGTGTTAATTTAGATCCACGAACGCTAGTGGCAGCGAATCAAGGGATCGAGAGAGTCGACAGATTCAGCTACCTCAGAACTACCCTTAACTAACAATAGAACCACGCTAAAGAAATTAGCTCTACTGTTTAGAGAAATAATGTCTCTCCTATGGTACCGTCAGCTGCAATTTAGTGGTTATTCTATTAGTTGTTTGCCCATTATGGGTCGTTTATTCGAATGCATGTCCATGATGATCTTCTATTAACACTTAAACGTTTCTGCTGTATTATTTGTAGTTTTGGGGGTGCTTTTAATCCCAATAGGCCTTTTTTAATACACAAGAATAAAAATTGCATGCCACTATACTCCTTGGTCAAAATAAAAGTCTTTGGAGTGTTATTATAATCGTTTTAATTTTCTTTTAAAAGGCAAAGTCTTCTTAAGAACATTTCCCCCATTCCGTATTATCTGCAGCAACTCGTCTGCATCCTTATCTTCGATGGATTTTAAGTCTGCCTCTAGTACGTCGTCTCACTGATTCTCATCGGTCAAATACTTTTCTCACCATCGTATCTTCCTCTCTTCTGATTGTATGTCCAATACATTCAGGCCCTCTTTAGTCCGTTATATTTAGCATTCCTTTGAGTTCCTCCTGTCAAACGTTTAAACCATCTTTTTGTTGGTCTGTACTAATCTCCAAGAGTTTCGGATCTGAACTCCATGGTACATGAGTATGTCATAACGATCCTCATAGAAAAATCAATAGTAATCGGCGTTTTTGAGGCAAAATTTAGACTGAGAAGATCAGAAAACCATATTGCAACCCATATACAAAATGCCTAAATTAAAACAAATATTTATTACGTCTGTTAAGGGTTTTGAAATCTCTTTGGTTATTTCTTTTAAAGTTTTGATCTAATATTATCAGGTCCTGGTGACTTTTTATTTTTTAAAGATTTTATTATTTCTTCAACCTCATTTTCAATATATTTTCTCGAAATTCAGTTGGATCAGGAATGATTTCTGCATATCCTTTTCCCAAATCGGTATAGTAGTCTACAAAGAAAGGAAGTTAAAAGAGAGATATGTAAGTGAAAAAAATTCTGTAAATTTTCAAAAAAAAATTTGGTTATAATGAGCCCCATTTACCAGATAAGATCATAAACTTGGAAATCTCATGAATGATGAAGTTAAGAGTTCAATTAAAGAAACTGAAAACAAAGTCGAATATTACTTGATGTAAGCCTACAAAATTGGAGGAATTGAAAAATGATGGATACAATGTTCAAGATTACGAAAACTGTAAAGAAAGAAAACGTGCTAAACGCGGTCCTGGTAAAAGAAGAACATCATGGCTGAAATATCTAAGACAATGGAACGAAAAATAGGCTACATCATTATTTAGAGCTGCTGTCAATAAATTCACGATAGCGAATATGGTAGCTAACATTATTTCCAACGCTCGATAATGGTCATGAATCTAGAAGAAGAAGGAGTAAAGAAAGAACTACTAACATCAGATCTAAACAACAGGAAACCTTGGATGCCTGATTAGATCCTGAAATTAATAGAAGAATGAACCTAATAGATAATGACATAAACAGTTAGATGTAGGTAAATGAATCAACCATTAAATTAGAAGGAAATTTAAAGAAGCGGAAGAACATGAACTCATACACAAATGGATAGTAATGGAATATCACAAAAAAAATCGGTTGCCTGTAAAGTCGGTTTTACGGGTGAAGATTTTACGTGACAAAGTCTTTTTCTCGGTAGAATATTTATTGATATGAATATTATTAAATTGCACAATAGGAACAAGGAATTGAATGAAAATAAGAATTGCACAAATTTAAACTATAGAAATATATTTTGTTTACTAAAACATTGTACATGTAAACTTAAACTTAACTAATTTCTATTCGAGTGATTTTGTTGAGGATAGGACGATGATAGGAGAAATATGAAATGAAAGGAAGTGTTTCTGCTGTAATGTGTCTTGAACGCCAAGAACGCTCGAGAAAGACAGAGACACAAGCACGGAAGCACGCACCGATTCAACGCGCCTAATTCTCTAGTGCTGCGCGCGCAGCGGACCGATCATGTTTGAGTGGGAGAGAGACGCAAGGCATTCGCCGGTCCGGCGGGCCTCTCTCTCGTTCGGTGACTCACTGTAACAGACGTGAGCGGGCGTTACACTTTTTCATGAATGACTCCGAGCCACAACCTAATTTAAGACGTTTTCACGTCAAAAACACTCGTCATACGTCACAATAAAAAATTCTTCTCATACCTAAAAGTAGAAACACACACTGCAACGTCTTGAACCAAAACCAGAAAACTACGAAAACTTTGTAGAATGAATAAAAAACGTGTCTAGGTAAGTTATCCCCAGGTGATGTAGACAAAAATATGTAACCGATATGTCCAACTAATCCGAAGAAATAATGAGATCATACGAAACCCTCCGTGCAGCTGACCCTTTTAGCCAAGAAACGGTCGACTGCGGAGCAACCGTACTCCAACAGCTCAGTAAAACCAGAAAAAAAGTGGATCGAAACTCTGGAAAAACGGATATGACACATTAGTAGCAAAATAGCATGGCACCTTGCTAAAAAACTTAGCCAAGGAAAACTTAGGAACATAAACCATTTTGCAAGGTTAGAGCAAACCAAGTCGCTACTTAACTTCTTGTGAATGGAAGAATTAAGAACCGATATAAGGACCCAAAAACTACAATAAGACTGATTCAGGGGACAAAAATCATCTAGGAATTTTACCATAGGAACCATTTACACTAAAAGCACTTCACGATGGTAGGGAACGGTCAAAAAATGGATCTTACAGCTCTATAACACGTACTGTAAAGCTTGCGAAATTCCAAAATTATGGAGAAGATCTAAAACACTAGCTTTGCTACATCCATGGAAGGAGTCACAAAATCCCAGTAGCTAGAAATCTATTTCCCTGTTGTATCATTTTTTTATACTATTCAAGACACTTATCTTGGCCAAAATAGAAAAAAAATGTTACAAGCAGCTCATCCCACAACAAATCGTGCGCCTGCCAAGTCCTCGCACTTACAGAACATATTGCAAAGGGCTTCGAAGAAAAACTTTAAAGAAAGAAGATCTGTCAGAAGCCTATGACACAGTAAGGCACAAGCCATTGTGATTCCACAAATTGTACGATTCTCTCAATGGAAATCGTTCAGTTAGGATCGTACATTCTTTTTTGTAAGACAGACATTTTCTCGTCATGCTGAAGGATAAGGTGGAGAGTAAAAGAACAACCTTTCACAAGGAAGTATTTTAGCAGCAGTGCTTTCCAATATAATATATTATATTGGAAAGCTAATATATGCAAACGACCGACCCACGCTGACCAAAACCAATCGCTTCCTTTATACTGACGATCTGATAATATGTGCTGAAGGAAAAAGTTTTTGAAGAAGTAGAAGAGAAACTCGAAACTGCCTTGAACACAATGTTTGCGTTCTACCTACAGAATTCCCTGAAACCCAATCCTTCTAAAACTAACTCTGTGTAATTCCAAATTGCAACTCCAAATAATAAATGAAGTTGAGACGGGAATACTGTCTCTCAAAGATAGAACAGTCTTTACTCCATGTGAAGTGTAATCCATAATAATAAATCCTACAGGGATGTATATTATCACCCATTATATTTAACATGTACTCAGAGGCAATTTTTCAAGGATTGTTTTAGAGACGACAGACAGAAGATTGATTGTCTTTGTTATTGAGATGCTCATATTTAATTTACGTGAGGTTGTTTTCATGTTATACCATAGACGTTGTATGTCGTCTTTGTTTTCTTCTATGACCATCATAAATAAACAAAAAAAGTAGAAACATGTACTAAATATCAGTAATTTTTAGATCCCGTACAAATATAACACTCAACACGTAGTATTTCTTATATCTTTGTATAGTACTATTATAACAATTTGTTCCTACTGGTGTTTGTGGTGCTAAAAGAATCGATCTAGTGCTACAAATAATCAGTAACGATACAATAACTGCTGCTAACTACTATTATCGTATAGTACGTAAATTTTGCCTTATTTAAACTTATCCCGTATATACACAGAGTGCAAGGATTCAGAATTCGATTGTGGAGAAGGACACTGTATCAGTCTCACGTACCGCTGTGACACATTCGATGACTGTTTGGATGGACGAGATGAACGAGACTGCGGTAAGTTTTCTATCAAAGAAACTTATAGACTACTGCTTGCCTATATATTTGTAGATCAAAGACATGTTGTGTCTGCCGTATCTTATAAATAAGTCTATAAGTTTTGTTAAATATGTATATTTTAGAAATGCTTCACTGAATGAGCTTCATTTTATTTGCTTTCATTTTTATGCACTTGGATATATTATATATGATATTTCTTATACTATTATGTACCTACATGTCTCAATACTAGTAAATAGAACTTAAAATACAAGACGTAAAATCTGACAATAATCTAAATACGATCGGACCTATTACAAAACCCTTACGAACCAAAATCGTCCAAGCCATTTCCTAGATAATTCCACACTTAAAACTCCCTCGGTATAAACCGAAACTTTTCCTTGTTTCTCTATTGTATTAGCCCAAAAGGATTTTAGGATTGGTTGTAGTGATTCGAATCTTAGATTTTTGTATATTGTTTCCGGAAGACCTATTATAAGCTTATATTTTAAATTTGACCATATTCCACCCGAAAAATTGGAGCACTTAGTTCCTCTATTTATATACCAAAGAATTTTCCGAGCAGAAATTTTCCGAACTTTCCGAAAATTTGTATGCAACGAAAAAAGGTGTCGTATTTTTATTACGTCATAATTTTGAGGATAACTTCAAATGTTTCATACCAAATTCTCAGTAATACTTTAAAACTCATATTCATAAGCATACATTTATGATATTCGTATGCCCACTAATTGCACAAACAACTTTTTATAGAAAATTTCTCCATTTTTAACATATAGGTGATAGTTTCTGGCATATTCAGGATAAAAGGTTGAGAAGTATGAGTCTGACGCATCGATTTTGAAATTTTTCAGCTGGAGAATGTTGCAATGATAGTTTTCAACGACTTTTCAGATACCTCTGTTCAAAAATCTAAGGTACGACTTGTGTAGAGCCTCTCGACTAAAGTCTTTAAAATTTCGAAGCTGTTTGGTCTGGCACAACTCGGTTATTTTCCACATCAACATGCACAGCAAGGAAATCTGAACATGTTAGAACATAATTATAATAATAATAACAATAAACCCAATCTAGACATCCAATATCTTACCGGGGGTTGCCAGGCATTTGCCGCAACTGAATATAAAGAACGGCATGACTCTGTAGGAAAGATCCTTCATCAAGAGGTAGCTTTTAAAATGGGACTTCTACAAACAAACCATCTCTCATATTATCAATACGTTTCTGAGAGTATACTTGAGAATGGCAACTACAAGCTATACTACAGACCAAACTGTAGCACATAATAGACCAGATCTCGTGCTAGTTAATAAACTAACGAAACAAATAACACTAATCGATGTGGCGATACCTAACAACAATAATGGGCGTGTTAAGTACAACGAAAAGATCGCCAAGTACACAGATCTGGAAATACAAATGGAGACAATGGAGAATCGAAAGTACCCAGACGATACCTATTATTCTTTCTAGCACTGGAGTCATTCCGAAGAACCTCCTAGAAAACATAATAAAACTGGGTCTAAATAAACATCTATATAAGATCATGCAGAAAGCTGTGCTACTTTCGACGTCCAGATGCGTGCGAAAATTTTTGGGAGATACAGTGACGTAAAAAGTCACCTAGGACTCGATAACATAGAAAGAGTCCCACCAGAGCTCAATCCTTTTGATACGGTAGGTATCTGAGATGAGTAATTTTTCCCCTTAGAGGGAGTGTGAGCCGTATGGCTAAATCTGGAAAAACCCAATCTGGAGAAACTTACAGAACCGAACTGATATAAAAAACATGCTGAATCGTATTTAAAAAGAAATAGTGAAAGTAGACTAGGCCATTTAGAAATTACACAAAGATTAGGACAAACAAGAACAGCAATCCGACAACTTAACTCAGTATGGTGGGATAGACACCTAAATATGAAGACAAAAACGCAGATTTATAAAACATTAGTGCGAAGTATTATGACATATGGGGCTGAAAATTGGATCATAAACAAGAAAAACAGCAGTAAGATAGTAGCAACAGAGATGGAATGCCTGCGAAGATGCTGCAGAGTAACAAGAATGGATAGGAGAAGTAATGACGAAATAAAGCAAAGAACATTAATAGAAACAGACATACTAACATATATAGAACAAAAAAGACTAAAGTGGTATGGACATGTAAGAAGAACTAGCGACAGCAGATGGATAAAGAGAATAACCGAATGGAGCCCCATAGGAAGGAGGAAAAGAGGACGACCCCGAAAATCCTGGAGGAACGAAGTAGACGACGCCATGAGTAAGAGAGGACTAAACGATGGAGAATGGAACAACAGAGAGAGATGGAAACGGTTGAGCGAGGGAAGGCAGTGAATACTATATATATATATATATATATATATATATATATATATATAGACTAGGCCATTACACATCTTAAAAATGACAAAGCAAAATCAGCTTGTCATCAGTACTCATCAGCTATCCATCTTAATATATTTTTTAGAATCTTTAAAAACCTGTACAAGGTTTTTACGTGAAATCAATTTTTTCAGTTATACTGGGGTTTTTAGCCACGACGAAATATTTACTAAAGTCTTAATGCTGATCAATAGGAAAATTTATAACATCGGGCGCATTTCTATGGCTTGGCTTAAAGCAGCATTTGTTGCAATTCCTAAGAAGCCAAATGCTAAGAGATAAGACCATGGACTAGCTCGTGAGTCACTTTCTTAAAAAGCATTTCTGAAAATAGTCATAGAATATATAAATGATGTGAAAAGATCCGTAGAGAATCAAATTTTGGTTTTAAGGATAAATTGGGCACCAAGAAGGAACTATTTTAATATAGGTCATAGTGTATTTATATCCATTCTACAGGTGTTCCGATATGACATAGGTATTGATGAATGCATTAGAATTATTAAAATCCTATATTGGAACCAGATGGCCGAAGTTCAAATCAACAAATCACTCTAGAAAACATGTAGCATTGAATTACAGTAAATGGAGTCATACGACACGGCTATTCTTGCTGATAATCTGCAAAATCTGCTAGTTTTCGTTACAAGCATAAAACGTAAAGGGCAGTACGGTATTCAAAATTAAAATTAACAAGACTAAACTTATTACACCTCAGCAAGCACATACAACCTCTATGACTGGACTAACATTAAGACATAGAAAAAAAAATAAAGATATATAAAGAAAGACAGGCGTAGAATACAACATGGCAAAGATGGTACAAAAAAATAGAATAGAGACCAAGGGTGTCAAAGAATAAAAAGGAATCGAGGATAATCCGAAGATAAACCGACCAAATGGACAGATAATCTAAAGAGAGTAATAAAAAATACTTGTGATAGGTTTCTCGTAGCCGAAAAACTTGACATGTCAGATCAAAACCAGTTATCTTTGGACATAAAGATAAAAAGTTATTAATTTTCTTTTTTTCTCTGTGTTATTATTAATTTTAAAAAAAGTTGTTTCGGTATTTTATTTTCATCTCTAGATTTCGATCATCCTGTTTGTTATTAACAATTTAAGCTATACCTCAAGTAGGGTGGAGTTTCTTATACTGCTTTAAAACTCAATATATATAATATTATAATACTCAATAATATTTGGGTCCTCATATAATTTAGTACCATTATTCCTGAACGGAATGGACACTCCACTAACATTATTTATAAAAATATTCAAGAGCATTGATCGCTTCTGGTGTACTAATAATTATTATATATGTCAGCCTTTGGGTCTTTATCATTTCAGCACAGTCACTAAATAAGGATAACTCGCTCGTTACATTAAGAACTAAGATTTGTGTTGTTTTATGGAAAGTATACCGAGGTGAAAAAAAATCCACTAAAAGAGCATTTCACTATTTTCTCAGGACCCTGCTCCGAGAATGAGTTCCAATGCGCTTTCGATCAATCCTGCATCGACGCATCTAAGCAATGCGATGGAGTCTCAGATTGCGGCGATAATTCCGACGAATCAGATTGTGAACGTACTCCAAGTCCGGTAAGATGTAACTCGCAGCAGTGGCGATGCGACGATGGTACCTGCATCGATGCCCACCGCCAATGTGATGGCGTCAACGACTGTCCAGATAACTCAGATGAGATTTCAGATTTGTGTCGTAAGTGAATTATTGATAATTTTTATTTGAAGTAATTTTTACTAAATGGAAACTTTTGGAGTTTTTGCAATATCTTACGTAAATGTCTTATTTTTAATGTTTGTGTTTTATTTTAACCAAATAGATTATATGGAATTAAAATAATGATCTTATAATATAGATCAATATATCAAACTGATATTAATATTATGATTAAACTTAATAGAAAACTTACACAGTTTTCACGTTAAGCGCTTCGAATTTTGCTACGTCGTACCTTCGACTCACTCTTTGTAATCTTTATCACAATTTCAAGGATCTCAGTCTCATGAGATCCCAGTTCAATTTAGTAGTAGGTACATTACTGTTCACTGCATTACTGTTGCTTCTAGTTGGAGACGGTATATTTATATCCTTGATAGTGACGTGATTCGCTGACGTCGAAGGTACCGCAATGATTATTTACGCTGGCTGCTGAATTAATGGATGAAGCGGACAGATTCTTGTGGTTGAGTAGAACTGGCTAAGTTGAAAGCAAACGATTGCTGTCACCTTTTTTATTGAGACAATTGGAGTGCTTTTTGATCTCAATTGCTTCGCGGATAATTCTTCTCTGCTATATATATATATATATATATATATATATATATATATATATATATATATATATATATATATATATATATATATATATATATATATATATATATATATTTAGGGATTCTACAGTATTCACTGCCTTCCCTCGCTCAACCGTTTCCATCTCTCTCTGTTGTTCCATTCTCCATCGTTTAGTCCTCTCTTACTCATGGCGTCGTGAACTTCGTTCCTCCAGGATTTTCGGGGTCGTCCTCTTTTCCTCCTTCCTATGGGGCTCCATTCGGTGATTCTCTTTATCCATCTGCTGTCGCTAGTTCTTCTTACATGTCCATACCACTTTGGTCTTTTTTGTTCTATATATGTTAGTATGTCTTCTCTGCTATATAATAATAATTCTCTCACAATTTATGCTTCAAAAGTACTTATTTTATTTTAAGATCCTACCCGAATTGTATGTTTGATACGTTTCTTTTATTCGCGCCACCATGTGCGATTTAATATTTGTAAAAATAAAAAATAATGGCAAAGCAAACGCATCTGATTAAAACTGTTCACATGCTATTTTAATTAACAAACTAATATCAGATGAGATTTTAGCGTTATTAGTATTTTGTTTTAAATCTGTGATACTGCTTATAATATGGATTTAATCCCTTCCGGCAAAATTCGATCAAAATGGCTGGAATATCGCCATTTTGATACATAATGTATTACTCCTATACTATGAAATATATATATATATATATATATATATATATATATATATATATATATATATATATATATAGGGTTATTGATTAATGTAATAAAGCTCAGTATATCGCTATGATAGCAATAAAAGTTAAGTACAAAAATTTTAGGCAACTTTGAGGTTAACATTACAAAATTACTTGTCACCTACTATAACTGTCACCCAATAGCATACAACAAGGTTACTATTAAACATTAGCAATAACTGAAGAGTCTCGGGAGAAAACCATGAATGTCACACAAAAACTAAAATATGTATATATATATATATTCGGTTTTTTATAACGTCTTACGACGTTGTCCGACTCCCAAACGCCACTGTATTCTGTCTTGAGTTAGGTTTTCGTCCAGATTTCGAGCGCTAATCGCTTTCCTAACTCCCAGGTTCCAGCTCTGTGGTGGTCTTCCTCGTTTCCTCTTCTCTGGGGGTTGCCACATCATCGTTTTTTTAGGCAATCTTTCGTCCCCCATTCGGCTCACATGCCCATACCATATGAGCTGTTTTCTCTCAATATCCTCAACTATAGTGCCCTCTATACCCATTTGTTGTTTTATCACTTCATTCCGTATTCTGTCGGCTCTTGATATTCTCATCGATCTTCTGATGGCATCCATTTCCGTGGCTTCGACCTTTTTCTTATATTTTTCGGTTATTCTCCATGTCTCAGCTCCATAAAGTAGGCTAGTTTTAACCATTGTCTCATAGATGTTCCATTTTCTTTTCTTTGCTCTTTACTCTTCTCTTTACTCCATAGAATTCCGTTCAAACATGCTATAGCTCTTTGTGCTTGTACAATTCGATGTTCTATTTCTCGTTCGTCTTTTCCACTACGGTCGAAGATGACGCCCAGGTATTTATATTCGTTGCATGGATTTATTTTTTGATTGTCATCGATATCGAGTTGTTCTGCTTCAGCTCCAATTGAGAGGTATTTTGTCTTTTCTAAATTGATATTTAATTCCCATTTCTGGTATTCTTCAATTAGTTTTCTAAGCATGTATTCCATGTCATCTTTGTCATTTGAGATCACCACCTGATCATCTGCAAACTGTAAAGTATATATGTAATCCTGATCGTTCAATTGTATACCCATTCCTTTGACTTTCCTTTTCCATTGTTTCAGAGCTGCAGAGATATAAATCTTAAATAGAGTCGGAGAGATACAACATCCTTGTCTGAGACCCTTAGTAACTGCAAATTTTTCAGCTAAGAGGTTTCCGAATTTCATTTGGGAGTTTGAACCATAATATAGATCTTTGAGAGCACTAACCAATGTTTGATGTATGTTTGATGTGCCCAGGACTTCAAATAGTTTAGTTAGCGGGACTGTGTCATATGCCTTCTCAAGATCTACAAAAGTCATATGTAACTCTCTATTTGTCACAATTTTCTTTTCTATAATTTGTTTAAGACAGAAGATGTTATCTGTACATGAACGACCTGCTCTAAATCCTCCTTGTTCTTCGTCTTCAGACGATTGATAATCTTCCTCTATCAGGTCCCGTAGTATTCGACCGTATAGTCGACTCATTGAACTTGTGACCGATATCCCTCTATAGTTTTTACAATTTCTCCTGTCACCTTTTTTATATATTGGGGTCATATATGCTGTTTTCCATTCATCTGGTGTTGGATGTCCATTAATATATTCGTTAAATATCACCGTGATCATTCTGTGTAATTTCTCTGAGCCATTCTTTATTAATTCCGTAGTTACTCCCTCTGGTCCACTTGCTTTCCCATTCTTCATCCCTGCTATAGCTTTTTGAACTATGTTGATGTCTATGGTAATATGCTCTCCCAGAATTTCGATTCTTGATGAATTCATATCTTCTTTAAATTCGTCTCTGTTCTCATTTAATCGATGTTTGTAATAATGTGTCCAATCCTCGGGATTTATGGGATTTAGAATCACTTTCTCTTTAGTCGGCTTCTTAACAGAGTTTATAAACTTCCACGCCTCAGTGCATTGTCGTCCTCCAATATAAGATTCTATCTCTCTGCACCTTCTATCCCACATCTCATTTCTGGAGGTCATAACTATCTTTCTAGTTTTCTTCTTCATTTCATTGTATCGGTCTTTGTCTACGTCATCTTTTGTATTCAACCACTTATGGTATAATCTTTTCTTTTCTGTTACCGCATTTTCGACGTCTTCATTCCACCAAAGCTTGTTACTAATTTTATTTTGTTTGATTCCTAAGACCTCCTGTGCTGTTTGATGAATACTTGATATTATGTTCTCATATATGTATTTGGTATTTGTTAGGCACTAAAATATGTGCCTGATATATTATATTCCAAAACATTTATAATTAACATTTACTACTAAAAGCTAGTAGGTACTTAAAACCAATGAAACAAACAGTTTTTGTAAAAAATAGGAAAACATCAGTCAGTGTCAATCTTTTATGGACGAAAATCATGAAGGTCCAGGTGCGTTTCTTTTCTGAGCCAAACGTTTCTTCATTATAACAGGCTTCAATTCCTCAAGATTTGAATTATTGACAGTTCCTTTGTTGTTGTTTTTATCTCCATGTCATGAGGTATACCCATGTACATTTCTTTTGCTTGTTCGGATTCGTAAAAACTTTGGCAAAAACATTATGACAATTTATGCGACTTTTTAGCTTGAGCGGAAGAACGGATGGAGTCCTCAAGTTTGCTTCCATTATATCAATCTAGGTGAAATACAGTGCGAACATAAGTATTAACACACATCACCTCTTTAATTTTTTGCATAGCAAAAGGAGCTTTTTTGACATATATCTATCGTTAACCAATTCAGTCCATCCCTTGATGAAATACTGAGATACTTAAATTACATTAAATGGGACAGGCTTTGTGCGAGAAGCTATAATATTTTCCTCCCAATCAGCTGGCGTTTCCATTCTGTTTTTAAGGTTAATAACGCCCATATTTTTATCGCACTCAAGGTACGAATGGCCTCTAACGGGATATGATATTGTAATGGATTGAAGACGTTTTACTACTGATACCATGTAATGAATAAACCTTGTCCACCTGCTCCGTCACAGAAAATGTGTAGATGTTGAACAATTGGAGACAAATGATGCATAATAAAATCGAAAAGAAACGAATACACTTCATCTGATCCCTTTTTCGCAATAAACTGTGGATATGTATAAAAATAAGAATCAGCGTTTGATAACACATGGATGTTAAAAGAGTAAATCGAGATCTGTCGGCGGTAGTATACATCATTGGTGGAGATATTCGGCAAGGAAACATTTTTTTGGAAGTCTATAGCTATAGCTTCATAAATCTTTTCTGTTCGTGCCCTTCTTTTGCTTTCTTTTTTCCTGTCATAAAACGCTTGAGCCATACAAAGATGGAGCTCTCTAAGTGCTTTTAATTTAGTTATTTCAGTACGTCCACTTTTCTGGTCTGTTTCAGCTGCTTTCATTTTTGCAGTAATTTCGTCACATTGACTGCAGGTATCCGATCGCGGATAACCGAAACTAATGTTATATTTTTGTCTAAAAATTTCTCTGTAACTTTGATAAGAAATTATAACTTCCGGATATTTTTCTTTAAACAGAGAAAACTTTTCATTATATTTAAAGTTTCAGGCAAGTAGGTTTTACCTTTATTCTCATGTAAGCTATAGTGACTACTTCTTGATTTAAATGACTGAATATGCTTGTGAACACTATTAACACTACTCAGCTTCAGTTTGTTATAATTTATTCCGCCACTTTTATCTTTAGGAGTCGTGCCAGACTGCTTTAACTCTTTCTGTAGATGTTGAATTTTTGCCCCTGTAATACCATGAACTGCACGAAAAAACTTGGCACAAACTTGTACTTTGTACCGTTCGCGTCATAAAAAACTGGTACAACTCTTATTACCGAAAATCATGTTTTTCAAGTTGTGTAAGTTGATCTTGTCACATGTGTCATTCTAATTTCTAGGGCACTGTTGCCAGTTCAACGAAAATATTATATGAAATCAGCTAAAAGCAGGGCTGTGTGACAGACCGCCAGTTTTGAGTATTCTAAAAACTAAAACATCGAGCATTCTCGATCAGTCAGTCACATTAAATTTGTTTAAGCATGCATCCTAAAAAATTCTCATATTAATTTTGTAATTTTTCATTATCTCAATTAAGTACTCATACCTTGATTTGTGTTTTATTATGATTTATGAAAATATTGCAATTCAAATATAGTGATAGATAAAATCAATCTAGACATAACTTTAAATTATTATAATAAAACATTACAGCGATGTATTAGATTGTAACTGTCACTTTATAATCTACGTAGGATAAAGTATAATGTTAGTTTTTGTTAATGTTATCGTTCATATAATAAATAATAAATTAATCTTGGTAGTTGGCCTGTGACTAAACTTATTGGTACAAAATACAGTTCGTGTTCGGTAGCTAATTGAAGTAAAAAATTAGGTACAGTAGATGCATTCCAATGTTCCCTGTGCCAATAATCTAGGTTTAAAGATTCTTCAAATATTTTGGATATTAGCTGAACCCTATCTCTGGTTATTAAATTTATTAAATACGGTTTTTTGTTGTTAATGATAAAAATAATACCTATCTAATAATAACTTTATTTTTTTTTAATTAGATTTAGTGCAATTCCGTTATCTGTGATGGCAACAGCGAATTAATTCACGAACCACTGTATCCAGTCTGAACCCAGGTTTACATTGGGAAAAAAAAGTGTACCAATTTTATATGACGGGAAGTGTACTTCGTAATGTTTTTTCTCATCCTCAGCATACACTGTACATATAGGCTGCATCATGATATATTGCATCATGTACATTTTTGGCCCTAGATCGCCGCCTCTGTACGTTTACTAATGATATAAGAGAACACAATGAATTAAAATGATTTAAAATTCTTTGTCTATTCATTTCATTTACTGTGTGACAACACTTCAAGCGTTTGCATTTGCAGAATTCACTTAACTCGTGTGACTGAAGCTTCATTTTTTTCATGACTTCGTATAACCGGCCCATTTTCACTCTCTTTTAAGTGGATATGTTTCCACTATCTGCCGTAATTGTTTTAAATAAATTAACTAACCAAACAGAACTGTACAAGCACGTGGTTATAACGATGTATTTACTACACTGACACGACCGTTTGCAAGACAAGGATGCCAATTATATTTTCTGGCGGTGCTGAGTGAGAGTCAGTGATTCAGTCGTTTACGCGCGGACGTGCACGGTTTTCTACCAATATAGGGTATTTAAAAACTGTAATTGAAGAGCCGAATTGAAGATTGTTGGGAAGACGCTGAAGATCGAGTGGCTTTCGTACTGGTCGTTCTTGTATAGACAATGTATTCTGCCTAAAACAAACAATAGAAAAGCGTTTGGAACATAATATGGAGACACACATGGTATTTATTGATCTTCAAAAAGCGTATGACAGTGTCCCATTAGCCAAGCTATGGCAGGTGCTAGAAGACAAGAATATTCCACCGATTTACATTAATGCTGTAAGGGAGTTGTACGATGATATGACGAGTGTAATAAAGATTGGACAAAAAGTGACAAAAAAGATAAAAGTGACCAAAGGACTTCGCCAAGGCTGCTGCATTGCACCTACACTCTTTAAGATTTATTTGGAGGGGGTTTTGGATATTTGGAAAAGAAAATGTGAACCTATGGGTGTTAAAATTGGAGACCATACACTGTACAGCTTGCATTTTGCTGATGACCAAGTAATACTTACAGAAGATCAAGATGATATCCACTACATGTTACGAAAAATAGATGAAGAATATACTTGTGGGGCTTATCAATTAATCCATCAAAAACAGAGTACGTAGTAGTGGGAGGTGAAGGAAAGCACTTAGAACTAGGAAGCAAACAAATTCAAAATACTGATAGCTATAAATATCTCGGTGTAAACATTACAAACAATGGTCGGAATACAAAAGAAATAGCTACTAGAATTGGTCAAGGAAATTCAGCAATACGTCAACTGAATAGTATACTTTGAAACAACCACATCACCCGAAACGCAAAAATTAGGATATACAAAAGTATCATAGAAAGCATTGCTACATATGGTTCAGAGCTTTGGGTAATAAATAAAAATGACGCTTCCAAAATAAAAGCAATGGAAATGAATTATTGGAGAAGATGTTGCCAACTCACTAGAAGAGATAGAGTAAGGAATACTGAAATCAGAGAGCGTATGGGCATAGACATTGACGTCCTGGAAACTATAGAATGCAAAAGGTTGAAATGGTATGGTCATGTAGAAAGGATGAATGATCAACGATGGCCAAAGAGAATGTTACAGTGGATCCCCACCAACCGCAGGAAAAAGGGAAGACCAAGAAGATCGTGGAGACAAGAAGTAAAAGGTGCAATGGAAGATAGGGGTCTACAAGTAGATGACTGGAACGATCGCAAGCGTTGGAAGCTAGGTTGCGAGAAACGGCGGCAGCTGTAATAAACTCGTTATATATATATATTATATAAACTGTAATAACTCGTGACACGCACTGTTTTCTTCCTTATTTGAAATGTCCAAATATAGATATTAACAAAACTTACTAGATGGCGTACTTAACTCAATTTTAGTTCATTTGTGACATTCATGGTTTTCTCCCGAGACCCTTCAACTGATATTTTTCAGGTCAGAATATTCCATAGTCTACTTGATAAATAAATTTTTAGACGAGAATTTAGGATGCCAGTTTTATGCCAATTTTGACACCACGCTGTATAATGAAAAAGGCAACTTTACGCTGTAAACGATAATGCTGTATGTCGTTAATAAGTTCCTAAGGAATTTAAACTTTTATTTAAATTATATAGAGGATATTGAACTTTATATACATGGTAAAAAAGTGTAATTTTCATATAAAAACCATTATTCACAAAATAATGGTTCACAATAAATATAGGGAAGTATTAACAAAAAATGTTCAAAATAACGTGAATATTTCTAAAATTAAAGAATATACAGGGTGTCCCATTAAAAACGAAGTCATAAGTAACTTCCGGTATAACCGGAAGTAGCAAATAGATGAAAGTATTTTCATTAAATAGGTCACTCTTTAAAACCCCTTTATTCCAATTTTCATCCTTCAGTTCCCTTTAGTTCTTGAGATATTTCTAACTGGCTGTTTATCTGCCGCACCCTGTATATAGGTATAGAAAAATATCGATATATCGAAACATCGAATGAAGATATCGATATACGATTTATGTCGATAAAAGTATATCGATATATTATTGTGTAATTAAATAACATAATAAATATAACGATGGAGTTTTCTTTAAAGTTACAGCAAAAAAATTACAGCTTTTGTAGCACAAGATTAGAAAAATTGTTTTGTTCCTTGTACATAATTTCCTACCTATAAATAAGTTGCACATATTGAAGACACATTCATTTTTTATTGGTTTACCGTTTATCAAATAGTATTTACTCACACACCTTCAAAAAACAATACATTCAGCAGCTATTCATTAGTGGTATGACAAGTTGTTCTCAAAAGTATTGATTCACCAATAAAAATGTAAAACTAGTTTTACTGATAAGCAGGTTCCGTCTTTGATTGGCTTCCTATTTTATCAAATAATGTTTCAGCTTTACTCACACACCTTCAAAAAACAATACATTCAACAGCTATTCGTTAGTGGTATGACCAGTAACATAATAGCCGTACCCAAATTATCGATTTACCAATAAAAATGTAAGAACTGAAAACTAGTTTCACTGATAAGGCGAGTAAAAAACCTGTCCCAAATTTATTTGACTAATAGCAAGTTTTGGGTGTTTGGATTTGAATGAATCACATTGGCAGTTAATTGTTTTGGAATAATTTTATTTTAAATAGGAAATTAGAAATGTTTGTGAATTTAGAGAGTCAATTTCGTATTAATATGAAACAAAATTAAATTTTTGTTGAAGTAGTTATAGAAAAGATATACAAATACGTCACTAGTACCTACACATAACCTAAAGATTTCTTTTTTATATATTTTTTTCTGTATAAAATTAAATACCTACGTGTCGATATAATATACTTATTATTAATCCTGTGTCACGATACATATAATAATGATGTGTAACCAGCTAAAAGTTGTATTAGCATATTATTTAATAATTTAAAATTAAGAGAAGCTTTTTAAGAAAAAGTTTTAAAATATTAAGGTTTCCATTTAGTATGAATTCTAAGAAAGATACGATACATCTAGTAGTATATATTTAAGATCGAGTCCAAAATATTTTGTACCATTATGCTCATAATTGTTTTATTGCTATTACACTCTTTAAAATGATTAATTGACACTGTTGAGGGTTAACACAGATTGAGTGAAAGGCAGATTGCCATTGAAGACAGAATGCCAAACAGTACCACCGATTACCATTGAAGAAGTCACGGCAGCGATTAGAAAAACTAAAGATGGTAAAGCTGTAGGGCCTGACAGATTTTATACAGAATTATAAACGACTATATTTAACAAAATATATTTAACTGGAAATATTCTCCAAAGCTGGGTCGACCTTCGTAATTATACCAAAAAAATTTAATGCAAAAATAAGCTAAGACTACAGAATAATTAGCGTAATGAGACACTTACTTAAAACGTTTTTAAAAGTGATACATAACAGAATATATAAAAAATGTCAAGAGTAAGTGTCATGGACACAGTTTGTATTCCGCGATACCTTAGGCACCCGAAAAGCTCTATTCGCTATACAAGTGCTTATCAAGAGGTGCAGGGACGTCAACTGTGATGTATATATTTGTTTTATTGACTACAAAAAGGCATTTGAATGAGTAGACCATGGCAAGCTCATATCCATCTTGAAAGAAGCGGGATCAACATCGATCAGCTAGTGTATTGTTGCCGGTTATGGTATTTATTGCTAAGAGTTGCGTGCTTTATACAAGATTCAAAAACGTAATGTATTTTTTTAGTAAGTGGTACAGGGCATTTTAGAACTATCTGGTACAGTTAATAATGTTAACAATAATGTCAAATAGTTTTTATTAAAATCTCCAGTGGTACACAATATTTTTGGACGCGATTCTTTTCTCATACGTATACAAAAGAGTAATGTAAAATCATGTTGAAAATCTTAATTTTCTGGCCATTTTGGCCAGGGAGTTGCACCGAGCCCGAGTGGTTCCAGTGTCACGACGGTTCCTGCGTTGCCACGTCGCTCCGCTGCGACAATTTCTATGACTGCAAGGATTTTTCAGACGAGCAAAATTGTTTCGGTTAGAACAATATGTTACTATTTCTGGTATTTTGAAGTTTTTAGATGTTTTTCAGTGTCAGTCTTTAGGGTAGATACAGATGAGAGATATTGTAGAATAAATTGAAAGAAGTTTTCGCATTTATGGAGTAAAGATAGTATAAAACTTGACATAGGTAGTCTCCAAACTAAACCGATATTACCAGTAAAATTCTTTGACTTTATTGCTTTGTAAATTTGCGAAAATCGCACAAATCTGTCCCGGTATAAAGGTAATTTTTCATGTCAAGTACTTCAAAAAATTAGTACTTATACAGAAACTGGAGCAGAAGAAGAATAATCTGATTCTAACAAACTATGGACTGAATTAAAAACACAATTCCAAACGCTGAAGGCAAAGTACTTCTTTCTTTCGATTTGTAATCGAGTATTTGTTTAGTTGGTTGCTTTTTATTTTTATGTCTAATGGCCGGTTCACAGAGTCCTACTTTCCGATTACAAGTCTCTATTTACTTGCCTCTATTGCCTTCTGAACTTCATTAAACCATGTTGTTTTCGGTCTTTCTCGTTTTTTTTTCTCAGGTGGCTGACAATCCATTGTTAACTTCGATAGGCGATGGTCTGTCATTGTCTGCACATGTCCGCAATAAGTGCTGTATTTCGTCTGTGAAAGTTGTTTTTCTGTCAATGATTTATCTTATTCTTTCATTTGGTACGTTCATCATTTATGATATACCCGATTATCTGTGTCAAAAATCCATTTCCAGAACAAGGACTTTTTGTTCCTTTCTCTTAGTGAGTTTCACATCCATAAGGTTCAACGCTTTTAAGAAAATTCTGTTGTAAAGCTGTACCTTTTTGTTTGTTTTGACCAGCGTAGTAAGTTCAGTTCATAAGTATTATTTTTTCCCTTTTATAATTCGTTTTTCGACTTCTGTTTCAGTGCGTTCTTGATACTTTTTTCTTTCTAAAACACATCTTTCATTACATTCTTAAGTTTTTATACCCATAATCGTCCTTTCTTCCGTTAGGTATAGTTTAATAACATTTTTACAAACGTTCGTCTGATAATCATTTTTGAAGTGATTGATTGGCCTCCTCGTTTACTCAATGTAACTGGAATGCGGAATTTAAACAAACAATGCCGCATTCATAATTGATTTGCAAATGCTCCTCAATTGAAATTTGCATAGAGTATTTATCGTTGCTTTAGTTTGGAGACAAATCGAAACTTTGACAACTTTCTTTAGGAAATAATGATAAAATAATAGTAATAGGATCTAATCGGCCAAAAACATTTACTCTTAAATGTTATCGAAATATATATATAGGTCTTTATTATTTTTTAACATGTTTATAAAATAAACAAACAATAAGCAATTTGTTTGATTTTTTTAAAATAACAGTATAATTACAATTTATCACAATTAATTAATAAGCATAATGGACATATTTTAGTACAGATAAACATCAAACATAAGAGAGAAAATTTGCCGGCCATATTAACTGTCAAAATTTAATTCGCGAATATTGCCAGGCAACAAACTTAAATAAAGCTAGAAGAAAATTTTTCGGTAAATAATTTTCTCTCGAATGATATTCGACAAGACTATTTCACGAGACAATGAATTGTTGAATTAAATTTATTATTGACCTGTAGCATTTGGGAATTCGAAGGTCCAGCTTCATTTGTTGTTCTGAGATTTTCGATCAACTTCTGGTGGTGACTGGAATCCAGCTGCAGATATGGTTTTAGAGGTTGCATTTGAGTGACCCGTTCATTTAATTAACTCCTGTTTTTAAACAAGGCTTACACAGCTGAAGATCGATGAAAGTGGTTTGTTATTCAATGTTTTTTGTGTCCATTCAAATTGTTCCAGCTTACACTTTTGTACATTTAGATACGGTGTTGATTCCAAGTGGACAGTTTTTGAACCAAAATCCACCCTTCTAGTTGGCGTGAACGGTAAGAAAGAGTCTGTCTGATAAAATATTTGGTCCCCTTTTTTCCATTAATTTTAAAAATAACTGGGCATACATTTTCGTTTGATGAATTTCTTACCAGCCATTTTCTGCCTGCCAAACTTTTCGAACCGCCTTGATTTGTTTTGGAAAAAATGTTGTAGTATTCCATATTGACTTCCAATACTGTTGCATATGGGATTAGAGGTATTGATACCACACCTATGCAAGCTCCTCAAAGCCACTTTAGCATGGGGGATTGTACCGGAAATATGGCAAAAGGTCAAAGTCATATACTTGCCTAAGGTAGGTAAAGTATCAGACCTAACACCAAAGTCATATAGACCGATAAGCCTATCTTCTTTTCTATTAAAAACGCTGGAAAGGCTTCTTGATAGGTACATCAGAGACGAAGTGTTAAAAGATAATCCTCTAAGCAATCGTCAATATGCATACCAACCTGGTAAATCTACGGACTCTGCGTTGGATGATCTAAATAAGCTTATCTCAAAGTCAATGGAAGACAAAGAGATAGCAATGGCCGCTTTTTTAGATATAGAAGGGGCATTTAATAATGTTACCACCAGCTCTTTGATAGGGGCTATGAGTAGACGAGGCACACCTGCGGTAATATGCAGATGGATAAGGGCATCCCTGGAGAATAAGACAGTAATATCCACTCTGGGTAAAGCAACCATCAAAGCAAAAGTAGGTGGAGGCTGTCCACAAGGAGGAGTTCTGTCCCCTCTACTTTGGGCAACCTTGGTAGATGATCTCCTCAGAAATCTGTCCACAGAAGGCTTTTATTGTCTAGGATATGCTGACGATATAGCAATCGTTGTCAGGGGCAGGTTTGCTCAGGTAGTGTCTGAGAGAATGCAAGCAGCCCTAAATATAGTTGACGACTGGTGTAAACAAGAGAGACTGATAGTCAATGCTCAGAAAACACAAATTGTCAACTTCACCAAAAAAAAAACAGCACTACAAGGCCTAAAACCACCGGTGCTGGGAAGAACAGAGATTTCATTTGCCAAAGAAACAAAATACCTTGGGGTATATTTTGATCATAGGCTTACATGGAATACTCACATTCTAAAAACCACACAGAAAGCTACTATGTCCTTGGGCAGATGTAGAAGAATGTGCGGTAAGAATTGGGGACTTAACCCCAAAATGACTCTATGGTTATATACAAGGGTTATTAGACCCATGATAACCTATGGCTCGGTGACGTGGTGGACAAAGACGCAGCAAGTGGGAGCAATAAGGCTGCTAGGTAATACACAAAGGCTAGCATGCTTGTGTATTACGGGGGCCTTAAAAACAACTCCTACTGCATCGCTGGAAGTCCTGTTAAATCTACCACCACTTCATATCTTTATACAGGGCGAAGCCAGATCCGTGATGCACAGATTAATCCATAGTCAGCGACATATAAGCCAGATGCATGGTACTGACAACAGAAAGCTAATCGAGGAGCTAAAAGCCGATATTGTGATGGGGAAACCTATCGATGCAACAGTTACGAGATATAGCTTTAACAATAAGTTCACAATTAAGATACCAGGCAGGGAAGACTGGAATAAAGGTGTACCCATACAAGCTGCTGCTACCTGGTACACGGATGGCTCAAAAACATCGGAGGGTGTGGGAGCCGGCATAGTAGGGATAAATCAAGGGATAGATTTCCCGGTAAGTCTATCTAAGGATGTGACAGTTTTCCAGGCGGAAATAACTGCAATCCATCACTGCGTGGAAGAAATAGAAAGACGGGAAAACAGTCAAGGTCATAGTAGGTCTTCTAACAGGGCACTGTAAGCTGAATAGGCACTTGAAGCTGATGGGATTATCAGATGATGACCTGTGCAGATTCTGTCACCTCGAAGAAGAAACAGCAGAGAACATTTTATGTCAGTGTGACAGTCTGGCAAATGTGCGGTTCTTTGCATTAGGAGAAGAAAATCCACCGGCAAATAGCTACATGGAAGGTAAAGTCTCGAAGCTACTAGACTTTATAAAAAGGGTCAGGCTAGAGAATGTTATCTAGGACTAGAGGACCACAATAGATCTGAAAAGGTCGCAGTGGAATAGGCCGAAAGGCCACCTCTCTTAATCTAATCTAATCTAATCCATATTGACTTTACTTTAAATATGTATACCTAGCAGCAGCACTGAAGTTGGAACATGTATTTCGAAAACGTTAGGCGATTTTGCCCGCAATGTTTTTTTTTTAATAAATATACCTTTTATAAAGCGTTTTTTAATAAAAATATTTCTTTAGTTTACTAAAGGTCCAAAGTATCTGTTGTTTTTAATCTTTCATGTGAAATGTTGAGCAGATTCATGGCGAACTCATTTTATAGCAAGATAACGTAGTCTTGTATGTATTCCAGCTGTAATAGCTTGGCTAACTGCTGGCACCTATAGATCGTGGTGTACGCTTTGGTTCGTAACGTACCAAGGAGCGTTGCAGATTTGACGCATTGCTTTTGGGTTGGAATTATTGTTAAAGCTTTTGTATTTTGGTATTAGTTGCTGTACTTCCGATGTATGGGGACAGTAATGTACCAACGTTGTTCGGTTTCTGTTTTCGACATAGTGTAGTCAGTCGACTACACTTCTTTCTCGTTGCCACATGTTGATGCAAAATTGTTTTTATTTAACTAATGTGTATGTCCAATGCTCGAATTCCATGGTAGATCATTTATAGATCTGCTTTAATCATGCTGGAAACAGTATCAATGTTTTCCGTGACATCAGCTTGGGCGGACAGTCTTCATGGAAGTCGTCACTGAAGCTGGCGCGTCCACGCTTGAATTTTTTAAACCATCTTTAAACAACTTTTTATGTTCTGCTATACGTTTGTAAAAATTTCTACCAGTTTGACCGATGTAAGTTTTTGGTCAGTCGCCACATTTAAGTTTGTGCTTTTTCTTTTGGATTTTGTTGTTTTTAATATATTTGCCTAAGTTGATGTTTGTTCTATAAGCTGGTGTTATTTATTCCATCACTTATTTAAATTTTATACAATTTTGCTCAAGAAGTTTTTACTTCATAGTAAGGTTATTTAAAAATATATTGTTAAATATTGTATTTTGGCCGATGATACTAAAGAATATCATAGTTTATAATATAAAAGTGATGAATTCGATGACTTCTTAATAAAAATCTAGTTTTTGTAGCACTGTAGCTCATACCAGTAATTAATAATTTAAATATATATGTAGGTTTTACAGACATAATCCCTTAAATAGAAACTTTAGTAGTATTTATCGTAAGTATATAGTTGCTGACAACTGTATCGTATTACTTTATCCCGTGGTGACGTATTTTTTTACCAGAATTTTCCCATCTTATTTTGCATGTATGATTTTGGATATTATTTTCGTTTCGATAATAAACTAGCATTACTGTGACACCAAAAGTAGCTGAAGAATAATGTAACGGTAGGCAAATTAAAAGAGACAAATAATCCATAATAATCGACTAAAATCATCGACAATCAAATGTTACTACTCCAAAAAGTAGTATCTGTACGAGTTCTGACATCAGCTAATTTCGGCGTTAACCACAAGCTTTTGTAAGGGAAACTGCCGAATAAAGGAGACAAAATTGCCCATAAAAATTACACTAATAACCCGACGATAAACAACGCTACTGATCTTTTGAAAATAGTATTTGTTTTTTCTATTTCTTTCTCTTTCACTTTCTCTTTCACTTTTCCCTTTCTCTCTATCTTTTTATATTTCTCTTTCACTCTGTCAATTCAACTCTTCCTAATGTCTTCCTCCCATATCAACTCTCTCTATTATATTTTTCCTAATGTTCTATTTTGTTAATGTTTTGTAAATTAATAAAAAATGAAGCAATAGGAAATAAAAGGGAACCAATCCCTCGAAAGAAGAATAAGAAGAAAATCATTAGTAATTTTTACCTTTTCCGTATGTGTATCTGATTTTATATCAACATTAAACCCTTTCACGGATATATATCATCTTTCTTTCACTATATTTTTTCAATTTTCCTTCTCCAATTCCAGAAAATGACACTTTACTGAAATTGGTACTTGGTCTAACTAATCGGAAAAAATGTGAAACAAAAATGTTGTTATTGTGAACATAGAGGCAGACGTCTCAAGTTGACTGCAGCGGAATAGAGAAGATGCATGGTGGAGAGAGTGCACAATCCTCAGAGGGAGTATGCAATGTATTGTAGTCGATTTGTCTTCAATGCGTGCCAATTGATGTTTTATCTTAATCCAAGGTCGGGACAAAACGACAATATGATATATAACTTTGGATCATCCAGTTTTTCCGTGACAGCAATTTTATATTTGTTCCTGATATTTTATGTTGATTTAAAATATATTTATTTAATTTGATTTTATACACGATGTTCACCAAAAACAACTGTAAATTGTGGAATTCATTTTAAGTTAAGGTTGTTATAAATCGCGTTATCCAAAAATACTTCCTAAGAAAACAACAGAGCTTCAAATATTTAAAACTGATATACGTGATATATCTTCAAAATAGTTGATTAAATTACAACTCGTTTGACAGCTATAGCTTCAAGGATATGGCCGCTACCAACTGCTAAAATTCGGAAGTCCCTGTTAAAAGACCAGTTCTATTAATCAATAAAGTACGTGCTATCGTAAGTGTACATATATTTTAATTGTGTTTTTGATTGGTACATTTTTAAGAGTTGTCAAAATTCTATTCAAGCTGGTGTTTTCCTTCTTTTATTTTTCCATTCCGATTTTCTTTACTTAGTTTTAATATGCTTCGTGGACTACGAAAAGGCATTCGATAAAGTGCAGCATATAAAATTAATGCAGGTTCTAAAAAATATAGAAATATATGACAAAGATATTCTTGCCATTAAAAGTCCATACCGCACCAACGAAATCTCCATACAACGAGGAGTCAGGACAAGACTGCATTTCGTCCCCAACATTGTTCAATGTTTCCCTGGACCAGTTATTTTAAAAGGCACTTAAAAGATATAGAATAAAAATCAAAGGGGAACTACTATTATTGGATTCTCTTTAAATTCTGCTTGATCGTATTTACAAAGTAGAGGAAATTAAAATTAACCCAAACAAAACCAAATTTTTAGTCTTTAGTTGTAACCCACATCCAGATGCAGTACTTCAACTAAATGGAGTCCAGGTTGAAAAAGTTCACAAAGTTGCATATTTGGGAACAAGAAGAAGAGCAGAAGTGAGGACACTAAAAGTATTAAGCTTAAACGAAATTCAAGCATTAGAAATGTGGATTTATAGATAGATGCGGAAGATACCTTGGACAAAAAACCTTTCTGTTCAGAAAAACGGATTGATGTAGTGTAATAAAGAAATTTTCATATAAATAATACATAGTTGATAGGCTTAAAGAGTTAGGAAGAATTTTTGGATACAATTTGGAACAAATTGCCTTAAAATGTCATCTACAGTTTGCAGTTTTTTTAAGAGCAGTTTGTGACTTCAGAATTTATTTAATTTAATATTGTTTTTTATTGCACCTTGATTTTTTATTATTAAGCATGTACTTTTTATTATTATTGCACTCTTATTTTTATTTCCTTTTTTTTTCTTTTCGTTTCGTAGGTGTTTGTGCAAATAACCAATTCCAGTGTATTGATAATTTCAACTGTATTTCCCTGAGTTTGCGCTGTAACGGCAGGAATGATTGTAATGACGGTTCTGATGAGTATAATTGTCCAACTCAACCACCAACTTTTCCTCCAGAACCTCAACCGGTTAGCTGTCCCGAAGGTCAATTGCCTTGCAAATCTCAACCAGATCAGTGTGCAAGATATTGCGATGGCAGAGCTGATTGTAACGATTTCTCTGATGAAACTAACTGCTGTAAGTATTTCTTATTTCTATATCACTAAAATAAAATATTCAAATGGCAGTCAATGTATTTATAATATATTGTATTCACAGCAAACAAAAATCGCGCGAAATGCATTAACGCAACATTAACGGTTTTTAAAGATTCTTAACTAGCGGTAGAAAGAGTAGTAGACGAATCATATTTTGCGTATACCATGCGGTCCATATGTATGGAATAAATTCATTTTTAGCGTTATTATGTACTATGTGAAAAATCCTGAAACAGGTCGAATTTTATTCTTAAGTTGACAATTTACAGTATGAAAATATTATCCCCTCCAGCACCACCTTTGAATTATAAGCACTCTCTCGAAAATTTTAAAGAACAAAGGGGGTCGTGTGGCACCTTGTTAAATTAAATCTTCAACTTGAGATAACTAAGGCGATTTTGGAATTCTCGTACATTTTGTATGACCTCGGGGTTATTTTGTTAATTTCTCCCGTTATTCTAACTTTTAAATCAGCAATATTGCCTGGTCTTTGAAGATAATTTGAAGATAATAAGATATTAGTCAAAAAGCCAAATAAACAATTGATATGAACCTAGTCGGCTGCTGTCTTTTAGATATTTAAACTTACTAAAAGACGTCAGTAAATTATTTGCCATCATCTATTGTTATCATCTATTTTGAGAGTTTTGCATAAAGAAAAATACAACCCTTACAAAGTTCAGTTATTTCAGGAGTTAAATGAAGATGATCCTGAAAGAAGGCAAGAATTCTGTGAAATGATGATGGACAGAATGAACGCTGATTTACAGTTCATAAACAAAATATATATTTTTTTTAAACGGAATGGTTAACAAAGAGAACTGTAGATATTGGAGCAGAGAAAATCCTCACTGGGTGTGTGAGACTCACACGCAATATCCTAAAAAAAGTTAACGTTTGGGCTGGTATCATTAACAATAAAATTATTGGTCCTTTTTTTTGTTGAGGACACAGTTGATGGTGAGGTTGATCTAGATTTTTTGATTAACCTTTTAGGGCCTAGATTACGAAGATTTTTTTCTGATGTTAATCATCCAAATGGGGTAGATCGATCTATTTACTACCAACAAGACGGAGCTCCACCGCATTTTGCACGTATAGTTAGAAATTATTTAAACGAGGTTTTTTCTAATAGGTGGATTGAAAGACGTGGAACGATCGAAAGGCCGGCTAGATCCCCCGATTTGACTTCTCTCGATTACTTCTTATGGGGTTATTTAAAATCTAAAGTATATTTTAATAGACCAAATAGTATTGCTGATTTAAAAGTTAGGATAACGGAAGAAATGAACAAAATAACCCCCAAGGTCGTACAAAATGTACGAGAATTCCAAAATCGCCTCGGTTATTGCCATGAAGTGAATGGTGGTCATTTTGAACATGTAATTTAATTATAATGTACATAAAATACATTCTAAATATTATGTAACATTGTTATCTTCATTCAACCTAAAGTGACATTAGTGATATGATAAAGACATTATCAAAATTTTACATCTAAAAAATCAATTTTCTCAGTTATGATTGTATCAAACTTAAAAACCCTTGTATTGCTGAACAGAGGACTAAAATCCCTTCCTAACAAGGTGCCATACGACCCCCCTTTGTTATTTAAAATTTTCGAGGGGGTGCTTATAATTCAAAGGGGGTGGTGGAGGGATATAATATTTTCATACTGTAAATTGTCAATTTAAGAATAAAAATCAATTTGTTTCATTCACATGTTCACACATTTCATTTAATCAAGTTTTTTCACATAGTACATAATAACGCTTAAAATGAATTTATTCCATACATATGGACCGCATGGTATATGCGAGGAGCACGATCTGTTTAGGCACACTTTTAATTAACTGTCAATATTTAATAGAGGTTTTTAACAAAAAAAATAGTTTTGTAACGCAATTAAAATTAAATTTCTACTCCAATCAAACTACAAAACTAATTTAAACTAACTTCGTTTGTCCAGGGACTCATTAGGTTATTTTCTTAAAAAAGTAAATAATAAAAGTAAATAAGAAATATGGGTCAAAATTATTCTAACATAAGTTAAGGATGTTTTTGATAAACGTCCCTTTTGATAAACCAATTTTATCATCGGCAGGTGTTGTTGTTGTATGTACGTTCTATCCATTGCTGGTAATTTGTCAAAACAGAGTGAATCAATGACAGCTAATTTAAGAATTTAGAAGATCCTATACAGAGAGTTTCTAAAATAGGTAACACCGTCTCTAGGATAAGTAAAAAAATTGAAAACAATTGGGGTTTACTTATTAAAAACTTTTCGTAACACCTTCCGTTTACAAGAAGAAAAAAAATGTTACATATTTTTTACGATTTTGCCGAAACTACTTGCAACATTGTAATGAAATTTTAGATGAGTATGTTTTGGAAGCTCATACATCTCATTGTTTTTATATCTGACTCTCATAGAGGGCGCTGGTTACAAGTTTCATACCAAGTATTATTCAACAGAACCTTTTTAAAGGTAGAATTATTAATCTTAATAAAACTCGATACTCTGTACCGTTTTCGGAATGTTTTGATTTGAAATTTACGAAGTAATAACCGATGCTGGTATAAGGTAATGATAAGGTTTATTGATTGTTATGAGATAAGTCAACAATAATCAGTTTTTGAAACCCTGTTATTTGTAAAATTAGATATTGCTATCAAAATGTACTCAAATGTTGAAGAAACTTACCAAGCAAAGAAAACATTTTGAGCCATTGAACGACATTGTCAAGAAACTGGGAATGTGAGACCAAATAAATTAAACAGTTAGCGTCAGGAATATCGCAAGACAAACAAATACATCTTCAAGTACTTAGCAAATACCTAAAGAGCAGCAGCTACATACTTATCATTAGAGATAAGTCCAAGAGTTTTTACTGGTTAGAGTGGATTTTATTGTGAAATATTGCAAACAATGTTCTTTTGTGGAATATTTCAAGAAAATACAGCCCTCAATCCAAATTTTTTAAAATGCATCTCTTTTGCGGTTCTCCTTTATGCGGCAAGGTATGTTTAATTCCCATAATGCAGACTACTGGTGTGATCAGAATCCTCGAGTCAAAAGGGTATCACATTACCAACACTCATTTAAAGTTGTCTAAATGTCTATCTTCTTCTTCATGTGCCTTGTCCGTTCCGAACGTTGGCAATCAACATGGCTATTCTGACTTTGTTTACGGCAGATCTGAATAGTTCAGCAGATGACAATCCGAACCATTGCCGCAAGTTTTGGAGCCACGAGTGTCTTCTCCTCCCTGGACCCCTTCTGCTGTCTATTTTCCCTTGAATGATCAGTTGTAGTACTCTATATTTATTATGTCTCATAACGTGACCCAAGTATTCCAACTTTCTTTTCTTTATACTTATTCCTACCTCTCTCTCTTTACCTATCCGGCGTAGTACCTCTTCGTTGGTCACGTGCTCAGTCCAGGATATACGTAATATACGTCGGTAAGCCCACATTTCGAAGGCCTCTACTTTTTTCATCATTGTTGCGGTCATTGTCCACGCCTCCATTCCATATAACAAAACCGGGAATACATAACATTTCAGAAGTCGAATTTTGAGAGGTAGGGTGAGGCTTTTAGAGGTGAAAATTTGCTTCATGCTAGTGAACGATGCTCTTGCCTTTTCTACTCTTATACGTATTTCCTTTGCTTGATCCCAATTTGAGTTAACTGTTGTTCCCAAGTAGATGTACGAATCCACGTGTTCAATTCTTTCATTGTCTAATATCAGTTGCTGTGGTGGTTGTTGGGTTTTGCTTACTAACATCCATTTGGTTTTTGTGATATTTAGTCTGAGTCCGTATTGTGCACTTGTTTTTTGTATCTTACTCATTAGGCAACTCAGTTCCTCCATGCTACTTGCTAGAATCACAGTGTCATCAGCATACCTTATGTTATTAATTATTTCTCCATTTATCTTTATGCCTTCTGTGCTTTCCTCCAGCGCTGTCTTAAATACTTCTTCTGAGTATATATTAAAGATAATAGGAGACAAGATACAGCCCTGTCGTACACCTTTCTTGATCTCAATTTTATTGGTCAATGTAGATCCTACTTTCACTTTAGCTGTTTGGCCCCAATAGAGACTCGCTATTGTTCGAATGTCTCTGTAGTCGACTCCGATCTTATGGAGAACTTCAATTATCTTTTCGTGCTTTACGTTATCGAATGCTTTTGCGTAGTCTATAAAGCATATGTACACGTCTTTGTTCATATCTCTGCAGCGCTGGATGAGTACCTGTAGACTAAAAAGTGCTTCTCTTGTCCCAAGAGAATTCCGAAACCCAAACTGCGAATCTCCAATGTTATCCTCGCATTTTTGGCTTATTCTGTTGTAAATAACCTTGGTGTATGCCTTCGAAATGTGGTTAATTAGACTTATCATCCGATGTTGATCACAAGACTTTGCTTTTGGTTTTTTCGGTATGGCAACAAAAGTTGACTCTAGCCAGTCTTCAGGAAACTCCCCGCTGTTATAAATATTGTTAAAGAGTCTGACGAGTGAGTCTAGAAATTGACTGTTTGTTTCGCACAACATTTTCAATACTTCCCCGTAAACGTTATCGTTGCCTGGTCTTTTGTTATTTTTAAGACCCTTTATAGCATTCTCCACTTCTGATTTTAGAATAGAAGGGCCAGTATCATCATTGCTCAGTGTATACCCACTAGGACGGTCATCATTAAACAGTTGTTCCACATAAGTTTCCCAGATTCTAACTATTTTGTCGGGGTCTAGTTGTAGATTTCCATTATCATCGCATAGCCCTTTCGATAAAATATTGTAGCTTTTCTTTGTTGTGAGTTCCTTTATCTTCTTATGCATATTGTGATAGTCGTATACCTTTTCGCACTGTTCGATTTCTTCGCATCTGTCCGAAAACCATTTCTCTTTAGTTTTTCTTATCTCAGCTCTAATTCGTCTATGGGTTTCGCGGTATTTGGCAGTATCTTTAGTTTTATATATCCGTCTCTCTTCCATCATGTCAAGGATTTCTGCAGTCATCCAGTCTTTCTTTTTTCTCTTATCAGGTAGTAAAAACTTAGTGCTTGAAGTCCTAATCTCTTCTTTAATTTCTCTCCACTTTTCCAGCGGTTCATTGTTATTTTTAAGGATTTTTGATATTTCGGTATTTAAATTCTCCTGCATCTGTTGTTTAATATTATTGTTGGAAAGCTTCCTAATATCTAGCGTTTCGGGTCTGTTCTTTACATTTGTCTTTTTTAACTTTACTTCAAACTTACATACCACCGGATTGTGGTCTGATGCTACGTCCGCACCCGGGTAAGTTTTTACGGCTTTGATGGAGTTTCTAAACCTGATTGGTGCAGCGATATAATCTATTTGATTTCTGATTATTTTACCAGGTGAGTCTGCCGGTGATTTCCAGGTATAGAGTCTACGGTGCGGGAGCTTAAAGAGAGTGTTAGTAAGTACTAGGTTGTGTTCTTGGCAAAATTGAACTAGACGATCTCCTCTTTCGTTTCTTTCACCAAGTCCGAAATTTCCCACTACCTTTCCTGTTTTGCCTCGTCCTACTTTCGCGTTGAAATCTCCCATTATAAGTGTTATTTCATTCTTTTTGGTTGCCTTAATTAAGATTTCTAGTTGTTCGTAGAAGTCTTCCATTATTGTTTCCTCTTTGTCAGCTGTAGGTGCGTATATCTGTATTATGTTCAAATCAAATGGGGACGCATACAGCTGTAAAAGAATCATTCGGTCTGATAGTGCAATGTAGGATTTTATTGACGATTTTAAACGAGGTGCAACGATTATTCCAACTCCATTATTGTGTTTAGGGGTATCGTTACCAGAGTAGTACATTGCATGGTCTAGGATATTACATTCTCCTGAGTTGGGCCAATGAGTTTCACTGATACCCATTATATCGATTTTGAGTCTCTTGATTTCTTTTACGATGTTATGTGCTTTGCCACTTTCGTACATACTTTTAACGTTCCAGGTGGCGATTTGTAAGCATCTCAATTTAGGTGTTTTACTCTTCAAAATTGTTTTGTTGTTGCAAGGATTTCGCATGATGTCGACCTGGGAGGCCTTGCATTCTGAGTTTAAGTATCCTCCCTTGCCGGATCTTGACTTCCGAAGTCCATGATCAGTAACATATTCCTTATCACTACCGAAAGCCATGATAATTTGCCAATAAATGTCTATAAGTTATCGTATTCTACCTGGAAATTGAAATAGTGATATGTAGATCTTTATCTTTTTATGCATAGTCCATGTTGTCGTCCATGTATGCATTATGTCGTAATTGGTTGTATAACCATTTTCCGTATCGATGGATTGGTAGAGGAAAAGAAGCTCCGATTCGTTGGCCTCCTTGGTCATGCGATTATAACCATTTGGACTACACAGTTTGGTCGTATGTTAAGAAAAAAATCTATGCTACAGAGGTAAATTTACGTTATGAATTGGAAGACAGAATTCAGCGTCACTTTAGTGACACCATAGCTGATTTCTAACCGCTTAGAAGATTAATGGATTCTTTAGAAAAAGGATAGACTTGTGTATTCGTGAATACGGAGGACATTTTGAACATTTACTCTATTTGAATTTTATTTTGTGTTCTTAGTCTTTATTTTTTTAAAGACTAAGACGTAAATCAAAAGATTCCCAAAAAGGTTCATAGTTTAGAGTTTTACCAAGAGTACCTTTTTGATGTAAAATTGTATGATGTTTAAGTTCACTTGGAATTTTGATTAATAATTCTACCCTTAAAAAATGTATGTTCAACAAATTCATGGAATGTATCAAATTCCAAAACATAGTCGTATAAAATTCATTACAATGTTGCCAGTACTTTCGGCAAAATCGTAAAAAATGTGTAAGTTTTTTTTCTTCAACGCCCTTTATCTTGAAATCGGATGGCGTTACGAAAAATTTTTGCTAAGCAATCTCAAATTATTTTTTAGTTTTTTTACCTATTCTAGAGACGGTGTTGCCTTTTTTGAAATGCATTGTATATACGTGAATGTTAAACATAATACTTTTGTGTGGTGTGGTTTGAGTGTTAATCAGTGACGAATCAATAATTTGTTGATTCTTTCGATTCCTTCTCAGCATCCTAGATTTCAGTTTTGTTCAGAGATACGGATCCTATTTGTATAAAACCTTTACATTTGGCTGATATTTAATTTTCACCAGTCATACACTGTCGAACATCCAAGAATGTCTAATTGTTTCTAACCATAAATTTGTTTTTACAGCAACCTCCTCGGACAACCTTAATTTGAAAACGTATCCTAGCAGTACGGAAGAAAAAGAACGTAAGTTTTGTTTGTCTTTTATTCATAATTTATGTAAAGGTAGCATTATCGATAAATTCATTTATTTATTTCATGATATTTTTATTAATTCAAGAAATATTTAAAGAATATGTTTGTTAGTTCCGTGAAAAATATATTTTAAAAATGGTTTCTAATTTTTCACGGGAGTTCGTAACTTTTTGTTTGCAAGAGTTATTTTCTTCCTATATTATGTTCTTGGAAGTTAATGTGCTTTCCAGAAAAGACAATGGTCGCATCCCTTAGCTAATGGACTAAAAAACTGTAGAAGAGACTGATAAACTTCAATTAACAGCAAATCAATTAACAGCATTAATCAACCGGAAGGCATATATAGTCCTTACATCTTTATGAAACTTTAAATAATCGAGGAAAAGAACATTCTGTAGTAAATAATGTATGTGTGATGATAAAACTGCTGGCAGAACATACTGGGACGGAGTGTAAAAAGACTGGAGCAATGAGGCTTCTTCTTATGATACAATCTTCATTGAAGATTGGTAACAATCTCAGTAAAGTCGATATTGTGCAAATTGAAACAGTGAATGTAAGTTCAAACAAGCCCGAACCATATAAGAGACTGATAAATTTCAATCAGTTGATAGAAATAGTAAACCGAAACGCATTACATCCTTTCCGAGGATGAAAGGGACCGATGTGGAGAAGATTCTTTAATAAATATTGTATGCATAATGATGAAATTGTTGGCAGGTAATACTAGAAAGGAGTGAAAAAAAGACTGGAACAATGAAAGCAAGCTTCTTCTTTTGGTACCTTCTTCCTTGAAGGTTGGTAACAATCTCAGCGAAGTATCGTTCATCTTCTGAAGTTTGAAACATTTAATTTAGGTCGAAAACAGTCGAAACTATCGGAAAGACTATCAGTTGACCTACTCAACCTGAAGCGTGAATTTATTATATCCTTAAGAAAGATTAAAGGACCGAGCAGAAGATTCTATAGTAAATATTATATGCATAATGATGAAATTGTTGGCAGGAAATACGTGAAGGGACTAAGAAAAGACTGGAACAATGAAAGTAGGCTTCTGTTTATGGTACCTTTTTCATTGAAGGTTGGTAACAATCTCAGAGTGTAACAGCCATTTTGTGCTATATTGTCGTTTGAAAGTTCAAACTAAATGTAAGTCCAAACTATTGGAGAGACCGATAAACTTTAATCATTTGACAGCAATAATAAACCGAAAAGCACTTCGAAAGGTTAAAGGACAAAGGAGGAGAATATTATGTAATGAATAACTCATTCAATTCTTCAGTATTTTTTCGAAAGCCCAAAATTTTGGATGAAATGGAGTGTTACAAGGAAGAATAATGCAATACAGAAGAATGCTCTAAAACAATTGCGTGTTTCATTATCACTTTTGACTACGTTCTTATTCTTTATCTCCTTTTGTTTATTTTATATTTTTTTACTTTTCGTTCTTTTGGAAAAAATCAGTCCTTAAGTTCATTTTTATAATGTGGACTTAATATTTTAATAGTAATACAATTTTTTTAAATAATATCATGAAATAAACAACGTTAACCTTATATTTGTTTATCCTAACAATTGTTGTACTTGTATTAATTGTGTTTTTTGTGTTTACGGGGTACAGATGTTTATAAAACTGGTGAGTACTACCCTGGGTTCGTGTGCGGATTTGCGCTACAATCATTCCTTCACATTTATTTACCAACCATATTCATTCTTCCAAAATCTTTCGCTATTATTAATAAATTACACCTACACGAGAAACAAATTTACAACGACAAGTCCCAAACCGTAGATCCAATAAATTTCAGTACCGGTCAATAAGGGGTGAGTTTAGATAATCCAGTCCGAGGTTAAAAAAAAGTATATCTTGAGGACATGAATATATTAAACACTAAGATTATTATTATTATTAGAAAAATGAAGGAAACTCACCTGGTTTCCGAGTTGACTGCGTCGAATCTTCGCAAACCGAGCTTTCGATTTGTTTTGTGAAGTCTTCATCTTTCGGGTTGTTTCCCGAGTCTCAGCATCCTGTGCCTCCACATCACTTCATTTCTATACTGTTAACTGTAATCTACTTGTTGGGACAGAGGATGTTCCATTTATATGGCGATTGGGTGAGATTATACGTAAAGGTCCATGATAGCGAAAGCTGAATAGGTTTCCATGGATTGGAGCTGAGTGGTTTCTATAAACCAAGAATTATCCTAGGAGCAACAGAGATATCTCTCAATAAAACATATAGTATTACTCGGTTGCCTTCCAAATGGAGACCTCTCCTCAATCATAATAAAATATCGTCTGCTTCATCTACCAACTCCCACCAAAACACCATATTACAATCGGCGGTATAAATGGACTGTGTCCCGTACCAAAAAGTAATAATACAGTAAATAATGCACTGTGTACGAAGGAAATGATGTGGGGGCTAATAATGTTAATCTTATTAAAAACTCGCAAGCAAGAAAAGGATCATTCATATCATTAATGATCCCTCACTATGAAAAGAATTGCGATTTATTCGAGGCCATCTGTGCAGATTGGATAGTTGCGAAAATTGTGCTTAATAACTGGACTTAATGCTGAACAGGCAGTGCAAGAAGAAGTCTCTAGATTTAGCAGCAACGTGAATATACTCGTTAGGAACGTAAACAAAAAGTAACCTGTGATTTCTTAGAAAAGTAAACGAAAAACGCGATAGATCTATCCATATCACTTCAAGAAAATACATAGCAAATTCAATAATGTAAGCCATGTGACTACTTAGAGCAAATGGGTATTGGAGATCAGGCAATAGAAAAATAATGACGAAGATATTGTAGAAATATAATAGGATACATATTCTATTGTAAACTAAATTGTAAACTAAAAACTATAGAGGGATATCGGTCACAAGTTCAATGAGTCGACTATACGGTCGAATACTACGGGACCTGATAGAGGAAGATTATCAATCGTCTGAAGACGAAGAACAAGGAGGATTTAGAGCAGGTCGTTCATGTACAGATAACATCTTCTGTCTTAAACAAATTATAGAAAATATGACACAGTCCCGCTAAATAAACTATGGGAAGTCCTGGGCACATCAAACATACATCAAACATTGGTTAGTGCTCTCAAAAATCTATATTATGGTTCAAACTCCCAAATGAAATTCGGAAACCTCTTAGCTGGAAAATTTGCAGTTACTAAGGGTCTCAGACAAGGATGTTGTATCTCTCCGACTCTATTTAAGATTTATATCTCTGCAGCTCTGAAACAATGGAAAAGGAAAGTCAAAGGAATGGGTATACAATTGAACGATCAGGATTACATATATACTTTACAGTTTGCAGATGATCAGGTGGTGATCTCAAATGACAAAGATGACATGGAATACATGCTTAGAAAACTAATTGAAGAATACCAGAAATGGAGATTAAATATCAATTTAGAAAAGACAAAATACCTCTCAATTGGAGCTGAAGCAGAACAACTCGATATCGATGACAATCAAAAAATAAATCCATGCAACGAATATAAATACCTGGGCGTCATCTTCGACCGTAGTGGAAAAGACGAACGAGAAATAGAACATCGAATTGTACAAGCACGAAGAGCTATAGCATGTTTGAACGGAATTCTATGGAGTAAAGAAATATCAAAGAAAAGAAAATGGAACATCTATGAGACAATGGTTAAAACTAGCCTACTTTATGGAGCTGAGACATGGAGAATAACCGAAAAATATAATAAAAAGGTCGAAGCCACGGAAATGGATGCCATCAGAAGATCGATGAGAATATCAAGAGCCGACAGAATACGGAATAAAGTGATAAAACAGCAAATGGGTATAGAGGGCACTATAGTTGAGGATATTGAGAGAAAACAGCTCATATGGTATGGGCATGTGAGCCGAATGGGGGACGAAAGATTGCCTAAAAAAACGATGATGTGGCAACCCCCAGAGAAGAGGAAACGAGGAAGACCACCACAGAGCTGGAACCTGGGAGTTAGGAAAGCGATTAGCGCTCGAAATTTGGACGAAAACCTAACTCAAGACAGAATACAGTGGCGTTTGGGAGTCTGACAACGTCGTAAGACGTTATAAAAAACCGAATATATATATATATATATATATATATATATATATATATATATATATAGATATATATATATATATATATATATATATATATATATATATATATATATATATATATATATATATTCTATTGTTTGGGATTAATTATACACGTATAAACACATACATTTTTATTACTCTGGCATTAGTTTATATCTTCGTTTTATTCCCTCATTTTGTAAAAATGTATTAAAAAAGCTAGTCTAACTTTGGTGGATGAAAAAAATGGTACAATGATAATTATTATTCCATATACAAATCTAGATTTTCGTACAATTTTTTATCTAATTTATTTGATATAAGTACATGCCGATCGAACCAGTCCTATTTTTAGAACCACCATGTTCTTTTAAATAATATATATCTAAGAAATTCAACGCTAAAAGTACATCATCTTTCTGACTAATTTTAAAGGGCTATAACATACATGGGAGCTATTTTTTAGTTTTGACAAACAATCAATAGATGGCACCCTCGAAACGTCATTTGTAGAATCATAGAATTTGACATTTACTATTGCGATAATGTATGTTAGTGGTGATTAAAATTTAGAAAAGTATAAATAAATTTGCAAGTTGCTCGAGAGAAAATAGGAGATTGTTTGTAAAAACAGCAAAAAGAACAAAAAAATGATGAAAATTTTGTGTTTGTGACTTCTGGAATTATATTTTTTGGTGTTGTTTTGTCTGCAAATAAATGCAGCATATATTATTTAAGGACAATAAGGAAACTGCAGTAGCTGTCATATGCTTACTGACGATACTGTCTGCCTTAATTTCCCGACAAATTGTTAAGAAAACAAATAATAGTTACTTTCAAAAGCTTTATTACGTTTGTAAAGACTTAAAACTTAGCTCTCAGAACTTTAATAACCAAAAATTTGGATATTATTTCAAGTTTACATCTCTAAACTTCTTTGTATATAAGTAGTGCAAAACCCATCATTATTGTATCTAATCTCAAACTTTGGTTTATTCTCTTTTTTAATACAAATTTCCCTACCGACCGCTAATACTTTCAATTATTTTGTTGTATATATGCTCATGCTTAATATTTATTTATTTATTTATTTACCTACTTTTTGTAATATGTTTTCAAAATAACCTTATTTATCAGCGTAGCGATGGTAAAACACAGAGCGTTTGAGTAACACAATTTAAAAAAATTTATTGAATCAGAATAATCGCCGAACAGCACCTAGACAAGCACAGATCATATATCAGAATGATGCCAATTATATCAAAAGTGATAAAAATAAAAAAAATCAACTATCAACAGATGATGCATGGAATAAGGAAATAAAACACACAGAAACTCCCACCTGTACCAAATATGCAAATAAATAGAAGAGCCAAACTAAGGTTAGATATACAGTATGATGCAAATGTATGGAATAAATTCATTATTTCAGAAACAGACGACTTTAAAAAAAAATCTTAAAACACGTCAATTTTAATTTTTGAATGGCCATCAGTGTCGGCGTAATGACGTAATCGACGATTTTTTTAAATACAAACCGAGGTCACGCGACAGCTCATTTGAAAAATCTTCTTATCGCCTTTGCAACGATATAATAATTTGAATATTTATTTCTACAGGGTTAACCAGAACTGTTGGTTTATTAATACAAATAACTTACAATAAATGTTTACTTAAATACAATTAAATTACAACTAATGTTCACATTGACGACCTTCAGCAATAATATAATGTGAAAGATGGGCAATAAATTCTTTCCCAACGTTTTCGATGATTTCAGGTGCAATTTCCGTTCTGATGCGCTCCTTCAACCCTTCTACATTATTCGGTCGATTTTGATACACTCTTCTTAAATATCCCCACAAAAAAAGTCTAACGGAGTCAAATCTGGAGACCTTGATGGCCATTCGATGGGCCCTCTTCTACCTATCCACCTACCTGGGAAAACGTTATTAAGGTAATTTCGTACCTCAACGCCGTAGTGTGGGTACCCATCATGTTGGTACCACAAATCATTTCTATTTGGTAATAGCTGATTCAGCTATGGCAACAGATAATCCTGAAGAAATTCTAGATAACGAGAAGCAGTTAAGTTTTCCTCAAAAAAATATGGCCCTACAATTTGATTGTTTATAATGCCGGTCCAAAACATTCACCTTCTCGGGATATTGTGTCCTATACTCTTTCATCCAATGTGGATTTTCACCTGTTACCTGCCTAGAACCGGTATGGTGATTTTCTTGAAATGCCAGTACAACGTCCAGTTTCTTGGCTTCGTATATTGATTTTCTACCACTTCTCGGAAGATCTTTAACATGGTCCGTTTTTCTAATATTTTTTTTTTAATTTTACTTACTGCCGATTGAGTAATTGGTTCGCGATTGGGGTATTTAGCATTAAATAAATTACGAACTTCTGCTCGAGTCCTCGCTCTATCTCCATAACCAATCATGATTAAAATCTCGATTCGTTCTGTTTCTGTTAGTTTCATTTTTGTAAATGCTGTTATTAATGTCGGCAAAAAACTCGAAGAGTAAAAATTTTACGTCTATTATTTGACAGATTCACATATCATTGACAAACAAAGACGAGTCAATGACAATATTAATTTAAATATTTTTAAAAAATTACTTGGAATACTTACTACAATAATTAATTTCAGATTATAATAATAATAATTTTTTATTATCAATGTATTGTTTTTTAAAACCTGCAAAAAACACTATTTTGTTTTATTCCCAGTGGCGTTTCTTAGTGTATTTTAGTTCAGTGAATGAATATTTATTGTAATTCCATGTTACTTAACAAAGTTCATAATTTTGGTGAACCCTGTAGAAATAAGTGATTAAATCATTGTAAAGACGATAAGGAGACTTTTCAAATGAGCTGTCGCGTGACCTCGGTTTGTATTTAAAAAAATCATCGATTAAGTCATTACGCCGACACTGATGACTTAATGTCAAACACATATATGTCAGTTGATGGTCATTCAAAAATTAAAATTGACGTGTTTTAAGATTTTTTTAAAGTCGTCTGTTTCTGAAATAATGAATTTATTCCATACATTTGCATCATACTGTATGTTCAATGAAAATCAACCAAAGAACACGCAATTGTGCGTCAAACCACGACGATGTCAAAGTTGAAAACGGAACACCACTCGCTGCTGTACTTGACATAGTAAATACATGAAAATAATCATCATCATCATCATCAATGGTACTACAAGTTGTTATGAGTCAAAGATTTCTATAGAACAATCCTTTATTCCTTGTTTTGGGCAAGTGTTCTCCACCCTTTAACTCAGACAGATTTTATTTTATCTAGGCGCCTGTATTGGTCTTTCTTCGTTTCAAAAACTGTCCTGACTGTTGCATCTTCTTCTTGCCTGATTTAGACGTGCTATCTTAATAAATTTCTCATCCGTCTAACGATAACTTCTGTAAAGTCGTGAAAAGTCCCAACAAAGTGTTTCTTCGTCCAACTATAAAATTTATTAATCATAAATCCACTCCGTCCGAATATCGCACAGACATTATTATTTTTATTACCACCTGCATTATCTTTCATTACCTATTGAAAAGCCTTCTCATGCCACAATTGGCAAGTACCAACCTCTGCTTGACAAGGGCGTATTCTTTATTCTAACATGCTGGTCTCTTACTAGCCACCTATAGTAACACAATATAGTTATCCTGTCATTGCAGTTTTATAGAAATTTTATTACTTTTATAGACTATTTTTACCCCAAACGTAGGAAGGACTCCCAAATTTCGCGAAATCTAAAAATAAGGTCGATCAATTAATATTCCCAATTAGTTAATATCCCCAATACTGATATAGGGATATGAATCTTGGACCCTACGACAAGCAGAAAGAAGAAGGATAGACGTCACTGTTAGAAAAGAATGTTAAAGATTGCGTGGACCGATCACAGGACAAATATTTCAATTTTAAATGAGCTAAAAGTCAGCAAACAGCTATCGAACAAAGTTCATCTCCAACAAATAAAATACTTTGGGCATGTTATGAGAGCAGACATAGAAAACATGGAAAGACTTATTATCCAAGGAAAGGTAGAAGGTCGAAGATCACGAAGAAGATCCCCAACAAGTTGGATCGATCAAATTACAGGAATATGCAAAAACCTATGCATGAGTTAAAAGAAATAACTAGAGAAAGAGATCTTTTGAAGACGATACAACTTTGAACTTTACTTTATAGAATATACCAGGAACTAGATATCGTAGAACATATTAGATAGGACATCTGAGGTGGATAGGGCATGTAATGCGGATGGAACAAAGTGACCCAGCTAGAAAAACGTTCCTTGATAGACCTCTTGGTCAGAGAAGAAGAGGAAGACCCAGAACAAGGCTCCTTGATAACATCGATGAAGTCATGAGATATATAGAAATACGGGCTTTTTTTTTACAACCCACACAGGGTTGTAAAACCAGAATGATGATGATGAGATCCTTGGAGACAGACAATACACGACATCACAATGACCACATTTGTACCGCCCAGGGCACAATTCTAGTTCTTTTATTCTTAGAATTTTTTGTTCGAAGTGTTTAAGCAGTTCTTCGCCCTTCTGTGTAAGTTAACATGGGCCCCATTATTGTTCTATATACGGTCCGTTTCATTTTCCTCGGTAGTTTTGAGGTTATTTGTCCACTTAGATCATGATGACACTTATTAGTCAGCACTATTCTTCATTAATCGTCTTCGCTGACGTTGTTATCTTTACTCAGTAACGAGCCTAGATATATAAAGGTGTGCATATCTTCAAGATCCATTCCTCAATTCTTAGTTAGATTCAGCTTTTCCACAAGAGCTGTACATACTCCAAACTAAAGTGGGAGAAGCAATTAAAGAGGTGACAAATCTATAAAGCCACTGGTCCAAATAATATACCCATTGCGATGATTTTTGATGAGATTGGACTAGATAATACACCAAATCTTCCACAAAGCATTGGAGACGAGCACGTCACTTGAGGAGAGGACAAAAATTACTCTTACACATAATACTAGAAAGAATCTGTGCTTCAGTGATTATATGAAACCTTTGTGACTAATAAACAGGAGGAAGGTGTGGCAAATTGTCTTTGATGTGGGATAACCGCATCATCTAGTACTACTAATATAAAATCTACACAATAATAACTATGCCAGTGCTAACACAAAAGGAAAACTACAAAAGTCTTATTTCCTTTTATATGTTCCATTTTTTTCAATATATGTGGTCAGTTTTTTAGAAGACACATCTCGATATAAGTCATCCTAAAGTCTTTTTAGCAAAAAAGTATTAGTCATTGAAGACTTTCCACCTTAAAACACATCGTATCTGGTCCCAAAACGAAACGGCTGTGTGCTAGGTTGAAGACGAACCAATTAACAAATGTTTTTTTAAAGAAAAAACATGAAATCTCGTTTGTTTGAATAATTAAGTACCACTGTCAATTTTGCTAACAAGCCAAGGTTACAGAAAAGGTCGCTTTGTAAGTAGTTGATTCATCAAGTCTGTTGGCCATCCAATATTCAGACCTGATCTACTACATAAGATTTTTCCTTAAAGTGCGGGAAACTGATTGAAGTATCTAGTTCTGTCACTCTGTGTTTTACTAAAACAACTATATGTGCATGATAAGCTGGTCCTAAGTAAGTACAATGGTTGTATAGTGGAAACATGAGGTATTGATAATTTTCAATAAATGTATAAACGACATAAAAACTTTAATAATGCTTAGATATTGGTTATTAAGTTTGCGAGATTTAAACGTGTCTGCATAACTTTTTTTTTTTAATATAAACCATCACGATTATTATTTCGCCTTTTAGCCCGAAAATCCTTTTAAAAAACTCAAAACAATTATAAAAAATTTATATAATGTCCAAAAAGACTGTTTTTGTCAATTGTCGGTAACTTAGTCATGCCAGTTTGGAATTACTTTGCCTCGATCTTTAAGGCATCAGCCGTATACTGCACTTCCAGAATTACGTCTTGAAGAAAGTTAATCACCCGAGATTGACATCAAACTCTGATTTTTTGTGTGTATCTACTATATTACTAATGTTGGTATATTTTTATTGGTATCTTATTGGTTCTTATTTCAATATTGATAGCTGCAATTTGTTAGATATAGACCAAAAAGACATAAGATGCATTGAAAACTTGTACTGGCATCAAACGGCACAGTTAAAAATAGACAATTCTATATCCAAACCCATACATATAAGAAGGGGCGTTCGACAGGGATGTGTGCTTTCCCCTCTTTTATTTAACATTTATTCGGAAGCCATATTTCAAGAGTCTCTGGAGGATGCAAAGATGGGAATCAAAGTGAATGGAGTACTGATCAACAACATACGATATGCTGATGATGGTGTCTTAATTTGTGACAACATAGTCGATCTTCAACAACTTGTCACTATAATCGGAGAACACAGTAAGCGAATGGGATTAGAGATTAATACCAAAAAAACCAAATTTATGATCATCTCCAGAAACTTGGATGCACTTGAAAACTCCACCATAACACTGAATACTAAGTCCATTGAAAGAGTGAGTAAATTTAAATACCTGGGATCGTGGCTTTTTGAAGACTGGGCATCGGACAGGGAAGTAAAATGTCGTATTGAGCAAGCTCGACAAGCTTTCGTAAAATTCAAGAAGGTACTGACTTGTTCAGAGTTCGATCTTCAACTGAGACTAAGGTTTACTAAGTGCTACGTGTGGTCAGTGCTGCTATATGGCGTAGAGGGCTGGACACTCAAAACGAGGGATATAAACAGATTAGAAGCTTTCGAAATGTGGCTCTATCGCCGTATCCTAAAAATACCATGGACAGCGAAAATCACAAATATAGATGTCCTTAAAAGAATAAACCAAGAACGCCAACTTTTCGAAACCATCAAGAAAAGGAAAACGGCGTATCTAGGTCACATCATGCGAAATGAAAAATACCAGTTCCTCCAACTTATAATCGAGGGTAAAATTGAAGGCAAGAGAGGAATGGGACGCAAGAAAATGTCCTGGCTCCGAAACATAAGGCAATGGACAGGGATTAACGACATACAATCTCTGATACATATTGCAAGAAATAGAGAATTAATGGAAAATGTGATCGCTAACATCCATTAGTGGATTTGCATCTAAAGAAGAAGAAGCTGCAATTTGTTTCATTTGGTGAGATGTGAGCTTCGTTAATTTTCCTTACCTCAGCAACTGTTAATGCATCTTTCCATTGGACTCTTATGTTTATTATTTCAAGTATGTTTGCATAGCTGAGATCTATGAGATTAAATGTATAATTCATGCTCATTGATTGTAGCACTTAGTGGCTTTGAAGTTTCTTTCCAATAAAAACTATCATATTCAAAAGGTAAATACCTTTATAAAATATAAATGCAGTTTTTTGTTCATTGTTAGTTCTGGTTTGGTTAAAATAGATCTCGGTGTGTTTGATAATCCGTAATATTTACGTTATGGATTGGATGACAATTCTAACATTTGTTGGTGTGTGTGGTTTTTGTGTATCCTACTTTGAGATTCACACATTCAGAAAGGGTAGTGAATTTTATCGATTCTTTTTTGTAGTTGATGTCCATCAATAATTTGATTGTTCTAGTCCATAAGATCATATGAAGAACACATCATCTACATGTTGCTACCATATTCTATGTCTTTTATCCGTCTTAATGAGGTGGGGACGTTATGGTATTCGACGTACAGTTGCTATCTAGTCTTCATTATCCTGCTTATACTGTGGTACCCCGGTGAAAGAGAGAGAGATAGAGAGAGCTAGTGATAAAGAGAGATAGAGTAATAGACACCAGGGATACTTTTTATTTGATCTGACCGTGGAGGTCAAGTTTTTTCCTCGTCTATCTACTTTTCCTTCAACCGCATCCCTTTTCTTCGTCTGTCTATGTGTCCAAAAGACCTCACTATATTTTAGTTGGTAGTTGTGGTAGGCGGTATGCTGTCTAGGGTATGCGCATCATTTTACAAAAGACCAAGATCTTAAATGCCATTATACGTAGTGTTAGACTTTTTGATGTTCCAAGTGGTGGGTAGTGATAAAAAAGATAAGTGCCCGTACTACGCGTAGTTTGGTGTTCTTAGTTAGGGCCGTATCTTTCCAGATTTTAGTAAGGTTTACTGTTGCTCATCTAACCATTGTACAGCGTCGACGCATTTCTTCTTCCCATCCTCCATTGTTTGTGATAACAGATCCCTAGTAAGTAATTGAAACGACTTACTACTTCGTATTGTGCGACATTTCTTTGTTCCAGCCAGTTATTTCTAGTTCAATTATTGATCATCACTTTTATGTTCTCTGCATGTGTTCAAAATTTATCTGTTGATAATGCTAATATTAAATTGTCGCTATCATACTATAGGTATTAAATCTTGGACAAAGAGAAACCAATCCCCATTGGACTAGCGAATATATTATCATGTACATTATATAACTGTACCGGTGTTTCCACTGTACCCTTTGTAAATATATACAGGATCTATCATATCTACTTACCAAAAACTCATATATTTATCTAATATCTAGGACAAGAAGTTGTGCTGACTTGCAGAGACGAAGGACAGACCAGAGCTCAAGTTTATTGGGCCAGAGCCAACGGAGCTCCTCTACCACCCGGTACCACCGACGTCCACGGTCGACTTACCATTCCCAACATCCAACTGGAGCATTCTGGAACTTACCTGTGTATAGCTAGAGGATTCCCTCCCAACGCACCGGGTACCAGAGTCTCGGTACCGGTCACTGTAGTAAGAAGTAAGTTTTTTTTTTGTTTTTTTATTAAAGAGTATACATTAATAACGAATTAAGTGTCACAATAAAATAAATTTGTTTGTATTGTTTGTGGTTGTGGATTATGCAACAAACGTTACCTCGCAACAACCATTTTGGTATTATACCGAAAACATTTTAAAATATTTCTATATATTTCACCTTATTAATTAATAAAATAAACAAAAAACATAAATTAAAATACTAATAGTCTTTATATTTATTTAATGCTACTTTTGGTTATGCAGCGAGATTTGGATCTAAACTCTATCCCACGCATTCTAAATTCGGCATTTTACCGCCACTTCATACCAACTATCGAGGATCAGGTACTGTTCGCCATAAAAACCATTTTTCGTTATTTTAATATTTTGTTCTTTATTTAATGCTATCCATAATTGCTATGTGGTAAGTATCGTAAAGATTTTTTGTCGTTTGTTTATTTATGATCCTATTTTCTTTGGAACTATGTTTTATTTTTCAACTAAAAAGATATCTACTATTTTTAATGGAAAATAATGGATCTTCTGTGCTTCCATCTACGGTACACTTCTTCTTCTTCTTCTAATGGCGCTACAACCCTTTGTGAGTCTTGGCCTGCTTAACAATGTTCTTCCATTCTGCCCTGTCGGATACTTTCCTTCGCCACTGCCTGATGTTCATGGTTTTATCTACGGTACACACCATACCTTAATATCTCTCGCTAATTCAGCGAATTGTGTTCTGGCTTTTTTCTCCATCATATCCAGTACTCTTATTTGTTTTAGGTCTCTGAATAGAAATCGTTCAGCGACGTATCCAGGCACGTTTTCAGATTTTCTAAGGCACTTGTTGTGTGCTGCTTGAATCTTCTTTTTGTTGTTGGGACTTAGCTATCCCCATGCGAGAGATGCATATGAATTTTGTTTTCATAGGTAATTTGCTTTTCTTCTCGTGAGTTTTCTTATTGCGACTCTGGCCATTGCTGTTTACTGGACTGTCGCGTTAACATGTGGTATGAATGTTAGACCTTGGTCCATGCTGCCATATCTTCACTTAAAATCTCCTATTATAACCTTTACCTCATTGCAAGACAGTCTTATATGATTCTTTTCAGTCTTGCCTGTATTATTTCTTTTATTTCAACCTTTTCTGAAGCCTTGATATTCTTCTTTTGTTGTTCTGTTTACTGTGCTGTTCATCTTGGAATTTATAGGATCTCTTTTCATAAAAGACATTGCTTGCCCTTTGTCAAGGATACTATTTTGTACAATTATTTTCTGTATTAACTTTTGAAATTATTTCATGAAAACATTTTCGCCGTGTTTTAATAGTTCTTTTGAATAGTCCTTATATAAAAGAAATAATTGATCAGGAGATTTGTCAGTAAATGTCCAATTTATTCCGGAGCCCATGTAATCTTTTAGATTTTCTTTAAAACCCCTCCTATATTGTCAACTTTTTTTCAAAACAACGGATTTTACACTTTATTCAGAGAAATAGGTCGGCAGAATATTTTCTGAAAAAGAGTTTGCGTTGTTTCGGAGGAGCCATTCGTGTAAGTTAAGGTTTTGATGGTATTACCGAAGCTAGTTCTACAATTTCTGGCTGTATAGAAATACAGAGATACTAAAGGCACGTTCGATACTATTTGTTTAATATACATTTTGCATATTTGCCAAAGTGTACTTATTTCCATTTTTTGAATATTTTATGCTTTATTTAATACAAGGACACTGATAATATGTTTAAAATTTAGGACCAATTCGCCCACCTCCACCACCCTCAGAATGCAATCCCGTGTATGAAGCAACTTGCTCTAACGGAGATTGTATACCAAGATCAAAGCTTAGAGATGGACATTTCGACTGTTCCGACGGTTCCGATGAGGACGGTTACAGTAAGTATATCATATTTTATCTGTAATATAAATACTTTTTTATCGGCTGCGAAAACTACTTAACGTGAAGCGTATTTATCAAGCTGTAGAATTTTTAGTGGTAATTCGTGTTCCTATAGAAGCATTAGCTCTAGACTGATGTTTTTTATTTTATCCTATCTTTTATATTTTAGGGCCTGGTGGTTGCGAACCCAACGAATTCCAATGCGACAACAAAAAATGCATCCTTAAAACCTGGATGTGTGACTCTGATGACGATTGTTCAGACAATTCCGATGAAAAGAACTGCGCCACTAATTCGCCCGGATCGATGTGTCAATACCATCAGTTCGCTTGTCATTCGAGCAACCAGTGCATTCCAAAAAGTTACCACTGCGATATGCAAAGCGATTGTGTAGATGGAAGCGATGAAGTTGGATGTTGTAAGTAGAGTTGGATGATTCATATTTTTATTATATACTTTCTAGCATCAGGGGCCCGTAACCGAACGCAATGAGTAGAGAGATTGAACATTTACAAAAAAAAATTATAAAGCATTTATTTAGAGTGTTTTATTCTGTTTTTTTTTTGACCAAGTTGTTGATTTTCAAAAAAGTATACCAGCTAGATTTTTAGACGCAGTAACCCTTTCATTTAAACTTAATTTTGGCGTTCTGGGTATAGCGTCGATAATGCACTCTTTGTTGTAGTTCTTGGAAATCAATAATAGTTATGCATATTTACAATTTTAGCTAAACCTGTCATATCCAGACCACCTCCTCCAATGGTATCTCTAAACGTAGGAGAAATCTTCGAAATTTCCTGTACAGCTGTCGGAATTCCCACCCCCGAAATAGTCTGGCGTCTAAACTGGGGCCACGTACCAGCCAAATGTAGAATGACTAGCAGTAACGGTGTTGGTACCTTGATTTGCGAAAATATCCAAGTGGAAGATCAAGGAGCTTACTCCTGCGAAGCTATCAACATTAAGGGAGCCACTTTTGCCGTACCTGATACGATACTCAGTGTGAAACGCGACAATCCTTGCAGACCAGGGTACTTTAATGTACAAGCCAGAAATGAAGGAGAATGTATCAAATGTTTCTGTTTCGGACATACCAGCAGCTGCAGATCTGCTGATCTATTTACATTCCAAGTAAGTACACGCAAACAACTACTTACAAGTTTTTTGCAATTTAGTCTGTCCGTTTTGGTTCCTATTAAGTCCTATTCTATTTAATTATTATAGTTCCAACCACCATTCGACGCATTCAAGATGTTAGGAGCCCGCGTAGATCCATCAGGATCTGTCGATTTTAGAGATGAACCAATCTATACGGGAGCTGAACCCTCATTAACTCCATTAGGCCCGCAAGGTGTCCTAGCAACTGTTCCTTCAGATTCTAGATTAAGCCAACTGAACGTGATTCCATACTTTACTTTACCCGAAAACTACAACGGTAATCAACTGAAGAGTTACGGAGGATATCTCAATTACTGGATCAGACATTCCAACAGAGGAACTCCACTTCAAGGGCCCAACATCATCATAAGCGTAAGTAAATACTTGTCTCAACCATATATATACTAACAGGAAATTTCTAGGGAAACGGATATACCCTTTTGCACAGCTCTTCTCACTCACCGGCACCAAACACCGACGAGAACATCAGAGTACGATTCTTCGAAGGCGAATGGGTCGAGAGATCGCCAGGTTCCCGCGAAAAGGTCGCTACTAGAGAAGAAATTATGATGGTGCTCGAAAACGTCGACAAAATCTTGATCAAGCTTCAGTACAACGAAGGTACGCTAAACACCAGCATTACTAACGTCGAAATGGACTCTGCCGGTATATCTAATGTCGGACTTGGACCTGCTAGTTACGTTGAGGAATGTAGTTGTCCTGTTGGGTACTCTGGAACATCTTGTGAGGTAAGAAATTTTTTTTTACTTCAGGATTTTATCCTGTAAGTATAAATGAATCCTAGTGTTTCTACAGTTGACACTTGACATGTTTTGGCACTTAACATCTAAATTTATTGACTGTAGAGAACTTCGACACTTGACGTACATATAGTTGACATTGACGCCGCCAATAAAAATATTTATGTTCATCTGAGTTTTATAGTGAAGTATTTGTATTTGGGTTTGAGCCAATATAGTCATGTAACGTAACAGTGGTGACTTCTTGTATGGTTCTAATATCAAGTGTCATTTAAACTACAATTTGTTGACTGTTGACATTTGACACTTGGCGTATTTATTGACTATTTATTGTTCTGTGGAACTTCGAATTCGTTGTTTTGTTACTATGTATATTTGTATTATAGAAATGTGCTCCTGGATTCTCACGTCAAAGAAACGGACCGTGGTTGGGATTGTGTACCAAAGAACCAGTCCAATGTCCTCCAGGCATGTACAACGACGGAAGAGAATGTCAAGTATGCCCATGTCCACATACTACGCCCGAAAATCAGTAAGTACCACAGTAATTGTTACCACAAGTTGAATTTATTACATTTATCTTAGTTGTTATTCTTGACATTCTTTAGATTAAGTTCACCTAGATTAAAAGATAACAACTCCGAACATCAGTGGCAGATTTTTAAAATAGCAGTTATGAAGCCAAGTAAAATGGTGCTTGCAATAGCACAAAGAGCAAGACTGGATGTCAAATGAAATTTTGTAGATAATTAAAATAAAATAAAAAATAAGAGAGGCAAAAGGAGCGTATTATTCAGAAAGATGTAAGTAAATAGAGAACGGAATATCGCAATATACTGCTGGATAGAAAGCGAAAGATCATTATGGAAACAGAAGAAAAATTATGTAGATTGCTAAAACACAGATTATTGATCCAACAAGATCGATCACAACTAATAAATATCCTTGTCTAGATCAAATACTTAATTTTAAAATTGCGCTGTAAAAATGCGCAAAGGCAAGATGGAGGACAGAAATAGAGTCGAAAGACGAATATCTTGGTTTAAGAATCTATTATGTCTATCTCTGTCTCCTTGGATCGTGCTTTCATGTTATATTGTCACTTAGTGGTCGGCTGACATTTTTTCTACCTGTCGGCTATTTGCTTCTTGCTATGTTGACCACTCTATCGTCTGCTATTGCCCACATGATTCTTCGATTCTCTCTTCTTAGTAAGTATACACTCTCTTATCTTTTCCCCCTTACATACTGTTCTGATTTCGTCACTTCGTTTTCGATCCCTTAGTGTGTTTCCCGTGATTCCGCTTAGTATTCGCATTTCTGTTGTCTCCATATCCATGATGTGCCTTATAACAAATATTGTATCTTGCTTCGGAAGCCTTGTTGTTCATCCTCAAGTGATATTCTTTCGTTTATTAATTTGGTTACCATTTTTGTCGTTAGATTTAGCTTGTTATTTAATAGATTGATCTCTCTATAGTTTTTCTGTTCTTGTTTTTCACCTTTTTAAACACCAGGATTGCTTCCTTTTCATTCTTTGGGTACCTTTTTGTATTGTAATATTTTGTTAATGAGCTGTGTTACTAGGTCTGTCTTCATTGTTCCGCAACATTTTAATAGTTCATTTGTTCATTTGCTATTCCATCTACAGCTTTTCTGTTGTTTTACTTTTTTTTGTGCTTTTTCCTCTTTCACTGTGCTTTTTTTTGGTTTTTTCATCACTTGTAATTTCTGGTGTTTTTGGTTCTACTGGTGTCGGTTGGTCTTTTGAGTACAGTCTTTTCAAGTAATCTATCCACATGTGTATCTCTATGCCTTTCACCCTAATTATTTCCTTCATTTCTCGTCTCTATCCTCTTATAAATCTCCATATTTCCTTTTGTAATTCATATAAGTAATATTGCAAATCTTTTAAGAAGTTTCCCAGTGGTTGTTTTTGGTTATTCCAGCAAAACCATGTGTCTAATTGCGAATTCTCTTACAGTTTTCATGAATGTGGTATCTTATTATTTATGTATTCCAGAAGGGTTTTTACTTTTCTTTGCATTTTTCTTTAATTTCCTTACAGAACCATGGCGTTTTGTTGTGAAATTTTTTATTCCTATTTACTGTATTTTCACCGAAAGATCCTTTGACAGTGTGTATAATGTTCGTTTTTACATTTAACCAACTCTCTTTTACTCGATCATCCAGAATAGTATGATTGCTGGTCAAAACAACCCTTTAGAACAGTTGGTTTATGATTGTGAACTGGAAATGGAACTTGAGGAAGAAAAATAATTCACAGAAGAAGTTTTTTTATAGAAAGTGGCCCAAATTGAATGGAGTAATGGCCTAACTTTAAAACAAATAAGTCTTAGAACATATCTACAATAGTTTAATAAAGCTGCGTAATTGTAAAGCTATAGATTTTTATTAAATGTTGTCGTATTAATAATTTTCTACTTCTCCTGTTTTTTTTTTATTTGCTCCAAAGCTTCTTCGCAGTAGTCGAGTAAATTTTAAAGAAAGTTAAACACATTTACTTTCGCAAATTTAAAATGTTTTAGCATTTATGTGTGCAATTTTTGTCGTATAATGAATATAGTTATTTATCACATAAATGTTTTCAGATTTGGCAGAACATGTCAACTAGGTGCCGATGGCGACGTCGTCTGCAACTGCCCACCCGGTTATGTAGGCAACCGTTGTCAGTCTTGCGCCCCAGGATACGAAGGCAATCCTCTAGTTTCCGGCGATTCTTGCAAGCCTGTAAGACCACCACCGAGACCATATTGTGACCCCGCTGGATCAGTCGACACTAGACCTGATCAGTTCGGACGTTGTAGATGCAAGGTATTGTAATGTTTAATATTTTTTAGCTCTATTACGTTTAAGCACTTTTAAAATAGATTTGATTAAAAACTTGAGGTACTAAAAGATTTGGTATATATAAAAGATATTTGTATGAAAATGGCATAAGTTCAATTTGATTTGGCACTGAACAAAAATGTGAAACTCAGATCGATGCACTATCTGCTGGATCTGATGGTAGACGAAATAAAATACTGCAAGCTTACACTTACATTAAGTTGCTGAAACGACTTGGTTTCATTATCCACAAGCACAGAACCTTGTCATCGACTTCTCTCAGAAATTATATTTGAGCATTGTGACAACTAAAAAAAAACAAAACCAAAAAAAAAAAATCTCAGCCAATAGTTACTTTAGTCCAAATAAATATACAAATCGGAAGATTATTTTTCGTAGGCGACTTAATTCGATATTTGCCACCTGCATGATCCTCGGGAAAGCTCTCGCCTAGTGCGAGACCGACCTCTAAGTGACTTAACACGCTGTTTACCCTCCGCCAACTACTCTCTGATGGAATCTCTTTGCTTCCATCCACACTCCGAATGAGCATGACAGAATCTCATAGAATAATCCAACAGAACAAGCCATAATGGACGCAATATACTTTGAAAGTAGGGGACGTTTAGAGGCAAATTCGAATTTTAAGGGTAAAAGAGACTTGATCTACAAGCTATCGAATTCTGTGAGAGAATATACCAAGGTTCTTTAAACTTTCTAAAAAAAAAAAACATTTCAATACACGGTAAATAAAGCGGTAAAAACATGCTACAATCTTTTGGTGGAATATTTTCAGAATCTGTTATTCTATATTTAATCCAGTAGTGGAATTATTTGAACCGTTATTGGTACATAATCGTTGAAATGTGGCGCTTTTTTATGACTTGTTTATGTTTTTCTGTGCATTCCTGCTAAATACCTGGCATATAATTTAATGACTTATGCATCTATTTATACACTGCTCACCAAAATTAACGCACACTTTTTAAAATTTTAATTTCAGCTTCAGGGTAAACCCCAAAATTTCTTGATTTATGCGGGCCACTCTAGATACATCCAATGCCAAATGGATAAAGCAGTACATTTTAAACTTTGGTATAAATAGTATTACTTACATTTAAATTTTATTTGCTTTCTTTTCTGTATCAAGCATATACTACAAAAATATTGTCCAAAAAAATATAACTAAGCATTTAGAACTTTAATGATCACATTAATTTTTACTCCAAATTAGAAACGGTTATTTATTTGAACAGGATAATATAGTATTAACCGGATAAATCTGGGATACAACGAAATATTCACAAATATGTACCTTTATTCACTATGCTTCTTCTTATTGCGCCATCTCCTTTCGAAGGTTTCCGATCTAAATGGCAATTGTAGCTTTGGAAACTGCTGCACGAAAGATTTCTGTGGATGAGCGGTCAAACCATCTTCTCAGGTCTTTCAGCCCCGAGTTCTGGCGTCTTCCAACTGATCTTTTGCCCTACACTTTACCTTCGAATATGATTTGGAGTAATTCATAACTTTCACCTCTCAACACATGACGCAAGTATTGTATTTTCTGCTGAGTAATTCTTTTTGTTTACTCATGCGCCAAAGTACCTCACCATTAGTAACTTTTTGTATTAATGGAAGTCTCAGCATCCGTCTGTATACATATATATATATATATATATATATATATATATATATATATATATATATATATATATATATATATATATATATATATATATATATATACATATGAGAGCAATTCCAATACTTTTCACCCACTTTTGTGGGAGGGGTCTTCGGATTTGCTCCAAATTATAGTATGTTATTATACCTTATGAAATAAGACTACAGTTCAAATTTCAGCCCTCTAGGTATACTAGGGCCCGAGAAATCCCCTCTCAAAGGCCCAAAAAGGCCCTTTTTAGCCTATATTCAAAAAGCTATATCTCGTTGTCCTATAAACCGATTTTAATTTAGAATAGCTCATTTTTTTGTTATAACGTCAGCTATTTACAAAACAATTTTCAAAATCCTAGATCTCAAGATCCATTGTCGGGGACTAAATTAGTGTGGACGAAATTTAAAGATTTTGGTAATTTTTAAAAAATCATAAATAGTGAATGGGTAATTAGAAATACTTTTGATAGGTCTTATTTTAAAGGTTTTTTTATTACCTTTAGACCTTTTTATTTACCTTATTTAAATGAGACTTGGTAAATTAAAATTTATCGAGTAGATTCAGAGTTAGAGCTGTTTGAAATTGATCATTTTCGTGAAAATCGCGTTTTTTCGAATTTTCAAGCTAGCAGCAAAAAAATCTTTGAACTTTTAGAGTAACGAAACTTGGTGTGATGATAGTTCTTCATATGTACAACAACCTTTAACTCTTTATTTTTGGTGTTTTAGCCATTATTGACCTTATCTAACTGCTTCAAAAATTGGAAAAATCGAGTATTATGCATCTAAAGTAAGCCAAAGTACTCGGCAGTTTTGAAATTCTTGAATCAATTTCATAATACTAACCCCTTTTTCTCAATATAGATAATAAAAGTACTTACCAAGAGCTTTAACTTAAGTGATGGTAGAATTCTCTGGGTGCTCGAAAACCAAAGTTTGAATTGTTAAAACGTTTTTTTATAATTCAGGGTATTAAATCTGTGAAAAGTCGTTTTTGCCTATTAGTAAGTTTATGTAAAATTTTGAACAACTTTGATTTTGTAGCATATAGAAAACTTCTTTAGTCACTTTTCAAATCTATTAGCAATTGAAACAGTTTTTTAACCACAAAAAAAAATGTACCGCAGAGCGGCCAAGAGTGTAAGGATTAATACTAGTACGAATTCGTGCACGCATGTGTGCACAAATATTTTTTTTCTAATAATTTTTGGAATTCTAATAAATATAATAAGCTTACAATAGAGTTTTACCGTATTATTTTACAAAAATCGCTGAAAAAAATAATAAATTATAGTATGTATATGAATTGAACCTGGCAGTAATAATTACAAATTTGACACTGCCTAAAAAACTGTTTGAATCGCCAATAGGGAATGATTTTAATTATCAACGAAAATTTTTAAATTATACAAAAATGTAGTATATACATATTGCAATCCTAAAATGTGCCAATATACGGTTTACGTACACCAATTTTTTTCAATTTACTCCATCTAAAACTAAATATACGGTAGCCAAAGAAATTAACCAGACAAGCAATTCACAAAAACCTTATTACGACTTTTTTATGTGGACAATTTTATCTTTTCTCTATTTTAAAGTGCTTATTCATGGTACGAAGGAATAACAATAGTGTTCAACTTAACTTCCATTGTTTATTGTAACATTTATTTATTTTTCACGCTGTGCTTTTGGAAACGTACGGTAAATATCTAATTGTGAAAGTATATTTGGGTAAATTTGAAAAATGTACAGTGTAGAAGTGAAAAATGGAGTTTTTTATTTGAAAATATTAAGTATTTAAAACAGTGTATTCAATCTCATTATCTATTATTTAGTTTAGTTCTATTATTTTTCACTTAGTATTTTTATTTATTATCCACTTTGGCTTTTTCATATATTCCCTTATTTTCCTGTCCTTCCTCTTTTCGTTTCATATTCTATATCCAGTATTTTGGAACAGACTTACATGTTTGCCTTATTATTTACCTTACTTTACTTTTACCTTTCTTGTCCTCAATTTTAAATGTCTTGTCTTAGTACTGGCCTAGGTCTACAGCCTCTTGCTTGTTAATCCTCAAGTCAGGGCCCATTCACATCTATTGTGTGTTTTGTGCCTAGCGCTTAACATATTCAGTTAAAATAGCAATTTATCTCCAGTGCATATGTCGCGTGTCACACCGACTCTTATTCGGTTTAATGTTCTCCATACTGACCACTTGTAGATTGGGCAACTGGGCGTCTTCTCGATGCGGACAATCATCCAAGGCCATATCCAGGAATCTGCTACATTTTTTTAATCTTTTAGATTTGCATTCTGTTCCATGGATTTGTCTGCATATGTCCATCAGGATTACATCACCTTTTTTGACGTGGGGTTGCCAGACCGCACAGGCGCCCTCTGCCGTTAAACAGCCGAACGGTAGTGGTTCTTAAGCAAGCCAGTCCGGTCCTCCTCCGGCTATTGGTCCATCATTCTGTTTTGATGGTTCAAATCGATAGTTTGTCATTAACATCGATTCTGCATTCTCTTCTACATGCCATACAGTCGCCAGTTTTGCAAAAAATACTGGACAATTTTTAATATACTACATATTTAATTATTCTTTACCCTCATCGAGTATCGGGACCCCAATTAGAAATCGGGGAAGCAAGTCAGAGATCAACAAAACCGAAACAAAAATCAAGAAGAAATGATTGAAATATTTTGACACCTATTATAGCAGACATAAAAGGAATGGGATAATGCCAAGACGTCTAGACATAGCACATACTTTACATAATTTTATTTTTCCATTTCTACTACAATTGAAACTCTATATTTGTAGTCATGTCACCCTATTATTACTAAAATGTATAGATTGATAAAGATTATATATAGAACATTTTGTTAATGCTCATCAACAAATTTTGATTCGCAGAATTTGGTAACTGGTCCCACATGTAACCAATGTAAGGCCAACTCTTTCCACCTGAGCACCCAGAATCAATTCGGATGTGTCTCCTGCTTCTGTATGGGAGTTTCTTCGCAATGTTCAAGCTCCAATTGGTACAGAGAACAGGTAAGTTGAAAACAATTTCAAAAGATATTAATAGTGTAAAATCTCTACTTACTAAACACCTACAAACGTTGATGAAAACAAGATGATACCTTAGTCAGGGAAGAAAATAAACATTATGCTTTTTCTAGGTCTCCAGCATCTTCGTGTCTTCACAACAAAACTTCTTGATTGTCGGCAACTCTGACAGAGAAACCCCGATCACACAAGGCATAAGATTAGACTCCCAAAGCCGTCAAATCTCGTACAGTGGATTCAGATCTTCCGACGTCTACTACTGGTCGCTTCCGTCCCGGTACTTGGGCAACAAATTAACGTCCTACGGTGGTTACTTGAGGTACTCTCTACGTCACACACCAATACCGGGTGGCCAGAGTTCTAGAAATAACGCAGCTGATGTCGAGCTCGTCAGTGTAAGTATTTTCAAGAAATTTAGTATTTTTCATAATCTATACTAACAATAAAAAAATATCAAAGGAAAATAATCAAACAATCAATTTTTTTCGGTAGTTGGTTATTTCTCTATAAATTTAAGTAACAATGTTGTTTTCTAACCTCAAAATTGTTTACGGATGATCTGCTTCTTTACTACAAACAATTATAAAATTGCGAGCCCTAGTATCATACTCTTCTTATATTTGAAATGACATACGTCATTTATCATTTTGTCAACTAAAACAATGACGTCAAATACCGTCAATACGACAATATATGCACCGAAATATAAATTATAGTGTTTTTTTGGTGTTAACCTACCATTTATAATTTTTTCTCTTTTATAGAAAAACAAAATCAATCTTTTGTACTACAACCGCAACCAAACTCAACAAAATCCAAACGCGCCTCAAACTTTCGCAGTACCCGTATTGGAACAGTATTGGCAGCGTATCGATGGACAGTTGGCCGATAGAGAACACCTTCTTATGGTTCTGGCCGATCTTGAAGCTATCTACGTCAAGGCTACTTACTTTACAAACACCCAGGAATCTTCGTAAGTACAAACAATAAATTATTTGTTCCGTGCTATGTTTCGCCTGCAGCTGAGGCAGATACAACATCGGTTGGCGTGTATTTCTGACTGGCTCCTGGTCGTTGATCGAGTTCTTTCTGAAACGCAAATATATTTATTGTGAACGCAAAGCATTTGCTATATGTATATTTATTTTTGTATATCTTTCATGTGTAAAACAATATGTTAATCTTTTGGTCCTCCTATTTTATTCTATATAAATTCCTATAGGAAAAAAACAGGGTAATTGTTACGGTAAAAAAAACTTGACCAGTAATTGTTATGATAATAATGAAAACTCAACACAAACTCGGTGCTCCGGATACTAAGAATTAACTTGATTGAGAACTCTTAATCTCCACGGGGAGTATTCTCTTAGGAAAAGGAAAATTGCTTCCTTCTTCAAAGCTTCAAAAAAAGTCCACTCACCGCATCAGCTAGCATAACATTAGTAGACATATATTTTACATTAATGATCGTGTCAGATATTAGGTCTCGCAAAAAATGATATCTTACATCAATATGCTTACTTCTTTTATGATAAATTGGATCTGCTGATAAGTTTAGTGCACTTTGATTACAGTTAAATAAAGTAATACATTCAGTTTTTTCAATTAAGTCACTTAGCAAACCTAACCCTAAGAAAAACAGCCTCTGACAAGGCTATATATTCTGCCTCGCAGCTAGATAAAGCTACCGTTCTTTGTTTTGCACTTTGCCAAGCTGTTGCAGAGCCACAAAGTTTAAATACATATCCAGTAAAGGATCTTCGATCTAATGTATTGCTTGCCCAATCAGCATCTACAAAACCTTGCAATTCTGAATCATCTTTTGAGTATAACAGAGTATAATTAATAGTGTCCTTTAAATACCTTAATACTCTTTTTGCACATTTCCAATGAAACTCATTATATACATTGTTAAATTGGCTTAAAAAAGTGAGTGTAGATAATATATCTGGTCTGGTTAGAACAGATAAATACATCAACCTCTGTTTAGGAAATTTATCTCTTTATACAATTTTCTTCAAGATAACTTTGGTTCAATTGGAGTTTTACCTCCTTTGGCATCTTCTTCTTCTTCAAGTGCCATCTCCGCGGCGGAGGTCGGCAATCATCATAGCTATTCGGACTTTTGAGACGGCTGCTCTGAAAAGTTCATTTGATGTACATCCGTACCACTCTCTCAGGTTGCGCAGCCATGACATTCTACGCCTTCCTATGCTTCTCTTTCCTTGGATCTTTCCCTGCATAATCAGTTGGAGCAAGGTGTATTTCTCTCCACGTGTAATATGTCCGAGATATTCTAATTTTCTTGTTTTTATTGATTTTAAAATTTTCATTTCATTGTTCATCCTTCCCAGAACCTCTTTGTTTGTGACGTGTTCTGTCCATGATATTTTCAGAATTCTTCTGTACACCCACAGCTCAAATGATTCCAGTTTTTTCATTGATGTCGCATTCAAGGTCCAAGATTCCATTCCATAAAATAAAGTTGAAAAAACATAGCACCTCGCCAACCTAACTCTTAGTTCCAGTTTTAAATCCCTGGTACATAGAACTCTTCTCATTTTGTTGAAATTTGGCATCACTCATGTTAAATCTCTTTAACAATTTAATAATATAGTTTTTCTGATTCAAAGCAATATAAACTGTATTTGGATCAAAGTCTATTTGCATACCTAAACATTCCATAATTCTATCCAAATCTTTAATAACAAATTTACTTTTCAGCTCATTTTTTTGTCTACTTGTTTCACTTTCATCATTTGAAAACACAAAAAAAAATAATCTGCAAATACTGCTACGACCGAAATTTTATTATTTTCTCTTTTTATATAGATACGAGGTTCATGTTTAATTTCTTATAATTAATATTTCCCAAACATTATTTACTTCATAATTCCAGGCCCTAGAAGACTGTTTAAGCTCATTAATAGCCTTATTTAATTTTAAACTTTTGTTACCCGCTAAATCAAAATCCTCTGATTGCATGTATATTTTCTCTTTGAAATGACCATTTAGAAATGCTGTTTTAACATCTAAATCAGTAATATCAAAACCTAACTTTATAGAAAGTGAAAAAAGCAACCTTAAAGAAGAATATCTTCGGAGCAAAAGTTTTTGTATAGTCTATACATTATCTTTGATTCAAACCCCTAGCTACTAGTCTTGCACGATATGTAATTTTATTTTCGCTATTACACTTTAACTTAAACACCCATTTATTATCAATTACACTACCATTTTCTGGCACATCTGCCACATGCATTGTTGTCACTTAAACATTGGATTTCATCCATCGTGGCTTCTCTCCACTTTGCTTCATCAGGACGTGGTAATGTGTCCGAGACTATTAACGGAACATCATTGATGTCACTTGTCTCCGCACACATATATGTAACATATTCACTAAAGTCTTCTCTTTTTCATACTCGTTCTGACTTTCTGTGTACTTCTTGTAATGTTTCAGGTAAATTGGGCACTTTGAAGTCTTTATCACTTAAGTTATCTTCCTTGTAGTAGCTAGATTCTTCGTCAATAAAAATATTATCATTATCCTCAGTCTCAGTTTCAACATTATATTTGTTTTGTTGCCCCACTGAATCTAGAGTTTCTTTTGCCTCGTGTTCATCTTTTAAATCAAAATGAATCACTTCAAACTTTTTTGTATCTTCCATAATTATTTGTACATCTCTGCTTACTATAATTTCTTTGATAGTTGGATTATACACCCTATATCCTTTTGTATTTTTAGCATACCCTACTACATTTTGTTTAGGAGTGCAGGGATTGGGTTTTTAAGAGATTAATTTTTGTAGGGGGAGACAATGTAGCTTCGAAATAATTCTAAACTGTTTGTCCTTTGTCTAGTGTTAGTTTTTGTGTAAATGTATATACAATTCATTGATGTGCTGGATAGCCAACATATTTGACGAAATGCCTCTGAAGATGCTCTGAGAGCGAAAGTACTTGGGCAAGATTTAATAAAAAACTGTGCTCGATATCTGCCTTTTATTTATATGTTATTAGTTGTACATATCTACATCCACACATATTTTTTTCAGTCTTATTTCTGTCTCTTTGGACATCGCCAACGAACGCAACACTGGCTCTCTTCAAAGAGCTGTGGAAGTTGAACAATGCCATTGTCCACTCGGTTACACTGGTTTGTCTTGCGAGAATTGTGACGTTGGTTATACCAGAACACCAAACGGTTTGTACCTTGGGCTCTGCGAGATTTGCGACTGTAATGGATACTCAAACGAATGTGATCCGGATACCGGACTTTGCTTGGTAAGGATAGCTATATGTAAAACCTGTTTTATACCGAATTAATGTTTTATTCATGATCTGTTTATGTAGAATTGCAAAGACGGCACTACTGGTGACTACTGTGACGAATGTTTGCCCGGGTATAACGGAGATCCATCTAACGGAGTACCTTGCACCTACAGAGGAACACCACCACCTTGCAATTGCGACCCAAGAGGTTCCCTCTCCTCCGACTGTAGAGACGGAAGATGTGCTTGCAAAGTAAGATACATTTGGAAAAATTGAGGTTTGTTTATTTGCTTTTAATTCCATTTTAGGTGAACGTTGAAGGCAACAACTGTGACCGTTGTCGCAGTGGATCTTTCGGTCTCAACTCCAGCTCAATCGACGGTTGTGAATTCTGTTTCTGTTCTGGTATCGTGTCTGAGTGTAGCGAAAGCAACCTATACATCGAACAAATTCCTTATCAGATCACTAAGGCTGCCCATGGATTTACTATAACTGATATTTTACTTCGCACCAGAATTACTGATAACTTCGACATCGACGAATTGATGAATGAAATCAGCCATGGGTTCCTACCAAGCAACAGGGAAACTCTTTACTGGTCGCTACCAAGCACCTTCACTGGAAATCAAATTAAATCTTACGGAGGAAGTTTGGAGTATTCTCAGAGGTTCACACAAAGGCCACAAGCGAGATATATTCCCGATAAAGATGTTATTATCATCGGTAATGGAATTACAATCTTCTGGACCAATCCTGCAGAACAAAGAGACGGAATCGTCAACGTAAGTACTAATAAGCTCCAATTATTGGTCTTAAAGTTTTATTTTATTGAATTGTTTTGCTAAAACCTGTTTATAGCCTGTTTCAGTGAGAATACACCCCTCAGCCAACTGGTTCCGATGGGATCAGAACCAAGGACCTAAGCCAGCTTCCAGAGAAGACATTCTTACCACTCTGGCTAAAATTGACGCCATTTTGATTAGAGCCACGCAATCTAGCGATACTGTCACTGCATACTTGAGTGACATTACTCTCGACACTGCCGTTGAACAGATAACTGGAAATTCCCGGGCTACCAGCGTAGAAGTCTGTAGGTAAGCACATTTTAAGGCATATTTTTGTTTACGTAAAATTAAACTAACTACTTATGTAAATACAGAAGACAATTAGAAATACTCAGCTAAACATCCGGAGATTCGGCTACGCATTAGATCAAATATTTATGAATCAAAAAATCTTTGCTTAACAACATTCTATTATTATCTCTAAAAAACAAAGCAGAATGAGTGGTGTCACATTCGATAGCAGTAAAGTTGTGTTTTTTGGATCTTCTGTTGTTTGGGCAATATCAAATTTCTTGTACAATGCACCTATTAATCGCAGATAAATGATTAGGTGCCCTCTTTCTCACATTTTCAACAGAAGTTGATCCTGTTTGGTCCTTTACAATCATAAGATTTGTAATCTGATGCCCAGTATCGATAGCAGTGTTGTGGTCTTACCGATTTCGTCACTGTACAACTTAGCCTATCCTTATTCCGCCTGCTTTAAAATTCTTTCGTCTTGACTATCTATGGCGGTTTGTTACCGTTGACAGATGGCCATCTCGATTAGTGGTAGGAAAATTAGCTGGACGAGTAAGAAATAAACTTTCTTATCTCTGAAGATTTAGTGTCCTTGTTAACTCTAAAACCAAGTCTCCCAGACAACTGGGAGGGTGCAAAGTCTTAAGAAGTTGGAAACCTGGAAGAATAATAACTGTACTTGTGCGCGAGTTAAAGTCACCGGTTTCTCGAATTTCAAGCGTTCTTGATTTAAGTGAACATAGATACACGCTCTGAAAAATTCGTTTTTCACTGTTTCGCTGGAAAAGAATCCTCTAACAACTCAACAAAAAAGCTCTAACAATGGGAAGGTTTACACTAGGACGGTTTTTGTGATAAGGCGAACACAAAGCTTGCCAAGAAGCAAATAAACCGTTTTTGTTAATTTGCGTTTAGAAAACAACAAATCTTTACAAAGAAGTGGCCAGTTATGTGAAAATCACAATTGCAGATCCAATTCAATTAGCTTACTTTCGGCAGTTCGTTGCTGAGTACCTCAGTAATTGCTTCTAAGAGCTCTTGCTATTAATACTGCATTAGAAAGTCATATAAGGTGATTAGGACTAGCCACTAAAGTGAGCAGCCCTGTATAACAGTTGGTTTGCTCTAAAATCACAAGACAACATATCAAGCGCCTGAATATACGATACATTATATTGACATTATAGCGACTGTAGACTCATTAGTTTAATGAGCCATGCCGTTAAAATACTGTTGCATATTCTTCTAAATCGAATTAACAACAAGTGCGAAGAAATAATTAGTCAAGAGCAGTTCGCGTTCCGGAGATGCCTTGGAACTAGAGAAGCACTATTTTCTATGCAAACACTCCTTCAACGATGTTGGGAGGTAAGAAAACCCGTATATATGTGCTTCATTGATTTTGAAAAGGCATTTGATCGCGTTCAGCATACCAGACTAATTACCGCCTTGCAGAGCATCCAACTAGATGAGAAAGACATCAAACTTATTGCCAAACTTTACTGGAACCAAACAGCCATTATTAATACCAACAACAGAGAATCAAAGCCAATCAGTATTGAACGAGGCGTAAGACAAGGCTGTGTACTATCTGACACCCTCTTTAACGTGTATTCTGAGAATCTATTGAGGGAAGCTTTAAAAGATCAAAAAGGAATTATCATAGGAGGAGAAATAATTAACAATATACGGTACGCCGACGATACTGTGATTCTAGCTGAAAACATCGACGATCTGCAAGAGCTAATCAATAGAGTTGACATGGAATGCACAAATTGGGGACTGTCGATAAATATCGATAAAACTAAATACATGGTGACCAGTAAAGTGGATATCGGCGCAACCCAACTGATATTAAACCAACAACCGCTGCAGAGAGTTCAGAGATGCAAATACCTTGGATGTTGGATTACCCAAAATCTAGATCCATCCTTCGAAATTCGATGTAAAATTGAACAGGCAAGAAACTCATTTCAAAAATTCAAGCCTCTATTATCCAACAACTCATTAAATTTGGAAATCCGTGAAAAGTTTACAAGATGTTACGTGTGGTCTGTACTTTTGTATGGATGTGAAACTTGGACTTTAAACGCCGATATCATAAATAAAATCGAGGCGTTTGAGATGTGGCTGTATCGAAGGATACTAAAAATTCCATGGACTAGCAGAACCAGAAACGAAGAAGTTCTTCGAAGAATGGGACATCAACGAACTCTATTAAATATTATTAAGAGGCGTAAACTAGAATATCTTAGACATATAATCAGAGGACCAAGATATGAGTTCCTTCGGCTCATTCTCAACGGTAAAATCGAAGGAAAGAAATGGATAGGACGGAAGAAACTCTCTTGGTTGAGGAATTTGCGGCAGTGGACAGGTTTGACAGCGGACCAATTGCTACACGTAGTGCAAGACTGAGATCAGTATAAAAATATTATAAGCATGGTAGTCGCCGACGTTCCGTAGGGATATGGCACTCTAAGAAGAAGATATTGACTACGTTGATGTTACTTAATTAAATTACCACCTAACACCCTGAACTGAGTCGCATTGAGATTTATGTTAATAATAATGTCCTAACCTTATACGTGCGATTCTAATAGTGGATGCGTTAGCTGAAGAACAATACTACTGATAACAAAATGTTTCATTCGTATTCTCCACTTGTTTACCTACAATGTTTATTTACAGATGTCCTCAAGGATATGAAGGCTCATCTTGTGAATCTTGCGACGCCGGATACTACAAAGATCTCTACTACGATCAATCCAGACCGTTAGGATCTTGTTCTAAGTGCCCGTGTAACGAAAACGAAGAGAGTTGCGAACTAGGTCCAGATCATAGGGTAGTTTGCCATTGCAAACCCGAATTTACCGGCAGAAACTGCGAATTTGAAGGTAAGTGAACCAATTAGACAAAAATTAGTTGTTTTGTATATATATTAGTACTATTTGATACTAGAATCAAGATAGGAAGTGATACCAATGTTTAAAAACCACAGAAAAAATTCCTGCCACAAAACCCAAAGTAATATACCCTTGTGTTTAAAATTTAACTTGATTTCATTGTACAATTTAATTTAAAATCTATTTAATTGACTTTAAACAAGCTCTTTAGTAATTATAACATAAACTGCTTGTAAATATATTAGAAATTACAAAAGTAGATGCAAAATATATAAAAATCTTTGTGGATAGATTCAGAGCTAATGTTTTTTCATCTCATGACACTTAAAATTATCTAAGATGAGCAGATATTGAGTATGTTGGAACCCACCACTTCAATATATCAACACAAATCTGCACAGAATCGTCTTTCTAGTAACAGATCTAGAACAGCTTGGAACAGTTTATAACAGGTCTGAACTGTTCTATACCTAATCTTACCTGTTATAGGTGACTCTAAGCTTTTCTTTAACTTGTTGTAAGCTACTCTGGATGTATTCAAAGCTGTTTTAGACTTATTTATAGGAAGACCTGCTCAAATATTCTTGTACAGTTTCCACCCAGTGAACACATTGTTTTTCCTCGATGTTCTCTATTTTATGGCTCTCCCTAACATAGATTCTTTAAACTAAATCTGCAAAACTTGATAGGAACACTTAAATGATTGCGATATTCCATTATTTATTGTATACGAGGGTAAAATGAAAAGTGATGGGTCTAATGGGAAAATCATTTAAAACATGTTCTAATATTTTGGTTTTCTTAATTTTTAACTGTTGGTTGATCTTTTAGTACATTGAACGTAAGGTAAGACAAGTTTTTTGAAGTAAAATTTATAAGCACTATTTTAATTGACTGCAGTACAATGTTATTTGCATGCAGCACGTTTTCTGATATTATAGACGAAGAGTGTACATAGTTTTACTTTTATATAACTTCTAGAAATATTTAAGGTTTGCTTAAAGTGCAGAATATTAATAAAGACTAGTAATGATATGAGTTTGACAGCGTATTGCTCAGAAATTAAGATAAATATGACTTTAGTTTGAAAAAAAAACATTATCATAATATCATTTTAAAACTACAAAATATTCTATAAAAGATTCAGACGATGACGTAGAGGTTTATCAAATGTTTTAGAAAAGTTTTTCTAATTTTTTTTTTCTTATCGGAAAAATCGTTTGAAAATTTTTGGAAAAAAATCATGGTATAACTGACAGAAAATCGAAAGGATTCTACAAATTAGACTTTACCTCAAAAAATTACGAAAATTTTTATTTACGGAAATTTTTTTGAAAAATTTTGAGGAAAACTCTACTTGACCCTTTTCAGAATAGTAACAGAAGTGAGCATACAAATTTCCAAATCAATCGGTATAAAAATATCATAATAAAATCAGTTTGAAAATTGTTACCGAGACCTAAAATGCGCAGGTAAGTGGTACATTTGACCCCGTTTTATGGCTCTCTGTACCATCCCAGCTGTCCGCCCTTTTGGATTTAGAGTTTTTAGGGGCTAAATAATAAGCCATGAAAATGGCGGACATATTACTTATCGTTAATTTTTCCCCAAAAAATTGCAACTTCACCCCTGTCCGCCACCCCTTATGTATCCACTCTCTCGTCCGCCCTTTGGGATTTCGTCTAGTTATACCAAGATCTTACTCTGGGCAAATGTTCAGCCATATTATCGATCGTTAATTTTTCCGAAAAAAATGGCAACTTCATCCCTGTATAGCCACCCCCTGTACCACGAGGGGCGTCCGCCTGTAAGGCAAAGTCTTAACCCAGTTACAATGAATATATTCCAATAGAGAAATGTCATATTACTGATCAGTTCAAAATTTCGGCTCTATCTCTCCGACTATTAGGCAAGGTCCTCTTTCCTTTAAAGGAGACAGATAGTTGAACGATATTTTATACAATGTCTATCACCGGGTATGTATTTATTTTTGTCCAAGTTTTATATTGGTCCACTATTTCAAATGCAGTTCAAACAGACATATATTAAATTGTATGTTCCGTTTTAAATTGGTTCAATCTGTATATATATATATATATATATATATATATAGATATAACAGTCAGAAAATAATAAATACTTTAAAATATTTAATATTATGCTTTTATGCTTAGATTAACATACTCTTTTCATGAAATCTATAGTGCTTTATCAAACATAACAGTTATTTCAGATGGCTCTAAATTTTCTGCACTTTCGCATCAAAATATTTTAATACTAAGGCTAAGGTCTTTTCTACTTTTAGTACTAAATTACTGCAGGTAGGTAGACTATATTTTTCATAACGAAAAACTGACATGGATTTAGACAATTTTTATCGATTATTTAATTTTGAATACAAATTTTGTCGGTTTTAACAGTTACAGTGGTTTTCACGTCAGTGTAGAACAATTATTTTTTTAATTATGAAAAAATGCTCCAAAATATGCGACGAAAAAATATCACTTCATGTCATTATCAGTGACCTGTTGTTGCCGAGATCATATTTTTCTCTTAGAATGTCTAGATTCCATTTTTTAATATTGTGTTGCTACACCAATTACAAATATCAAACACTTTATTTTTTCCATCCTAATTTGTCTCGCTCATATACACTTTTGTTTCTCGCTATCATCGACTAGTTTTCTGTTATTTTTTTTTCTTTTTTTTCAAATTTAATTTAAGAGTGTTACCAGCGAATCTTTTTTGGTTGTCACCTTAATTTTTTTCTCCAGCTTTGAACTGAAATGGATTCTTAAAAACGAAAATCTTGTAGGAGATGTTTAGACAAGAAAAGTATATATATATATACAATGGCACTAAAGGCCTTAGAGGCCCATGGCTTGAAACGTTTGTTCTTTCTTCATTTTCGCTTTTCTTTATGTACTGAGATCTTCTCTGGCTCGATATGTGATTTTTCTCCATTCCTTCTTGTTATTCATTTTTCTTTTCTCGCCTTCTAGTCCAATTTTTTCCATATATTTTTCTACCTCTTGATTCCATCTATTTTTTGGCCTACCTTTTCTCTTTTTTGAAGCTATAGTGTAGTTTATTACCCTTTTTGGAGTCCTCGTGTTCAGCATCCTTTCTAGGTGACCTCTTCATCTTAGTCTCTGTGCCTTTATGACTCCTATTATATTAGGCTGATTATATAATTCCTTTAACTCATCATTTGATCTTCTTATCCTCAGGATTTTCCTTTCCCATATCTCCAGTAAATTTTGTTCATTTTTTGTCATTGTCCATGTCTCACTGCAGTATGTTACTATTGGTTGTATAGTTGTTTTTTATAACTGTATTTTTGCCTTTCTTAATAAAAACTTGCTTTTCAACATTCCACTAAGAGCATGTACACGTCCACTGCCTGCCATTATTCTAGCTTGTATTTCTTCTTTAATGTTAGGTTTACGTGATATTATTGCACCTAGGTATGTAAATCTTTCTACCATTCGAATTCGTATGATGAACTTTCTTCTACTTCTAAACCAGCAGTTAAAAAAGTGTTACCAACTTACATTTCTATACCTCTAAAAAAACACCTTTTAGGTCCTAAAAATATGTTGTCACTGGTACGCTTATGGTGATCTCTCCAGATCATTTTAAGCAAGTTTACCTTATGATTTGCTACTCTATACTATCTTGAAAACGACTATAGCGTAGAAAAACAACTTTAGTAATCCTCACATTGAACTTTATTATATTATATTAAAAAGATGACAGATCTAAATCCAAGTCCGTGTTTTGACTTTTACTAGGCTTTATTATCCGGAAAAGTGCTATCCAAAAGGTAAATAATTTAAAATTTTTGCTATAGCGAATAGCACATCTGTAGGCGGTATTGAAATGGAGATAACGCCGTCTGAGGTCGTGGCTCCGATCGGTACTCAAGTGCGATTCACTTGTAAGTATCGTAAAGCATCTTCGCCGGATCTGTACATAAGCATTGAGAGTTTAAACATTCACGACATTCAAGAAACGAGGTATCCGGGTGGAGCTGCCACCAGTTTTACCCACATTGTGAGTTTTAACCCTCAGACTATCAGATGTGTCGTAAGGAATAAGGCGAGAATGGAGATAGGCAATATTTACGTCTTTGTTACTCCAGGTTTGAAGAAAATCACAATTCGAAACAGACGCTTTTTGTTTTAGTTAGACATTTACAAACACAAATATTCGTTTAACACTCTTAAAGTTTTCAATTAGTCATTAGTCCGCAATAAATTTCATTGGGGAGTAAATATTTTAAGTCTCTTAATGATCCTAAGTATTTAAAAATTTCTTTTTATAGGGAAGGTTGTACATTTCTAAGAGATCTTAAGACTTGCAAATACGGCGATCTGCAATATCTTTTGTGTATGCCCTACAGCTATGGCTCTGCCCTTCTTGCTCATTTTTTACTTACCTCATCAAAGCTACTTTCACTTCTATTCGAAAGGTGCTTAAAGCAGTTCCTGTAGTACCAAGCTCCTGCCGACTCTCGACTTCACAGCTTTGGTGCACCTTGATTTTGAGAAGAGAAGTTTATTGGTCAATTTGAACAAGATTTACAATTTCTGGGTTACTTGTCTGCTAAACAACGAGAGATTCAAGAATATACCTAACTAAAGAAAGTTAGAAAAATGTATTTTCAAGTTCTAAAAGCGATATACCAATTTCTTTAAAACGTGAAACATTTGACCAATGTGGGTTGCCTGTGATGACCTATGATGCCGAAACTTTGACATTGACAGTTACAACTTCTAAAACGCTCAGAGGAAAATGGAAAGGTCAATGCTGCGTATATCGCTTCGTGGCTGAGTTAAAAATGAAGACTAAAGTCACCGATGTAATTTTCCGAGTTGCCACACTGAAATGGAACTGAAGAGATTGCTGGAGTGGAGATCGAGGTTAGACAACAGAAGTAGAGGAAAACCCCTACTCGCTAGACTGACAATCTCAAGAAAATCTCAAGAAATTGGATGAAAAGTGCTCAAGATAGATGTGACACAATGTTGAAAAGATTTGACACTAATCCTAATTTTTTTAACCATATGCTGTTTTTGATAACGTATTTTCGATTTAAATGACACAGTCAATAAACAAAACTGCAGGTACTGCTCAGATAAAAATCCGCAATAGGATGGTGGAGGCACATACATAGAATCGACAATAGATCAATGTGTGAGCAGGAATGATTAATAATACTATTATTGGACCTTATTTTTGGATAGAACCAAAACGGGTGAAAAATACTTTTTAGAATTGGAGGTAATTCCAGAATTAGTCATATTTTTTCCTAATTTGGTTTAAGCAAGATGGAGCATCTCCTCATTATCTTCGAGGCGTTCGTGAGTTTTTCGGCAACATATTTCCAAATCGTTGGATTGGAAGAAGAAGAGCTATCGAATGGCCAGCAACTGCCCGGATTTGGAACCTCCTGAATATTTTTTTATGGGGTTATTTAAAAATCATGTAAATAGGCCACAGACTATCCAAGAACTGGATGACAGAATTACAAAAGAGGTAGCACTAATTTGAATTTTATTATGAATGGATTTCTGTTTCAAAAAACTAGGTGGTCATATTGAACATCACCTTTAATTTTATTCCTAATTTCTTCATATTAATGGTCAATATTGGCCATTAACAGATTAGATGTTGCATCGGGAATAAAAAAGTAACAAAAGATTATAAAATATATGCATATTATCAGTATATCTCAAAAACTGTAGGTACCTATACTTCCTTTTTTATGTCGACTTTGTCTTCGATTTCTCCTGTCTACTATCCATATGTTCTAATTTACATATTTCCTTTACTAGTTGCTGCTAGTATCTTGGATCATATATTGACTCTTTGCTAACCGGACCTAATCTGCTTTTTTCTCTTACTTTTACCAGAAATTCAATACTTGAATGCCCCAACCATGCCCGTTTATTTTTGGACTGAAAAAGTACAATAACAATTTTATTCTGCAACATACATGCATTACTTTATATCTTCTTAAGCTCCCAATATTCAGTAGCTTATAACTGGTTATTATGCCTAACAGAAAATGTCTGCAGGCAAGTTCTAACTATTTTTTTAATCATAATTTTGATTTCTCCAATTTGTTTGATCTGTGTGTTTTCTACTAAATATTTTATTTTCCTTTCCAGTCCAGTTTGTCTTAAGCTTTATAATCTTTGCTTGCATTCCTTCTAGTGTTTTCACCTTGCCCCATTGTCATAAGAAAGTTGCATATTTTTTACTCTCCTCCACTGTTATTAATAAAATTAAAGAGACATTTTAGATTACGATAAATATTTGTGTTTGTAAGTAAACATATTGTACTCAAATAGAGTCCAACTTTATAGACGACTTTATTCGACTACAAAATATGTTCTTCATGTGTTTTGTTGTGTATAGTTAATAGTTATACTTTATAGACATCGATAGTGTGGGTATTTCAAGCTCTTTAGAAAAGGCTGTAATTATTGGTGATAATATTCTTAAAATATTGTAACATAAAATATTAACTGTGGTAAATATTTTCATCAATTTTTACACTCGGTATTGTAGAAGCTATAGACTCTCTTTATATCTTCAAAGTAGGGGTAGTAAGTATTTTAACTGGTGTGTTACAGGTTGATTCTTATTATAGGTTTTATTTCAATTCCATTTCTTATAATTAGTTTAACCTGACCACGACTTGTAAACTTTAGTATTGCTGAAACCAAAAAGGCATTAATAACTATAAAATAAAGAAAAACTTACAAATAAGTAAAGACTTTTGATCTATGATGGCATATTTTTTTACTAAAATATTTAAAATTTATCCAAAAGGATTACAAATATCTTCAAAATGTTTTCGATCCAGTCGAACCATTATCAAAGAATCATTGTAATGACACAAGATACAGTTTATACGTAATGATGTTATAGGATATCACTTTAAGGTAACATACATTTTCCCTGTTCCAAAAAAGAACAACTTGGTCCAACGGTAAGAACTAGTCAACAGTTATTCTTCAAAGCCCTAAAAAATCTAAGAACCGAATGGTCTCAACAAATACCAAAGCAGATAAGAGACAATGAAGGACACCTCCTCCTCTATCCTTTCTGCTTCGTAAGGATGTATTGGTGTCATGTTTTTTTGTTTGACTATTTCTGTCCAATTATCTCTCTCCTGTGCGTGTTCTTTTGCGTCGGAGAATGAGTAACCAGTCATATCCTTTATTTGGTCTGATCATTGTACTGGATATCTTCCTCTGGATCTTTTACGAGCTACGTTACCTTTAACTATCATTCGCTCCATGCCTTCTCTTCTTCTAGTTATATGTCCAAAATATCTCAGTATATTTTGGTTGATAATTGTGATGGATGACTAGGATGGCTAGGATGTCTAGGAAAACTAGTCATCCAAAATCAAGTGGTAGAATTGACAAAAAGTACATATATCTTGGTCATGAAATCAGAATAGGCAAGGACAACCAGACCTGCGAATTTCAACGACGAATAACACTTGCTTTGGCGGCGTATGGTTCACTAAGAGACATCTTTAAGAGCAACATATCGATATCTATGAAACGGAAAACATATGATCAATGCGTTCTTTCTATTATGACATTTTCTTCTTTTTTCTATGCCGTCCCCATTAACGGAGGTTGGCGACCACATTTTTAAAAGTGTCTCTGTCTTTTGCAACGTGGAATAATTCGTCTACAGTCATGTTTGTCCAGTCTCTAATATTTCGCATCCATGACTTCCTCTTTCTACCTATTCCCTTTTTGCCATCGACTCTACCGTGCGTGATGACCTGCAGAAGACTATATTTATCATTTCTTAGTATGTGTCCAAGGTATGCAGTCTTACGTACTTTCATTATTCTCAACAATATTTTTTCTCGACCCATCCTTCTCAGCACTTCCTCATCTCATTGGTGACCCTGGCAGTCCATGGAATTCTCAACATTCTCCTGTATATCCAAAGTTCAAAAGCTTCAAGCTTCTTAATTATTTGCGCTTTTAATGTCCATGTTTCTACTCCGTACAATAGTTGCGACAAGACGTAACGTTCAACAAACCTCAGTCTCAGCGCAGTATTCAGATTTTTGTCACAGAACAATTGCTTGAATTTTAAAAACGCTGCCCTTGTCATTTCTATTCGTACCCGGATCTCTTGGTCTGGATCTAATTCTGTGTTGCTGTAAGCTCCCAGATATTTAAATTTTGTCACTCTCTCTATTTGCTCTCCACCAAGAGGTACTTGTTCATTATTTATTGGACTCCTTGATACTATCATAAATTTGGTCTTATCTGTGTTGATGTCAAGTCCCATTTGAATGAATTCACTATTTATTGCATCTAGTAAAGTTTGTAGTTCTTTTGTTTGTTTGTTTTGGTATTTCTACTATTATCTTTGATGATCTGTGTCAGCGGTTTGAATTCTTTCGCTAGATACTTGACTTTTAAGAGAAGTTCTCTAGATTCTTGGCGGTCAGCATGTTGTACACATGTTTTTAATATAAATATTTTTGTCCCTCTGTACCAGTTTTTTATAGTTGTATTTTCTTACTGCATGATAATGATCAGATCTTAGATAGATGGCTGCAATATTTCGAGGATCTACCGAACACCCAAAATGATGTAGACTGTAACCAAGAAGAACCAAAACAGGTAAAGCAAAAAGGCCAAAATCTAGGCGAAATAGCTACAGCAGAAACAAAAGAAATTATACAAAAACTTGTGATAAAATCACAGCGGAAATGCTACAGAACATGAGCTACAAGGGCATTGAATTGTTAACAAAAGTTTGTAAGAAGGCATAGAGTGAGAACAAAGTACCAGAAGATTTGGGAAGTAGGGGTTATTCTACCCATCTTCAAAAAGGGAGATAGGCAAGAATTCAGAGGTATAACACTACTGAGCATCCCATCCAAAGTGTCCGAGAAAATATTACAGAAACGTCTTTTACTATTAAAAATTAATACAGAACGCATGGCACTGAGTTAGACCAAGTCTTTATTGACTTAAAAAAAGCATTTGATAGTATACCCCAAGGAAGGTGATAGACATAAGCCTAAAAAGAAATGTGTGAATACCAAACTCAGGAAGATATTATGAGTGTACACAGACATACAAGGAACAGGGTTAAAACCAATAATCTGGAATCCTAAGAGATTATAGTAAATGAGGGTTTACGTCAAGGGGAAGTTTTTGTAGACTACTTATTTTAAGTTGACAATAAAATTAACAAAAAAGTAAAAAACTATATTTTATACTCTTAAATAACTTGAGCTTTAAATGCACTATAGATAATAATACCTAGGAAAATCCTGATGTGAAAATCAGACTAATAGCTTGAAACAATCAAATCCGGAGTGTAATAGAGACACATGACGGGATCAGTGTATAAACAATATGGAGTATCAACAATAACTTCAGTTCAGTAACTTACGCAAACCGTAAATAAATCGTATAATAAGAATCGACCTTTATTTTGTATTAATTTTCTTGTCCTGTGATTCTTAACAAACATATTATCGTCAGCACCATTTTTGTCAAATATAAACGGAAGCACTGGTTCTAATAAAAACATTTTTGCAGAATTATATGCACAAATTTTACGAATGTTTAATGAGAACTGATGTTTTCTGTAATTACTAACACCACACTTTACTAAACGAGTGAATTTATATGTTTATATTGAGTAAGGGTTGGTTTTTAACTGAGTTTGGTTTTACCGATGCAGTTTACATAGTTTTTTTTAATCTGGAAACTTCTTTCCATTACTTTTTTAAGATATACTTTAAAAGAAAATGGTTACCAATATTATGAGTATACTCACTTCTTTGTTATTTGAGCTGGATTCAAAACTTTTGGGAATTCTAAGGCTTTTTGCACTATTTCATAGTAGTGGATGAAATCTAGATCTATCAGTATAATACTGAAACAAAATAATAGTCCAAAGAATCTTTGCGCATATCTAATGAAACTTTTTAATTTTGTGATCTAAAATTTCTCGAAACTATCATCGTTATTTGCATGTTATTTGCATGTTTTTTCTATGGGGTATTTGTTTTCAAACGCCATTCGTCTTCTAAGTGCTTTCGTCTTTTTGTCGATATTTTCATTTTGTAACTCTTAAGGCGGGGTCCCACCAGTCGCGCTGCGCTGCGCCGCGCTGTTTGTTTTGGTTCATTTGTGCGCGGAGCGAGCTTGAGCGACTAGTGGGAACGACAAGTAGCGCTGCGCCGTACAAGTTCAAACAAGAACGAACATTATCCGTTGGTTGTCGGTAAAGTAGTGTAGATCAAAGAAAAGTGCGCGTTTAGTTGGAACGGTGTTTGTGATTGAAGACCATTTTTACAGATTATTGTGTTTCTGTACTATCTCCGCAATGAGTTTTGAGTGGAATCATGAAGAAGTTGAAAAACTTATTTAGGCATACAGAGACAAACCAGAATTGTGGAATCCGAAAAGAAATAATTATCATATAAAAAGTAAGAAATATGATACATGGGTATTTATTGCAGACAATATCGGTTGTTCCGTCGCTGAAGCTAAAACAAAGTTGACGTCTTTGTTGTCTTCATATAGAAGAGAAAAGGTGAAAATGAAAAAGTCAATGGACACAGGCAAAGCTAATTTTACATTTTAATTTCAGTAGACATTAATAAATGCTTTGTTTCATCTCTTTCTTATTACTGGTTCAATCATTGTAAACAGGTACTCGAAATCGTGTAACGACATACGAAAAAAAATTTTGAAACTGTCCTGCAACTAAATCACTTAAAAGATTATTTCCATTATAAACTTGTCTAATTTTAAATACTGGTGTAACCCAATAACGACGTTTTCTCTGGGTCTTTTGTTTTTCTTATAAAAAATGGTTAATTACTATAACAGCAGCACTTGCTATTGCTAATTTTGTTTCCATCTTGCGCGCGTAAATAAAAACTGGAACTTATTTGTTCCTCTAGAATCACATGCGCAAAGTTGCGCCGCTCTGTGTAGTTCTGCTCCGCGCTGCTCGAAGCAGAGCGGCGCAGTGCAGAATAGCGCGACTGGTGGGACCCCGCCTTTATACAATATATAGTTTGCAAATCCTTTTCGAAAATTTTTCATCTTCTACAATAACGTTTGTAATATTTTTAATCCGTTGTTAAGAATTTTGGTAATAAGTGTAGCAAAAGACGTCCACATCACGGATTTTATGTTTTTTTAGTCTTTTCGTGTTTATTTTCTTCTTTTTATGTGATTTTCTCAGTAAGTTCTTGTATTTTTATATAATCAGTTCCATATTAAGAAAATTCTTTTAGTTCTCTTCTATACAATATTCTAAAAGGATTTGAATCATAATAGTACTCAATACAGCTGTGTATTAGTAACTCCGACACTCAGTTAAAAACCCATAAAGGATAAACTGATGTCATTTTTCTAACGGTGTCAACCATTTTCCAGTTGGCTTCACCACGACAACTGAAAACCCAGATACCACTACAAATCCTAACCCAGAAGTGACCATAGACGTTACCATTGAAGATACCAACATCGGTATTTATGAAGTTGGCAGCAGTGTTAGGTACAACTGTTCTGCAAAGTCACGATTTGTTATAAGGGTAAGTACATTAATCAAAATATTTTCACCGTTTTCTCGAATAACAGTTTTAATGTTATTTTGAACTATAAGCAGTTTATGATTTCAAGAGTAACACTGGTAGTAGTAGTATAAATAAAAACTTAAAAATATTTTTATTTTTTACAGCCTGTTCGAATTAACTGGAGAAAAGCCGATGGCGATCTACCATCCCGTGCCATTGACGATGGAAATGGTCTCCTGGTGATCACAGATTTGAGAGTATCTGATTCTGGTCGATACATTTGTGAAGCCAGCGATGATTACACGATAGTGACATCCAGTGTTGACTTAAATGTAGGAGGTAAGCGACAACATTTAAAATCTTTTATAAAAACATTGACAAAATAAAATCCAAGTTAATTATCTTAAGATATATTCGTTTATGATGTATTTTCACCTATATTAAAAGAACAGGAAAAACTATTAAGAAAAAGCTTTTACTACTTAGAAATGCATCTATATCTTAAGTTAATGTATAAAATCTGACCAATTTCAGCCTAAGAGTAGACCATATTAGAAAACAAGTTCAAAAATTTTAAATTTATTGTTTTCTATGAGCATTATTTTGTAAAAGTACTACATTCACGTAGGGTAGATCGGGGCTAGTTGTGACAGGGGCATGTTGTGACAAATAGTTTTATAGACTAACCATAGGTAGCAGCGTCGCCCGGTTACCCAGAATTCCACGTCCGCATGTCCTCAGTCTGTTTGTGTAGTTTGGTTGTGATGCTATGCGTTTCTGCCGCTTTATAAAATTATATGTCATTTCGTTGTAACGAAGTAAAATTTTGCTGTTGTCTTTGAATTGTTATTTCACTTTCAAACCACAAGGTAAGAAACTTATTCTAGTTGTAGTAGATAGTTTGTTTATTTCTCTCTAGTAAGACACAGTTTGGTTTCTATACGACGTGTCAAGGTCTGTGCAAGTGGCTTTATGTAAAATGGCGTACGGTGGGGCTAGTTGTGACGAAAGGCTTGGGGCAGATTGTGACAGTGTCACAACATGCCCCTACTAATTTTAATGCATGTTTATGGGTTTGTTACAGATAATGGTGAGAAATTATAAAAGGAAAACGGAACGTGGTCGGAGTAATATAAACAGTTACGAGTCGGCTTCGTTAGATGTTAAGTCTGGATCGTGTAGTTTAAGGCAAGCAGCTGAAAAATATGGCGTTAACCGGATGTCCTTACTTAGATATATAAAAAAACAACAAACCAATCCAGATGGAGTGGTAGAAATGGGTTACAAAAGACCTCGAATGATATTTTCACAACAACAAGAAGAAGAGCTCTGTGAATATGCTGTTCAGGCAGCGAAAATATTTTATGGTATTAGCCCAAAAGAAATGAAAAGTTTAGCTTTTGAATTTGCTATAGCGAACAAAGTTCTTGTGCCTGAGAATTGGGTAGCAACAAAACACGCCAGTAATGATTGGTTTACAAAGTTCATGCAACGTAACAATAATGTGTCTATTCGTGTTCCTGAGGCTACCAGCTTAAGTCGGAGTACAAGTTTCAACAAGCACAATGTCGGACTCTTTTTTGATAACCTCGAATTAGTATTAAGTCAAAACCATTTTACAGCTAATGATATTTGGAATATAGACGAGACAGGGACTGGGACTGTCCAAAAACCGGTAAAAATCATAGCGAAGAAAGGCGAGAAAAGAGTTGGTGGTGTCACTTCAGCTGAGAGGGGGACCAATGTTACTATGGTTCTTGCTATTAACGCAGAGGGTAACTCAGTTCCTCCTATGTTCGTTTTTCCACGTAAGTTTTACAAGGAGCATTTTGTACGTGATGGGCCAGTAGGTTGTTGTGGTACTGCTAACCCAAGTGGCTGGATAACAGGCCCGGACTTTTTGTTTTTTATGAAGCATTTTGTAAAAAAAGTAAGGTGCTCAAAGAAATCACCGGTTTTAGTTCTGTTAGACAACCACAGTGCTCACCTATATATCGAAGTCCTTGACTATTGTACAGAGCACGGTATTACTCTCTTATCGTTCCCTCCCCATACAACAAATAGACTTCAACCACTGGATGTTTCCGTTTTTGGTCCATTTAAGAAGTTTTTAAACGACGCCATGTGTGGATGGATGAAATCTCATCCTGGAAACACAGTCTCAATTTATGACATCCCAAGTATAGTGAAAACAGCATTACCTAAAGCTGTAACACTAACAAATGTTCAGGCAGGATTTCGTTCTACAGGAATATGGGAATTCAATAGAAACATTTTTAATGAAGAAGACTTTCTGTGTTCTTCGGTGACCGACCGACCTTTGAATAGGCCTATTGACATCGTAGATGGTAATGAGGAAGCCAGTGCTGGGCAGCTTAAAGAGTTTCAGCATCTCGATGAACCTGAACCGTCGTCATATTATGCTAACCAGCCAGGACCCTCCCATACCTATCAACCAGGACCATATCAACAAGGATCATCGCAGGCCAACCTACCAGGATCATTCCATGCCGAAGTTCTGCCTGTCAGCCCTATGGATATAAGACCTCTGCCAAAAGCTGGTCCTCGAAAAAATAAAAAACGCAAGAGCTTAACATCTGCAATTTTGACTAGCACACCTGTCAAGGAGACAATTCGCAGTGAAGAGTTAAAGAGGAAGGAAACAATAAAGTGCAAAGAGGATAAAATAAAGAAAAAATTATTTGACTCAAAACAACTGTTGCCTAAGAAAAAAGCAGCGCCAAAGAAAGAGACCGCAACAAGAAAAAGAGAAGACAGCTCAGAAGAAGAGGAAGAAGATTACTTTTGCTTAGTTTGTATGGGACCATATAAAAAGTCTAGGTTAGGAGAAGACTGGGTGCAATGTATGGAATGCAAGAGGTGGGCTCATGTAAAGTGCACAAAAGATGATCTTTATTATGTTTGTATAAACTGCCACTCTTCAGAACTACAAGTAGAATCAGCACAAATTGACGATAGCGATTAAGTTTTTTATTTTACTTTAAATTCACTACATGTTTGTCTACACATTTGTTTCTTACATAAACATTTATCAAACATTTATGTATCTATACTTAACTATAAAATAAATTTATTATGGAAACTTTGTTATTATTCTCCAACTAAAGTTTATTATATTTAAAAATATTTACTGTCACAACCTGCCCCAAGTTCGTCACAACTTACCCCATATTGGGGCAAATTGTGACAATATGTGCATTTTGTAAAACTATTTACATACTGTAAGGTATTGCTTAAAAATTGCTGATGTTCCCAAATAATGATTCCCAATTAAAAATAGTACCTCATTAAAGTAATCTAACAGCCCTAAAAATTACGAAAAAAATGTTAAAAATTATTTTGTCCAAAGTGGCACAACTAGCCCCAGTCTACCCTACTCCATCCATCTTACGTTTTGACTTAGAATCATACCTAAATATCTCAATCATTTCTTTGGAAACACTTTCATTCCTACTCATTCAAATGTTATTCCGTTTTTCTTTTCCGTGGTCCTTTGAGGATTATGACCTCAGTCTGACCCGTAGCCAGTTGTAGTCCATGCATTTTCATCTATATCTCGACTTAGTTGCATCTAAGCTTTTCACCGAAGATAAGGTCCTCCCTGTCCTGCGCCACAAACAGTATAGTGAGGTCATCCGCAAAATCTAAAGGAATTACACCCTCTTCGTATTGTTGGGTCATCACTCCTGCGCCAATTCAGTCGTCACTTCAACCATCACTTATTTTTATACTACAATTTTCCTTTCTAACAGATAGCCCGAGACCACATGCATCAATTAACCCAGAAACATTTTCTCTCGTTAAGATGTTTTAATTCCTTCTTTCATTTTAAGGAATTGAACAAGTACCTACTGAACAGCTAGGTAATAGCCCACCTGACTCTATGAAGACTGTGTCGATTCTCCCTCTTAGAATCCTTCCGTACAAGTAACCTATGCATTTCCAGTGATGAGTCGGTTAAAACCCGGCAAAGTAACGCAAAAGATGGAAAATGTAATACGTTGTAACATACAAAGAGATAAAACTACTAGAGGTAGAAAATTATCTATATGAACCTATAAATTACAGTACATTATTATTGTTTAATCATGTTGTCTGATAATCCATTCTCATGATAGACAACAATTGGCACGTTTTCGTCTACGGTTAAAACCATTTTCAAGAATTGTTTTTCAACAAAAAGTTTCTGTTTACCATGTATTCTGGATTATGCAAAAACTCTCATACCTTTATGATTTTCTTAATAACCAGCAACATTTGAGAAGAATAATGAAATATTTTAAAGCTGGTAAGATGACAACATAACCAAACCCTATGGAGGCGATTGTTGGACTTTATTGCCGTTTTTCTAACTTCTTTCCAGTAATTTGATCCATTGCCATACTATCCGGATGACTGAGTTAACCTCTCTCTTGTTTTTGTTGTTTGTGTCCATTTTTGTCCCAAGAAAAGAGGGATAGAGAATGTATGTGGATATGGTGTGGATTAATAATGAGACCTGTATGTAGTAAGATACGTTTAACCATCCTTAGCTCTATCTGGGTCATGCTCACTTCAAAAAATTACTGACCACGATCGAGTATAAATAGCATCTTCGGGAAACAAGTTCTCATGGCTTTAGGAAAGGAATGTCACTTCTAACTTCCAACATACTGGTATACAGTTTGGTCTACAATTCTCAATACTTCATCCTACACGCATTGATACCTGTGAAAGATCTGTTCCGAAAGATATAGAAGGATTAGTTCAAGATAACAGCGGGAATATGATAAACTATAAAATATTTTCATTATTTTTATGTCAATAGGAATTTTTACCTTAATGCAATCATTTAAAAGGAAATTATAACTTTGTAAACTGTAAAAGTATACATTTTATTTTTTGCATGCTGCAATAGTATCACTTAGGAAAGCCTATAGATATGGAGGTAATGTTGACATTATTTTGAACATTAATCTTCTATTTTTACATATATAAACTTTTTTTGTTCAGTTCCACAAGACAGGCCTCCCAGAATAGCCCTATCCCAACCATATGTAGACGTCAACGCAGGTCAGCCGGTAGAAATTCAGTGTGTAGGAAATGGTGTACCTGCCCCACAAATCAGTATCGTTAGAGCTGATGGCCAACCTCTAAGTTCAGGACAGGTAAAAAGCCTTTTTTACAATATTATATTTACCATATTTTTTAAGACATATGTATACATGTACTATAGTACTCAGAAAGTACCAGATGTACTGCTCTTTTTGTGTGTGTCGATAGCGCCGATATATATTTGACGCTAAATTTGAATTTTGTTGGTTTTCTTGACTTACATCCAAAATAATCACTATTATCTGAACAGAATAATTTGATATGTTGTTATTAAAATTTAATAATTTTACAGCGATTTGAAAACGGCCTCTTCCGCATACACCAATCGCGAGTCTCCGATTCCGGCGACTACAACTGCATCGCTTCCAACAGAGTAGGCACAGACTCCGCAAGATTCTCAATTATGGTGCACGAAGTCACTGTCGGTCCTATCATCAAGGTCGACATATCTCCACCGTCTTACAGAGGTGTTACCGGTGACAACGTGATGCTTAGATGTACCTCAAGCGCTTTTGGTCAATCTATCAGATGGAGCAAACAAGACGGCGAACTTCCATACAATTCCTATGAGGACAGAGGCACTTTGATCATCAGAAAAGCTACCCCTGACGTTTCTGGTCTCTACATATGTACAATTACATCGGCATCTGGCACAACAGGTTCCAACAGAGCCACTGTAACCATTACAGGAAGCGATGAAGGGTAATAGAGTTAAATTTTGACATATCGGCTAACAGTTTACTGAAATTTTAATGCATTTTCTAGAAAATTCCCTACGGCTTCAGTTTCCACAGAAAAAATAACCTTAAACCAAGGAGGATCCACCGACATTCAATGTACGGCAACTGGCGTTCCACCTCCTTCAGTGAAATGGACGAAACTTGGCGGTGATTTGGGCAACAACGTACAACAGTTTGGCTCAACACTCAATATCAGAAACGCAGCGATTGAAGATCGCGGCGTTTATGTTTGCGTCTCTACAAACGCCCATGGAATTGCGCAGGCGTCAGTCGTTGTTGAAGTCACACGTGAGTATATTTTACATTATGTATTATGATTTAACGTTCACTCGTTTATATTCAATGATTTTGACACCTATTTTGTTCCAGCATCATTGCAGATAGGCGTTAATAGATTTCGTAGAGTTCAATCAATCTTACAAAGTTTTTAGTAAACTATGGTTCGGTGTTTTATGTCTCGATATGTTCTTAATTTACCCATCTATAGGATGCCTCTCTCTGTCTGTTTCCTGCTGAAGATGTGGTTTCCTAGAAGGCTCCGTTTTCTTTAATCTCTTATACGTTTTTATAAATATGAAATGATTTTTCTTGATGTCTATCAGTGTGTAAATCTCTTGTATTTCTTTGGTATTTTAATGTATTTTTTCCTGCAACAGCTTTAAAGAAAATCTTTATGTTTTGTCATAAAACATCACTTAATGTACTTGAATCTTCGTTTTTTTATCGAGTGTTCATTTCGGTCATTGTGGATTATTCTATTAGAATATTATATTCTACCAGTGGCACTACACAAGCCTATTCGTGACGAAAATTTGTTCTTATAAAACAGTTCTATTATGATTTTCTTCTCGATGACCATGAAGAGATATTTCTAAATACATTATGAGGACAATATTTATTATACAGCACTGCCATTTTGCTACTTTAAAATAAGTTACGTACACTAAGATTATATTACTCTGATTAGTATCTAATGCTGAAATCGTATCTTCACGCTTTGTATCCACATCCAAATTCAAAAGGTAGAAAGATGTGTGCTTTCCGGGTCACCTTGAAAATCGCCGTTATTTCATTTTTAACGAGCTTTATCGTAAATAATAATAACACAAATACAAACTAATGCATGTTTCTGAGAATTGTTGTAGCGTTGGTGGTTTCCTTTGTAACAAAGAATTCCAATAATGCCGATTTCGCGGAAAACTATACACTTCCCAAAATGAACAGTACCTGTAACTGCCGCTTGTTTTAAATGTCTCATTTATGCTTCGACTTTCTGTTCAAACGCAACAAACAAACGTTTATTATTGCCACCATTAGTGTGTATTAGTGCCATTATTAGTGTTTATTATTGTTTATTTTTTGCCAAAAATGCCTTTGACTGTTGTTGAAACGGCACGCATTGTTGCGCTTGTGGAAGACGGTCATACTCATCGGCAAGTCGCAAGAACTGTTGGCGTAAGCCTTTCTACGGTTCAACGAGTGCTTCAACGCTTTCAGGAGACGGGTTTGCTAACCAGACGACCTGGATCTGGACGAAGAAGAACGACCACGGCACGAGATGACCGTTTCCTTATGTTTCAGGCTTAACGAAACCGGACCTCAACTGCGGTTATGCATCGAAATCGTCTACAGGAAGTACGAAATTGCAATATTAGCGTTGCAACAGTCAGGAGAAGACCTTGTTCTTCTGGACTATCTTCTCGGGTAATGGCTATAGGACCGCCACTTCGCCGGGCGCATCAAGTTGCACGACTAGCTTTTGCTCGACAATACGCGCATTGGGGAATTAATGATTGGAGCAAAGTGTTATTCTCAGATGAATCCCGTTTCTGCCTAACTGGATCCAATGGACTTGTAAGAGTTTGGAGAAGAACCGGTGAACGATTTGCACAAGCTTGCATTGCTCCAAGAATGTGATTTGGTGGAGGCTCGGTCATGGCTTGGGGAGGTGTATCTTCCGACTTCCGCACAGAATTACCCTTCATCGAAAATGGGTCCTTAACTGCACGAAAGTATATTACGGAGATTCTGGAAGAACATGTTATGCCCACCATGGCAGGGCTTGGAGAAGACGCCGTTTTTATGCAGGACAACGCGCGACCGCACGTTGCCAGGATCAGTATGCAATACTTAGACGCGGTTGGAATTACGAGGTTACCCCGGCCAGCTAGGTCTCCGGACCTGAATCCCATCGAATATCTCTGGGACGATTTGAAAAAACGTATTCAAACCCATACACCACCTCCTAACAACGCACAGGACCTTAAGGATCTGTTAGTGAGAGAGTGGAATAACATACCACAACATGTAATCCGGAGAAAAATTGAGAGTATGCCCCGTCGTCTGCAAGAGGTTATTAGAGCAAGGGGAGGCAATACATGATATTAGTCATTGAAATTCCACTGTTTTACCACGTTCTGTATTTTTATCATTTTTTTTTCGTATGTCTGTTTTATCAACAATTTGGTTTGTTTTCTGCTTTTTAAATAAAAACAATAAAAAAACCATTTTTTTTTTCAAAACAAACATTGATGACAAATAAAAAATACATTAGCCTAAAAAAAGGTTATTACTGCACCAGATGCAAAAATATTCAATAAACTTGAAATTTTCAAGGTGACCCGGATTTTATGATCGCGAGTGTATTTCTAATTGTCTGTTGTCAGTATATGAACTTTTCTGTATTTGTGGTCGATGCTTTCACAGATTTGTCGTTTTTAATACTATTGTCATCAATGAAGTTTTGGTCATGTTTCTCTAGGTTTGGAAACTCCACGGTTGGAAGTCTATCCTTCATCTAGCCAGATCGTCATTGCCGGAAACAGCGCCGTGGTTCAATGCAGAGCTGTAGCTGGAATTCCTTCCCCAACGATCACCTGGACCAGAGAAAACAACTTGCCATTGAGTTCAAACGTAGAAGAAATGTCTGGAGGCACTCTAAGGTATGTTTTAGTACATAATTTAAATAAATACTGCGAGAGTTGATTGAAAACTTTTGGAATTATTAAAGAAAATGCAATCTTAGACAAAATACATTTTTTTAACACAACTTTCTTTTAGCCATGTATATTACTCAAAGATATGTGCTGCCATTTTATCATTTTGAAAGATTCGTGACACTACATTCGTAATCCCATAAAATAGGCTGGTTCGAATACATATTTATCAGGTACTGTCATAGCCATAGCTCTGAACCAGTTTTGAAGATTGATGAGGGTCATATATCTTACTTTCAGTAATTTTTTTAGATCTTAGTTCGTTGTTGATGATCAGTTCTCTTTACTTTAGTACAACATGGATGATTATAATTTTCGTTGCAGATTCACACAGATAACTCAACGCGAAGAAGGAGAATACATTTGCACTGCAATTAACGAAGCCGGTTCAGCTAGCGTGTCTGCGCACATAGTTGTTCACAGTCCTCCTGATGTCATCATTACTCCAAGACAGGAAGTAATCACTAGGGGTATAGGTGATTCCTTGAGTTTAGAGTGTCAAGGTACGGGAATGCCTCAACCGACAGTGGGATGGACTAAACTTGGATCTCTGTACGCGTAAGTACTTGTATAAAGTTATTGCTAAATGTATTAGAGTTTTCCACAAACTTAGGTAAAAATTTAATGAGATAAACGTTTAAAACAAACCAAGCTTTTAGAAAAATTACTATTCCAGGAAAAAATACTATTCAAGCAACCATATTTTAACTTCTAAAAGCAGTAGAAGCAAAAAGGTATTTATTTAATAAATTAAATAACTAGTTTTCAACTCTTTTTAGCGAAACACTACCCGCTAATGTCAGATCAAGTCTACCGAACGTCTCTTTCCAAAAATTCACTCACCTAACCAAAGAAGATGCCGGAATCTACGTGTGTAAGGCTGAAAGCAGTGCCGGCATTGTAGAACGAAGAGTACAACTGATTGTAGACACTCTGCCAAGCAGGGGAGACATCACGGGTAAGTAGAATGAATTTACTCTGGTAGCTTAACTTAGGAGTAATTTTTAACTTGGTGTAGATTCAAATTTTCTGTTACGTAATTAGCGAATTAGTTACTTATATTTGTATACTTATATTATATTTGAGTTTTGCTGTGAAATATAATTATACGTATGTGGTTAAACTTTTACTTGAGTACATCGTGATTATTTTTTTTTTTCAAATGGACTGTTCGGTTATAACTATGGCTCTTTAGATACAGTAAGTTTGGTTTATTAAACTCGCTTGCTTTCATGAGTTTAATAGAATGTTTATTTAATAAACTACCTAAAACTTGTCGGTAATCAAAAAAGCGAAGGTTTTGTCATCCACCGTAATGATCACATTTAGGGAGAAAAGTGTCTCTTAGTACTTACTTATTTTCTGAAGCTCTTTCTACTTAAATTCTAACAAATTTTTTCTGTCTGTTTTTCTTATTCTAATCACACCATGTTTAGATTGACAGTTCATTTTTTGGAAAAGAATCTTATGGGTTTAAAATGGACTTCAGAACTTTTTTGTAATTGTCGTGTTTTAGCATTAGTCAAAGACATTTAGTAGTATTGCACAAGCTTCCTTCGTCATCCCCAATAATTAAGACCTTCAATTTGTACTTTAGCCGTCCCAGAAAATTTTCAGCTATAATATTGCCGATGCTTTATTGCTGTGTACATTCATTGACTACAAAGCCGCCTACGATACAATAGACAGAAACAAATTAATAGAAACGCTAAAAGAATTCCATGTGCCAGAAAAAATGGTAAGATTGGTGAAAATGACAATTAGAACAATCATTTGTGCTGTAAAATGCAACGGTACAGTCTCAGAAGAATTCGAAGTGAAAAAGATGTTCGCCAAGGAGACCCTTTGTCTACATTGCTATTCAATACAGTTCTAGAAAAAATTGTAAGGGTTAGTTGGATAACTAGATCCGGCACTATTTTATACAAGGAGCAACAATGCTTAGCATACGCTGATGATGTGGTTCTCATTGCAAGAAATGGAAGAGAACCGGCAAATATAGCAAAAAGACTGATTCGGGAAAGCTCTAAAATGGAACTGAAAGTTAATATTAATAAATCATCTGCTGGAGCCATGAGCAAAAAAAAATTATATGCTGCCGAGACATGAACTATGAACAAAAACCATACAGAACAGATTGGAAGCATGAGAAAGAAAGATAGTTCGCAGAATGTTTGGTGGAAAAGTAGCAGAGGGAGAATAGAGAAGACGCAGAACTAATGCAGAAGTGTACCATTGGTGTGCTAACCCTACAATAACGTGGTGAAAAAACGTAGACTAGAATGGCTCGGATATCTATAAGGAATTTAAGGTAATAGACTAGTCAAGAATATTGCTTGTAGAATACCCGAGGCAAAAAAAGAGAGAAAGACCAAGAAAGAAATGTAGAAATGTAGTGATGGAAGGTGTCAGAGAGATGGAAATCAGAGATTGGAAGCTGATAGCTAATAACAGAAAACGATGGAAATTATCCATTCAACAATGGACCTAAAAGGCCTGTTAACCCTGTACATACATAACTTTTTGGTAACTCCTTTTCCTTCGTTTGGTTTCCACTTTACATTTCCTGTTGATATTTATTCGTTCTTTTTTATCTTCCTCAGTTTTTCCCTTTTCAGGGACCACTGTTCTTTACTCTTCTTCGCCACTCATTTCTGTTTATCGTGTTTTCTTCACCTAAGTCTTTCTCTCTTAAGTCCTTCGCCACACAGTCCTTCCATTCTTCGGTTTTTCTCTACCTTTCTTTTCCTTAACTTCTAAGGGCTCTATCATTCCTTAAAGGTATTGAAATTTTTCTACAGTTGCTAGTTTTTTCCCAAGCAATTCAATGTTTGCAGCACAGCAGTTATCTACGAAGGGGGAGCCATAATTAATCATCAGAAATACATTGTCCGTTAAAAAATATATAATATATATAACAATGAAGTAGCTACTAATCCTGGTAACTGCAGCACGACGCTTGTATATAAATTAGTGGTATACGAGGGGTGTGTTATATTTAATAATATCTAAGAAGTACATTCTCGGACAGAACAAACGTGCTTTATAAGGTTGCAATTGTTTTGGTTTTTTTCTTTATTTCTAATACTTTTCAAGTGGAATATTAATGTTTATTTTACAATCTTATTGCCAATATTCTGCTTTAAAAACATTACAGTCCTCTTAGATTCGCTCCAAATACTTTCCAGCTTAGATTTTTGAGCGCATCTTCAAAGAAACTCAACTGATGTTGTCTAAATCTTAGTTACGTAGTCCTGGGAGGGAATTTGTAAAGTAAAAGATATCAATATATCAAAATCGATATAACACTAAAGTTCATTACAAATCCAGGTTACTTCAGCTCGCCCCTTGTATGTATAGTTGTATAGTTGTATACGAGGGGTGTGCTGTATTTAATAAGAGTAAATACAGTCGGCGAGAGAAAATAACCACAACAAAATCAAACAGCAAACGATTATTTTAACCAGAGAATAAATAAAAAACTTCTAACAGTGAATAAAAACTAAAATATACTTTATGAGATTACAGGTCTTCTGGTTTAATTCCTTATAGTTCCCAGCTTATAGTTCCCAGCTTATAGTTTGGTACTTACCTTCCACGAAAGTCTTGTTGTTGCCAATATTTTGCTGTCTGATTGTTATACAGATGTTTTTTCTTTAAGATTTATGTTAATAAGAAAATTTCACTTGTAGAATTTATGTAATTTTGCACCAATATCCAACCACATACACATTTTACACATACACAGAAAAACTATAGAAATAATTTAAAAAGTAAACTAACAATGTAAAAAAATTTGAATCTACATTACAAATATCAACAAGATAACCACACGGGTTGGTGTTTTTTTGCTTTTTGGTGTAACCAAAGTCTCATAATCATGACAAATTTGTGCCAATTAAAAATAGTGAATTAATACTAAAGTTATTCAAAAAGATGACAAACTAATAACATAAAACGTTACTACTTGATATTAATTGTTTTGTCAATCTTTTTCTCTTCAAGGAAGAAGAAAAAGTAAAAAAAAATTATTGCGCCCTCTAGAAACATTCTAATTATAAGTGAAGTATATTTAACCATTTCTCTTGAGCACTATAATCACGATTTGCTGGAACAGATTTTTGGTATATTGGTGATAGCGTTTAAATGTCTATCTCAGACTATCTGTCCATATAGCAATTGCCGGTCTTTAAAGTACCTTCTGGGGAACTGTAATTAATGAGTCGTGGGACAATACCCAAGAGATTAAATGTCGCATTGGAAAGGCAAAAAGTGCATTCTTGACTATGACTTCTGTGTTCAAGAGCCATGACCTCACCCTAGAAACAAAAATAAGGCTCCTTAAATGTTATATGTACTCAGTGCCTCTGTACGGAGTAGAAACGTGGACATTGAAGGCGGAAACTCTATCAAAACTTCAGGCTTTTGAGCTATGGTCATACAGAAGGATCCTGAAGATACCATGGACAAAGTCACCAATGAAAAAGTACTGCGGGAGGATGAACACAACTGCAGATTTGGTCAACATCGTGAAGAGCCGTAAGTTGCAGTACTTGGGACATATAATGAGAAATCAAGGCAGATACGAGCTATTTCAATGAATTTTGCAAGGTAAAATTGAAGGAAAAAGGGCCCCAGGACGAAGAAGAATATCCTGGCTTGCTAACCTGAGAGCATGGTATAGAAAGACCTCAATACAACTATTTCGTATAGCAATCAACAAAGTCATCATAGCCAGAATGATCGCCAACGTTCGGAACTAAAAGGCACCCTAAGAAGAAGGAAAGTACCTTCATTTCGATGCATAGAACGAATATCTAGAAACGAGATATTAGCAACGAAATCAAGATCTATTTGAAGCTAACTCTAACTGAGCTCCTAAGCATAAACAAGTTGATATAACAGAAAAGAAGATGACTGTGATTAAAAAATAATTCGGTTATTGGGAGTGGAGAGAGGTATTGGTATGAAAATAAATTGAAACGATGATGGGATTTCCTTCCGAAAACTTTTCGTGTAACAAAACTGCCAAGACGACGAAAATTGTGCTTTAAATTTCTGTAGAGAGTTTTCGAAACCATTAAACAGTTTTTATTTGATTCGCTGTTTGGATTTACAAACATAGCTCGATATCACGACTACTTCTAAAATTTGCATGACTTACAAACGTCACCAAAACGTCAGAAATGAACACAAATTAGTCTTTAAATTTCACAACGAAGTAAACAAAGTAGAAACGATTAAGGAAACGATGCAAAGATAGCAGTGCCGGATTTAGTTCATGGACCGCCGGGGGCTAAGTCATACTATACCGCCACTGAAAGAGAAAGAAATCACGTTATCCTCTGAAAGGGGTAGAGAAAATAAAAATGAGAAAGTGATGGCAAGATCTTCATAAGCTTTTCGTCTAGATTTCAGATTATTTGCTAAATAATCAATTGTTTTATACAGAACTTGAGTTATAATCTTATTTTGCGGTGTAAGGATCTCTTTTGTATCTGCTTCGTCAAACTGTAATTTTCTTTTGCGACTTCTAATTTCTTTGCTGTATTTTGTTTGTTGTGATAAGAGCTGTCCCTTTTGTTCAAATAAATTACATTTATCATGAAGAGACTTGTAAAAATGTTGTAATGAGCTATACAAAGACGAACATGTATGTAAGTCCATATTTGCGCTTTGTAAATATTTACTCGCTAGGTCAGTTCTTTCCAGTATTTTGAACCAAAAGGCAACATAAATACCAAATTCTAACGTAGCCATTTTTTCGTATAAATTGTTTGCTTGACAGCCAACTGGCATCTTCTTGTCGTCATTAGAGGATAACTCTAAAAGTGCTTGCTTTATATCTTGATAGCATAAATTAAGAGCTTTTAATGCATTAAATCGTCCTGACCATCGAGTCACATTATCTCTTTTTGGAACAAATGTTGTATGGCCACAACTTTTCAATAGATCAGTGAGTCGTTTCCATCTGTAAGTTGAAGCTGAGAAAAACAAATTTCTTCAGCAACAAAAAAAAAGTACTTTCCATAGTGCATTCTGTTGCATAATCAAATTTAGTGGAATCGGCTGCACATGGTACGTATTTTACCAAACTATTCCTAGATTTTATTCGGGCTGGAAGACCGCTATAAACGCCAGACATGTTATTCGCATTGTCATCTGCAGTCATCGATATTTATATTCAGGTCGGACAAAATTTTTACAATGCTAGCCGAAGATATGGAAATATCTTTGGCTTTGTGGCCAGTTTTGTCTAAAAACTGTATGAACCTCTCGACAGGTGTTTCGGTGTCCGAGAAATACCTAATAATGAATGTCAGTACGTGTTATATTAGGCGTAGAGTTAACACTGATTGAATAATATTTGCCACAATGAATTTGTTTTACAATTTCTTCTAATATGTGGTTCGAAAGCACCTGCAAACATTCAAAACAAATCGTTTTTGATAAATAAAATACTTAACCACAGCCTTTTGAAGCATATTTTCTTTTAAACGAGGATCGTATTCCGCCAACAACTCTAGTTATCCAAGGTAGTTGCCACTGCTAGTAGAACCAAAATTTTCGGTTCCTCTAAAAGGTAGTCTCCTACTAGCTACGAATTTTATGACAATAACGACTCTTTGTAATATGTTTCGCCAATATGTGGTCTCATATTTAATCTGTTGCCACAGAAAATCATCGATCTTCCTCATACTCAATGAATTTCTTGTACAAGGTACAATTTCCACTTGAAAAGAGTCGACAGTATAAGCAAAATAAAGAGCCTGTACTTTTGGAATAAACTAACCGATCACGCTGAATTTTTTCACCATTCTTTAAAACTTTATAGAATAATGATTTACTGCAGTACCTGTTTTGTTTTCCTATTTTTCTTTTTGAAAATTCAAAGAGTTAAGATCCTGTGTTTTGAATTCTTTCAGCACTTCGTCTACACAATTTGGACAGAATTTTGGATCTTGTAAATCAACTTGATTAACACCACTTTTGACTAGAATTTGACGTTCAGGAGAACTCTTTTCAGGATGTAAAAATTTTCAGATTTGGTAAAAAAAAGCTGAATCTTGGGTTCTACATTTAATTTTTGCTGTTTATCTAACTTTTGTCGTTTCCAAAATGCACCTCCTTCCTTTCCGCTCATTTTTTCGAAATGTCACGAAAACACTTCACTAATAAATAAGTAAAATTTGAGACTAGTCTCGAAAACTGCGCTAACACGACTGACCACTGACGACATAGCGTGTTGGAGCCGGACACGCTGCCGTCAGGCGCAGTGGCGCTAGCCGATTTCATGGACACATGAAACGAGTTTTTGTGCGACCTGCTACCGCAGGCACGGATCTTATCGGCAACGAGTCGAAGTTTTATTACCATGATATTTCAGAAAATCAACGCCATAAATTTGAAATATCCACATATAGAATTAAAACGTACTGGGAGCGACGTACCGCCTCTCAAAATTTACCGCCGGGGGCTAATAGTCCCATAGCCCCCCCCCCCTTAATCCGGCACTGAAAGATAGAAAGAAAATTTAAAAGTAAAATTCCCGAAACCATGTATCTAGAATATGCTATATAAAACAAAAATTGATGTGTGATACATATTATTAATATTCGGAGCACAATATGTTATATTATATATTAGGAAACAACCTCTGTCTACGTTTTATATACAGTTCCGAAAACATTTCATGTATGTACACCGAGATATCTTCTAAAAAATTTATTGGTTCACTCAAAAAAGACTATAAATGAGAAAAATTTTTTTAAATCAATTTAATGTTCAATAGTTTTTAATTGGCACTTTAACTAATACTATAACCTCTTACAATATAATATCTACAGGAAGTCTATTTATTTTTACAAAAGTGATTGTGTTGTATATATATATTTATTAATTGATGTAGTTTTGCTACTGCTAGAAAAGTATCTTATGTTTTATGTATACAAAATTTTTCTCCCTATGATTATAAATAAAAATAGGTACAGTTGAGTTGATGGTTCTTTACCCGTGCGTCATCAGTTAAAACATACGAAATAAGTCGGAAATTTATTCCACGTAACAGCAAGTGGCTACTGCTACTAATATAAAATTAGTCGTGAAAACAATTGTTTGTGTAATATAAATAACTTCTAACCAGAAACGGGACAAATTATAGGGGAGAGGGGGGCAAGTTGTTACATAATTGATTCTATTATTTATTTGGGCAATAGTAGATCTTTTATATGAAAACTAAAATCGGATTAAGGTAGTTGATACATTTATACAAATAATGTTAATTTTAATTTATTTAAAAAATCATATTTAAAATTTTGTTATTATCAATTTAACTCAACTTGTAAATTGTAACAACATACCCCACTATGAGGCAAATTGTTAAAGTCCATGGGGTAAGATGTTACAATAGAAAAAAAAATTCTAAAAACTTCCCACAACATTATTTAGTGGTCACAGAAAGAACCCTTGCTTAGCTACAAAAAATATTATAAACATAACACAAAATGAAATAAAATAAAAAATGAAAATCTGAACAAACCTGTTTACAAGAATGTTAAACTAGTCACTATCGGACGAGCAGTGAATACAAATATAAAAATCATCGTCTTTTCCACAAGCAATATGTGCCCACTTTTGACACACAATGCACCGAATCCATTCTTCGTTTTTGGACTTCGAAAATGGAGCTAAACATACCAGACACGTCGATTCCTCATCCTCTTCCGAGCTTTCAGAATCTGATTTTTTGAAGGTGTTTTTGGTAATGACGGTACGTTTCTTACATTTTTTAACAGTAGTTTTTACCTTGTTTCTTGATTCACCTGATATGTTTCTTTTGGTTGCCCCCACATTTTTTTTCTTTGTCTTGCCTTTTCTTCCTCCTCCAAAGCTGATTTAATGGGAGTATCAGTCAAAACAGCGGAAGTTCTTTTCTTCCGACCCCCTTTGGATTTCCTTGGCATTGCTTTTGGATAAGGCTTCAACTCCTGGGGCGTTATATGAGTAGGTGAATCGACAGGTTCATTTATCGCCAAGTTAAAATCTGTGCTTGTAGAAGGTTGCTGTTGGGAAGGAGTTCTATGTGTTTCGGTGCCAATAGGTGCCGGATCTATGACTACTGTTGCGTTTATATTTTCTGTTATTGGCCTATTTGTTACCTCTGCAGGCAAGAATTCATCATCTTGAAAAATTTCTCTGTTGTATGGCCAAATTCCTGTCACACTAAATCCTTTTTGTATATTGAGAGGTGTAACAGCAAGAGGAAATGAATCTTTAAGAACGATAGGTATATCGTAAATGTTCATTACTTTACCGGGATTAGATCGTAACCATGCATCTGCAGCACTATTAAAATATCTTTTAAGTGGGCCAAATACTGTCCTATCAAGCGGCTGCAACTTGTGTGATGTATGTGGCGGGAAACTTAAAAGAACCACTCCATTTTCTTTGCAAAAATTCAACACCGGAATAGACAAATGAGACTCGTGATTATCTAATACCATCAAAACGGGTTTCTCTTTGTTACATCGTACAAACTGGACGAAATGTTTCATAAACAACAAAAAGTTATCACATGTCATCCATCCAGAGGAATGAGACGCACCTACACAACCAGGAGGTCCATTGGCTACCATAACATCTTTGAATTTCTTTCTCGGAAATATTAAAAATGGAGGTACAAAATTTCCAGTTGCGTTGACAGCTAATGCCAAGGTAACAAGTTGACCTCTTTCTCCAGATGTGATAGCACCTACCTGCTTAGTTACCCTTTTTGCAATGATTTTTGTAGGCCTTTGGACAGTTGTAAGTCCAGTTTCGTCCATATTGTACACTTCTTGGAGCTCAAATTTATATTTATCATAAACTTCGCCGAGATTGTTAAAAAACTGTGACACATTATGACGATTAAACGCGGTAGCTCGACCCATACTAGTAGCTTCAGGTGTCCGGACTGATAAAGTTCGATGCCTCTTCAAAAATCCATATAGCCAGTCTCTGGAAGCTATTTCATTAACCTTCCAATTTTCCGGAACAGATATTTGGTTGGCTGTTGCATATTGAAATGCAAATTTTCGCAAATCAGAAGTTGTAAGACCGTAATAAATTTTAGCAGAATGCTCAGTATATTCGGCAAGTTCCTCTTCTTCAGCATTGTTAAATATTTTTCTGGCCGTAGCGTAGCCGACTAAGTTCTTGTTACTGTTTTCAGCACCTAAGTTTGATTTTCTTTTCATATAGCGGTGCAATGTCATAAAATGAACTCCATAGCGAGTAGCAGCATCCCTAATTGACAAGTGTTCTTGTAAAACCGATTGCGCCGCCCTTTCAAATTGTTCGGTTGGAATAATACCCCTTGTGGTTTTCTTGGTATACGTTCGCACCATGTTAAGCTATCTGAAAACAACCAAAACAATTTCATGATAGAAAAATTTAATAAAACCTAATCTGTGTTTCTAACATGCTTTGCGAAAATAAATGTAGGTAGGTGTGCTATTCATTACAAACAAATTACTATCTACAAAATATGTCTGATCATAATATTGGATTTTTAGTGAAATCATAAATTATGGTAACCATATTGTAACCATTGTAGGTGTTTCGATATATTCTTACATTAACGTGTTCGGGGCAAGTTGTTACAGTAACAACCTGGCCCCAGATTATTGTAACAACTGGCCCCACGTGTACGAAATGAGGTTAAGTCAACGTTTTTTGGTAAATATTGAGAATCAATTACTAACAATAGCATGCCAATAACGAGAAATATATACGCTTCAAAACTATATAATACACATATTTATACTACTTACCAATTTCTCACAAATAAAAACAAAAGCCACCTGACAACGGTACAGTTTTAGATCCGAAACCACATTCTAAGCAATAACACTATGATGGATGTCTGACTTGAGTATCAATATCCGTTCACAGATGACGGGTCGGTTGACCCAACTTTCCATAAAATATCGGCAACTCATGATACTTGCTGCGTTTTAAAATAATTGTGTAACAACTTGCCCGTGTAACAACTTGCCCCCCTCTCCCCTACTTCAAATATGAAAACGTTCCTCTTTTCGATGTACTGAGTCTAGAGCGTTCATAAAAATAAGATGTGTCTTTACTTAATAATAGGCGGTAGCTGGTTTGTCTTTAGTTTAATGCGTGGAAGACAATGATGCTAGATAAAAAGTATGTATTTTATTTCGCCAGGTATTAAGGACATACGGGTAAAGATCCCTGGACTTAACTGTATGTATATTTCGAGGACGGTTTGAAATGTTTTTGGTCTCACAGTGATAACGACAATTTATTTTCCAACACAATATAGGTACCCTAATATCAATACATTTCTACCAACGTTGTTCAAATATCATTACTTTATCTCTGTAGCGTTATTCTGAAAATGCTGCCAAGTACTCACCTTCATATCCACAAAACACATTTCACAACTACGATTTTCAGTTTTAAGAATAGATAGAGCCAAATGTGGAGAGTAGAGTGGTTGTTTCAGCATGTTATAGTTTAAATGCTTTAATTTCTCTGTTATTACAGCATGCTTCTGAACATATACATTATTCTAATACAACATAAGTTTTCCTTCTTTAAGCTGCGCCTGTTTTTATAAATGCTTTCATCGTTTTTCATTAGAAATGAAGAAGAATTCTTGAGTCAATCTTTCTATTGTTTAGAGTGCTTTTTGTTTAGGATGTGTTGTAATAAATCCGCGTTTCGTCCAATATAACTTATTGTCTTCCAAAACGTACTTTTGTTGTACCTAAAACAAGCTAAATACTTTTCGGAGAGCTATTGCTCTTGTTTGGTGATTTACAGTGCGATTTTTGAACGTTTTTCGCAGGGATAATCTTGTATATTTTTTTCTCTATCTTTCCTTCTTCTTCTTCTTCTTCAGTGCCTTATCCGGTCCGGATGTTGGCGATCATCAAGGCTATCATGGTTTTGTTGACTGCTCTGCGAAACAGCTCCGCTGAGGTCATCCCAAACCATTGTCGGAGATTTTTCAACCACGAGATACGACGGCGTCCCGGTCCTCTTCTGCCAAATACTTTACCCTGCATAACAAGTTGAAGTATTCGATATTTTTCTTCGTTCCGCATCACGTGGCCGAGGTACTCAAGCTTACGTTGTTTAATTAAATTAAGCACTTCTTTTTCTTTTGTCATGCGCTGTAGGACCTCAACGTTGGTGACATGGTCCACATAAGATATTTTTAGTATCCTTCTGTATATCCACATCTCGAAGGCTTCGATTCGTTTTTCAGTGGCTTGCGTCAGTGTCCAGACTTCAACTCCATATAGTAACACTGGAAGAACGTAGCACCTCACTATCCGCATCTTGGTTCCCAAACTGAGATCACTGCAGCACAGCAAGGATCTCAACTTTCCGCAGGTTGAAAATTAAGACTGAGAACTTTTTAGACCGTCTTCTGTCACTAAATAAATGTAAAAAATACTTGCACTTGGGATAAACGGCAAGTCCATCCACAATTCGTAATTTTCTTCACTGTTAATTCATATACACTGATCCGTTGTAAGAGGTTATGCAAAAATGTAGCACCTTTTGTATTTTAATATACATTTTTTAGTTTAATAATTATTCGAAAATAATATAAACATTATTTGTTGTTTAATTCTCATTTAATTAACTTGTAAAATGCTTTTTGTTCCATTCACCTACTAATCGGACTATAGAGTGGCCCCCAACAGGTGAGTTATCACAATTAACCATACGCCCTATACCGTAATAATTTCTTAATTAGGTACTTGTCGTACAAACATATCAAAGTATAATAGATCAGTACTCTGATACATTAGTTAGCAGTATGTACTTTTATTTTCCTACAAGAAACGTTATGATTTTTTCCAAATATTTGCCGCGGTATGTCTTTATCATTTCAAATAGTTGTAACTTCAGTTTTTTTGTTTACTATAACGATTGTCATTATTAATTGACTCAATCCCAACCAAATTTAAATAAAAAGCTGATAAAACTCAATCTAAATATCTAAAAGTACTGCCTTTAATGTCTTCAAGTAATCCGTTTTAGAAGAAAAGAAAAAGTTTCTTAGACAATACATTCAGTTTTAGAGACCACGCGTATTCTCGGAAATCGTGAATGAAATCATTACCGGGGCATAAAAAAGTGTTTCTTTTTTGGTCACTTTACACTGTAACAGTAGAATGTTATATTTTGCTTGTAACAACATCAGCATTGATACCTAGATATGTTTTTATGACAAAAAAACTTATTTCCATATTTCATACATTAATTAGAAAATTTGTTTAATAAACTCATCGAGTAACAACACATTTTACAGTAAAATTATCTGCAAAATCTTTATATTTTAATTCTAAATAGTATCTAACTGCATATTCAAGTAGAATTTTTTTTTAATTTTGTAGAATTTTCTTTTTATAGGTTGAATATGATGTTTTAAAGCGGTTTATCAATTAGTCTATCTTTGATACTGCGCAAAAGAAATGTAATTCATGTAATTTTGTAAACGAATAAATAAATTAGTTGGGAGTGACGACATGAATTGATTCGTTCGTTTTCACTACTTAAAAACTGTGTTTCTAAGTTTAATTAATAATATTCATCTGAGCAAAAATAAGTTGATTTCTCACTCTCTTTCGAATATGTTGTAAACGACCGAATTGTTTGAGTTTTAGCACCTCTTCACCATTATCTAAAGGATCTTTTGCGATGTTTCACATCCATGGTTGAGACCTACCATTATATTCTGAAAATCAAAAAAAGAATGCACTCAAAATTCCATCAGGCATAATAGAAGCCAAAAATGATTTTGACGCTATGATGTTCTTATGAACATTACTTGATTGATTACTTAGTGTGTGGACCTTTGTTGCATTTCCCCATTTTATACTTATTTAATATCTCATTAAGATTGTTCAGTTGAACTAATCTATCGACCTCTCGCTTCTGGTTCTAAAGCCATTATTTCCGACATATTTACCATTTCTACATTGCCCCATCTTAGCATTAAAATCTCCCATTATCTACGATATTGATGTGTTGAGTGTGTATTGTTATCATCAACTCAAGTCTGCTGTTGGGGCATAATGTTTCCCAATATATGTCTTAATTCTCTATATCCTTATTTTCTGTAAGACGTCTTCTAATTCTGACGAGAACAAACTTTTCACATTATTTGTATCAATTTTTAAATCTGCCCTTTTTTATGTTTTAATACAAGGATTTCTAAGAGCTAATCCCGAGGAAGATCTGTAATCGTGTAATGTTTTCCTCTGGATATTGGTCTCCGACCTTAATAGTCAGTAGTATTATGTTTTGTATACTCGTAAGTTTTTAACGCATTGTTTTCCCGTTGCGTTCTGCATCCTTATGCCGCTCACCGTTTGTTGGTTTCTCCATATTCGGATTTCTCGACCCTAGGACAAAATAGTGCCCTGTCATTTGACAGTAAGTGAGGAATCGCCTACACCGCAATTCACTCAGTGATATCGCCATATTTTCAGCTTGCTGGCTTACCCCTTGATTGGCGAATAGTCCTTCTATTAAATTCAATAACCAAAACCAATACATTCAGTATCTATTACGTTCTTTACAATATAAATATTTCTTAGGTGAAGACGCTACCTCTTCTGGATCAGGAGGAGGCTGGAAAGACAACGAACCGTCCAGACCACAGTACACCACCACCTTCAGACCCGACTATCCCACTCGGGATCAAGAATTCACAGCCGCTTTAGGTGGTAGAGCTGAGTTACGTTGCAGCATTGGAAATGCAGATGGTAAGTAACAAATATCTACTAAATTTGAAAAAAAAAAAACACCATACATAAGTTGATGCACGAAAAAATTTTTACATTCACATTACGTCTCTGGAATATTGAATATTTGTTTGAATATATTAAGAACTGAAACTTTGAGATAGATCCACGTACGAGAGCTTTAAAAAAATGATCCAATTTCGGAACTTCTGATTGAAAAAGAAGACTTTGAAGGTGGAACAAATGGGACAATATCTGTAAACTCTAAAGATTACCAACTGGAAAAACAAAACTAGGAACAGATCAGGTACATGGACACATGGTACATAGAGAAGGAAATGGAGAAGGAAAATTAATTGAAAAAAGAAGAAATTAAAAAAACACAAAAGGAACACTAATGTTTAGAGCAAATTTTTAACGAAGACGAGCAGAAGTTTATGGGGATTTATAAAATAGGCAATAGGTTGAGCAATTCAATAAAAAAATATGTATGGACGAGGATTTCAAAAATGCTGTACATAATACAAAAATTCACGTGAAACTAGAAGTTAACGAGGTTGTCTTTGCCGAAAAGGAGTTACTGAGAAGAAAAAATTAGGTATATGTTAAAAGATAAAACTATATCAAATGACAATTATTAGATATTTTTTTTTTCATTATTCATATTCATTTGGAATGAAAAAAATATACCAGATTTTCGACTTGTTAGACTGAGTACGTAGTTAATTCTTATTTGATAAATATTTGTTAAATCATGAAGTATTTGTGCCAGTAGCGCACCTAGAATTTGCCTCTGGGGGGTTTTGGTTGGTCACCAAAATTTTTTTTATGGTGTTACCTCCATTTTGAGTCCTTAAAATGTGTAAGTAATAGTGTCAGAATAGGGTCCTGGGGGGGGGGGGGGGTTAACCCCCAAAACCCCCCCTCGGTGCGCCACTGATTTGTGCTGCTAGATCAATAAAACCAGGCTTTGTTCAACGAAAATCAAGCCCGCAGTAAAAATGAACAGGCCTTTTATAATGTTTGGATGAATGAAAAACAATTAAGAGAAAAGTTAGAAGTCACTATTAAACAACTTCAAATACAAGTTGAAATAATTTAAAATCAAATAGAACCAATTGAGGAGAGCAGTAAAAAAGACCAAACTGAATATCATACTTATGAAGAAAAACTAAGCAGAGAAACAGAATGGAATAGGGTTATAAACTCAAAAAAAAAGAAAAGCTAGAAACTCGTCACAGCTACAGTCCCCTGAAACTAACAGCAGAAGAAATAAACTGCATACCGGTTAATCTAAGAAAGATTGAAGCTCAGCTAAATGAAAATTGGAAGCACAAAACGAGGGGATTTAATAAAGAGGCGCGATATTATAATTTTGGATGCATTAATAATATTAGTAAACAATAATATTCTTTTTCTGTGTTTTAAGGTTCAAACTTTGAAGTAAGCTGGTCAAGAACGGACGGTCGTCCATTGCCTGCCAACTCTATCCAACGAAGCGGAATTTTGTACATCGACAACGTGGAGCAAGAAGCTCAAGGAGAATACAAATGCACAGGTTTCGATTCCAGTGCTAGACCCATCTTCAACGTCAACGCTTATCTTACGGTTATATGTAAGTACAATTTGCTATACTCTTCTATAGAATTTACAGATTAGTAAAGTTTAGTACTCTAACGGGTAACACATTACTTTTTGTGGTATGCAGGTTTCTGACATCCATAAATAACATAATTCTGAAATGAGAATTTATTTAACTGCTGTCTTTATTCAATTTATAATGTCTTTATTAAAAGGTTCTTATTTTAATTTATTAAAAAGCACGATAACTTATATTAATTTATTTAACCACTTGATAATACATAATTTATTTTATACGAACGCTACAATTAAATTCGCGAGTGCGTCTTCAGAATTAACTGTCTCATTCAATGAAAAATCCATTATTATATATGAAAACACAACTGGACTAGAATTCAGGAGAATCCCTCTGATTTATACTAGAAGGTAAATCTGGGTCATCGTCTGACCGGTTTTTCTTTCAGGTAAATTTCTGTCAGCTGGTAGAATTAGTTCGTACAATCTACAACATATTAGTGAATAAAAAACATGTTTACAGGTGTTTAAATATGACTCATATTTTTACGTAACAATTCTCTTTCAAACATTATTCTGTAAATGTCTTAGAAGCTATTTTTTATATCATGTTCTATTAAATATGTTTTTGTTAACTGTAAATTGTTTTTGTTTCTGCGGACAGCCGGAGAAGACATATGTGCATATCTAGGTACTGTGTTTTCATCGGTTAATCACTGTCATTATAGTATGCATATGTAATTTCAGATACTAATCATTCATATCGATAGATCAGCTTCAAAAAAAGTTTGTGTATATTTTAACCTATTGCATACACCATTTCTCAAATAAAATAAAAGCTCCCAAAATTCCTTTCAAACGAAGGTTTAATTTTAAAAAAGCGAACTGGGCAAAATTTGCTGATGAATTGGAAACACAAGTGAAAAATATAGTCCCGATCCCCAAAAACTATGACGCGTTTATCAAACTTGTAAAACGAATCTCATGTAAACACATACCCAGAGGATGTCAACAACATTACATATCTGGTCTGAACGATGAAGCAAAAGACACTAAGTGCCTCCAGACAACAACGGTGGAGCGAGACTTTAAGTAAAATGGATATGACGCACAGTAGTAAGCAGGCTTGGAATATGATCAAAAAACTTAATGGTGATCCCACAGAGATGAAAGAGCTATGTACAATAACACCAAATCAGATAGCCCACCAACTGCTTCTGAATGGCAAAACAAACAATCGTTGCAAAACGCCAAAGATTATAAGAACTCAAGACCAGGAAACAACTCTCTTGCGAAACCCATTTACCATCGAAGAGCTCAAAAATGGTATTGACTGTATGAAAAATGGAAAATCACCTGGAGTGGACGAAATCCTAACAGAGCAGATAAAACACCTCGGGCAAAAAGCGAGACAATGGGTGCTCGATCTATTTAACATCTGTCGCTCTACCTACCAGATTCCAAAACTGTGGCGTAAATCAAAAGTAGTAGCCCTTCTGAAACCTGGGAAAGACCCTGAACTACCGAGTAGCTACCGTCCGATATCCCTGCTATGCCATTTGTATAAATTGTATGAACGTCTCATTTTAAACCGCATCCAGGAAAAATTAGATGCAAAATTAATCCCACAACAAGCAGGCTTCAGACCAGGTAAATCATGCACAGGCCAAGTGCTGAACCTAACAGAATACATAGAGGAGGGATTTGAGCAGAAAGACATAGTGGGAGTAGCCTTGATAGACCTCACAGCGGCCTATGATACGATAAACCACAGAACCCTGCTAACTAAGATCTATAACACTGTGCTTGACTACGACCTGGTAAATATCATTAGATCACTGTTGTGTAATAGACGTTTTTACGTTTTGCTAAATGGAAAGAAGAGCAGATGGAGAACCCAAAAAAATGGCCTACCTCAAGGAAGCGTCCTGGCGCCGTCCTTATTTAACATCTACACCAACGACCAACCAATGCACCCTCAGACTGAGAGTTTTGTCTACGCTGATGACCTTGGTATAGCCGTAAAGGGGAAAACACTCACACAAGTAGAGTCGACAATGGAAGAGGCTTTAAACATGATGTCAACTTACTACAAACAAAACTCATTAAAGCCAAACCCTACTAAAATCCAAGTATGTGCATTCCATCTCAACAACCAACTGGCGCATGTAAAGCTGAATGTTTCTTGGGAGGGACAACGCTTGACACATACTGATAAGCCCAAATATCTTGGAGTAGTACTAGACCGGTCACTAACGTATAAATTCCACTGTCAGAACACAAGACAAAAGGTTTCTACGAGAAACAACCTTCTCCGGAAACTTGTAGGGAGCAAGTGGGGTGCAAACCCCCAGGTCTTGAAGACAACAGCTGAGGCCTTATGTTTCTCAACAGGGGAATATGCTTGTCCCGTCTGGGGTAGATCTAGACACGCCCAACAAGTCACCACGGCGTTAAATGAAACATGCAGAATAATTACCGGTTGTATGAAGCCTACCCCCCTAACCCTACTGTACCGGGTAGCTGGATTCTCATCACCAGATGACCGTAGATGCGCCTCACAATATGTGGAGAAGTTCAGGCAAACTTTCGATGAAAGGCACCAATTATACGGGTTTGACGAACCACCAGGAATCAGCCGACCTAAATCAAGGAAAAGGTTTATGAGAAATGTCAGCGTCGAACCACCCGAACTGTTCCCCCTACATCCAGAACGACCTAATGGAATGAACCTGGACTGGAGAACCTGGCGGACACTGAATCGCATACGCACAGGTGTTGCCCCTGTAAAACAGAACCTGATTAAATGGGGCATCAAGACAGACAGCGACGCACTTTGTGAATGTGGGGAAATACAGAACATGGAGCACCTGAGAGTATGCAGACTTTGCCCATCACAGTGCACCCTCGATGATTTATGGCTCGCAAATACAAAGGGTGTAGACGTAGCCCGATATTGGGCAGAAAAACTGTAGTCGGATCCAGACACGAAAAAGTAAAGTAAGTTCTCAAATAACATTACCAACGTGTGAGAAGTCTACGAAACAAGATATAAATGATGAATGGAGCAACAGGGACAAATAAAAAAGAAAATACTTAACCACCATTGTAACTTGGACTATTGGTTTCGGGCTTTATAATTTAAGTTTATCGTCTGATTCCCGAATAAAGTTAATTAACCTCTAAAAAAAACCAAATACCAAATATATAATGAGTGTATTTATACAGTATGTAGGTGAGAACAGGAAGTTCTCACCTATGGTTCTCAAACTTGGACGTTTACAAAGGAAAATATGGAAAAAATAGCAAAGACCCAAAGAGCCATGGAAAGGCAAATGCTGAACATCAGGCTATCAGACAAGAAAAGACATACTTGGATCCGCAACAAAACAAAAGTGACCGATGTATTAACGCAGATAGCAAAACTTAAGTGGAAGTTCGCTGGACATACCATAAGACAGAAAGGCGACAGATGAAATAAGATGATTATACACTGGATACCATATAGCTACAAACAAAAAAGAGGAAGGCCACAACTGAGATGGTCAGATGACTTGAAGAAACACGCAGGCCCGAAGTGGATAGAAACTGCCTACAATAGAGAGACGTGGAAGAAGGAAGAGGAGGCCTATGTCCAAAATTGGACAGCAAGAGCTGTATAGATTATACAGTATGTAAAGTTGATCCACTGGTGATGAAGGAAATCCACTATTGATTTTCTATCCGATTTCTATTGATATTCCACCACCACAAAGACAATCATAGAGATCCCTACTTTGGCTAGTTCTTCTCAGTGGTACTTCGGTAACTAGGTAGAGTTGTCCCTATGTTACAGCAAGTCCTGTACAAGGTGGGTGAAGTGACAAAAAGTGACTGAAGCTCCAAACAAAATTAACTGGCCAAAGGCCTAAAAATAAAAAGGTAGCTAAAGGCCTTAACATTAAAGAAGAATGTCCTTATGAAACACTTAACTTGCTGTTTTCCATGTACTGCTGCTGGATGTAAATTTGATGATGTTAGTGAGATATCAGGTCTCCTAGTTATTAGTAAATTGTGGTGCCTGCTGAGCTTACCGATAAATCAAAAACAATATAAACATACAACGTATTTGCTAACAAGATGGTTGACGACGGAAAACGCCTGTTCGTTTCGGAACGAAATATTCAAACGTTGGTAGTTCCATGTAGTAGGGATATCGATAAGGAAATTAATTGATGTATAGATATTTAAATGTGAGATATCAGGGTTATTGAAACATTAGTAGACAAAACAGAAATTAAAAAGTAGAATTTAAGCGCTAATTATTTTGGTTTTTAGGATAAAATGAAGGATTGTTGGAATGATTGAAGGAACAATAGCGAGTCTCTATTGGGGCCAAACAGCTAAAGTGAAAGTAGGATCTACATTTACCAATAAAATTGAGATCAAGAAAGGGGTACGACAGGGCTGTATCTTGTCTCCTATTTTCTTTAATATATACTCAGAAGAAGTATTTAAGACAGCGCTGGAGGAAAGCACAGAAGGCATAAAGATAAATGGACAAATAATTAATAACATAAGGTATGCTGATGACACTGTGATTCTAGCAAGTAGCATGGAGGAACTGAGTTGCCTAATGAGTAAGATACAAAAAACAAGTGCACAATACGGACTCAGACTAAATATCACAAAAACCAAATGGATGTTAGTAAGCAAAACCCAACAACCACCACAGCAACTGATATTGGGCGATGAAAGAATTGAACACGTGGATTCGTACATCTACTTGGGAACAACAGTTAACTCAAAGTGGGATCAAGCGAAGGAAATACGTATAAGAGTAGAAAAGGCAAGAGCATCGTTCACTAGCATGAAGCAAATTTTCACCTCTAAAAGCCTCACCCTACCTCTCAAAATTCGACTTCTGAAATGTTATGTATTCCCGGTTTTGTTATATGGAATGGAGGCGTGGACAATGACCGCAACATTGATGAAAAAAGTAGAGGCCTTCGAAGTGTGGGCTTACCGACGTATATTACGTATATCCTGGACTGAGCACGTGACCAACGAAGAGGTACTACGCCGGATAGGTAAAGAGAGAGATGTAGGAATAAGTATAAAGAAAAGAAAGTTGGAATACTTGGGTCACGTTATGAGACATAATAAATATAGAGTACTACAACTGATCGTCCAAGGGAAAATAGACAGCAGAAGGGGTCCAGGGAGGAGAAGACACTCGTGGCTCCAAAACTTGCGGCAATGGTTCGGATTGTCATCTGCTGAACTATTCAGATCTGCCGCAAACAAAGTCAGAATAGCCATGTTGATTGCCAACGTTCGGAACGGACAAGGCACATGAAGAAGAAGAAGAAGGATTGTTGGATTTATATAAATTATTTAAAAAAGGAAGAAAAAATAATTAATGAAAAATTAATGAAATGTAAAATAGAACAGCTGTTACGTTTTATAGAACGAAACAAGAATAAGTGTATTATTAGTATTCTTACATGGCGAAGTGTAGTCAAAAAATTCACAATAGATTGATGAACAAGACAAGAAATGTTATAAAATAAAATTTTATAAGAGAATACGGAATAAAATGAAATGAAAAAGTACATAAACAGAATGAAGGAAAATTGACTAACCAATCCAAAATCTAGTATAAATGAAGAAGAAAAGGAAAATGCTATCATCAAATTACACTTTTTAGAAGCTGCAGCTCATTTAAAATTAACTTAGCTCATTTAAAATTAATTTAAATACATCATTCGAATCTATACGTTTTTTATAAGATTCACATTGCGTTAATTGTACCTTCTTTATTTATAGTCCCTCCAAGGATCACCTTGATTCCTCCTAGACAAGTAGTCCATCCAGGCGAGCACGCTTATATCAACTGCAGCGCCACTGGCGACCAACCCATCGAAATTTCTTGGTCGCCTTTAGGACGTGACATGCCCAGATCAGTTTACACCAGAGACGGATACATTCGCTTCAACAATATCCAATTGCAAGATGCCGGTAGATATTTGTGCGTTGCCACCAATCGAGCTGGTAAAGCAGATGCTGTAGCTGATGTCATCGTAGAAGGTTAGTACAGTATTATTTTATCTATAATATACTATCTTTGACCACTTTTATGCGCTTCATTCTCTGTTTTCATTCATTATTTTTACATCATAGAATTAGAATGGCATGATTATTATCGCTTATATGCCAAGTTACGTCGTTAAACTTTATCGATAGTCGATACCTATCCCAAAGGGTTGTTTGGTAATATCCTGTTGAACAGTTTTCCGGTGTACGTGAAAACATCGCTTTCTGACTCATTTTCTTGTATCAGCTGCTTCAGAAAATTAATGATTCATGTTTATAGATTCTAATAGCTCTATTTTTCTATGTATAACTTTGTTATATGTCTTTAGGAAGTTTAGAAAACGTAGAAAAATTTCGGTATATATAACTGGTTTTGGTGGTACAAGAACTGAACGACTAAACAATGCCTTTCTCGTTCTCAATCAATTTCTAAATTTAAACTTGGTACTTGGTACTACTAAACTTTCAGGAACATAGAAATCAAAATCAAGATAGAATTTCAATAGTTGGCTCGCCAATAAGATTAACAACAGAGGAAATTAAAAATGTATGTAAACAGCTGAAGAGGAACAAAGCATCCGGACCAATACGGAATGGAAGATATCATACCTTAGCACTATACATAAAAAGGGTGATAAAAATAATTGTGAAAATTACCGAGGAATAGCTGTAACCGGATCTATGAGTCGAATATATGGAAAGGTGTTAAAGAACCGAATCGAGAGAGAATACTTAGATTATGAAGCAGAAGAACAAGCAGGATTTTGTACGGGTCAATCCACTATTGACCACATTTTCTCCTTAACCCAGATAATAGAAAAAAAGATGGCGAGGAATCAAGAGATTCATATGTTGTTCGTCGATCTACGGAAAGCCTACGACAGCGTTCCACTAAAGAAGCTGTGGCAATCAATGGAAAGCACGAATATTAATATAGAATTAATAAAAGCCGTCAAAGTGCTATACAACCAACCAATAACAAAGATAAAAGCAGGGACACAAATAACAACAGGATTTATAACATCAAAAGGATTAAAGCAAGGATGTTGCTTGTCTCCCACTTTATTTAAAATATACCTCGAAAGTGCTTTAAAAAGGTGGAAACAAAAATGCAGGACAAAGGGGATACCACTCACCGATACTATGGTATATACGCTTAACTTCGCAGACGATCAAGTAATAATAGCTCAAGATTATGACGATTTAAACTATATGGCATGAACATTAATTGAAGAGTATGATATATGGGGTCTAGAAGTAAATAAAAAAAAACCGAATACCTGTGCATTGGAGCAGAACAAAAAGATCTCATATTAGACGATAACACTACGATAAAGCACTGCTGTGACTACAAATACCTAGGTATCACTATTTCACAAGATGGAACATTAGACAAAACCATAAGAGAGAAAAATACGTCAGGGAGAAAAGCCATCACAATGTTAAACACTATTTTATGGGACCAATCCACTAGCAAAGAAAATAAAAAGCGGATATATGAGACTATAGTAAAAAGTATCACTTTATATAGCTGTGAGGTATGGCCACTGAAAGAAAGAACACTGTCAACGCTAAAAGCGACGGAAATGGATTTTTGGAGAAGATCCGCAGGAAGATCTAGAAGAGAAAGGATTACCAACGAACGCATTAGAGAAACAATGGGAATCAAACGAACAATCACAGATGACCTAACAACAAAACAACTTATCTGGTTTGGACACATACAAAGAATGGACGAACAACGAATGCCAAAAGAAATACTAAAGTGGCAACCAGAACCTAACCTAACCTAACCAGAAGGAAAGAGAAAACGAGGTAGACCGAGAAAAAGTTGGAGCGAAGGAATAAATAAAGAACTGAAAGAGAGGGCCATAGAAGAAGATCTATGGAACAACCGGTCTAAGTGGCGATTGGAAGTCGGAAAACGGCGGAGAACGTTATAAACCGACAAGTAGTAGTAGTAGTAACTTGGTACTGCCTACGTCTACTTTTCTTCTTCTTATGGCGCCTGTCCGTTCTGAACGTTATCGATTATTGTGGCTATGATGAGTTTGTTTATTGCTATACGAAATAGGTGTGTTGAGGTCTTTCTATACCATGCTCTCAGGTTAGCAAGCCAGGATATTCTTCTTCGTCTTGGGGCTCTTTTTCCTTCAATTTTACTCTGCAAAATGCATTGGAGTAGCCCATATCTGCCTTGATTTCTCATTATATGTCCCATGTACTGCAGCTTACGGCACTTGACGATGTTGACCAAATCCGCGGTTGTCTTCATCCTCCGCAGTCTTTCTTCATTGGGTCTTTCTTCTTTTGTGGATTACTTTTAAAAACAGCTTCAGCAGATGGCTCATTAGGCTTATGGTCATATAGTCTTTACACACTTTTGCTCCTTGTTTTTTGTGCAATGGTACGAACTCCGATTTGAGACACTCTACTGATATTTTTACTGCCTTATATATATATATATATATATATATATATATATATATACCCGGTATTTAGGCGTTCCACGCCCTTCCGGTAGGGATCTATGGAGGAGTATCACCTAGCCGCAAGCCCTTATCTCTTGCCGTACTGCTCCACCATAGGCCGATCAGATACCAGCATATTCTAGACTAAGCCGCAGATTCATTTTAGAATTTTAAACTACTGCGTTAGCCTTTTTGTTTTCTGTTCACCGAGCCGGGGATTTGAACTGACATCTCTCGCATTGAAGCGAAGGAGAAGCCAGCCGCCCAGCCCGCTTGGCTATCCGATCGACTGCCTTATATATTTCATTAAATATTTGTTATTATTTTTATTTGTTCTGCATCTAATAGCTTCAGCAGTTCTCCAAGAATTTCATCATTTGTCTTCATTTGTCTGACGGCTGCCGTTATTTCTTCTGGTAGGATTTCGGAACCTGAATTTTCTTCAATAGTGGGTTCTTGTATCGTTAAAAGGTCGTGGAAAAATTTCTTCAAGTATTCTTCTCATACTTTTTTTTTATCTTCTTTGGTTATGACAAGATCACCTTCATCATCTGTTACTTTTCCGCTGTTGTGTTTTCGGAACTTTACAACTATTTCCTTCACCTTTCATTGGAAACATGGATGGACGTTAAAGTTATCATATCGACTCTGATACTCCTCTATTTAATGACATTGTTCTGTTTTTTGTTTCTCTTTGGCTTCTCTTATCTTTCTTCTGACGATTCATAAGTTCAAATATTTCATCGGTCATCCACGATTTCCGTTTCTCTGTATCTTTCTTCCGTTGTATCTTCTATTTCTCTCACTGTTTCTTGTATACTAAATAGTCAGACTTTCCTCTATAGTTCCCGCCTTTCTGCATTTTACCAAATCTACTTGTAACCAAATCAATTAGCTAATCTGCTGTAGAGATGTATTTTCGTTCGAATAAATTATATTTCTTTTCTATTAAATAAATCTCTTTCAAGACTACGTATCAAGGCCAGCTATCAAAGCCGAACAGAAACAACAACAAGCTCCTCTCGGCACCAACGTCAACCTTCGTTGCAGAGTAGGCAATCCCAGTTCCTCCACCACCATTCGCTGGTTCAGAGAAGGTCCCGAACTTCCGTACGGTTCCCAACAAAACGGAGAAGTCCTTTACCTTAGGAACGTCCAACAACAGGATCAAGGACGGTACTACTGCGAGATACAGACCAGGAACGGTACAGTTAGCGATTATGTTGATCTCCTGCTGACAGGTAAGGAATTTTTCTGTGTATAAATATAAAAATATTTGGTATTGTACGATTGTTTATTTTGTAATAGCTGTACGATTTTGTAAAAGACAAACCACATAAAAGTTTTGTTCGTGGTTAGATAAAAGCTCTAGAAAAGAAATTTTTTAATATTTTTTTAGATTCCTTACTTTGGTTTATAATATTTTTTTATTTACGTATTTCGTCTTAAAACCGAAAAAAAGCAGAAACACATATATCACAGAAAGTGATGGAGTCAAAGAAAGCTGGGCAAAAATTAAGTCTAATAAATGGACACAAAATAGAAAAAAAGAATGGAATAACCACATAAGCAGAATGGAAGAGACCCTTGTCATCAAACTAGCAAGAGATAAGTCACCAATCGGCAGACGAAGCAGAAGCAGTAGAAGGACAACCTTCCTAGAGATATTAATCCGCCAATCAACAAGCAGAATTACTTTTAAAGAGGGAGAAGAAGTCTTAAAATGTACTGATCTTCACCTTGCCTTCCTATTTTTTTTCCTTCTTCATTTTGGTGACACCGAAATCTAGTTTCCACTGAATAACAGGATGCAAATGGATATTAATATCAGGATGGAGGATCTAAGAAGCTAATATAAATGATAACCAGCCTGTTTTGTAAAGAAATTAATGACACGTTTTAGTATATATGCGGGAAAAAAATCACAACACTGGGTCATGACGCGAAGAGGCTACTCTAGAATCTAGAATGGACATAGAAATAAGGTCTGAAGGTAGAATAAGTGAATGGAGCTATGTTTAATGTTGATAAAGACAACCAACGCTAAAACCATGGAATGATGAAAAAGGAGAAGATTTTTGTCATAATAATTATAATAACTACATAGTCGTTACACTAATTTGGTTTCTCAAGTCTTCTGCAGAACTTCTGGGTTCTCAATTTATCTTCAGATCACTTCACCAATACACAGTTTACTAGTCTTTGCACACTAGTAGTAAACTGGACATCAGTCTCCTCAGATCCTTAGATCGGGGCACTTAGGAGTCTCTGATGTCCCGATGAAGACTCTAAAGAGATATATCTAGTATTTTACTAGATACATAGTATTTGTATAGGTTCTGGCGTACGTATCAGAAATACCTACCGTAACAAAAGCTTTAGCCACTAAAATAAAAATGAAGCACAGAAAAATATACCAAGCCATGCAAGGGGAAATCATGTTATACAAAGTGAAAACCGAAGATATAATAAAAAGAACTGAATTGAGTGATATCATTGGAATTGAGACATTGAAAAGCGAACGAATAAAAATTGAATCATAACACTGATAGATAGCGTTGTAAAAAAGAAGAATGCCTTTGTTAAGCAGTAAAAGGCTTAGAAACAGTCTCTGCTATTACTCGCCAGTTATCATTAGACTTTTTTCATGTAATGTTAGTGAATATCACCTTTTGTGCCTCAAAAATATCATGTTGACATTTGACAGGCGTTCTGACGTAGCGCCATCTATAAAAGACCATATTACTGTTAAACCAAACTTGTAGCTTTTCTTATAGATGTACAATGAATTCTTTAGGGGAATAGTATCAAAATTGTTTAGAATAAGATCAGTTTTATCCTTTGTCGCATTCTTTCTCTATTATTTATAATTAGAGCTTTTACAAAATAGTACAGCATATTTGTAGTAATTACACAGTACATACAATATTTGTTTAACGTGGCACATTGCATGTATGACAGCACGTCGTGGAAGTTGTGCACCAGGATATTGGTTGTGTAAAAATAGGAAGTGTATACCAGAGACTCTAGTCTGTGACAAATACAACGATTGCGAAGACAATAGTGACGAAAAGGATTGCACAACGAGGATCAGACGGGGTTTGTCTATTATTTAGCTTCACTTAGTTTTTCTCTCTATAGCTCTTCGTTGCCTAGAACTAGCTCTTCGTGATGTCAAGCCTCCCAGTGTAGATGATTTGTTTGGATGTCTATTTTCATGGGGGATGGATAAAACGTATTTACCTTCGCTGTTAAAACAATTAGATTTGTGTTATTTAAATTTCCTGTTTAGCGCTTTAATAACTTATAGTGTAGAGACTTTTTAAATAAAACATAAATACCGCAATTAAGCTAAAAAATATTTGTATATTTATTACCATTTACCATTATTACTATTTATTTAGGTTAACATGCTTTGGAAGCTTAAATACAACTCATTCTGCCGTAAGTCATTCTATCTACTTTTGGACAGTCTTGCACTTTTATCTTCTTCTGACCTTTATTTATTTTAGTTGTCATCCATTTTGTGCATTAATGTGAAGTTTACTTCCCTATTGAGTCACCGAGTCCCTCTTTGGGTCCTAAATTATTTATAATTCCCTTCATGATTCTATTCCATTTGTTTTTATCTATTTTTTCTTTATTAGAATATTTTATATTCATTTGATTAGCTTTGTACATGTTGGCGCACTTTTTTTCTTTTTTTCTTAATATTTCATTGGTTTCTTCGAAGCAAAGAAAGCAAATAACACAAAAGATACAAAGACTTCAAAAATTCTATCCACTTTTGAACATATTGCTTTCTTTGCATCTTTAACTACTGGTCTCTTTTCAATACTGTTGTCAAAAATTTTGTTCCAACAATCATTCTTAAAATTTTTGTACCGTTTACTCCAACCTCTTTGTATACATAAACCCTTCTGACCCTTTTATTACGTTTCAAATCTTATATAACTCTGCAAGAATAATTCGTAATTCTTGTCCATTCATACATCTTTTTAATTGTTTTGTTCCCCTTTTATATTTTTTGTTAACTTTAGAAGAATTCTTCATGTTGCTGCACTTCTCTTCTATCTTCGGTTTTGCTCTTGTTGGTTTCTTAGAGGCAAAGAGGGAAAAAACACAAAAGATACAGAGAAACCAAAGATTCTATCTATTTTTGATCACTTGACTCTCCTTGTGTTTTTCACTGATCTTTCTTTAATGCTGTTTTCATAAATTGTGTTCAAATATTTGTAAAATATCTTCTCTATTTTATCTGAGTTGGTCCTCTTCGTCAACCTCTATTAGGCCTCAAATTTTTTAGAAAGAATCCTCAATTTCAGTCCACTCGCACATTCCTGCAATGCTCTGTTTTCCTATTTTTATCTATTTTTTCTTACCTTGAACAGTTATGTTCCTATTTCCAAACTTGTTATCTTGTTCCACTTTTGATTTTTTGGTTATTAGGTAACACAGAAAACAATGGAGATAAAGAAACCAAAAATTTTCTATCTACTTTCCAATGCCACTCTTCTAGTGCCTTCCACTGATCTATCTCGAATACTATGGTTATACATTTTAACCCAATACATATTTTTACAATAAAGTGTCCATTTCCTCGTCATCAACCTCTTTGAACCTTCTGTTAGGCATCAGTTCTTTATAATTCCTTAGGAAGAATTTCTACATCCAGGGTACTCATACATCTCTTCGATGTTATGTTGTTTTTCTTTCTATTTTTTTACAACTTTCACAACAAACAATTCTCCATTTTGTTTTATTTTTTTTTCTAGTTAGTCTCTTCTCTTCCAAAAATATGACAAAATGTCAGGAATTGCTAAATAGAAAAACACCTGCCGAACCATTGCGGAAAATTATGTTGAACCTTATTAATTTGGACAGTATTTTATTTTATTTAAAAAGTCAATTAAGCTTTGGAGGAATGAATTTACTATTGATATAGAAAACGAGGTGATTCTTAAGATATTGTACAACCGCATTATTAAAAAATTACTAATAAGGAATCTACAGCTTAAATTTAAAATTTGTTCTTTTTTCGCAGTACTTTTAAATTTAGTACAAAAATATTAGAACTCAAAGTCCCATTTGTTGCATAAATCTTTACTTAATTTGATCTTTACAACAATCACCAGAACAGCATTGTAAGGCTTAGCTTGCAAATATTCTCTTGCACAAAGCGACCATTGCACGAGCAGAATTACAGCAATTAGGATACTGATTCATTGACTACTCAGTGCATTTGCCAGATTTAGTCCCATGTGACTATTTCTGTTTTATTCTAAATCTCAATTTCAGCAATTTTATATCCTTAGTTTTATTTGTATTAAATAAATTCATTCTTCAATGTTTCTATGCAAAGGTACTGCTTAAAAGATGTACGACGTGTATTCAAAACAATTAAAATAAGTACCTTTGGAATAGAACATACTTGTATCAATGGCAATTTTGTTATAAAATTAGAAAAAAATAATTTGTATCAACAAATGATCTCAATCTAATAGCTATATATGTTGTACTAATTAATATTTTTATGTCTCTATTATTAAAAACTATTTTCTTGTATATTCACTTTATAGAAATTAACCAACATAGTAGTGATCGAAATACTTTAGAAATATTTAGTTTCATTTTTCCTGTTTAGCGTTTCTTTAAATACATTAATTGTCCAGTCGTCAGAGAGTCGACCCCTAAAAATCATACGAACAAGCTGAATTTTGTGAAAATATTAATTTTGGGACACTAAAAAAGATGCTCAAACGTTTACCATTTTTACCCTTGACATTCAAAATAGCCGATCGATTCAAGCGTTGTTTTTGATAGAACGGTTCATTCTACACAAAAAATGATAATAAACATTTTTGTTCATAATTATCTTTGCTACATTTTTTATTTGAAAAACTTTTTGTATGGCGTTCTTGGTAAATCGATTTTTCCCCCTCTACGAGGGGAGTTTTAGGGGAAAGTCCGATTGTAAAAGTGGTAAACTTCTTTGCATCTTTTTTGGCGTCCTAAAATTGATATTCTCGGCAAAATTCAACGTATTCGTATGATTTTTAGAAGTTCAGTTTCATTTTCGTATAATAACTTTGTATTAATTTTTTTTTTAATTTCCCATTTAAATAGTAATTAACTATGTATGTTTTCTGAAATATTTACGACAACTACACTGTTTGGTAATTTTACAGAGCATCTGTTTGAGTTCTTTTTTTATTGTTAATTCTTCCATTAGAAGATTTCCATTTTTCTATTGTTCGGATCTTTATCTATGCAAAATTTTCCTTCTTCTACTTCTTTTCCAATTATTTTCCATTTTCCTATTGGTTTCTCAGGTTAATGGGCAAGCTTATTGATTTTTCTATGTGTATTCATTGTCTACGACTTTACTGACAATCCGGCCTGTTATTACTAAAACTAGTTTTGGCATACCAGTATCCAATCAGGTATTTTAGCTGAAAAATCTTCATTCTTAAGTTCTTATACGGTGACCATCCTTTACAACTGTTTTGAGTAGGTTTTCTGCGGTTTTTTGATCAAATTTCATCATTAAAACTGTTCTTGAAAAAGATTTTTCAGCGACTATCCTTAAATCAACTTAATACCAAAGTAACACATGCTTCTTTATTAGTTTTATTGTAAAAGACATTTTTTCGTACATGCTGCAACATAATGACCCAACAAATCGCAGAATACACACAAAAAGCTTTAAGTGGTCACAAATTACTTTTGATGTTCAGCCGCTTTTCATTTCAGAACCAGTATTCTGATAAACTGTGTGTCTTTGTTGGCCTTTTTTTATATATTTTATACTTGTGGCCTATTGTGGCATATATATGCTACAAAATTTCAATTGCTGAAGGAAAATCTACTAATTTATTTCAATAACTGCTTAGAATTCCCCTCGTTTCCTTCCATTTTACCCATTTTTTTTTTAATTTTTGTGTTCTCATATATCTCAATTTCCCCCCTTTCTGTAATGCCAATTATAGATACCTACAGCTAGTAGTTTTTACGACGATTTTCTTTTTTACGTTTTTCTTTAATAAACTATTTCCATTATTACAATCTGTCTTCCCTGGAATTTCGTAAATTGCAAATTAATTGCTTTTATTTGTTAACATTTCTCTATATGAAATTCTTGTATACCGTCATTCTTTAATATAACAACAGATGCTCTATAGTTTCATATTTAATAAAATGTGATTCCCCCATTCTACATTCTTACCGTTGTAGGACCTGAACCAACCACGCGAAGACCCTATCTCCCTCCAGAACCTAGCCTTTATATCAATCCTCCCGAAGAAGACCACTACGCGGGTGAAGACCTCGAAGTCCACTGCCAATCTTCTGAACGTGGAGTAGTAACGATGTGGTCTAAAGTATCCGGACCGTTATCGAACAATGTTGTAGGTGTTACTGGTTCGTTGAAGATCGTTAGCTTGACGCCCGAAAATTCTGGTTTGTACAGATGCGAAGCGAATGGCAGACAAGGAGTACAGTACAGAGATTACAACCTCAATGTAATTGGTAAGTTGAGAATACAGTTATGTTGTATCTTTTGAGCAGCAACTTTTCTTTAGAGTTTCTAATCCTTTTAAGGTAACTTTGAACATAATGTTTGATCTGTAGTAGCAACTTTTCTTTAGAGTTTATAATTATTTCCAATAATATATTCTAAGGACTCTAAATTTTGTTGTAGCAATGTGAAAAATAAGGGCATTAACTAACCTGACCTTAGTAGTCCTTGATATAGTTTGATCTTTCCATATTTTAATTAATTAAGCTCTTGCGTTTCTGGCCATTGCTAGTCTATACTTGATTTTTGAGGAGCTATCGCCATTGTCATTTCTCAAAGAGTCCAAATTTATAAATCTGTCTACTACTTTGCCACTTGATGTAACTTTATTTTACTTGCTTCTAAACATCATATCTCATCATAATGATCGGTCGATATAGAAAAACCGACTTCATAAATTATGGACCTATAGTGTTCGTCTTTTGTCTTGGTTGCGTTTTTAGCTTTTAATTTTTAGCAATGTTTGGTTGAATTGTTTTTTATTTTTAGATGACCAATATAAAGATCAGCCGCCAGTACAAATCAAGGAAGCTCAACGAGGTTCCATTGTTCGTCTGGATTGCAACTCTGATTTTGATGCTGTGGATTACGTCTGGACCAAACAAGGAGGAGAACTACCACGAGGCGTAGACGAATTCTCGGTAAGAGTTCTAAAATTTAATAAGTATATAGCGGTACTATCTTATATATGTTTTAGAAATCTATCCAATTGAATGACGTAGATGGATCCGATGCAGGTGCTTACATGTGCACTGCTAGCAACGGTGAAAAAAGCATCGACATTCCAGTCATTCTAGTTGTAACAGGCATCGTTCCCTACTTCACGCAAGCTCCCAACAGTTATATAACAGTCCCGACTTTATCTGACTCATATATGCAGTTCAACTTTGAGATCTCCTTCAAACCCCAACAGGACACCGGTTTACTTCTCTACAACGGAAACAAAGGCAGCGATATAAGCGGAGACTACATTTCTCTGGCTTTGAAAGGTGGCGTTCCCGAATTCAAATACAACTTAGGAGCAGGAACTACCGTGGTTAGAGCAGACAGGCCTATTACTATTGGAGACTGGCACACAATCAAAATCTCCAGGAACAGAAAAAAAGTAACAATGTATGTTGACGGAGATGGGCCCATTGTAGCTGTTGCTGCAGGAAAATATACCGGATTAGATTTGACTGAGCATATGTATCTTGGAGGTGTACCAAGTCCGAATGGAATATCGCCCGAAGTACTTAATCATGAACAGTATCACGGATTCGTAGGTTGCATCAGCCGCTTTAAGGTAGGCCACGCCCACTTGGACATTTTACGAGAGGCGTTAAATAAGACCGGAATCACCACTTGCGAATCGTGTAGCGAAAGTAGATGCCAGAACCAAGGTGCCTGCCAAGAAGCTTTGTCCAAAGAAGGTTACATGTGCATTTGCTCATCAGGATTTAGTGGACCAACTTGCAATAAACTGAAAGGGGAAGCTTGCTCACCACGTAAGTTATTTTACTGTTTCCTATTAATTAAATCTGTTTTCATTTTACGTCATTTTAGACCGAAATTTAACGTAAATATTTAAGTCTGTCATGTAACTAAATGACGGTCTTTTGAAGCGATAAATTGAAAAAGAAATCTAGTAATTATTCTTATCGTATAATACATAATTTCTATTTTTAGACGCTTGCGGAATTGGCAGATGCATCGACACCGACAACGGTTTTGAATGTCAATGTCCCCTTGGTCGTGCCGGAAGACGGTGTGAAAGGGAAATCTCGGTAATCGAACCAGCATTCCAGAATGATGCCTATATAGCGTATCCGACTCCAAAACCTGCCAGGAAACTAAAACTCACATTAAAAGTTAAACCAAATAACCTAGAAGACGGCATTTTGTTGTATTGTGGTGAAAGCGAGGAAGGTTACGGCAACTTCATCAGTTTGGCTATACGAGACAGGCATTTGGAGTTTAGATTTGATGCTGGAAATGGTAAAAGCTCTAACACATATTTTTCGAATACTTAACTTACAGTATCATCCATTTTAGGTGTCACTGTGATGAGAGACGAAAAAGAACTAATACCTGGCAACTGGCACGTACTTACAGCAACTAGGTCATTGAGCGAAGGCAAGCTAATGGTTGACGGTCAAGCACCGGCAATTGGACGACTACCTAATAATTACAAGACGATCAATTTGCAAACGCCTTTGTACGTGGGAGGATACGACAAACATCACGTCAGAATTAACGAAGGAGTACAAGTCTATTCCGGTTTCAACGGGTGCATAGGCGATGTAAGTACATTAAGATTATTTGAGATAAAATATAACAAAATTAAAGGCATTAAAGAGAAAATGGGTAAAAAAAAAAGAAATATTTGCGATAAAATTATTAAAATAATTTGATAAAAACAACGGAAAATACTACTTACTAACTTGCTAAAAAGTTATAAAAGATTCATAATTATAAACGATCTAATACAAAATTTAGTTTCTGAATGGGTTTCGTGGTCATAACATATTATTTATTGTGTAGTGATAATAAAACGCTTTTTCGTGTAGAGAATCCGGCTCAAAGGACCAATGTGAAAAACAATCGAAAAAATATTCTCAAATTAACGAAAAACCTTTATTTAAAAACTCACAACTGACAATAATTCAAAATTAATGTTTATCATGATACAATCAAATGGTTTTTTTACATATTCCACCTCTTTTGTTTTTTCATTTTTTTTTTTAAATTTTACAAAATTAAAGATATTGAAAAAATGATGATTTGCGGCAGGGTATTAAAACAATTTAATAAAAACAACTAAATACATTTACTAACTTATTTAATTCGATATAATGAACGACTATTAGCTATACCCAAGGTAGCTAATGTTAAAAGTGATCTATCTTCATAAACGGTCTAGTAAAAAATCCGGCTTTTGCTTTAATTTGGTACTTATAAAGCATTTAGAATCCAACTTGAAGGACCAATATTTAAAAGTAGCTGGATAAAATACTCATCAACGGCCTTAGGTTGACGGAAAACACAACACAACAAACAACCCAAAAATGGTTGTTTGTGGATACAACCACTGACAATAATTCAAAACTAAGATTTCGTATATTTTTCAAATTGTTTGAATCTACTACAAAGAAAACAAATAACAATAAGGCTGAACAGTAATACCCTGAAACACCTTAATCATTAATCACAATAACAGGACAGGTGTACAAAAATTATAAACCGTAAAAGACAAGGACGTAGTTGGTTAAATGTATTATTTAATATGTATTTCTTTACAATGTATTATTAGAACGGATTGAGAATAAAACATTTGATTTTTCTGATTAGATTAATCTTGCTGGTATCGACATCAATCTGATCCAAAACATAACGGACTCCGCCAACGTACGCGACTGCAGCGCCGAAGACGAAATCGAGAATACCATCTCCGGTGGCAATACCGAAAGACCTTTTAGACACGTCAGCTGTTCCAACAAACCATGCCAAAACGGTGGACAATGCTACCCTCTATCACCCACTGAATACCAATGCGCCTGTGCTTCGGGATTCACGGGCAGAAACTGCGAAACCTCCGAAAACAAATGCGATCCTAATCCATGTGAGAATCAAGGTACCTGCAGTTTGAAGAATTCCCAATACGTTTGCGATTGCGCCCTTGGATTTACTGGACGTAACTGTGACCAAGGTACGAAATATATTTATTAATTTTACTAAAAAAACATCCAGCTTTAAGCTTAACATATATAACTTCTATTAACATAGAATATATTTTTGTAATAAACCGGGCACTGTTGAATAAAAATTCTTTATTGTGAATCTTGCGACTTTCTGATAGAAAATTTACAAATTATTATGTAACTATTAAGTAACTACAATTTTTAAACTTAGTTATCTGATTTGCTCTTTTTCCAGTTACCGAACTCCGAAACGACGCTCACTTCGATGGAAATGGTTATCTAGAGTTTAACAGAGACCTTCTTGCTCATCGTGATGGCGAGCAAGAACTTGTAGCCCTGGAACTATCCACAAACCAATCGAGCGGACTTATTTTCTGGCACGGGCAGACCCCAGACGATGATGGACATGGCCACGACTACATTTCCTTAGCGAGTAAGTAATCAAACCCAATCAGACTTAATTTTCCGTTTGAATACCAGTATTTGGAGACTTATCAGGCTCACTTACATACTTTCCCGAGTTCACACATCACTTTGATACTATATCTTACACTGCTGTTGGTTCTTTTGGAGATGAAGTTTTGATGCTAGATGACGAGAAGGCTCTTGGTGCTGGGGGATGCTGGAAGATACGGACAATATTTTATTTTCAAGGTAATCCTGTGGCCATAAATAGCAGCTGTTTTGTTGAGACAATCGGGGTCTTCCTCAACGGTTTTTCGAATAATCCTTGGTTTGTCCAGGTTTTTTCAAGGTTTATTTGTGTGTACAGTCAGATAAGTATTTATGTATGCTTCATCTATGGTTGTGAACGGTGGAAAAATGTTTAGAATTTGATGATAACGTGCTATAACGATCTGATGGATATCTTCAAAAGACTTTGTACATTTACAAGCGTTTATAAGGTCAATTTCTTTCTTGTTATTTATCAATCAGTTAAGATATCGACTATCAAAGAATATAGTGTAACATTTTCTTGTTTTCAGTTAAAAACGGATACCTTGAATACAGTTTCGACCTCGGCAAAGGCGCTGTCGTTATAAAGAACAAGAAACGCCGCATTGACGACGGCGATAGACACAGCGTCATCTTGAAGCGCGACGGTAAACGAGGGTCCATAGAAATCGACAATACTTGGGTCGAAGAAGGCGAGGCAGAAGGATCATCGACGTCACTCAACGCCGAAGGCAACATTTATATCGGTGGCACGCCAAACATTTCCAGGATGACAGGAAATAAATTCACGAAAGGCTTTAACGGATGTATCCACGGTTTCGAATTACAAAATTCCCAAAGATTAGATTTAGGAATAAAGGCTATAAATGGCTTGAACGTCAAGCCTTGTTCTAGGTGAGTTTTTCAATACTATTAATAAATTTCGTTTAAGCACCAATGTCCCTTGACCAAGATGATAGTTTAAATTATTACCTATCTAACTATTATAGTTTAAAAAAAACTCATTATTTCCACACAATTGAACTTAATAAGTTCTAGCTAAAATAGGACATTGGTTCTTGAGCAAATTTATCAAATTTTTACGATGAATTAACTGTTGTGCTATTTTCACGCTGCCTATGTCTAGACTGCGATGGATTCCGTCCTCTCTGGTATTCGCAGATAGCGATCAATTCGATGAGATAGTAGAACCCCCTCCTGTAAATATAATCCATCCCAAACCTTCCAGTTGTGCTCAAACCATCCACAGCATCCACGTTTATTGCGTCTGCTGTTTAAGTTATATCTTGTTCCATCTAATAGCCCGCGTCTGACATTAGATGATCATTATATGACTTAATGAAATGCAATAAATATGTTGGGGTAGTTTTAAGGAAATCGGAACCGAACGGTTAATCAAATGATGGATTTTTTTTCATGGGTGGTGTTAATATTCAGGAAACCTTTAAGCTATATTGCCATCAAAAATTATTAAGCCCACAAAATGGACTAAAAAGTCACGGTATCAGACGGGGATCTCTTTTGTCCCTCATTTACAAGCTTCTATAAATATTTATAATTAGTAATTTCTTATTTTATTTCAAATAATATTTAAGATTATTTATTATCATTTATTTATTAACACATTCAATATTGTTTGTTGAAGTATTGGTTGCCTATTTATATAACCAAACCAGGAAAACACTTCTTTTCATCCTTCTACTCAGCTTCCACTTAGTCTTCCATTTTTTATTTTTTTATTAGGTTTTTTGAATTTTCTATAAAGGTGTACATTCGGTTTCAGATATGACTTTTCTAGCTTCTTTGTATCTTGTTCAGTCTTTAGGTCTTTCCTACAGAAAAATTCACCAATTCGTTTAAAACGGCGGTTCTCGTCCCAGCAATTATTGGTATGAAAATACATGCCTTGTCATGTGTCAACGTTGACATATGACAGAGAACATTACATTCGTATGACAAGCAATTAGAACTTTGTGTGGTTGCACGATATTAATATAATTCGTAATATCAGGAGTAAAAATAGTTAACTTCAGGTAGAAAACGATCTAATAGAAAGTTAACATATCTAAAGAAACAGAAAGAGCTGAATACTTGTCTTCTTTACGTGCCATCTCCGCGATGGAGGTTATCAATCATCATGGCTATTCTGATCTTAGATGCTGCCGCTCTGAATAGTTCGATTGATGTGCATCCGTACCATTCCCTCAAGTTACGCAACCATAATATTCTTCTCCTTCCTTCACTTCTCTTGCCGAGGATTTTTCTTTGTATAATTAATTGAAGTATGTTATATCTTTCATTATGCATAACACGCCCAGGTATTGCAGCTTTCGTGTTTTGATGATTTCCAATATTTCCATTCTTTTATTGACTCTTCTCATGACTTCGTTGTTTGCTACATGCTCGGTCCATGATATCTCCAGGATTCTTCTATACACCAACAGTTCAAATGCTTCCAACTTTTTAGTAGTCGACGGTGTTCCATTGACCTTTATACCTGCTGTTCCTCCTTCAAGAGCTATTTTCATAATTTCTTCAGAGTATGCATTGAATAGTAGTGGTGGCAATACACACCCTTGTCGCACTCCTCTTTAAATTTCGAACTCTTCTGATGTGTGTTCATGAATGCGCATATGTGCCTGCTGTTTATAATATAGATTTTTTATAATTCGAAGGTCATTGTATTGTAATTATTTTGCTTTGAGGACGTTCATTAGTTCTTTGTGGCGGACTTTATGGAAAGTCTTGTTGTAATCTATGAAACAGACGTAGAGCTCTTCAGCGTGAAGTGACAGCTCTTCCCTTGCCGACTTTTGCATTGAAATCGCCCATAACTAATCGCCTCGTCAAACATGATTTCTCTGTTCTTTGTCATTTTTAGTGTATCTTCAATTTATTGGTAGAATGTTTCTAGTTCATCTTCTGTTGCATCCGTCATTGGCGCATTTACTTGAATAAAATTTAGTTTTGTGTGTTATGTCTTTATTTATAGTAGCATCACTCTTTCTGAGATTGGGACAAAACCCTCTATTGACTTGTTGACCTCTGTATCGACAATAATTGCTACTTCACGGCTATGCTGGTTATCAATGTTTCCCGAGAAGTATAAGGTACCGGTTTTTTATCGAAAGTATCCTGAGTTAGGCCACCATGTTTCGCTTACACCTAATATATTTATATTCATTATTCATAATTTACCTTGTCTTGTTTATATGTTTGACAAGGGTTTCGCCGGTTAACGACCTGGGAGTCCTTGTCTGTTCCACCTATGCCGGATCTTGGGCTCCGATTCCCATGATCAGTTTCTTTTTTTTTAGTACTCATTGCCATGATGATTGTACTAGAGATATCCAATTGGATCTTTAATGCAGTAGTTTCTCCTTGCCTTCTGCATCCTTATGCCGTTGAACATTACTAGAGAACCGGAAATATACGCTGTGGATTTAGAAGATAGAGCAGAATAAGTCAGGAATAGGAATAGAATGGACAAAAATGTAGAAGTTTACTATTCATCTATGCGGATCAGTTGATATTTTATAATGTTGCCTTACAACTGTACTAATATATTGCCTTATACAGTAATAATTTTCCTTAAGACGCTGTACAATTTTAGTAATCGGTTCCTGCATTGTCTTGAAAGATTTTGTTGAAGTACTGGTTGCCTATCATGTACGCAACAAGGTAGCAATACTGCCATAGAATCCTTGCTTTAATTCTCCAATCAAAACTGTATCGTTTACTCGATAAAAAATCGATTTATAACAATCGATATAATCTAAATACGTAAATCTAAAACCTAAAGTCGCTGGATTCCGATTTCCTTGGCCTTTCCCGATGTGTTGTGCTAGACAATAGGTATTTTTATTACGTTAAAATATAATGTATAGATATTGTATCATATCATATCAAAATTTTTATTGTTATGTTGACGATTCGTATATTTATAAGGATATATCGTAAGGAAGAACGTATACCTTTTGTTATATCCCTAATTTTTGTAACCGAGGTGCAGGCTATTTTAAAGACCAGCTGAATGTCTGTAAAATTGACCAGAAAGGTTAGAAAATACTCAAAGAAAGTTTTGGCCTGTTGTATAATCGGCAAATATCGACGCCAGTACACAAACATTTGGGCCAATAGTTGATCTTTGCTCCTCTTGTCATCTTACTTGCTGGTATAATTGCATTAAAGGAGTTCACTAACCCAAAAAAGGTTTTCGAAGAAAAAAATCTACACTAGATGTAATGTGTGTAGTTAGACAATTTGGCACGGGCATTTGTTAGAGGTAATTTTAAATATATTTTGAGTACATTAACAGAAATATTGTTCTGAAGCTATTTTCTTGTGGCATCTTAAAGCATTTCGAAGTGGAAATTGAAACGCCAATAAACTTATTTTAAATTTAAATTGTGACTTTTTCTCAATTAAAATAGTAATTGCATTAACAGGAAAGCAAATAATTCTATCGCTTAAAGAACTTTGCAGAGAAAGAGGATGGATAGGAAAAACTGTGAAAAAACTCTTAAAGAGGCAAGCATCCACATAAGGTTAGAAAACCAGAATGATGATTAAACATCAACAATTTTTCAGTAATACAAATACACGACTTTACTCGAAGTATCGCATTACCAGGCGGGATTACACCAGGAGACACCAGATATATTCAGGATCTAGGGCTCGGTAAGCTGGTTTGGTATGTAAATGGTGCAATAATAATGGCTGAAACATAAGAAAACCCACAAAAGGAAGTTAATCCGTTCAAGCAAATTGCGGAAGGGTGTAACATGATGATCTGGAGAGAAAAAACCAAGAGCATGAATTTTGTATGAGATTATTTGTGTTATAAAATTGTAATTTACGAAAATCATTGAACAAGTGATGCAGTTTGAATACTTGGTAGCGCTGACCTCTAGCAATCATGATTCCGAGATAAGACATCAAATAAAGCTATAGCTGTGTATGTAGATGAGATAAGGTGAAAATATACACAACATGTGCTAAACTTATATCCATATTTTCGTATCAGAGCCGATATGATTATCAAACTAAAAGCGGATTAATATCGGTAGAAATAGAGATTTTCAAAAGGAATAACTGGAAAAATATTTAGGCGAAGAAGCTTAAGAACTAATGAAGAAATACATAGCAAATGGACGACATAGACAGGGAGTGACGAGGAGTGAGTAGACTGTTTTCTTTCTGTGTGTACGAGTTGGGAATGGTAAATAGGGAGAAAACTAATTGATGGTGTGGATATGTGTGAGCTGGAAGTATACCGTCACACATATTCTAGGAATACTTATTGGCGAGGTGTAACGTTTGTCCCATTATTAGCAGTAGGTAGAAATTTGAATATATACATCTGAATAATGCCATAAGACCACAATACCACATATATCTATCCCAATGGTATTGATAGTCGAGAATTCAGCCCACTTACAAATAGGGTCGTTCAGGAGAAATAATCAAGATGTTTTAATAAGAATATAAAAAGAAACGAATCGTTAACCATAATAAAAACAAAATCCAAAAGCCAAAATCGAATACCTTGGTCATATCATGGAGAACAGCGAAAGACATGGATTGCTGCAACTAATTTTACAAAAAAAATCAGAGAGAAAACTGGCTGAAAAATATACGTACGTGGTTCAACACAACAACCACAAATCTTATCAGACCAGCAACGTGCAAAGTGTAGATTGCCATGATCGTCGCCAACATCCGAAACGTACATGAAAAAGAAATACATAGGGAGAGAACACTTGCAAAAAAAACATCGCGAAATAGTGGAGTAAACGTCCAATGTTGCAATTAATGAATTCGGAACAAGGATGAACGAAAAAGTAGATATTTCTTATACTTTAAATAATGTACCTAGTGAAATGAGGAAGGGATAGATTTCATTTGGAATAAAAGAAAAAACTAAGTTGTTTTAACAAACTAGAACACGTTTAATTAAAAAATATAGTCAATAAGCAAACATTCATGTGGTACCGATTCATTGATCTTGAGGAAGCATATTATGGAGTATGGATTGTGTCTGTAGTACTGGATCAGTTAAAAAAAGGAAATTTTATGGTAATAATAGTTGGTAGTTTAATTTATGCCGATGATATTTTATTCTACTGCTGTCATTAACGGCAGGTCTTTAAATGGTGAACCTCTCTCTCGGCGAGACAATAAATTAGGGTTATGTTAATTTGTGATAATCAGTATTCTATGTATATAAGAATTGATATTGCTAACGTTATAAATATTTTATTACCTTTATAATATATAAAATAGACTGAAGCTTTTTTACTAATGTTGCATTATCCGTGGATATCTGCTACAGCCAGGTAAGAAGAATTAACACATTTGAGAAAGTTTTTAGTGAATTTTTTATTATTTTGAAAGAAATTATTTCTGTTCATTAGTTAAATTTTACAGCCGTCCTTATGTATCTAGCTCATCTATCCTATTAGTACAATATCATCTGCAAATCGCTGATGGTCGAAAGCAACTAAAAAATCTTGAAATTATTGGCAGTCCAGAGATCATTGAAATTATTGTAGATAAAGGTTACACTATTTTTCTGTTCGATGTTGCCGGATTTACAAAAAAGGAAAAAGCTTCTGGTTATAAATTAAAATTTTGAGTCACTGAGTAATTTTTAGCGACAACAATTAATTACCTGTGAGGTTGACTCGAATTTGTTTTTTTTTTCGCAGTGTGTAATTTTAATTGGAGCGAAATACGAACAACATAGGCAACAAAAATATGTACAAAATATTAAACAAAGATGGAAACATTACTACTGATCGAACGAAAATCCTTGAGGTTATCGAATCCTTTTATCGCGAAATGTATAAGAGCACTGATGAAAGGTAAGACAGAATTAATGCCAGAAATAACTTCATACGAAATCAAAACGGTACTTTTAAAAATGAAAAATAACAAGTTCCTTGGCGATGACGAAGTAGTGATTGAAGCGATCAAACTAGGTGGAAATAAAATTATCAAGGCTTTGGCCAAGCTTTTCACCGAATGCATCTACCAAGGAAAAACTCATTCTCAATGGAACAATTCAGTCATTATTTTATTACACAAGCAAGGAGACATATCAGATCTAAAAAACTATCGTCCTATCAGTTTACTTTCACACATATATAAACTTTTTACAATTTCTTTTAAAAAAGACTCGACGCTACATTACACTTCTATCAGCCTAAAGAATAAGCTGGATTTAGATCGGGATACAGCACTAACGACCATTTGAGGCATGTCGAGATGTGTAAATCGGAATATTGCTGTTGATGGAAGGGATATTGGGCAGATTACATCGTATAAGTACTTAGTACATGAAATTCGGTTGGGCAGAGATAACTAGACATGTCAGCTCCCACGTCGCATACGATTATCCTGGGTCGCGTTTGGTAAATTAAACTATGTATTTAAATCGGATCTACCCATATGCCTCAAAAGGAAAATCTTTGACCAATGTGTGTTACCTGTACTCACTTATGGAGCGGAAACATTAACACAAAAAAGGTAGCTAATAAAATTCGCGTGACTCAGATGGCTATGGAGTGCCAGATGTTGGGTGTCTCTCTGAGAGACCGAATCCTAAACGAAGAAATACGTCTTAGAACAAAAACAACAGACGCCATCATGATGATGAGTTTTAATTGGTGGAATTGATAGTAATGATGAGTGGCACAAAAGGCGAAGAAGAACAAAAGGAGGAGGAACATAAGATAATACTAGGTTAGTATATAGAATTAAATAAACTGTTGGAACTAACGATACATAGGCGGAATGACATAGAAAATAAATAAAAGATATATGAGATAGTGGAACTAAATAAACAGCAAAAAAAATTTAGAGAACAACTCAAAATCAAAGAACTTAAAGAATATAATGAAAAATAAAAATTATCTGCAAGAAAGTAGCTAAAGAAAAAAGTGAGGACAGAATTAAGAAAAATAGAGATTCCCATTGATTGGCTAGAAAAGAAAAAATGGTATTAAAGGCTTGAAAATGGACATAGGGGATCCGAAAGAACTAAAAACAGTACTGAAAATAGCTAAGTTTACATGTCTGCTAGAATTAGAAAACACCGACCAAAAAAAAATAATGCAGAATAAACTAAAAAGTTTAAAAAATTTATATAACACACTATTTAAATAAAAAAGAAAGGATAATGAAGTGTACGACAAGACAGACAAGGGGAATAGATAATTAGAAGCAAAAAACTGATAAGAGCAGTAGAACTGATAACAGAAAAATGAACCAAGCTATGATTACAGGAATGAATACTTGTTGTCACTGAAAAGTATTAACGGGGAAAGTAATAAAAAAAAAGATAAGAAGGTTAAGTTTTCTTCATTTGAAGAGTCGATTGAATAAAGGAGATAACCAGCATTTTTGGAAGATCTAGATTTTATTTGTAAAAATCTTAAATAAAGTAAGCGGACAAAGAAGGTAACTGCGACCCTTACTTACCTTATTGACTTAAACTTCTAGTCTTTTCATACATTTAATGTCGTTATTTTATTGTCAGTGATCTACTTTATCCAAAAGAATTTATGTAGAATTTTGTTTGGGTAAACACTCTTGTTTCGAGGCCGCCAATAATAACGACAGATATGAATAAAAACGCAAAAGATGTCAAAAGCTAATATAAAGAGTCAACTTCGTCAAACAATCGTTTCAGTAATAAGAATATTATTGAGAACGAACAAAAGAATAGCCAATCTTAATTTAGCAAGATGAATAGGACATAGGAGTATGATTTTTTTTTGTTAGATTTATTTTTTAATTAATAATTAAAGACCGGATTATAAGCAAGACAGAAAGATCAAAATAAGCACGTCTATGAGCACAAAATTTTGCAAAAAACAAGCAATTTCTCATTATTTATGGAAATCACAGTAAAATGGTAACTTGTTATTTCAAAATTTTCTTGTAGAAAATTAACAAATATATAGATACGAAATGACTAGCATATTCTACATTGAAATCAAATGCTAGTCATCGTTTTTTAATCACATTCTTAAAAACCATATTTCATGAAAGAATAGAATAACTAACTCCTTTTTAATTTGCGCTAGAGCAATGTTTGAATGGGCATTTATTATTCAGAAGATCACCAATACTACAAATTTAACGAAATTGTCTAACATTTACTCGAACCATTGTCTCTTCAAAGGGTCTTTGAAAGCAGGTGCTAAAGTTGCATTTCTAGAATGGCTTCGTTGCCCAATAGTGAGTTTAATCTGCCGAGTAGGCTTGGATCCCCATGAATTTTAAGTAACGACGGATAACTAAAACTAGAATAATTGTATCAGTTTGTACAAGGTCCAGTTAGCGACTGGACGGTTTTCGCTGGTGACTTTTATAGTGCTCATATACTCAGCGTACCATGGACTGAAGTAATGGCCTAATTCTAAATTACTTATTTGCGCAGTTCCCTGCTTTATTAATCGTTCTTTCATTTGTTGATAGTTGGTTTTATTGAAGATGAATACTTGATATAAGGAATTTTCCTAACGTAAGAGTTAATGTAATGAGATCCATACTTTTTTATGAACGTGAGTACATTATTGAAATCACCAATTTTATTGTTGTTTATTTCTTTGGCCGCTTGGTCCAGCACGAACACGTTGTTCGGCAGCCTTTCGAGTTTAACGACATTGCGAAAGCGAGATAACAGCACTAATACGTAACAATGTTCTTTGGTTATAAAGGATCCGTTCATTCCAAAGTTCCTCCTGATGGTTTCCGTCGTATACGAAAGTATTCAAAGGAGACTTTCACACGGAGTTCTGCGACAATGTAGGACAGTTGGTCCAAGCTTATTTCAGTGACTTTACGTTAGAAAAACTCGATCAACCATGGAAAGCCTAGACGGTCTTGGACGACCGAAAGTATCGATACGAACCTTGGGATTAACGGATCCTTTCTACCCAAAGAAGATTATTACATGTTAGTGCGGTTATCTCGCATTGTTGGGTAGTTGATATGGTCCTTCAGGTTGTTTGTCGGGGTAAATTTCGAGATTTTGTGTGAAAAATGTTCACCAAGGCATAAATCTTGATTCCCTATTTCTCTGGCTTATTGGCTATATACTGCCTAAATTTGCATCGACCACGGAACGCTTCTAACATTTCATCTATGGTCACATAGAATAAAGGAGTGTATGCAGATAAACAGTTAGTGACAAACATTTCATATATTTCTAGAACGGGTGCAAGATTATCAACTGCCGAATTTTCTTGCCTCTTAAAGGAATTATTTGCTAAAATCTTTTCTTGGATATAGTAGCTGCAAAAATATCTGGAGCTGTGCCATCTAATTTCCAGAGTTCATCAATATTTAAATGTTGCGCTCTCTTTACTCTTACGAAATACTAAAACAATTTCCAGCATTTTAATATAGTTTTGGTGCCTTTTGCTTTTGATTTTACCCCAGGTCAGTTTGCTTTGGTCTTACCTTTGGAGGTGTGTTTCTTATGTTTCAACCATGGTGTTTTATCTTTGCCATAAAATCTTGGATAACCATCATCTTCGCCGCTTTCTTCCATGGCATCGTCAGTATCACTGAGTAGATATTGTGTGGACTGCTCAGAATCTGTATTGTGGATACTGTGTTCAGAACGAACATCACTTAAGTCCTTATCAGAATCTAGTGGTTTCACATCACTGTCTATCTCTTCCTACCATTTTAGTAACTGGTTTTCCATTTTCTTGTCCATATTGATGTTCAACAATCTATAGGTATTTTACTAAAAATCTTACCTTTTATGATAATATTATAACTTTTCTTAAGTGATCTCTCTAAAAATCAACACGCACCAACACTTCCGTAGTTAGATTTTCTCTAACGCTCAGACGAACGCGATCGCTCGTGTGTTAGATTTCAACTAACAACTGCTGTCGGCTATAAGATAATAGGTACTCCGACCATTATTTACTACTACTACTACTAAGGATTTCCACAGTTTTCACTGTCTTCCTTCACTCAACCGTTTTCTCCAATTTTCCCTGTCATTCCAGTCTCCATCTCGCAGGGTTCTTTTCTCCATAGCCTCGTCGATTTCATCTCTGAATGACCTTCGGGGTCTTCCTCTCTTTCTTCTTCCAATCGGGCTCCATTCTGTGATTTTGTTTATCCAGCGTCCTCTGTCCGCTCTTCTGACGTGGCCGTACCAGGATAGTCTCTTCTTCTCTATATAGTCGATTATGTCTGATTGCACTCCCATTCTCCGCTTAATCTCTGCGTGTTCAATTCTGTCTCTTTTTGTAAGTCTACAGCTTCTCCTCAGGAACTCCATTTCTACTGCTCTTATTCTACCTCTATTTCTCTTGTTTATTGTCCAGTTTTCGGACCCATATGTCAGGATACTTCTTGTCAGGGTGTTATAGATTCTCTTTTTTGTCTTTATCATAATGTTCTTATCCCACAACACTGAGTTTAGTTGTCTTATACAGTTTCTTGTTTGTCTCAGTCTGTTGTTTATATCTTCTTCTGTTGTTCTCTGGTTCGATATTATGGTTCCTAAATACTTGAATTTATCTGTTCTATTTATTTGTCTTCCCTCGTCTATCTCTAGGTTTCTCATATCCTTGTTTTCTGTTGTTAGGTATTCGGTTTTCTCTAAGTTTATTTCCATTCCGTTGTTTTTATATTCTTCTTCTAGTTTTCTGAGCATAAAGCTGAGATCTTCTTCATTTTGTGCGATGACTACTTGATCGTCGGCAAAACTTAAGGTGTATAGGTATTCGTCTCTTACTGGTATGCCCATTCCTTCGCACTTTCTCCTCCATGGTTTGAGTGTCTTTTCCAAGAATATTTTAAACAGAGTAGGGGACGTAGCACAGCCTTGTAGAAGTCCTTTTGTCGTCTTAAATGGATTGTAGGCTTTATTTCCACATTTAATAGCTACTTTGTTTTCTTTGTATAGTGCTTTAACTGCTTTTATTAGTGTTTGTCGGATTCCGAGATCATTCATTGCTTCCCATAGTTTGACTCTAGGTATTGAGTCATATGCTTTCTTTAGATCAACAAAGGCCAGACGGACCGGTCTACCTTTTGCCATTTTCTTCTCTATCAGTTGTTCTAATGTGTACGTATGATCTAGGCATGATTTTCCTACTGTGAACCCTGCTTGGTCTTCTCCAATTTTTCCTATTATTTCAGTTTCTAGTTTTTCTTTAATAATTTTTCCCGTAAAGTCTACCTACCGACGATATTATACTAATTCCTCTATAGTTTTCACATTTTTTCCTGTTTCCTTTCTTATGTATGGATGTGATGTATGCTTGTGTCCATTCCGCAGGTATTTCTTCTCCATTTAGTCCTCTGTCGAACATTCTACATTATTTAACATAGTCTTCTCCGAGTTTTCATAGGAGTATTCCTGGTTGCAGAACCCAAAACAAGCAATATTTCGAAAATTATGGCGAAATATTTAAAAATGTTAGATTTTTCTAACGGTGCGAGTGATAGAGGGAAAGACAGAAGCAAATGGGTAATCTAGATAAAAAATTAAATTGCTTATAATCCGGACTTAATTAATAATACATAATAGAAGGTGAAAAGTTCTCGGTCTAATAGTGAAAAATAAATATTTTGATCTATGGTCAAGATCGAGAACTATTCATCTACCAATTCTCAGTACTAATACTGATCTTGACTAACGTATTTTTCTTTTTGTTACAGCTTTATAGGCCGAGACATATGGTCAAATGATCTGGTAAACTGAAGAAAATATAGAATAGATAAACGCAGTCGTTCAGTCAATACTTAATTAATTTTGTAAATTTTTCACCCATTAAGTGTTCACTATTTTGTGTTCATTCAATTTTGCACATGATGTTGAACTATAAGCCATTACTAATAGATCAACATTGTTGCTGTATTTCACTATTTTTTGCTTTTTGTGTTAATGTTATTAAGCTCTAAGTTGCTCGAAATACGGCAAAACCTGTATATTTCTTTCACAACTGCCATTTTCTCTTCTTTACTTTTTTTGTACTGTTTTTTATGTTTTCATATTGTATAATAGTTGATAAAGATATCGTGCCATTTTACATAATAGTCTAGGAAAAAAAGAATACTTTAGATGAAAGTTGATACAAGATTATGGTCCAAATATCATTTACGAAAATGTTCTTTCTCCACTTTCATTTTTATGGTGCTATTCCGGTAAAATATCCCGCGAGACCTAAGAACATTTCACAACCAACGAGGTTACTTTTTATTGCTTGTCTCGTAAGAAGATTGCGAAGGAAATTAACAGTACCAGTGATAACCCCAGTTTTAATTGATTCCACACGTTTCAGAGTATTGTACTTAACATCATAAATTTTCGTCACCGAATCAGCATATTCTTTTGATTTTTAAGCACATTTTTAATATGTTATCCGGCTATAATCAAAATCCAAGTACCTTTTGTTGTTTTTTTGTTTGATAACAACGTTTTTTCCTGGTTTTTAGTTTATATCAACCTTAATACCGAAGTCATGTTTAGCTAAATTCTACGTGATCCTTCTTGTGTGTTAATTTTTAGATTTTGGTGTCATTTATTTCTCTTTTTTTGTTGACACCTTTTTACCTTTCTATACAGCTTCCACTTGGTCTTCCATTTTTGATTTTGTATTTCCTCATAAGATTTTTCATTAGGCGCACAATAGATATTTTTTCTATTGATTCTGTGACTCCTATATTTCCTAATATCTTCTCTACATTTAGTTTTTACTACAAAACACTAACTCCAAAACAGTATGTTAGTATTCATTATGCATATTTTTGTGAAAGAGATGCTTCACTTTTTAGTCTTCCAGTCCAGCTCTTTTGTGTAATCGAACAAAGAAATTATTCAAATATGACGATTTTCGTCACAACACTTCTTTATCTAGGCAAGCACATTTTTCAACATGACAGATGGCATAACAACTTCTGTATGGCAACAAACATCACGAAATTGCATTAATGTACGAAATTGATGTAAGTAGTATTGTCAAAAGTCAAAAAAGTTAACATCAATGATCAAGAGATTTAACAGAATAATTTAGGACCAAGAAACTGGCGGCAAATCGACAGAAAACGAAAGGTTTTATATTAAAGAAGCTTATAGACAAACAAACACTGTGTCATATGTCAACGTTGACAGTTGACATAGAACTTAACTTCTCTATGTCAAGTGAAGCTGAATTAAAACCACCTCAGAAAGTTAATTTCAGCTATGAAAAGTCGAGTTACAATACCGAATATAGTAAAGGATTTTAAAATTTGACCAAAATCCAAGAAATTTAGGACAGAACATAGAAAAGTGTAAGTAGGTCAGATAAACGTGTCAGATTTATATTGAAAAAGGAAAAAGATAAATATTGACAAAATCGCAGAAGTTTCTTCATTATTTGGCACAAAAATTTAGTTACTTATTAGTTATTACTTTTGTTGTCGGTTTCCAACTAATTTTTCTAAACAAATCTCTCCACGAACGATACTTTGCAGTGTTGCCGTACTTAATGAAATAATAATCTTCAGAAAGCTGTAAAATTTTAGTAATTCTTGTTGGTTGTGTATGATTGTTTTGCAGGATATTTTAAAAAATACGTTTTAGTTCCGTTTGCAATTGACATTATGTTTGTACTTACGAATATACTGAGTTTAAGAAAAATAAATGTATACAATGTGATTTCAGAAAGGAAACTTAAACGTATCAGCAACGGTGATTAACAATACATACTAGGTATAGGCTATTAAAAAAAAGATATTTTATAATTGCTTATTGTTTCTCTCTAGATAACTCATTGTCCTCAAAAAGTACATATGTATATGTAATAAAATCTAAATTTACATCTGTATCTACGATTTGAAACAAGATATTGCCTGAAAATGCAGTGTTTTAATTCGGTATATATGTTAAAAATGCATTCTCAATAAATGAAGACAATAAATAATATGATACATGAACTAAAATGTTGTTTTATTTATATCATTCTGTACCCCCTTTTAAAATTCGGCAATTTTTACTGATTTTGTAGTAGGAGTGCAGAAACGTAAAATAATCAGTCCATCAAATGTTACGGACTTTAAGAATCGCTTATAATTCGACGAAACATACAAGATTTAATCCATCAAATGTTAGGGACATAAAGAATCGCTTAAAATTTAAAAGTTTTTAAGATTTTTTATCAGGAGGATAAAAACATAAAATATTTAGTGCATCAAATTTAAGGAACGTAAATAATCACTTATATCTCGACAGTTTTTACGTTCTTGTAGCAGAGGAGCCGAAGCGTTAAAGGGTTAGTCCACCGAATTGTAGCAGGAGATCAGAAACATTAAAAGGTTAGTCCACCAAATGTTAGAGACTTCAAGAATCGCTTCTAATTCGGGGAAACTTACAAGATTTAGTCCATCAAATGTTAGCGACATAGAAAATCGCTTAAAATTAGCTCTGGGATGTTGGCACCTCATTGATCGAATTTCGTAAAAAAAATTATACCGTCTGAATGGTCACGTTTTGGTCACAAATGGTCAGTTGGTTTCAGCTTTTGGTCAGTTCTGGTTAATTTTTTATTAAGGGTTGAAAATTTTCAAGGACAAAAAAAGATGTTGGCACCTCATTGAACGAAATCTATAAAACAAATTATTGTATTCGATAGAGATTAAAATGCTGACAAATGGTCAGATATATTGAGCGTTTGGTCAGTTTGCTTTTGGGGTAAAAATAATTAATAAAGTTGCAATAACCTTAGCACGCAAGCGCAGTCCATTAAAAATTTTAAAAATACCAGGATTGCAGTGCCTTGCCGCAATAAACATTTTAAAAATACTAGGAGAACAGTAGGTTCCCGGGTTTTCCTAAATCACTATGTTACAGCTAGTATTTCTGAAATATAATTATACCATTCGAAAGATCACAAATTATTCTCCAATGGTCAGATATTTCCAGAAATTGGTCAGTTCTAAGTAATTTTTTATTAATTATTGAAAATTTTTCAAGGACAGTCTGATATTGGCTTCTTATTAAAATATTAAAATTTTTACAAGACACCAAGTCGTACAGTGTTGCGCGATTTAGAATAAGAGATGAATTGTAAGTTTTCACCCAGAAACATTCTTTAGATTCTAATCACAGGAAGCGGTTATAGTACAATTTGTTGATATCTAGACAGTGTAACAGTTGTTAGTGATAATACGAATTCTAATATATTTCTTTGTTTTGGATATTGGACGCAATTAATAGTAATATATTCCAACGGGATTAACTTGGCAGATAGGTTTGGCAAATACGCATCCTAAGACACATGTTCTCAAATATACACCGTTGTCACGTCTAAAAATTAGTTTTTCTCGTCTAATATCATTGTTATATTTTTGTAGAATATCCAATTTGTAATTTTTAAATCTGATCTGATTTTTATACCATCATTTTATTTATTCTTTTATTTTAAAAATGTAAAAAAATATAACTTAGATGCATAAATTCACAACAGTTGTAATTGAGAAAATTGGGAAGAGTTATTAAAGATCCTTGAAATCAAGTGTCCTGCTACATACTGTATTCTGATTCAAGTGTTCTGCTACTGTTTTCTACTTGGATTTTTAGTTAAAAATTCACATTAGCTAAGGTCTCCCTAGATTCTCTTACGTTAGGTTGCGCAGTTGTAATTATTTTTATCATAACAGGAGTGTCTTAAGCAAGAATCAGATAGCTCGTGGAATGATACTCTTCGCTTCTGCAAAGAGAAACGATATTAAAACGAGAAACGATATCGATATTAGCGATCAGAAAAGAGACAACAGTTGGCACCCCACGTTATTGTGAAATTAGTAAATATTTGCTTTTTGGTAAATGTATTCGACCTATCCCAAAATGTAGTCGGACCATTCCAATGGTCATTCCAAGTCTGTTGTACGCCATCAGTATTGGTGGTAAAAATTTTATTAAATTGGGTAATTTATACAATAATAAAAATTCCAACACAAGTTTGTTATATTTGGATATGCAGTGCCTTAGCTTCTGATTTTTTTGAACTGGATCGATTTGCCGACAAACAACGGAGTACACAAACACGTTGTGTTTGTTCTCGTCTTTATATTCTTTCTTTTTCTATTCCGTATTTTCTATTTCTCTTCGCCGATGAAGAATGCCACTTCACGTTCTGTGAGACCGCTCCTTTACAGGAGTATGCTTGTAACTTTTAAATTTGTAACACTTTAATAGAGACGGGAATACAAGTAATGTTGTTTTGTATATGTTGTTGTAAATAATGTAAAATTAAAGCTTTATTCTTCATTAACCGTATAAAGTTCTTGATACCTAAGATTAGCTTAAAGTTCAGTCATAGAGGGCTGTTTTGTATTTGTGAGACATATTGCTCGCCCATACACAGCATGATGAAGCAGTGCAATATAATTTTAAAAAGTAGTAACACAAATATCTTCAACACCAACACTAAAGCCATTAAATCTAGCTATCTGCCGGCTTCGACCTCTATATCATAGTGTGTATGTCTAGCATCGATACATGGAAGTCTTTATGTACGTGTATGTGTATATATTCACATATATGTGTGTATATGTATTTATTTTTTTCTACATGTGTGTATCTGAAATTTCTACTTGTTTTTGTTCTGTAAAATGTATTTGTTATAAAGTATAACTAAATAATTTACTATTTTTGTTGGCAATAAGCCACAATTTTACTTAAAAATAAGTTTATTTGATGTTTTGATTTTCACTTCGTTCGAAAATTTCGAAAATCGTTCTCAAAATACGGTTTCCGAAGTGGAAATAAACTTATTTTAAAGTAAAATCATGGTTTATTCCCAACAAAAATAGTAAATTACATTAAGATGCCACAAGAAAATAGCTTCAGAACAATATTCTTATTCATATTTAATACTAGTATGTATACTAGGTACATGAGATCAAGGTCACGTGTTTGATAGCATGTACGTAAATATATTTAACAAACATTAAAATCATTAATAAATGTTAAAGTTGTATATACAATGAATAAAACAATAATGGAAGCCATCTAGCTATACTATTATATAATATTTACTTAAAAATTAAATTTTAGTTTTAGTTTAGTCTTTAATCTTTAAGTTTAAAGAAATATTGAAAGACAGGCAACACTGTACGCGTCAGCTGTTCTAATCTCATCATTTTCAATCTCATTTCGGAACATACCCTAATATCATCTGTGTAGTGTTCCGTAATGAAAATTGGTTCATTTTACTTGTATAGACGCATGCGCATACTCTTTGATACTAAAATAGGAACAGCTGATGTGTACAGTGTTGGTTGTCTCTTAATATTTCTTTAAACCAATATAAAATTGCTTTATATAAATTACATTTTTAAGTAAATATTTAAATATTATAATATAATAGCTAATCTCGTGGCTTCGATTATTGTTTTATTCATTTTACATACGCATACGGCTTCAACATTTATTAATGTTTTTAATATTCGTTAGATATATTTACGTAGATAAAAATAAAAATATAAAACGATCTAAGTAACCTTAATCTCAAAAAACTGGATCAAGACTTAAAAAAATACAACTAAAATGAGGAAAGATGAGCTGATCATGTAACCGTGTATCTACTAATATCCAGTTAATGCAATACATTATTTTTGTTGGGAATAATTTGACTTTTGAGAACGATTTTCGAAGTGGAAATCGAAACATTAAATAAACTTATTTTAAAGTGAAATTGTGACTTATTCCCAACAAAAATAGTAAATTATTTATTTATGTTTTAGAACGAACATATTTTAGAGAATAAAAACAAGTAGGAATTATACATACACATAAAACAATATATGTATATACAGACACACACACATATACGTAGGTACATAAAAACATCCATGTATCTATCCTAGACATACACACTATGATATACAGGTCGAAGCAGGTACAATAGAAAGCTAGATTTAACGGCTTTGGTGTTGGTGTTAAAGATATCTATGTTGCTATCTTTTAGAATTATATTTCATTACCTTATAATGCTGTTTATGGGCGAGCAATCCGTCTCACAAATGTGAATGGAAATTTTTAACTGAAAATTGAAGTAGAAAATTTTAAAACTTGTTAAAACGGTTCAGAAACCCGTTCAGTATAAAGTTAAGACTAAGTTTATTTTGTTCTAAAAGTGAAGATAATTACAGTTTACATTGTACTGATCTCAAGTTCCTGTAAATGACAGATGGTGCTAATATTTAAATTTGTTTAGTTGATATCAATATTTTAACAACCCCACTTATGAATTAAACAAAATTTATAGGTTACCTATAACAAACAGTCTCAATAATATATGCAGCTTTTTAGCAAGTAGACCTTTAACAGTCAACACATTAGCTGGAATAACATCAGTAGGCATATATTTTACATTAATTATTTTGTCAGATATTAGGTCTTTCAAATAATGACATCTTACATCAATACGCTTACTTCTTTTATGATACATTGGATTTGCTGATAGGTTTAATGCACTTTGATTATTATTAAATAAGGTAATACATTCAGTTTTTTCAATTAAATCACTTAGCAAACCCCTAAGAAAAACAGCCTCTGACAAGGCCGTATATTCTGCCTCGTAGCTAGATAAAGCTAATGATTTTTAAAAAGAAAAAGACAGTTAAGATTTGATTTCACGTACAGGGCGCCTGTGCATCCGCTTATACGTATTTCGGCCTAATAGGCCTCATCAGAACGGCTTTCGCAGTCGCTCTTTCGTTAGCGGATGCGCAGGCGCCCTGTACGTGAAATCAAATCTTAACTGTCTTTTTCTTTTTATTCCGATATACTCTGTACGAGTACTAGAAACCAATTCGCTAAGGATTTTGCTTAGTTGAGAAGATATGTTGTGGAATGCAATTTTTAGATTCCCCATGTCTCTAATAACATCTTTATCAACTTCTGTTTTGCCTTGCAATTCTTAGAAGGCATAGATTAAAGCAGAATTCTGAATTTGGTTTCGAAAATTAGTTTAGGGATTCTAATGATTTTTGTTTTGCACTTTGCCAAGATATTGTAAAGCCACAAAGCTTAAATACATATCCAGTAAAGGATCTTACAATCTAATGTATTGCTTGCCCAATGAGAGAATGTCAATCAGAGAATAATTAATAGTATCTGTTAAATACCTCAATACTCTTTTTGTACATTTCAAATAAGACTCAGTATATACATTGTTAAATTGGCTCAAGAAACTGACTGTAAATGATATATCTGTTCTGGCCAAAACAGATAAATACATCAAACTACCAATTACCATCTGATAAGGAAACTTACTATCATCAATTGTTAAAGATAATTTTGTTAAAAATGCGAATTATCAAAAAGAAAGTAAAATAGAGTAAAGTCGCAATGGCACTGGTTTGACAAGTGATAATGTGTATATTATTTTATCTATCGATGCATGCTTTAAAATTTCACGCAACTGACACTTTAAACTAGTAGCGTTGAGCGCTTGCTGTTTTTTATTTCATCTTTGATGCCATGTCTTTTTAACAACTGAAACCCTCATTTGTGAATTCAGTTTTTTTAAAGTATCCGTTGAGAACAGCGGCACTAAACGCATGTTTTTCGGATGTTTTAACCTTCCGACATTTATTTTCATAGTAACCGGTTTGTTTACAACAATAACATCTAATTTTCGACAGATCTCTGTCTCTCTTGTTATTCATCTGTCATCACTTCTGTGATTTTCAAACTGTCTATTGTGATTGGTTCTGTTACTAGTACCACTTGCAAACGGACTTACCAACATCACTTTCCATGTCCAATACTTTTGTTTTGATTGAATCGATAGAAATAACAATCCCAACAACTTTTTTTAAAGCGTCCCAAATTTCTTTAGCGGTTTTTGCTTGTTTAATATGTATATATAACGATGGATCAAGCAAAAGAACTAACTTGGCTTTAGCTTTTTCTTGTTTGTCTACTTCGGTTTCAGTTCCGTCCAAACACGTGGACAATCCTTCTAGAACAAGATAATTTTGCACTGCGAAACCCAATCATTGTAATTTTCGCGGCCTAATAGTTTTGGCACCGTAGACATGTAATTCACTGCTATTGTGAACCTCAAAACTTACTAGTATACAACGTTTATCTTATTTACCGACGGAAAAAATAGTCTGAGTCACTATAATCTGTTAAAACTTATAAATGAAACGAACCAGTTGAGTATACGGTTAAGACTACTTTATTTTGTTCCAAAAGTGAATACAATTGACAGTTTATATTGTATCAATCTTAACTTCCTGTATATCTAATATTTAAATTTTGTTTACTTCATATCAATATTTTAACAGAAAACAGTCGCAGAATACTTGAGTCAGAACACAGTATGTCTCAGAACACTTCAGAATTTTCAGAATCTTTAATGACTCTTAGCAATTTTCTTAATTTCAACTGCTATGACTTTGTGCGTCTAAGTAATAGTTTTTTACATTTATTCTAATAAAAGAATAAGTAAAATGACTCCATAAAAATCAGATCAGATTTAAAAATTATAAATTGGATATTCTACAAAAATATAGGAATGATATTAGACGAGAAAAACTAATTTTTAGACGCGACAACGGTGTATATTTGAGAGCATGTGTATTAAGATGCATATTTGCCAAACCTATCAACGAAGTTAATCCCGTTGGAATATATTTGTATTAATCGTGTCGCAATATCCAAAACAAAGAAATGTATTACAATTCGTATTATCATTAACAACTGTTACACTGTCTAGATATCAAAAAGTTTTACTATAACCGCTTCCTATGATTAGAATCTAAACAATGTGTCTGGGTGAAAACTTACAATTCATCACATATTCAAAATCGCGCAACACTGTAAGACTTGGTGTCCTGTAAAAATGTTAAGATTTAGTTGAGAAACTAACATCAACTGTCCTTGAAAAATTTTCAATAATTAATAAAAAATTACTTAGAACTGACCAATTTCTGGAAATATCTGACCATTGGAGATTAATTTGTGATCTTTCGAATGGTATAATTATATTTCAAAAATACTAGCTGTAACATAGTGATTTAGGAAAACCCGGGAACCTACTGTTCTCCTAGTATTTTTAAAATGTTTATTGCGGTAAGGCACTGCAATCCTGGTATTTTTAAAATTTTTAATGGACTGCGCTTGCGTGCTAAGGTTATTGCAACTTTATTAATTATTTTCACTCCAAAAGCAAACTGACCAAACGCTCAATATATCTGACCATTTGTCAGCATTTTAATCTCTATCGAATACAATAATTTGTTTTATAGATTTCGTTCAATGAGGTGCCAACATCTTTTTTTGTCCTTGAAAATTTTCAACCCTTAATAAAAAATTAACCAGAACTGACCAAAAGCTGAAACCAACTGACCATTTGTGACCAAAACGTGACCATTCAGACGGTATAATTATTTTTACGAAATTCGATCAATGAGGTGCCAACATCCCAGAGCTCTTAAAATTAGATAATTTTTAAGATTTTGTATCAGGAGGGCAAAAATGTTAAAGATTTAGTTAAAAAAATTTTGAGAACGGAAATAATCACTTACAATTCAACAGTTTTTACGTTTTTGTAGCAGGAGAGCAGAAACGTTAAAGGATTAGTCCACCAAATGTTAAAACCTTTAAGAATCGCTTCTAATTCGACGAAAGTTGCAAGATTTATTCCATCAAATGTAAGGGACATAAAGAATCGCTTTAAATTAGATAATTTTTAAGATTTTGTATCAGGAGGGCAAAAACGTAAGAGATTTAGTTCATAAAATTTTAGGAAAGTATAATCACTTACAATTCGACAGTCTTTACGTTCTTGTAGCAGGAGAGCAGAAACGTTAAAGGGTTAGTCCACCAAATGTAAGCGACATAAAAAATCGCTTAAAATTAGATAATTTTTAAGATTTTGTATCAGGAGAGCAAAAACGTAAAATACTTAGTCCATAAAATTTTAGGAACGTTAATTCGACAGTTTTTACGTTTTGTAGCAGGAGAGCAGAAACATTAAAGGGTTAGTCCACCAAATGTTAGAGACTTCAAGAATCGCTTCTAATTCGGAAAAACTTACAAGATTTAGTCCATCAAATGTACGCGACATAGAAAATCACTTAAAATTAGATAATTTTTAAGATTTTGTATCAGGAGGGCAAAAATGTAAAAGATTTAGTTAAAAAAATTTTGAGAATGGAAATAATCACTTATAATTCAACAATTTTTAGGTTTTTGTAGCAGGAGAGCAGAAACGTTAAAGGGTTAGTCCATCAAATGTTAGCGACATAAAAAATCGCTTAAAATTAGATAATTTCTAAGATTTTGTATCAGGAGAGCAAAAACGTAAAATACTTACTCCATAAAATTTATGGTACGTGAATAATCACTTATAATTCAACAGTTTTTACATTTTGTAGCAGGACAGCAGAAACATTAAAGGGTTAGTCCACCAAATGTTAGAGACTTCAAGAATCGCTTCTAATTCGGGGAAACTTACAAGATTTAGTCCATCAAATGTTAGCAACATAGAAAATCGCTTAAAATTAGATAATTTTTAAGATTTTGTATCAGGAGGGCAAAAATGTAAAAGATTTAGTTCAAAAAATTTTGAGAGCGGAAATAATCACTTATAAAGCTCTGGGATGTTGGCACCTCATTGATCGAATTTCGTAAAAAAAATTATACCGTCTGAATGGTCACGTTTTGGTCACAAATGGTCAGTTGGTTTCAGCTTTTGGTCAGTTCTGGTTAATTTTTTATTAAGGGTTGAAAATTTTCAAGGACAAAAAAAGATGTTGGCACCTCATTGAACGAAATCGATAAAACAAATGATTGTATTCGATAGAGATTAAAATGCTGACAAATGGTCAGATATATTGAGCGTTTGGTCAGTTTGCTTTTGGGGTGAAAATAATTAATAAAGTTGCAATAACCTTAGCACGCAAGCGCAGTCCATTAAAAATTTTAAAAATACCAGGATTGCAGTGCCTTGCCGCAATAAACATTTTAAAAATACTAGGAGAACAGTAGGTTCCCGGGTTTTCCTATTTCACTATGTTACAGCTAGTATTTCTGAAATATAATTATACCATTCGAAAGATCACAAATTAATCTCCAATGGTCAGATATTTCCAGAAATTGGTCAGTTCTTAGTAATTTTTTATTAATTATTGAAAATTTTTCAAGGACAGTCTGATATTGGCTTCTTATTAAAATATTAAAGTTTTTACAAGACACCAAGTCGTACAGTGTTGCGCGATTTAGAATAAGAGATGAATTGTAAGTTTTCACCCAGAAACATTCTTTAGATTCTAATCACAGGAAGCGGTTATAGTACAATTTGTTGATATCTAGACAGTGTAACAGTTGTTAGTGATAATACGAATTGTAATATATTTCTTTGTTTTGGATATTGGCTACGATTAATAGTAATATATTCCAACGGGATTAACTTGGCTGATAGGTTTGGCAAATACGCATCGTAAGACACATGTTTTCAAATATACACCGTTGTCGCGTCTAAAAGATAGTTTTTCTCGTCTCATTTCATTGTTATAATTTTTGTAGGATATCAATTTTGTGATTCCTAAATTTGATCCGATTTTTATGCAATCATTTTATTTATTCTTTTATTAGAAAAATGAAAAAAAGATTACTAAGACACATAAATTTACAATAGTGGTAATTAAGAAAATTGCTAACAGTCATTAGATATCCTCGAAATTCTCAAGTGTTCTGCGACACATGATACTATGATTATAGTCATAGTATCATGCTGCGACATACTGTGTCCTGATTCAAGTATTCTGCGACTGTTTTTTAGTTGGATTTTTAGTTAAAAATTCACATTAGGTAAGTTCTTCCTAGCTTCTCTCACATTAGGTTGGGTAGTTGTGAGTATTCTTATCATAACATCATTACACTAGTGTCTTACAGGAGTATGCTTGAAATTTTTAAATTTGTAGCACTGGAACAGAAACGTAGAATACAAGCAATGTTGTTTAAATGAACAGCATGATGAGGCAGCGCCATATAATTCCAAAAAATGGCAACATAATTATCTTAAACACCAAAACCATTAAATCTAGCTTTTTACCTGCTTTGACCTCTATATCATAGTGTGTATGTCTAGCGTAGATACGTGGATGTCCTTATGTACGAGTATGTGTGTGTATCTGTATATATATTTTTCTATAAGTGTGTATGTAAAATTCTTACGTGTTTTTATTCTGTACAATTTCTTTGTTGTAAATTATAAATAAATAACTTACTATTCTTGTTGGTAATAAGCCACAATTTTACTTTAAAATGATGTTTCCATGTTTATTTGTATATGTTTATTTGATGTTTCAATTTCCACTTCGAAAATCATTCTCAAAATAGGTACTATTTCCGAAGAGGAAATCGAAAAGTGAAAGAAACTCATTTAATTAAAAGTAAAATTGTGGCTCATTCCCAACAAAAATAATCAATTGCATTACGATGCCACAAGAAAATATCTTCGGAACAATATTCTTATCATACCTACCTATTTAATAATAGCATGTACACTAGGTACATGAGATCCAGGTCACGTTTTTGATAGCATCTAATATTTAACGAATATTAAAATCATTAATAAATGTTGAAGTTCTATGTAAAATGAATAAATAACACATTAATGGAAACCATCGAGATATATGTTCTATTTACTTAAAAATTAAATTTATGCCAAGCAATTTTATGTGTGTTTAAAGAAATATTGAAACGCAAGCAACAGTGTAAGCATCAGCTGTTCTCATCTTCTCCCATCTAAGTAAATTTGTAGGTGTAAAAAATTAACCAATCTCATTACGGAATAATATACTGATGGCGTGGTTATGAGTTAAATTTATATGCAATCATAATTTTCGTTATTTAAAGTTAAAATTATTTGATTTTATATTTATCTGCATCTTAATTATTTATCTCAATAAATATTATGTGTTGTGGGTAAAAATGTTTACTTAATTTTTATCACCGAGTTACGCCAAATATAGGCAACTTACAGTTGCTGTATAATTTTAATAATTATTATTCTTTAACAGAATAATTATAATAATAACTTTGAATATAATTAAAAAAAAATGAATATTAAAGTTCTGAGACTAATTGTTGATATTTTAGTGATAGGACCTATTGTTACAAACATTTTTATTTTGATTTGTTGTTAGAAGGCAAATGAGAGCATCTAAAACATGTTTCATGTCCTTTTAAATTTTGTCATAGACATTTACAGATAAACTTAAAAGTAGTTGTATATTTATCTTCACTCTTTCTTTTTACTAAACTTCTTAAGAAGTATTATATACTAGAATATGGCCCGATTTTAACGCATTGGAATTCTAGAACCTATGATGTTCTACTAAAAGGCCTTTGTTAAATCACACCAAAAATATATGTAGATTTATTGTGATATTATGAATGAATATGAAAAATGCAAAATAAAGCCTTTTAAGACGCACAAAACGGTCCCCCAATAAGCCATAGTATCGTGTTAACGCATAACACGCTCAAATCGGACAAATAAAATCGAATGTATGATGTAGTACCGGCGCTAGGGTTCTCGTTACGGACAGATAGAATAAATAAATTATATGTACTAATACTGTCATGTGATATTTCGTATGTAGGTATACGTTCAGTAATAGCGAAGATAAGGTATACGCCCTTTTGGTAGCCGGCTTGTTCGTTTTTTTATCTTACTATAATTATTATGTCCTCCTCTTTCATTTAACGAAGTCATATGTTGCTATACGTTCATTAATATCGAAGATAATGTGTAGCGCCCTTTTGGTAGTCTTTTTTTTTTGTTTTTCTACATTAATATAATCGTTATCCACTACCCTTTCATTAAACGCATTACAGGCTCCAATTGGACCAATAACAACGGATATATGATGTAATACCGGCGTTGTTTTCTTTTCAGACAGACAGACAGAATGAGCAAATTAAATTAAATGTATTGATATATATATATATATATATATATATATATATATATATATATATATATATATATATATATATATATATATATATATATATATATATATATATGTGTGTAGGTATATATTTTTGGTTTTAAGAAAAACCATTTTTTTTACGTTTCATCAAGGTCGCACCTACCTTTCTCAAGTCAGATAGTAATGCTTCTTGTGGGTACTTGAAGTAGACAGTTTAATATATTTGTATGTACTTACCTACTATATATGTATATATGGTACCAAGAAATTAGTACCTAGTAATGACAATTTTGTAAATAATTATATTAAAGATTGTCTAAAAAATATATGTTTGCTAATAATTATCTAATCTAAACTACTAACCAAAAAAGTTTTTAATCAATACTATAAAATAATATTGACTTTAACAGCAACTGTGACACTGTCCAGGAAATTAGAAAACCAGAATGACAGAAGACAGCAACAGAAGTCAAAAGTCTATGGATGGTATATGGCATGGAGTGAAGTAGTGGAATCAAATGAAGTGAAAGAAAGCAAATCATGTGTTAAATACCATAATAATTGTGCTTTATTATTTTATATGTAATAAAAAAAGTTATGTTGATTATTTATAGACACATATTTTTGTTGGCAGACTTATTTACAAGCTTATCCTGGGAGAATCATGAACTGGTTGCTAAAGAGGCAGTAAGTACTGAAAGTTTTAGGGTTTTAGACTCAGGATATGTTTGTCTAAATATATAAAATAGTGTGGAAACAAGTACATATCAATGTAAAAATTCTTTATGGGAACCAATACTTATTCAATAGTTTTGTGAAATGTTCAATAAGAATTTGAAAATATGAAGACTTGTGTAGAGTGTAGTTTGGTGTAGTTACAAGCCTAAGATGTTTTGTTAAAGAAAGGGTTGTAGAACTGTGTTACCTGTTATGAAAGACAGCCCATGAGACAAGTGATGTTGGTGGTAACTATATTCTTTGGTGGTACTAATGTATACTTGGGTATAATAATGTCACAGTTGAGGAGGTCATGGCTGAAGTCATAAGAAAAATGCATAGGAAAAAATGTAAAAATTCAACAGGGGATGGTATTATCTGAAGAAAAGGAGTCTGGATGTTATTTGATATTCTTGAGGACAGTATTATGGTGCATTGTTAGTGGGTGTATATGTGCAAATTTGATAATGAAAATAATTTGTGGTATAGAGTCAGTATTGTTACCATAGGTTTCATTCAGAAAACATGTTGGGATTGTCCTGAGATTGTTCGCAAGTGGTAAGATTTTTCAAATTTGAGGCTATTAATAGTTTTCTCTGTTAAATTAAAATTATATTTGATACTAATTTATTTCTACTGCATTTCTACATGTTTTTATGGCATTCAAAGAGAAAGTCTTTATGGCATTACCAGAAAGTATAAATGTATCTAATAACTAGTAAATTTGAATTTTATGATTTAACAAAGCAGATTATGTAATAAAACAAGCCTCTAAGGCTTGTAGGGATAGTCAGGGTTATTGAAGCTGTTTGTAAATTATGTTTCCGAAAAGAAGGAACTATATTAACACAAAATATCACCAAAGAATATATATGCATACTTTTTATATTTATATGCATGTCTTTGCTTCTTTATTCTTTGATATTCTTTAGAATATTGGCAAACTACTTCATACTTGCCTAGTTTAAAAAAAGTATTGTACAATTTGATTGTGTAGAAATGCTAGGAATTACTAATTTTAAATAGCATTGTGACCTTGAGAGAGTATTTAAATTGCAAAGGCCACAATGTTATCAAATTTTATTGTGGGCTGGTGCAAAATTGGCATATATTGCAATTTTTTATATAATATACATGTGTGTTTAGTAATAAAGTCAGTCTGTACTGAATAAATAAAAGTATTGTTTTTTTACTACCTGGGCTAGGCCTTAAGAGCCCATTTTTTCAGTTTATATTTAATTTAAGCTGATGATGTGATCTTGGTAGAAAATGCTAAAAGGGAATTAAAACAAACACTAGAACAGTGAAGACAAACTTAAATAAAGTGCTTGTCCCCACATTTGTAGGACAAAAATTAGATAACCAGACAATGATGATGACTTAAAGAAAGGGTTACTACTATAAATAAGATGTTAATTATGGATGATGAATTAGTTGTGAAATGTAATGTATAGTTTGAATTTTCTAGAATTTGTATTACAGGTCAGTGCATGAATAGTTGGAGATTCATGCAGTAGAATTATTAGCTATAAGTGATTCAAAGAAGAGGGTGGTGTAGTCTTTAATAGAAAGAATTCAAAGAAAAAAAATAATGATTTTTTTGGAAATGAAAATGCATAAATTGATCAGTGTGGTGACAAAAATAAGTTAAATAATTTACTTATAAGGGGAGCTTAGACAAAAGATGTGTGTGAAGCAGATTCATATTGGAAATGAATGAAAATTGAAAATGTAATAATAAGGAAGCAAATAATTATTATCTGTTTAATTGTCTTGATAAATCAGAATATATGAAATAATGTATTAGAATAAATGTACAAGAAGTGACAAATTTTATGTGAGAATACAATTAAGAGTAGAATTCATGTTCAAAGACATTTACATGTTTTAAACCTTATTGGATATAAGGTGAAGACAGTTTTGAGTTAATATAGTTAATATAAACAATAAAAAAAAAGAGCTAACAGTGACACATAGTGAGGGTACTTAAGCTACGAAAAGAGAGAAAATCTAATATTAAGAAATAAAAATGTACAATTCACATATTATGGTCATAAACATAGTACCTATAATAAACTATTTATTTAGATTTAGAGGCTTACATAAGAAAAAATAATTAATAGATAAAACATTTATTGAAAACTTTTAAAAACATATATACAATAAAGATACAATGACTTAAAGTCATTTAAAAATATCTTGACAATATATTTTCCAATTAAAGAACCATAGACATAATAAAAAAAAACTAGGTAACATGAGCAAAATAGTGAAAGTGGAGAACTAGATCAGTGGTCTATCTCTATTTAGCAGTATGATCACATGTGTATGACAGATAAAGATTGCTAGACCACTTAAAGTAAATATTGTTGGTCACCTCTATTCACAGAGCAGCCCATACTTTACATTTTTAGTCCATTTTTGAGATATTTATCATCACTGATTGTTATTGGATAAAAATTTTACTGAAAAAATCTATTGATGCTATTGCAAAAACAACCAATGTTTTGGTTGGCATTGGTTGTTTTTACAAAAAAATTTAGCATATCTAGTGAAGTAATAAAAATTTGAACTATAAGAACTAATATTGACATTGATTGTTTTTGCAGTTGATGAGTTTACAAATATAATGCATATTGATCAATTCTAGAAAATGTAGGGTTATTACAAATTGAGAATGAGCATCACAAATGGTTTTTTTTTATTATTAGTATAACACTATTATGTTTATTGTACTAACAGTATAAGAGACAATTGTATAGAAATATCTTCCATATAAAAACCTCACACTAAAAAAATATTTACACTTAACGAACATTTATACCTTTACATAATTGTATAAATAGGGAACTAGTTGATCAGAAGAGATATCAGATACCACAGATCAACAAAATTTTGAAAAGTAACCCTCAACAAAAGGATGGAAGGAAGAAAGCATGTAAAGAAAAAAAGTAAAAATAGCAATCACAAAATAATAATAAGTGAAAACATAATGTAACAAAAAACGTTAAAGATGATGGGAAAAAATACATGTTTGTTACAGAAAATCTCAAACCTGTTAAAATTGTTCAGTTTTCTTGTAATCTATCATGCAGGAAGAGGTGCTATGAAAGAATTAGTTATGACTATGGTATAAACCTTAACCAACTTTTCATAATCTCTCACCTGAAAGCCAAAATAAGTTATTATGTGATTCAGTTGAAGAATATAGTAAGAAAACTTAAAAGATCAGAGATGATAAACAGGAAAGCCAATGTCAATGTTCAAATAGATATTTTTGAAAATTAACATTAATTTTGACAAAATAGAAACATGCCAGACTATGTACTTATACATGTTTTTAGTTAGTTGAATTGTATAAACAAAAACCCAATGTGAGGTAACAACATTGTTCCTCTCGAAGGTAGAGGAAAACATGAATATGTTAATCTGCTTCTGGGAGCCATTATTCAAGGAATAGAACAAAAAAAGATATTTAACAGGTTTGACCATTTCAAAAATTTATAGGTTTATAGTTTAAATAATTGAGAATTAGTTGAACTACAGAAAAATCCCTTTTAACTTTTTGGTAGAAGAGTTATCATTTCACAGACCAAAAAACAATACTTGCGACAAAAATTTTTGAAATGGATCAAAAGTCATTCTTGGATTTTAAATCATTGTCAAGAAACAGTACCATGGTTCATCAATTTGTTTTTAGTACAATGGAGCTTTAACATTAAGTCTCTGTAGAGAAAGTAACTGACATCATTTCTTTTTTTTTATTTCTATAAAACATTGAATGAATTAAACATTCAGAGTATAAAACTTAAATTCATTCATTCCACAAATTGGGGAGGTCTTTAAATTGTAATCTTTGTTCTGCGAATCTAAAGAAAAACATTTTTTAATTTATCAGTTCTAGATTGAGCTCATTCATGTGAAAACTTGTCATATTACCTAAGTAATATAATTTTTTCAATGAAATATCATTCGAATTTGTTTTTTCAATTAAATATTAAATTCTGCATGATTTAAAACATTTTACTTCAGAAAAATGTTTTAAATTGTATAAACTGTTGAAATACTTCAGCTTTTAAAGTGAAAAAACGGAACTAATGTCAACATGTTGATTTTATTATATGCAAGGACAGCCAATGGCAAGTTTTATGTTAAATATACTTAAATAAATAGAGAAATTATGAACAATATTTCAGCTAAAAACATTTTGAACTACATAAATGTGAGAATAAATTCGGTGGGCCAAATTTTAAAATGTTCATCTCAAAAATGAAATTATTGATATTGCTTGTTCTTGTTCTAAGGTACAGAAATATGTGTGCATATGATTATCAAAAATATTCTAAAGTTAAATAAAATTCCTAAAATTAAGCATAAGATTTAAGTAAGACAATAAATATAAAAATCATAAGAAATCTTTGAAGTGCTAGATCACATAAATTATGCATTTAGGATTGAAAATGCAGAAAGATATTTAAATTAGGGAGCAATTATATTGGGAAGTAAAAATATGAAATAAAATAATGTAAATCTAAATAATTCTAAATCTTAAAAATAAACTTACTTATCTACTTTAAAAAAGATTGTCTGAATGAGTGTATGTGTTTGGAAAATTTTGGAGTACTTAGAGGGAAATAAAAAAAGATTATAATTTAATCATTAAAATTCTTCTTCTTTGAGAGAATTTTCCTATTGAAGATTGGCAACAATTTTGGCAAATACTTCTCTGTTGTGGACCTTTCAAAGCAAACTGTTAAGGGTCCAAGCCTGTCCAATGTTTTAAGCCAGGAGCACTGTCTTAGTCCCGGTTTAAGTTTGCTCCCAACCTTGACCTTGATAATGAGCTGTAGAAAATTCTATCTGTTATTTCTCATTACATGTCCAAGATATGCAGTTTTTCGCTTTTTTATGATATCTTTGAGCTCTGTGCATTCAATGGAGAACTTCTAAGTTGTTGGTGTGGGAAGTCCAAGTTATTTATACCGTGTGCCTAATTAACCCTGTTTCAGAAGCTTAGGATCTGTTACAACAGGCAACTTTTAGCATCCATGCTTCGGCTTCATATAAATATGTGGAGTATATTAAAATTCTACATGAAATAAATTAAGAACAGTATGTAACCTAATAAGATTGTAGAAACTTCACCATAAATAGATGATTAAGGCAATGTATGTGCTGAGGCACAATTGGTGTCATCAGGGATGCAAAAGAAATGCAAAAATATCGAAGGAATTTGAAGATGCCCAAAAGACAGTTTTTCAAAGGAAGAAGAATAAAAATTTCTCAACCATTTAGGTACAAATTATTAAAGTACTTACTTATAGATAGAACAATAAAAAACAAAAAATGAAAGCGTGGATACATTTTTCACCAATAAGCTTATTTTTTTAAGATATCCAATAGAAATAAAGTCCATCACAATAATTAAAGTCATATAATTAAAAGAAAAAAAATTATTATCATCAATTTTGGCTTGACAATCCTTTGTGGATCCTGACCTGCACCAAGATTCCTAGCCATTCTGTTGGATAGTGACTTTTGCCATGGTCTGATTTTAATATCCCTAAAAGATAAAATAATATAAAAATAAAATAACAAAATTATCCATAAAAAATTTAATACTATACCTACTTATAAACAGACAAAAATATGCAAGGGCAAAGTAAAATATCTCATTACAAAATTGAATGTAAAATACTAAATGACAAAATCATAAAAAATTGATAAAGTGTTGGATTATACTACATTATTATGTGTCATGTGTGGAGTTAGTAACAATTTGGGTAGATATGGAAACAGTTTTTTGAAATTAAATTGAATATAATTATTGCTCCAGAAATGAGTACCTATGTTATACAAGATTTAAAGAGATTACAAAAAACAATATATTAATTTAGAATTAAAACAAGAAATTGCAGAAAATCAAGAATGCTAAGAAATTAGTTGAAGTATATAATTCTTAGAAGACACAAAAATCTTATTAATGTAGTTAATGTTACATGAAATGTCGTATTCATGAGATAGGTACATATATAAGATACAAATATTACAATATGATTAATTTTATTCTTCTAATTCCCAAAAATAAATAATATAGGAAAAAGACAGTTACTAATTTAGAATTAAATTACCAAATGGAAAAAAATCAAGAAAGCCATGGAATGACTTTAGGTATAAAATTCTTAGAAGACACAAAATGAAGTACATAAATTCTTGGAAGATACAAAATGATAATTAAAATAAGGTCAAAAAATATAAACATAATAACATAACAATACTTACCATATGATTTCATTCTTTTAAATTCTGATTTATAGCAAATCATCTAACTTTCTAACATTGCCTTATATATATTGCAGCAGTAGGTGTTATGATTGATTTATTGGATACCACCACTGGTTTATCCAACAAATCATCCTGCAATTCCCATTTTCTATTTCTTCTGAAGCAATAAGCTTTAAAATGTCCAGGTGTATAAGCTATTACTCCTCTTAAGCTAAAAATATAAAAATTGCTTTAGTGAAATATGTGATATTGAATAGTGGTTTATTAATTGTTTAGTTGTTTGCTTTTTAATCGATTGCTTATATATTTAGGTTGTAGCTGTTAAGATGCTGTTATATAAGAAATTTAATATTTTTGTGTTTATTGTGGAGTAGGAAATAACACAATGGTAAAATTAGAACTGCTTTTGTTTGACCATTAAAAATTTTCAGTTCAAAAGACATTTTCAAAATAAACACATTTTTTTATAGTTGTTAATTTATTCAATATTTTTCTAAAGCTGCAAAACACCTTTGCTCTGTGATGTTAAATGGCCAATAAAGAAATTCCAACTTTAAAATAAGTATTGCTAAATTCCATTATACAATAGTTACAAAATTAAAATATTACTTAAAAAATATATGAAAATAAATTATTCATTACCTGTATTGATAATTATTAGCTACAAATGTGGCTGCCTTTTGTAAATCTTCCAAACTGCAGCTAATTAATTCGGAAATCAAATTCTTCCTCAACTCTAACTCCACATATATGTGGTGGTTATATACCCTGTTCACCCCACAAACCTGATGGCAATGATGGCAAGAGGATTGAAAAGTTGTGGCAATTTCTTGTAGATGATTTCCTAAGAATGCATAGCCAAGTTCGCCTAATTTTTGTTGATCTGTGACACATATTGTTAGGATGTTGGTGGAATAAGTGTCACAATTCACACAAGAATATGTGTCGAACCCACTAGGGCAATCTTGAAAACATTTACTCCAAATTGACGCTGCTGAATCATATAAATTTAATTGGTGGGGGAAAAGCTGGCATTTGTTGTCATATGCAGTAGATCCTATTTTGTTCTTAAAGATGGATGTTACTAATATTGCTCTTTCTTTATAGATTGGGTCCATCGTTAAAGCTTTCATGAACTTCAAAATAAATATCACCGTTTTTGATGGACTCATTTCACAGAAAGCATAATAATCTGGATCATCTACTGCCGCTGTTGCCAGAATTTGAATGATTGAATCAAAAGGGCATGTATTTTGGATGTAATAGTGGCTGTCTTTTATCAGCACTGCTCTCAGATTGTTGCCATTCTTAAGAATATTCATTTTTCTCGTGTTTATATTTGCATTTATGTTGTTATTAATAAAAGAAATGCTAGGATGGTTTTTAAAATAGAAGCCACTTTTTTTTTCTTTTGGTGCCTTGTCTACAATTTTCTCATCTATAGGCTTGTCATAATCATTATCCTCTGGCTTCGATTTATTTCGCCAATTATCGTAAGTACCTGCGTCTTCATTCAATATTTCATTGGATTTATCTGGCATACTTTTATCTTCTGGTGTGCTTTCTTTTGACTCAGTTTTTATTTCAACGTATCGGAACTCATTTAACAAATGATTATTTAAAATAACTGATCCCCCTTGATGATCTTGAAAATCAATTTTTAAAAATTTGTCAACTCTTATTAGATTTTTATAATTTGATAAAACACGATTTTTTTTGTCATTAAAATATGCTTCTATATGACTAGTTGTTGCATGTCCTTGTTTACCTCGTAGACAAGCTGCAGACCACAGAGGGAATTCTACTGCAACTGTTTTAAAAAAGTCGTCTATAAATTTTTTATTGTAAAATCCATTGGCCTCCGCACCTTTCTCATCTATTTCTACAGCCGATTCTTGGATGTTGTTTATCCATGATTTAATAACAGAGCTCTTTTCATAGTTGAAAAACGCGACATCGTTCATTTTACCGTCTTCAGACTTGCTCAATAATGTGTCAGTAACAGAATAAGAGCGATCACTGATCATTTGCTCTAATACATGCCTAATCTCTTTAACACTTTTCCCGTTCCGTAAAATCGAGTCACTGTATTGGTTTAAGCAGACTGTACATAGCATTTTTAATATTATTTTAAAATCTTTTAATGTCTGTGCATCGATTAACAAGGATATGCAGAATAAGTAAAATTGTCTTATTTTATCGTTTTGTACCGCTTTTATAGAGGACCAGTTGGCGATCATTTTAATGAAATGGGCAACATCTAATCTAACGAAAGTTGCAATTGCTGGACGCATTCTCATTATTGTATCGCCAGTTGCATTTAAAAAAAGTGTTTCGATATATGTTTTTATATTTTGCTCATTAAAAGCCAACGAGATTGCGTTGATTAAAGCTCTAGAATAATCGCAGGTTACTACGTCTGGCTTTGGAGCTCCCATCCTAATCCAATTTTTCAACCACAACTCGAGCAATATCGTACTCTGGTCATCAGTTAGTTGTTGATATACTGAGAAACTAAAATTGTTAAAATTAATAACTAATGCATAAAGAAAGATGTGACCACTTGTACGACCGTTTTCATATAATATTTTTTTACATATGCTTCCTGTTCCATCAATTTCAACGGATGATATTTCCTTTTTTAATTTCATGATACGGTGATATCTCTTATAAGCATGTAATTGTATATTAGAGCCATAGAAAACATAAAATTTATCTTTCTTTATGTCTCGAATAAAGTTATTATATTTATGGCTGTATCTCATGTTTTCAATCAATTTGATAACATTCTTTTTGTCGTCTTTTTCAATGTTAAGTCTCTTATCTCTAAATTCATTGACACATTTACGAATTACAGGTGCGGAAGGCATGGTCGGAGGTATACGACGAGTATGCAATGTTTGCAGCTCACTTTTCAGCCAATTATTCGGTCCAAGAGCAGCAGCTTCTTGACCAATTCTTACGCGCTTGGCCTTTCTGGTAGGTCTTCTTACATCTTCATGGTTTACATCAAATACTGTGTCCCTGCATCTAACACGTAAAATTACCGGAAAAGTATCTGGTTTAGAGTCTAAAAATCCATAGAACGGGTTATTACATTTTTTGCTCTTGCATGCGCCTCTTATTATCAAATGATGAGCAGCATTTTCATCATTGTAAACCTTAGCATTTTTAAATAAAAATGCACACCGAGACTCACTAATTTTGTAAAATTCTTCAGCTATGTAGTCTGTCCACGCCCACCGTTTTAAAATACAATAATCGCGTCCCTTATAATTTATTGCGTCATCTTCACAAATCTTGTGGTATAATTGTTTGGATAAACTTACCTCGAAATCATCCAAGTTTGGAAATTCCCAATCTCCATTGTCGTCATTTCCATCATCATTTAGGGAGCAAAGGGTTGAGGAGCGAGTTGAGGATTCAGATGAATATAGAGTTTGATCATCCACATCCATTATTACTTCCGGATGCAATTCTGTCCACAAGTTGCGGCGATTTTCTTTGCAATGCCTGTAGACATCTCTTGCATTCCATCTTCCTTCGAAATTTTGACAAATTTCGCCCCAAATAGGCTGAGATGGCCCCGGAAGTAGATTTCGATCTTTTGGTAGATGATCAACATACTGTTTAAGAACAGAAAGGCACTCTTCCAGCGATACCTTACAACGACGATTGGAAACACTCATTGTGTTATGGAATACTATGCGTTTATTTCTTCTCCGGACTAACTCTTTGTTTTGGAATTAAACAGAATATATTGACATGTATAAATTTATTATATTAGAGGATGAAAATTACACTCTCCTTGTTATTTCTTAAAACTATGAATATATAAGTTCTGTTATCTACAATTATTTAACGATGTTTCCGGATGGATTTGAGTACAAGAGATTGGACTCAAATATTAATATTAAAATAGCAAATACGGATAGCTTATCGAACAAAGAAATAAGAGAAATAAATTATTATTATTCCATAGATACGAAGTATTAGGTGAATAAACTAGCGAAACTTATTTATTCTAAATAGGAAAATATTTATGAAGAGTATTGATTCTGATTTCTAACAGCAAATAATTATTAGTGATTATACATGAGAACTTTTCATAATTGTAAATAACATATACCAGGTGACTAAAAACTATATAGAAATACATAGATACTTTAATTATCTTACATGTGAGTAGGTAGGTACATTACACCTCCTTTTGTAAGAATGAAAATAATTGTAAAATGAATTTTCATTTAAATGGTATAAAACATTTGTATACATTATTATTTTATTTTAACACATTTAAATAGTTTCTTTTAGTCTCGATAGTCTTTCACTTCGTCTTATCGGTGTAGTCTCTGTGAAACTAGTCTCTTCACACTTTTTGGATTCACTATAATTATTGTCTTTATTATGTTTACAATCTATACTTAAATCTGTCTCATGTACATGTTTTCGTTTACTTTGACATATATTTAGTGTTAAACAATTTGTAATTTGTTGACAACTATGTGACGGATTTCTACGAAATCGTCGGTAAAAATATTTAATTATCCTGTATAAAATATAAAGTAACATACATTTTATCAAAAATAAGATTGCATAAGTGAAATAAGAACTATTTTTTATTGTGTCTGAAAAATTAATATTTGTTTCTGAGGTCATTTTCTCTAAATTATCTAGTTTATGGCTTGCTAAATTTAATGCATCTCGATCGAGATTATTTAATTGTAAGGGAACAAGGTGTAATTTGGATTCATTATTTATCTTAATATCATCACAACAGACTTCTGGAAGGGATAAATCTGGAATGATAGACTGAAAATTACTTTCTTTTGGATTTGAGACAGATATCAAAATAGTTGATCCGGTGTAAGTTTTGCAATTATTCGAAGTAGAAAAAATACCTGTGTTTGAAAGAACAATAGATATTGGCGTACTAGTCTGACAGCTTAAAGTTAAATCTGTTGGTTTGGGTAAAACATATATCCAAGAATTTGGTTTGTTTAATTTATGCCAAATTTCATATTCTGTTTGAATTATACGAGTATCGCAACTAGATGGTATGTTTGTTATTGAAGTTAACAATTCAGTTTCACAAATTGGATTAGTGTGTGTAAATCGGAAAGTATCAGGATTTTTGCAAATAAGTTTTTCTTCATCTAATGAATAACAGTCTTCTAATGTATCAATAGTAACATAAATGTTTCTATTTTCTGAAAGAACAAGATATTTGACAGATGGAAGAATAAAGGTAAGTCTCTTTAATGTTGGATGAATTATAGGAAGAGATATTAGTTTAAAAAGAGAATAAGGAGTATTACTAACCAAAGGTATACTAACCGTAATTAAAATCTTGTTATCAAAATATATATATTTAAGTAAAATGATATCGAAATATTTATGAGCATAATCGATAGTCAATGGAAATGGATAAGTCGATGTACTAGGTAAATGCGTTACCGTTTTAGATAATTCTTGAATTAGTTGCTCAGGTGTTATAACAGAAGGATGAAGGTTATTATTTCTTGCAAATAGAATAACGTTTATTAAAGTAGAATATTCTTGTTGTAATTCTGTTATAAAGAAAGTTAGTAAGGTAAAATGTTCTTCAATTTTTTGTTTTAAATCTAAATTAAAATATTTATTATTCATTTTATCTGTGTAATTGGTAATTGATTCAAAATTTTTATCAAAAATCACTTTGTTTCGGTCTAGATTTGTAATAGAGTTATTAAAATTTGCAATCGTGGCTTTTACTACATGAATTTGTTGTTTTAGTAAATCAAGAAGATGATTTTCGTTACTTTCAGCTTTGTTAATAGCATTATTGAAATTTTCAGCATCATCACTGTCTAAGGTACCGAATAAGGTCCTGAAAACAGATCCAATTGCATTAAATAGAGCGCGTTTTGGTCTAAAATGTTCATGCAGAATTATGTTTTTTAAAGTTTGTTCATCTTGAAAGAGTCTAGGTATGATTTGTCCTAAGAGTTTTAGTGAAGTATCGCATAATCGTAATTCAATAAGAACTGGTTTGTTTTGACACAGTCTTAATGTTTTTTGATAGGTGAGATCTACAAAATTTAATTTGTCTGTAAAAGGTTGTAAAGGAATATGACTTAATATGTTCCAATGAGTTTCAATAAATTGAACATTTTTTATGTGTTCGTAATAGATTCCAGGTGATTTGTTGATAGGAGTATTGGTATATTTCTTGTGAATTTGTTCACTATTTGTCAGCCATATTATTGCATACCTGAAACAAAAGCATGTTTCAATCTATTCATGTGAACTTTTATTGGTTTTTTATTTACTAAAATTGTGCAATTGACAGGAGAATTTATCTCTAGAATTTTATAAGGTCCATTATAATTTTGTGTAAGTTTTTTGGTTTGACCCTTCTTTGTTTGCTCATTTTGGAGATATACTAATTGTCCTTCTAAGAAAACGGTGTCATTAATCTTTTGGTCATAATATTTTTTACTGACTACTTTAGATTCTAATAGATTCGTTTTTGCTAACTCATGAGATTTTCTAAGCTTAAGTGTTAAATTATCTAAATAATCTTCATATGTATATTTGAGTTCTACTGGTCGTATTATACTGCTAGGTAGATTAGGTGTATATCCAAATATTAGTTCATATGGTGTGAATTTGGTTGAAGTATGATTAGTTGTATTATATGAAAACATAGCAAAATCTAGCCATTCGTCCCAATCGGATTGATCAGCTTTAATATAATGTTTAAGGTAGTCTGCTAAAGTAGCGTGACTCCTTTCTAATGCAGCATTTGATTCTGGATGATAAGCAGTACAATTTATATGTCTGATTTTAAAAAGCTTGGCGATTTGAGAAAATAATTTGGAAGTAAAATCTCGGCCTTGATCAGTAACTATTATATCGGGTTTTCCAAACTTGCAAATAAATCCACGAACCAGATTTTCAGCGATAGTCTTGGTTTCATGATTCGGAATTGCATAAGCTTGAGAAAATTTTGTTAAGTCATCTTGTAATGTTAATATGAACTTATTACCTGACTCGGTTAAAGGTAAAGGACCTACTATATCTAAAAATATTTTTTCTAATGGATTTGAGCTTGTTGTTGTTATCTCCATGGGCTTTACGAATTTTTTTCTAACGAGTTTATTTTTCTGACAAGATTCACAGGTTTTTATAAAGTTTTTAATATCATTTTTCATATTATTCCATTTGAAATGTTTTTTTATACGATTGTATGTCCGATGAAAACCAGAGTGTCCAGCCGTAGGACTAGTGTGATTCTCTTGTAATATTGTAGTTATTTCCTCAGGTTCAGGATTTGTTAGTATATCATGATAAATGATAATAGATATATCAGTTTTTCTAAAAATAAATCTAATCATAGATCTAATTTTTCCCCAACTTAATTTATCGTAGCTAAAAGTTATTCTGGGTAGGCAAATTTTTAATATTTTATCGTTTAATAACCAGTCTCTTAATTTTATTAGGGAATTAAATATATCTTCATAAGAGGTATTGTCCCAATAATTATTTTTTATAAATATGTAATAAAAGTTTTTATTTTGATCAGAAATATATATAATGTCATTTAGTCTTGGATTTTTGGCTTTCAATTTTTCTATATGACTGAATTGTTTATTTATTTGTTTCTGAACGATCTCATTAAAATTTAAATCTACGGAAACAAACAATGCTAAATTTTGTGAAAATGATGTAATCTTTTCATTTGTTTCTTTTATATTATCATTTGTTATTAATATAGTTTCGGATTTAGATAAGAACTGTGAATAAGTGTCATTATTTTCTTTACTCATTTTGTTTATTTGTAAGGTGATTGTTGCCGGGTTTTTGTTTTCTTCGCAAATATTTGTTTCAGATATGGTTAAAGGAGGACGACTTAAACAATCAGCATTTTGATTTAATTTACCTGGTTTATAAATAATTTCATAGCTATATTCTTCTAATGCTAATCTCCACCTAACGAGTCTTGATCCGGGATCTTTTACATTAAATAGCCATGTGAGTGGTTTATGATCCGTATAAATGAAAAATTTATTTCCGTACAAATATGGTCTAAAGTGTTTAACACTCCATACAATTGCAAGTAATTCTTTTTCTGTTGTGCTATAGTTTGATTCCGCTTTGTTCAAGGTACGACTAGCATAAGCAATAGGTAAATCATCTGGTACTTTACCTTGAGAAAGTATGGACCCTATTGCATAATTACTAGCATCCGTTGTTAAGACAAAGGGTTTGGTAAAATCTGGATACTGAAGTATTGGTTCTGAACAAAGTATTGATTTCAGGTTCTCAAATGACTGTTGTTGAATGCTTGTCCAATTAAATTCAACATTTTTCCTCAGCAGTTTTGTTAAAGGTTGTGTTAAAGCACTGAAATTTTTTATAAAGCGTCTATAATAACCAGTGAGACCCAAAAAGCTCTTAATATCTTTTTGTGTTCTGGGTATAGGAAAATCTGTAACAGCACATACCTTTTTTTCGTCCGGTTTGACACCAAATTCAGTTATTAAATGTCCTAAATACATTACTTCGCGACGAAAAAATTCGCACTTATCTGGTTGTATTTTTAAGTTGAATGTAGACAATTTTTCGAATACTTCTTTTAATCTTTTATTATGATTTTCTAATGTATCGGCATGAATGACTATATCGTCGAGATAGACAAAACATCTGTAATTTTGTATTCCTGAGAGGACAGTATTCATTAGCCTTTGAAAAATACTGGGAGCATTTTTTAATCCAAATGGCATTCGTGAATATTGATAATGTCCAGACGGAGTTGAGAAAGCAGTCTTTGGAGAATCCTCAGGATCCATTTTGATCTGGTGAAATCCTGATGTTAAATCTATTGTTGAAAAATATTTTGAATGACCCAATTGGTCTAATATATCGACTATATTCGGAAGTGGAAATGAATCTCCTATAGTAATATCATTTAGTCGTCGATAGTCTATAACAATTCGCCATTTCTTCTTTGCTGAAGCATCGGCCTTTTTTGGCACAACCCAAAGGGGCGAATTCCATGGCGAAGTTGATTCTTCGATAATACCTTGATCTAGCATACCTTTTATTTGAGTTTCGACTTCATGTTTGTGTACTTCAGGATACCTGTATGATTTAGTGCTAATAGGTACATTAGAATTTAAAGGAATTTTGCAAGTTATGGCATTTGTACTGGTAAGTTGATCTCCTTCCAGATAAAAGATATGATTGTACTCCTTGCAAATAGAAATTAAAGATGATTTTTCTTCACTATTTAAATGATCTGTTCTCAAGGCATTTTTTAATTTAGCAATTCTGTTAGAATTCGTATTATCTTTATAAGAAGACATTTTTCGTATATTTGCATTGTTTTGTAAATTTGGAATTTTTTCTATTGCTACTTGAATATCGTTTAATTCAACATCCGTTTCAGTAGTGTTTACGATTGAGGTTAAAAAGAAATCATTTTTTACTTTAACAACACTAGGACATAAAAATACACCTTTAAAGATTTCGCGTTCGGGACATAATCCTTCGCTTAATTCATTATTTATTACTTTAATTTGAACAATTGTTTCAGTTCTTGCGGATAGAATAGTTTTATTACTTCTTGAGTTAGAATTAGAGTTTTGATTTAGTATAAGATCGTCTGAACAGGATTTTTCTTCTGAACAGGATTTTGATTTATGATTTCGTGAAGAGTTACAAGTTTTATTTGTGCATATCTCAGTGGATTTTACACATTTTGGACTTGAATTTTCTTTGGATTTAGAGTTAGATTTAGATTGAATTGGATTGGATAGTAGTTCTTCACTACTTAAGGTTATTTGGATATCATTGGTTTCTAAATAAGAATGATCCTCTATGGATTTAGCATCATAAGGAAATATTTCATCGATATTAGAACTTGTCTCGATATTTTGATCTCTCAGAAATTCGTCATTGTCATTGTTTAATGGAGATTTTATATATTCGATTGAAATAGAACAATTTTTAAAGTTTAATTTATTTTCTTTATAATCAATTTGGCATTTATTTATTTCAAAAAAATCGCTACCTAATATACCGTCGAAATGAAGAGGAAAATCGTCTTCTACGACATAGAAAACATGAGTTTGGACAAAATCTTTTATCTTGAAATTTACGTTACAACTACATATAGTTTTATTTGGATTTAAGACATTTTTATCAATGCCTCGTAGAGTAATAGACTTAGAATAAATTTTTGGAATGTTTAGTATTTTTGAATATTTAATTAAAGAAATATCTGCGCCTGTATCGATTAGAAACTTGCAAGAGGATGGATTAGAATTATTTACTAAGGGTAAATCTACATAGGAAGTGACTGAGAAGTTGATGGTTGTGATACGGCCTGAACTGAACGAACTCCTCGAGAATCGACCGTTGGTTGTCGAGGATTCTGGAAGTTTAAAGAATTTGTTGGATTTTTGTTTTTATTGTTAAATTCGCGTTTTCTACATTCTTCTATAACGTGACCTGGTTTTTTGCAGTATCTGCAAAAACGTTGGGAGGTGTTGGTATTTTCTTTTCTTAAGTTTGGAGGAAAATCAGAATTGGAATTTGAATTTGAAGGTTTATAATTTTGATTTTGAGAATTTGACCTTTGAAGATTTGAATTAGGATATTTTGGGTTTTGAAAACTAGAATTTTGAAGATGTCTAACATTTCTATCTGAATTGTTTTTATATCGACAGTTATTTGAGGAATGGTTATTTCGTTTGCAAATATTACAGAATGGTCTGAAAATTTCTTGTCTTGATAACTGTTCTTGTTCTTCGGCAATTGCTATAGCAACAGCTCTTTCTAAGGAATCTGGATTTCGGGCTTTGATTAAAATAGAGAGGTCTTTGTTTAATCCTCTAATAAAGACATTTAGTGCTTGAGTTTTTAAGAGTTTAGTACATGCATTTCTTGCATCTGGAGATAAGTCTGGATCAAGTGTATTTATTAATTTTATATAGCAATTTTCAACTTTATTTGCAAATGACATTACATTTTCACTGGGCATCTGACGTAAGGAATGTAATTCCAATTGCCACTGACCTTCAGTTCGGCGTTCAGAATAAGCATCTAATAAGAAGTCTTTTAAATCTTTCCATTCGTCAAATGTTCTGTTTCTAGTTATGGCCCTAGCTTTATCGGTTAATTTAGTTTCTATAATGGCTAATAAGATGGGTTTGGATTGCGGATTTACTAAATTGTATGCTTTATCACAATTGTCTATGAATTCGTATAATTTTGATTTTGTACCATCAAATCGAATGAGAAGTTTTTCAGCTATTTCAATTGATACTGACATTTTATTTGAATTAGAAGTAGAAGAATTTGAAAGAGAATTTGAGTCGGGAGAAGGTATTTGTTCGTCAAATAAGTTACTTATATCAGGATATAAAGTAGACATACGTTTACAAGATTTTTAAAATATGAGACAGAATTTAAGATAGAATGTACTTACAAGTAGAATATTGTTGTTGGTCGCATAGTCTATTATTCCACGGGTTCACCTCTACTTCCGATGGAACTACAATTGGGTTATGACTGGAACTGGATTTCGAACTGGATGTACTGGACCCCAATGTAATTAGTTGTAGTGGCGATTTTTCCACACTGACAGTTTTTTTTTGAATGATTCCTCGAAGGAAACAAGTCAATTCAAAAATTCCTCAGCTCTCCTTCTATCAGCAATCAGAGGAACTCTGCTACTAATATCCCACGTTCTGACACCAAATTTTGTTATGGAATACTATGCGTTTATTTCTTCTCCGGACTAACTCTTTGTTTTGGAATTAAACAGAATATATTGACATGTATAAATTTATTATATTAGAGGATGAAAATTACACTCTCCTTGTTATTTCTTAAAACTATGAATATATAAGTTCTGTTATCTACAATTATTTAACGATGTTTCCGGATGGATTTGAGTACAAGAGATTGGACTCAAATATTAATATTAAAATAGCAAATACGGATAGCTTATCGAACAAAGAAATAAGAGAAATAAATTATTATTATTCCATAGATACGAAGTATTAGGTGAATAAACTAGCGAAACTTATTTATTCTAAATAGGAAAATATTTATGAAGAGTATTGATTCTGATTTCTAACAGCAAATAATTATTAGTGATTATACATGAGAACTTTTCATAATTGTAAATAACATATACCAGGTGACTAAAAACTATATAGAAATACATAGATACTTTAATTATCTTACATGTGAGTAGGTAGGTACATTACAATTGTTAAAATTTATAACAGTTATCACTTATAACACTTTCACCAAACTTTATATAGCACAATACGAAACTTCACTAGGACTTTACGAAGTGTTTACTTTGCGAAGTGCACACTACAACTAGCAGAAAGAAGAGAGTCCCTATGAAATTGATACTTTTAAAATTGATAATTCTCAAACTAAGACATGTTCACCACTTAATACTTCGATGGGCCGTATTTTGCTCGAAATGTTTGATATTTGAATACTTGGTATATAATTAAATTTTTTTATTTTTAAGATTAACGGTAACAGATTTATATTTAGTTTCTACATTAAATCTGTATGCTACAATTTATCGAAGGATTCAGCAACACGGATAAGTTTTTTTAAAGTCTTAATTCTAATTTGTATACTACAATATGTTTAAAATATGTATACTACACCATATATTTTAAAGAACGAAGAAAGAAAAACAATACATGAACATAGGAGTGTCTAGAAGGGAACAAATAAAGCAATTGGAAATTAAAAGGAGTAAAACAACTTCAAAAACGTATGTAAATAAATAAGAATATGGAGAATTGTGAAAAATATAGAAAAACTTAAGTAGTTAAAATACTTCCTAGCCATCCTAACAACGAACAATGTTCAGACGAAAATTAACTAATAAATACATCTAGAATATTACTATTTAAATGGGAATAAGCCACAATTAAAGGTTAAAGTTAGTTTATTGACGTTTCAATTTCCACTTCGGAAATCGTTCTCAAAATACAAACATTAGTAAATTAAACAAATTTTGTTTTTTTGTTACTTTGTGAAAAATTCTTATAATAATTTAATTTTATCTGATTCATTTATATTGCTAATTCAGACATACATTATACATTTTAAAGTAGACGACTTTAAAATGATATTGCCAATTATTGATATTGTTGAGTTGCGTTCCTGGGACGACATGACTTGCAAGATAGTTCATTCGATTACATGAAATCAACTTTAACTTGAGAATATCCGACAGAAAAAATCATAGCGTGTAATTCGTCTTTAAAAATACAAACACATGATATGATGACAGTAACATTCCCTTGTTAGTGATTCCATAGTAAATTATGAGGGAAAACCCAGGAAAAAAACCTCACAATACTATCCCGGCATGGTAAGTATTTGGTCGAGCATTTAGTTTACTCTCACTAAACACCAAATTCATTGTATAGTTTTTAAAACAGATCTGCTTTAGTTTTTGCTATAACTACTTTCGATTCCTTTCGGATTCAATGGTAAAGATTCTTTCAGATACAAGACTTATTTCATCATTAATCAGTAGTCCATTGACTGATCAATTTCCGCTACGAATTTTTAAAACTGTATCGAATTTTGAAAGAAGTTCTGAAATACCCCAAATAACAAAAGTTATTCTAATGCCGATGGGATTTTACCCTGGGCAGGGGTGTAAATTAATAACGTCAAAATATCATAAAAATATAGACAATCAAATTTTAAGCCAAAAATGTCATATGAAGTTTTTTAACTTAATACTTTTTGAATTATTCGTAATTGAAAATGTCAAAAAACATGTTTTTTAACTGTTTTTCGCAAAAAAACTAAAAAATGTTACGTTGTATGGAAAAAATATTAGGATGAAAAAGAATGTTTATAAAAAAACAAAGAAGGTTCTTTTTTCTTATTGTCGAAGCTGTTAGAATTTGTTGTTCCCCAGTTATGGTAATTAAGAGTTAGCAGTAGTGAATTATTTAAATACTTTATTCTACAGTATTTTTGAAAGTACTGAAATCTACCTTTAAAATGAGCTATTACAAAAATTCTTAGGATAAAATTGAAAAAATTATAATGAAAATCAGTTAGTTAAGATAAGCATTTAGTTAATTAAATTATATTTAAGAACAACTGTGATACATAGGAGACCTGATAGTGTAGTATTAATTTCAATAGAAAATGATATAATAAGTGATAAATTAGGTATGTATTAATAATCTTCTTAATAATTTTGTTAAAGTTAAAACAATGAGAATATTTTTTTTTAAATAAACTATTTACATAGTGTTTTATTAAACTCCATACGATTACCATAAGATGAAATAAATATAATTAAATAAAAATAAAATCGAAGAGCACCTAGTTTTGAAAGCCGGCACTTAATAGCTTAGCGCCGAGGTAGATATACCTTCTAATACTGATATAATGCACGTGTTGCACTTTTCTGCTCTTTATGCGTTTTTGAATTTGAAGTGTTGATTGAAATATTATGGTCATATGGGTTTAAGGCATAACATAAAGTGTTAATATCTTTTAATATCAGCGTTCTTATACTTCTTTTACGTTAGTTATATATTTTCCATATTGAATATAAATATTACAGTATTACACATTTTGTATGATCACTTTGTCTCTTTGTATTAATTTTTAGACTTATAGGTATTATATTGTTTGTAAAAATACTAAAAAAAATAGTATATCAGAAGATAGCAGTCCTTTTACTTCTTTTAATCATAATAATTCTTCTATTCTGAATATACCTATTCAAAAAAAAACATCAAAAACATTCAACTAGAATATTTTCCTGGCTGGTTTAATAACTTTGTACAGTAATTGTATTGTTACCAAACAGTTATTTTCAACTGATAATATTTTAATATTAACAGTATTCCCTTAACGTACTCTTGTATTAAATCGATAGATCTATCCAACAACGATACAGTTGGCATCACAACGATATAACCATTTAGTGCCTAGTACATTATAATTAATCTTATTCCAATTTTATAATTTGCATTTCATTCATCACATTCTAATTCTACTGCATGAATCTTTATTTATTTTTCCATTACTTCTAATACCGCACTGGAATATTTCTTACTACTTTTCATAATCGTTTGACTTTACAATCCAATATTATTATCTTGTAGCTCTACAGACCTTTATGAATTTTCTCTTCTCATAAAAGTTCCTTCTAGTGTTCCCCATTCAGGGCGATTTTTCCCATGTCCTTATTGCCAGTACCTGACCATACATACCATAATACCCCACATATCTCGATCTGTTGATTTTAATTGTTTTTATGGTATTATGTCTTCTATATTAGATGTGGTATAACTCAAAATTAAAATGTTTCCTCCATAATCCATTATCATTTATGACTATAAACATTTCCATTTTCAAAACAGTACTAACAGATAATATCACTTGGGTGTATAATTATAATTAGTGATTAAAAAACGCATAAAGGTAACATAACAAAAGGCAAGTACATATTTAACAAACAATAGAAATAGTCAGTTTTATACATGTTAAAAATATACAGGATGGTCAAAATGTTATATTGTTTATATAGTACAATTAATTTAAATTAATTAGAATATTATAGTAGATTTTGTTTAACTGCCCCCTGTCTGCTGTGTCATTCATTGACTCCTTTTTTTTATTGATGTGGTACATTTCCAAAAACAATCTTCTTTTGTATCTATTTTCTTGCCTTAAAACCCTGGTACACACTTAAAACAGTTTTTAAATGGTAGTCAACTGCCGAACACGTATTTTTCTTTTTTGTACAGTGAATTTTGTGTTGTGTTATTCACTGTTTGGGCCATTGTGAAGTTTGACCGACATAACAACTCTGACAATTCAAACAAGGCCACTTGTAGATAACATTAATTTTATAAAGAGTTGGAGTCTTGTCTTTTACTTTTGAAGACAGTTGTCCGGTTTCTAATACATTATATTTAACAATTTTTATATTAGTGAATTGTTTAAATAATCTAGTCACAGAAGGGGTTAAACATTTTATCAATGGCAGTTTTTATATTGAATTTGCTGTACTGCTCCGATATCAATAGTACCGTCAAAAATGTCGCGAGTTAAATATCAGTTTTTTGAGAATATGTTTTGAGTATCCATTATTTTCAAAGGTGTTTAATAGCATTCAACAAAAAAGAAAGAGTGAAGATAAATATATAACTATTTTTAAGTTTATCTGTAAATGTCGTATGACGAAATTTAAAAGGACGAAACATGTTTTAGATACTCTTATTTATTAGCCTTCTAACAACCAATCAAAATAAAAATTTTTGTAACAATAGGTCCTATCACTAAAATATCAACAATTAGTCTCAGAACTTTAATATTCATTTTTTTTTAATTATATTCAAAGTTATTATTATAATTATTCTGTTAAAGAATAATAATTATTAAAATTATACAGCAACTGTAAGTTGCCTATATTTGGCGTAACTCGGTGATAAAAATTAAGTAAACATTTTTACCCACAACACGTAATATTTATTGAGATAAATAATTAAGATGCAGATAAATATAAAATCAAATAATTTTAACTTTAAATAACGAAAATTATGATTTCATATAAATTTAACTCATAAGCACGCCATCAGTATATTATTCCGTAATGAGATTGATTAATTTTTTACAAATACCAATATACTAAGATGGGAGAAGATGAGAACAGCTGATGCTTACAGTGTTGCTTGCGTTTCAATATTTCTTTAAACACACTTAAAATTGCTTGGCATAAATTTAATTTTTAAGTAAATAGTAGGTATATTTCGATGGCTTCCATTAATGTGTTATTTATTCATTTTACATACAACTTCAACATTTATTAATGATTTTAATATTCGTTAAATATTAGATGCTATCAAAAGAGTGACCTGGATCTCATGTACCTAGTGTACATGCTATTATTAAATATGATAAGAATATTGTTCCGAAGCTATTTTCTTGTGGTATCTTAATGCAATTTATTATTTTTGTTGGGAATGAGCCACAATTTTACTTTAAAATGAGTTTCTTTCACTTTTCGATTTCCTCTTCGGAAATAGTACCTATTTTGAGAATAATTTTCGGCCATTTATTAGAATTATATGGCGCTGCCTCATCATGCTGTTGAGCAATCTGTCTCACCAATACAAAACAGCCCTCTACAACTTGACTTAACCTCAAGTTAATCTTAGGTACCAAAAACTTTATATGATTAATGAAAAAGAAATCTTTAATTTTACGTTATTCACAACATACACACACATATATATATATATATATATATATATATATATATATATATATATATATATATATATATATATATATATATATATATACTTCCAAAGATATACGGCCTTCCAAAAATCCATAAGCCTAATGTTCCCCTAAGACCCATCGTCAGTGCATACAACTGCCCCACTCAGAAATTGGCAAAACATCTCGCTTTATCCTTACAACCATTAGCCGAAAAAGCTTCGTCTTTTGTCAAAAACTCTTTTCATTTTATTGATCTTCTGAAAAATATTTCTATTTCACCCTCAGATATACTAGTTAGTTTTGACATTGTTTCTTTGTTCACCAACATTCCCATCGATGAAACCATTTCCATCTTGGACTCTAAATATCAAATCCCCCAAGACACACTATCTCTTATAAAACACTGCATGTCTAATACATACTTTTCATTCCAAAATCATTTCTATCGTCAAATCAAAGGTGCCCCAATGGGATCTCCCTTCTCTCCCGCAATAGCTGATATTTTCATGGAACATTTCGAAACAGCAGCCCTGTCCTCATCAAATCTCAAACCCATCTGCTGGTTACGGTATGTTGATGACACTTTTGTCATTTGGCCTCATGGTAAAGACACGTTAGATCTCTTCCTCTCCCACCTGAATGGAATACATCCTAGTATTCAATTCACGATGGAAGTTGAGTCTGAAGCGTCTTTGCCATTCCTTGATGTTCTTATTCAGAAAAACTTACCTCACAGTTTTTCCTATTCCGTGTACCGGAAACCCACTCATACAAACCGATATCTTAATGCCCAGTCACATCATCACCCCGCCCAACTCAATTCAGTTGTCAACACTCTCATTTCTCGTTCCATAAGACTTAGCGACAACAATCACAGGTCATCCGAAATTAATTCAATAAGGCAAACACTCTTACAAAACGGCTACCACAAAACCCAAATCAATAAGAGCATTCAAAAACATCTAAACCCCATTCCATCCAAAAAAGAAACCTTGCCGCCGGATCAACCCAAAATCTTTCTACCTTTTATTAAAGGTGTCACTGATAAGATCAGTAGAACTCTTCTTCTTCTAAATATCAAAACCATCTTTACTACTCACTCCAAGTTGTCAAATCTCGTCAGATTCGTAAAAGACCAAATCCCTAATGAAGACCATGGGGTCTATGAGATACCCTGTTTCAGTTGCCCACGTACATACATCGGACAGACAAACCGACGAATCCATAAGCGTATTTACGAACATTCTATATCTGTCAAACATTCCGATACTACTTCAGCCCTAGCCCAACATCATATTCAAACAGGCCACAAAATAGATTTCGAAAAAACAAAAACCATCGCCCCCATCCGCTCCTTAAAATCGAGAATCATTCGTGAAGCTATCGAAATCGAAAAACGGACTAACAGCTTGAACACGCACGATGACGCGAAACGATTGCCGGCAACATGGTGACCCCTGCTTCAGCGACCTCCCGCCCACACCGCTCAGGCCACGTCAGTTCAGACCACGTCAGCGCATACCGTTCCCGCGCATACAGCGAGTATAAAAGCAGCCACACAGGGTAAGACCGGTTGTCACTCGACACTGAGGATTAGGCAGATTGAGACCTCAGTGCCGAGAGACAGTTCTTGTAATACAGAACACGATACTGGTACGTCTCGAGTGAGGGGAGTAGGCAGATTGAGACCCCGAACTCGAACCGAACCGTATCACTCTTGATAATGGCTCCAAAATGGGTGCCGAACAAACACATAATTTTGACCACGGTTACCAAGAGAATGGTGTGTTTGTTTTACACCTTATCATTCTTCACTCACCATTCGTAAGTTCTTTTTCTATGTTTTATATTCTTACCTACCAGCATTGTATTCTTTTAGATTGAACTGATGAAGCTTGTAAATACAATAAGCGAAACGTCTTCAAATATAGGAATGGAGCTGTGATTTCCTTTTATTATTTCTCCTTTGTCCGATATCCTCGTGACCAAAATATTTAGTTCTTTTGGAACTTACTCATTGTATATATATATATATATATATATATATATATATATATATATATATATATATATATATAAATGTTTTCTATTTGTTTTAAACGTTTGGCAGTCCTTTAACCAGGTAGCTGTAGCTTCCTCAGTGGCTATTGTTAGTTGTTGCCCGGGAAACCATCAAGGTCTTCTAACTCTAATGCCACAAATTGGTTGCCTTGCTCCTGTAGCGATCCTTTCCCATGTTAACATGCTCCTTTTCTAACTTGGCTGCACCGTACTGAAGACGACCAATAGTCAGAAATACGTATATACGGTTGCCTTCCATCGATATACCTTTTTTGGTTTTCTGTTTTGTGAGACATGCCATTACATTTAACTTTTATTATTCACTCGCATTATCATTTTCTTATATATATATATATATATATATATATATATATATATATATATATATATATATATATATATAAGACACTCATGTAATGATGTTATGATAAGAATACTCACAACTGTCCAACCTAACGTGAGAGAACCTAGTAAGATCTTAGTTAACGTGAATTTTTAACTGAAAATCCAAGTAAAAAACAGTCGCAGAACCTTTGAATCAGAACACAGTATGTCGCAGAACACTTGAGAATTTCGAGGATATCTAATGGTAATGACTGTTAGCAATTTTCCTAATTACCACTATTGTAAATTTATGTGTCTCAGTAATCTTTTTTTCATTTTTCTAATAAAAGAATAAATAAAATGATTGCATAAAAATCGGATCAAATTTAGGAATCACAAATTGATATCCTACAAAAATTATAACAATGAAATGAGACGAGAAAAACTATCTTTTAGACGCGACAACGGTGTATATTTGAAAACATGTGTCTTACGATGCGTATTTGCCAAACCTATCAGCCAAGTTAATCCCGTTGGAATATATTACTATTAATCGTAGCCAATATCTAAAACAAAGAAATATATTACAATTCGTATTATCACTAACAACTGTTACACTGTCTAGATATCAACAAATTGTACTATAACCGTTTCCTGTGATTAGAATCTAAACAATGTGTCTGGGTGAAAACTTACAATTCATCACATATTCAAAATCGCGCAACACTGTAAGACTTGGTGTCCTGTAAAAATGTTAAGATTTAGATGAGAAACTAACATCAACTGTCCTTGAAAAATTTTCAATAATTAATAAAAAATTACTAAGAACTGACCAATTTCTGGAAATATCTGACCATTGGAGATTAATTTGTGATCTTTCGAATGGTATAATTATATTTCAGAAATACTAGCTGTAACATAGTGAAATAGGAAAACCCGGGAACCTACTGTTCTCCTAGTATTTTTAAAATGTTTATTGCGGCAAGGCACTGCAATCCTGGTATTTTTAAAATTTTTAATGGACTGCGCTTGCGTGCTAAGGTTATTGCAACTTTATTAATTATTTTCACCCCAAAAGCAAACTGACCAAACGCTCAATATATCTGACCATTTGTCAGCATTTTAATCTCTATCGAATACAATCATTTGTTTTATCGATTTCGTTCAATGAGGTGCCAACATCTTTTTTTGTCCTTGAAAATTTTCAACCCTTAATAAAAAATTAACCAGAACTGACCAAAAGCTGAAACCAACTGACCATTTGTGACCAAAACGTGACCATTCAGACCGTATAATTTTTTTTACGAAATTCGATCAATGAGGTGCCAACATCCCAGAGCTCACTTATAATTCAACAATTTTTACGTTTTTGTAGCGGGAGAGTAGAAACGTTAAAGGGTGTCCGCCAAATGCTAGAGAGACTTCAAGAATCGCTTCTAATTCGGGGAAACTTACAAGATTTAGTCCATCAAATGTTAGCGGCATAAAAAATCGCTTAAAATTAGATAATTTTTAAGCTTTTGTATCAGGGGGGCAGAAATGTAAAAGATTTAGTTAAAAAAATTTTGAGAACGGAAATAATCACTTATAATTCAACAGTTTTTACGTTTTTGTAGCAGGAGAGCAGAAACGTTAAAGGATTGGTCCACCAAATGTTAAAACCTTCAAGAATCGCTTCTAATTTGGGGAAACTTGCAAGATTTAGTCCATCAAATGTAAGGGACATAAAGAATCGCTTTAAATTAGATAATTTTTAAGATTTTGTATCAGGAGGGCAAAAACGTAAAATATTTAGTTCATAAAATTTTAGGACAGTAAATAATCACTTATAATTCGACAGTTTTTACGTTTTGTAGCAGGAGAGCAGAAACATTAAAGGGTTAGTCCACCAAATGTTAGAGACTTCAATAATCGCTTCTAATTCAGGGAAAGTTACAAGATTTAGTCAATCAAATGTCAGGGACATAAAAAATCGCTTCAAATTAGATAATGCTTAGATGAGGAGATATGTTGTAAAGTTCAACTTTTAGATTCCCTATATCTTTCTGACACCTTTTTTATCGTCTGTTTTGCCTTGAAATTTATAGAAAGCACAGATTATAGCAAAAATCTGAATTTTCGTTTCGTCAATAGACATTTTGGGATTTCTACTGTCGCGTTTTAAAAAATAATGTTTATCAAAATTTGATATACATATATAATTTTGCTTATCATCGAACTTAATTACCCGACCCATAAAACTTTCAATATCTAGGTAATTACCAAAATCAAAATTTATAGTTTTTATAACAATCTCACTTACTTGAATTCTACATGGTATAAGAGCACCAACATATCAGTCAATTTGCAGATTTAGTTATTTAGATAAAATTGTATCGTGCTAAATATGAATTAAAATAATTTCAAAACAACATGAAGCTCATCGTATTTTGTATATATTTAATTTTACGATCTTCATATGGTGATGATGATACCAAAGATGTCCAAGGTAAGTAAGTATTTATTAATTTAGGTGCTAAATAATTTTTATGTAATGTCAAAAGCTTAATCATTATATGATATCCAATACAATAGAATTTTTTTTTTCTAAATACTAAATATTATGTTTATACTTTATTCATAATCGAATATTTTAATTGCTTACCAAAGTCTATTTTTAACTCGATTATAAACAATTTAGTGTTTGGGTCACCGCAATGGTTCATCATACAGAGTGAAATTTACACATGGAACGGCCAAGTTATCTCCAATTTAAACAGAGTGATTTTTTGGAATTGCCAATTAGACGTTTTAAACTTAACTAAATTTAAACTTTTAATATTTTTTTTAATAATTTTTTAATATTTAAACTTTTAAAAATACAGCAAACAGTATGGCAGTAGCGTCTACTGTACCAGTTTTTGTTTTTTTACTTTATTCTCTTGCTATTCTTTCTCTTTTGGCTCAGAAGGAGGCTGGAAAGACAACAAACCGTTCAGACCACATTACACAACTACTTTCAGACCTGCCGATCCTTTTTATCCAGAATTCAGAGTAGTTTTAGGTAATAGAACCGAATTACCGTGCAGCGTTGAAAATGAGAAGGGTAAGTAATGAAAGATTTACTAGATTACTAGGTATATAGAATACTAGATAAATATATCATCATCAACTAGCCTCTAACGTCCACTGCTGAACATAGGCCTCTCGCATGCTTTTCCACTTAGTCCGATTTTGCGCCATCTGAATCCAATTTGTAGTCACTCTTTTATGTCATCTGTCCATCTCTTTGGGGGTCGACCTCTATTTCTGTTCTGTGCTCGTATTCGGGGTCTCCATTCCAAAATTCTTTTTGTCCACCGGTCATCAACTGATCTTGCTACATGACCTGTTATTTAAAAATTTTCCATCTGCATTGATGCCTTTTTCTTTTCAATCTATTGTTTCATAAGCCTATTCTAGCAAAGTTGTAAATAATTTAGGAAACATGTTGTTTCCTTGCCGAACGCCTCTTTCAATACGAAAAAAACCACCAGTTTATTAGGGCTACAGTCAGAAGGTTGGCCGAGATGTTAGAGAAAAACTCTTTTGACTTTTTGACAAGTTCGCAATTGTTTTATTCCTTTTTTAAGACATAGTCGTTGATATTATTTAAAATAAACTTTGACACTCAACATTAACAACACAAATATAAAATATAATAATGGACAATACATTCTAAAAATTTTTGGTCAGGATAGTAAAGGTCATGAAATAAACTAAGTTTTACTAGTACATCTAGTACTGCGAAAACAGGTGTATTTGGGATGACTATTTTCTTCTTCTTCATGTGCCTTGTCCGTTCCGAACGTTGGCAATCAACATGGCTATTCTGACTTTGTTTACGGCAGATCTGAATAGTTCAGCAGATGACAATCCGAACCATTGCCGCAAGTTTTGGAGCCACGAGTGTGTTCTCCTCCCTGGACCCCTTCTGCTGTCTATTTTCCCTTGAACGATCAGCTGTAGTACTCTATATTTATTATGTCTCATAACGTGACCCAAGTATTCCAACTTTCTTTTCTTTATACTTATTCCTACTTCTCTCTCTCTACCTATCCGGCGTAGTACCTCTTCGTTGGTCACGTGCTCAGTCCAGGATATACGTAATATACGTCGGTAAGCCCACATTTCGAAGGCCTCTACTTTTTTCATCAATGTTGCGGTCATTGTCCACGCCTTCATTCCATATAACAAAACCGGGAGTACATAACATTTCAGAAGTTGAATTTTGAGAGGTGAAAATTTGCTTCATGCTAGTGAACGATGCTCTTGCCTTTTCTACTCTTATACGTATTTCCTTCGCTTGATCCCAATTTGAGTTAACTGTTGTTCCCAAGTAGATGTACGAATCCACGTCTTTAATTTTTTCATTGTCTAATATCAGTTGCTGTGGTGGTTGTTGAGTTTTGCTTACTAACATCCATTTGGTTTTTGTGATATTTAGTCTGAGTCCGTATTGTGCACTTGTTTTTTGTATCTTACTCATTAGGCAACTCAGTTCCTCCATGCTACTTGCTAGAATTACAGTGTCATCAGCATACCTTATGTTATTAATTATTTCTCCATTTATCTTCATGTGTGACTATTTTCTAATCGCTAAACCTATCGTCACATTATAATATTTGAGTAAACAAAAAACTTTAAACATGTAAATATCAACGTATGAATGCATATTGATATACAAATACTAACTGGCAACTAGCTGAAGTCAAGTCGTACTACTGTTTTTGTAACTTTTTTATGATAAACATATTTCTTAGGTCCTGAGATTTTACTTAAGTGAAACTCTCACTCCCAGAACTAATTTCATAAGAAAATGGGGACTTTTAAGTACACACACTTGAAATATTCCAAGAAATAAAAATACTAATCTCTAGACAAAGTTAACTGAAAATACAGTCTCGTCAAAAGTTTTAAATTCAAGAGAAATTATTATGCAACAAAAACAAGATCAAGTTAGTATAGAGAAACACTAAAAGCCATCGAGATGACACATTAGTATCAAGAGTAATAGTAAGATAGAGGAGATTCAAAAAGAGACGTGATATATGGCCTTGAATGCTCTAATGATAATGGTAAATCATTAATATTTTTTTTTCTGTATTTTAAGGTTTAAAATTAAATGTAAGTTGGTCAAGAACGGACGGTCATCCATTGCCTGTCAACTCTAGTCAACGAAGTGGAGTTTTGTACATCGACAATGTAGAAAAAGAAGCTCGAGGAGAATACAAATGCACAGCTTTAGATTTTAATGGCACACCAGTCTTCGACATCAAAGTTGGGCTCACGGTTTTGAGTAAGTATAATTTGCTGTGCTTTACTCCTATTTAGAACTTAGTGGAAAAAAAGTATCAAAAAGTTTTGTATTTTATCGTGCAACAGATTTCATCATCATCATCTGGCGTTACAACCCTACTTGGGTCCTAGCCTTCTCAAGAATTTTTCCAGTAGTCTCTATCCATCGCGTTTGTTTCTATTCAATATAATTTATTTTTATTACGTAGTACACAAACTCCATTGCTTACATATGTTACAGGTTAAGTTAAACAAGTTAAAATAAAGAACAAAAGAAAAAAGCACACAAAGAGAATGAAGAAAAGTTGACAAATTATCCAAAAACCTGTAATTAATAAACGAGAAAAGGAAAATACTATCATCGAAGTACACTTTATTGAAACTGCAGCTTATTTAATAGTTATTTAACCAACAAGTGTATTAATAAGGGCGATTAACAATTGAGATATATTAACGAGACGTTAATGTTCGAGATTGTTAATCGCCATTTTAATTCACGAGTTCGTTACAAAACTTTTCCGTCCACCATACTTTTCAGAAATAAAAATATCTTAGTTTAAATTTTTATTTACTTAACGATAAATAATGACATACAATGACAAACAGTACTTACAGCGGCTACTTCATTTTAAATAATTTTTTAGTGGGAATATAAATAGGTATGTTTGGTTGCCTACACCACAGGTAACTGCCAATCACAGAGCGTTAAATGTGGTTAAATTAATTTATACAAGCAATGTATGTTGTATTGCCTATAATAAAATCGTTCATTAATAGAAAATCATTCATTAATAGGGGTCATTAATCAATGATTTTGAGGGTGTTAAAATTAATCATAAATGGAAGGTCGACGGAAAAATTAAATTATCTCATTTTAAATTAATTTAAATACATCATCTGAAACTACACGTTGTTTATTATCACATTGTGTTAATTCTGTCTTCTTTTTTATAGTCCCTCCAAAGATCACATTGACTTCAAGTATTCTTAAAGTCTACCCAGGTGAGCATGCTTATATCAACTGCAGCGCCACTGGCGACCAACCCATCGAGATCTACTGGTTGCGTTGGGGAGTTCCCATACCCAGCTCAGTTTACACCAGAGACGGATACATTAGTTTCAACAGTACCCAATTGCAAGATGCCGGTAGATATTTGTGCGTGGCTAACAACCGAGCTGGCAAAGCAGAAGCTGAAGTTAATATTACTGTAGAAGGTTAGTACTGTGTTCTTGATTAATAGTATCATTTTATGCGGTTACAATACTTTTCATCGTTCTGAAACTATTTTCTTGTGGCATTTCTATAATATCTATTTTACTTAACGGGAATACACTATGATAGACTTTAAAATATTGGCTTATTTCAATTAAATTAAATGCTTTTTTCACGATTTAAACCTTACACTGAAAAGGATCTTTAGCTATTTTTAAGTTCTTCATTCTCTGTTTTCTTCTATTAGTTTTTAATTATTGGAAAACAATACCATGTTTATTGCAGCAGTTTGTATGCTATTATCCGTTCATAAATTGTTGAGAGCACAAAATGTGCCTTAAACTCATAAAACGGTCGTAAACCATAGGCGTTCCTGAGGTGTTTATTCATTAAATAATAATATAATATTTTTTAATACTGTTATATATATATATATATATATATAATATTAAAAATATTTTAATAGTAATATATTTAGCAAAAAAACAATTAAAACTTTCACGGCTAATGTTATGTAATTATATTATATTAATAAAAAATACCTTATCTCTTTGGATATTTCAATACTAATCTTCGCGTTTAATCACTTTACTAGAAAACCTGGAATTCATATTCGAAGGTACTATTCGTTGCAAGATAATTAGGATGGAATTCCCCAGATTTTTAATAATATAATGGGTATGCTTTGGCCACGTGCCTGGTTTGTTCAGTTTATATTCGAAACTTAACTTAAAAGGGTGAAGTTATTACGAACGAAAACAATGTTTTTGTTTAGTACGTTTTTGATCGCATGTAATTTACGGCTCGTCGGTGTGTCCGCGTCTACGGCAGTAGTTAGCGTCTCGAATATTACTTTTGCGAATTATATGCAGTGCGTGAGTGATTTTTTATTCCATATACCTACGAACATATACGTACCTTTCGCTCGTGCTCGTTTTGTTGGATTGTTTGTGATGGCTTCATCATCAACATCATCAAGTTTTACACCGGTACTGTTGCGTACAGTCAGTAAGTCTGTCTATTCACCAAGAGAGAAGAAAGAAAAAAACACGGTATAGCTAACCCAAACACAAACGAACACTTAAAGAGAGGGAAAAAGCCTATTGAAATTGATGAATTTGCCAAAAATGGTATTCGAAGGAAAATTCATGGATTTTTTTTCAAAAAAGAAATACCAAACCAAAACAAAATTTTACAAGAAGTAAGAGACGACCCGGATTTGCCTCATATCGGACGAACTAAATTGTGGCAAGTTTAAAAGAATTAAATTTCTGGTGGGAGAAATCAGACCGAAAATCACTTTTGATTGACCGGGAGGAGATAATATGTTGGAGAAGAAATTATCTAAGATCCATACGAAAATTCCGGGCTGAAGGAAGGCCCATCTTCTACCATGATGAAACGTGGGTAAATTCAGGTCATACTCTAAAAAAAAATTGGTCAGATAAAAATATATTAAGCTCCAGGCAAGCCTTTATGGAAGGTTGGAAGGTTATGGAAGGATTTACCTTCTGGTAAAGGCAGTAGATTAATAATTTCTCACATTGGCAGTGAAAAAGATTTGTTAAGCATGGTTTGTTGTAATTTCAGTCCAAAAGCACAAAAGACTATCACGAGGAGATGACAGCTGATGTTTTCGAAGATTATTTTGAGCAGATGATTGAACACATACCACCAAATTCAATTATAGTATTAGATAATGCACCTTATCATTCACGACTAGTAGGAAGACTTCCAACGACTGCGTGGAAGAAACAGGATATTCTTGACTGGCTGCGGAATAAGTATCTGCCTTACGAAGATGGAATGGTAAAAGCAGAACTTCTAAAAATTGCCCGGCAACACAAATCTAAGTTCAAGGAATACGTAGTTGACAAAATGGCGGAAAGGCGAAACATTACAGTCCTTAGACTTCCACCCTACCACTGCGAAATAAATCCAATTGAACTCATTTGGGCACAAATGAAAAGTTATGTGGCTAGAAAAAATACGTTATATAAAATACAAGCTGTACGTGAATTGTTATACGAGTCTTTACAACATATTACAGAACAAAACTGGAAAGATGCAGTAAGGCATGTAATAGAAGAAGAACAAAAAATGTGGGATCTTGATAACATAATTGATGTGACCGTAGAGACACAACCGCTAATTATTAACCCTCAAGATGACTCGGATTCCGAAGTTGATCCTATTTATTTTGAATTTGAATAGTTTTCTAATCGTAATTATATAAGGTAAGTAATAATAGTTGTAATCGTAAGATATTAAAGGGGAAAGGCGCAAAATGTCGCCTGTCAAAATGTTCAATGTGTTTTAAATGTATCCATTTTTTTTTCAAATCCTGAGAAAACTAAACAGCATTTTTGAATAATTTAAAGGCAGAATGAAATATTTTTTAGAATAAATAAAAAGTTTCTTTTGCATGCAATATTTTCAATTAAAAATTGTACTATATTTTCTGTTTTAATTTCACCCCTGTTACATAACATATTAAAATAAACATTGTAGAAGTTTTCAGGGACTTTCTGCCCTGAGTAATAATGTAATCTTTCATTCTGCGTTTAAATTTTTCAAAAATATTTATTAGTTTTCTCCGGATTCGAAAATAATGGATAAATTTAAAACACATTATAAATTTTGCCAGGCGACATTTGGCGCCTTTTTCCTTAATTAAATAAATGTATCTTTTACAAATGGCAAGAATCTTTTTATTTTTGAATAAAATAAATAAGTTTTATTAAAAAATACAATTTACATAAGTACAATTTAAAAAATATATTTATTTAGTTCAGATAAATGTTTCAATCATATACTCTACGACACTGGTCGTTCATCTCTAACCATTCAAAATACCCCCGTAATAGGATTATAAGGTATTGTATTCCATCAGATATAAGGTGGGTTAGTCGAAAACGTCTTAAACCGTCAGTTTTAGGTTGGTTTTTACTATTATATCGTATTACCTATCCTCTCTGTATTTCAGTTTTCTAATTAGGGTTAAACTTGTAGTGAGCTATCAACAAATTGTGAACCGACTGTAAGTTAAGATGTTAAAGGATACCGATACCCCAAATGTGTTATTGGGGTTAGTGCCTGTTGAAAGCTTTTCCGAAATAAAAAATTTCTACCGATAAGAAATACCAGTTTGACTCATTTTTTTATATCAGCTGCTTTAGAAATAACATGATTACTGTTTATAGGTTTAGTAGTAGCAACTTTCAGAGAAAGTTGAAAGTTTCTCTGAAAGTTGCTACTACTCTTCTACTTACCTTGGTTAGTTCAATTTGATTAGAAACCGATTAGAGTCATCTTAAATGAACAAGTCAACAGAACCATTGAACAGTGCTGTTGATGTATTTATTTGAAGTGAATAATTATATTTTTTATACATTATATCTCTTTCAAGATGCGTATTCAGGTCTGCTATCAATGCCGAACCGAAACAAGGACAAGCTAATCTCGGCATCAACGGCAACATTCATTGCAGAGTAAGCAATCCCAGTTCCTCCACTAGTTAAAGATATTTTTTAATATTTTTTGGTAGTTTTCCTACTTTAGCTTACAATATATCTGTATTTATTTACTAGTGATTTTGACGTCACCAATTGCCATTTACAGTTAATCTGCTCAATTTTGTCTGACTTCTTTACATTTAACGCTAGGATGTAAACAAAATGATATTTTAGTCTATTGTACAATTTTCATAACAAATACTTCACTTTTCGCTGAACTTTTGGGTTAAGTCGTCTTAGGAAATCAATCTACTTATAAAAACCAGCGTAATTCTAGTTTGGCAATTCATTTGTTGGAAAACGAGTTTTGTATTATATTTCTTATCGATCACCAAATTAGCAGCCAATATTTTAGCATCAAAAAACTTTCAAAAGAGTTACAAATTAAATTAGAAGAACGAGAAGGTAAAAAGATTAAAAACAACAAGATTTTTGACATCCAGAAGTCAATAAAAATGAAAATTAGATAACCTGCAAAAACTACATAGTAATTACAGTTACTCCGCCTTTTAAGTCTACTTCTAAGAACCTCTGAGGCCTCAGTTTCCTGACGTCTCAGATCACTAACCTTCTACATAGTTTACCATTTTCCTGCACACTTGTAAAATATTGTACAAGACATGTTTTTTAAGTAAGTACCGTTTTGCAATTCCGCCGCCGCTGCGCTACGGTCGGCGTTCCGCGCATGAGCGCTGGTTACCTACATCTCTTGTCTACACACTGACGCCATTACAGTCTGATTCTTCATTGTATACTTGTTTACTCCAGTGTTTAAGATGCCTCCAACAATCGTGAGTCACGCTGATTGTAAAGTACGGGCTGTTATACGATTTCTTAGTGCTAAAGGCGTAAAACCGATCGATATTCATCGTGAGATCGTTGAAGTTTACGGACAAAACATTATGAGTGATGGAATGGTAAGGAAATGGGTGACAGCATTTAAAGATGGCCGGACAAATGTACATGATGAAGAACGAAGTGGGCGTCCTTCGGTCGTTAATGAAAATTTGGTGCAAAAAGTGAACGAAAAGGTCAGAGAAAACAGACGCTTTACAATTTCATCATTGTCCGACTGCTTTCCTCAGTATTCTCGTAGTGTTTTATATCGCATTGTTACCGAGAACTTGAATTACCGGAAATTGTGTTCACGTTGGGTTCCAAAAATGTTGACGGATTTGCACAAAACCCAATGTTTAGGCAGTGCATTGACTTTCCTTGAGCGATACCACAGTGAAGGTGAAGATTTTTTAGACCAAATTGTTAGTGGTGACGAAACGTGGGTGGCCTACGTCACACCAGATTTGAAACAACAATCCATGGAATGGCGACATTCATTATCACCCAAAAGAGTGAAGTTTAAGCAAACAATTTCTGTCCGGAAAATCATGTGCACAGTTTTTTGGGACAGAAAAGGAGTATTGCTAGTGGAGTTTCTGCCTCGTAATGAGACAATCAATGCAGCGTCTTATTGTGAGACATTGAAAAATCTGCGTCGTGCAATCCAGAACAAAAGACGTGGCAAGTTGAGTAAGGGTATCGTTTTGCTGCATGACAATGCCCGTCCACATGTGGCTAATCAGACCAAAGATCTCTTTAAATCATTTAAATGGGAAACTCTAGATCATCCTCCATACAATCCTGATCTGGCGCCCAGCGACTACCATTTGTTCCAGTACTTGATGAAACACCTGGGCGGTCAGCGTCTTCAAGACGATAACGAAGTCAAAACATTTGTAATGCAGTGGTTAACAAGTCAGGCGGCAGAATTTTATCAGAACTGGTGCCACGTTATGACAAGTGCCTCAATATTCACGGAAATTATGTAGAAAAGTAGATTAAGGTACAGGCTTTCATGTAAAAATAAAATTATTGCCATATCTTTGCACGTCTTTAACACGCCTCGTATATAAATCGCTTCAGCGTCATAAGGGCATTCGGCAGTCCCTCGAATTTTGTAATACAAAGTTAGAACTAAAGATATAAGAAATCTCATACATCATCTGAATGTACACGTTGGCGTTGTTTATAATCGCATAGTGGTAATTCTGCCTTCTTTTTTTTACAGTTCCTCCAAAGATCACCTTGACTTCGCGTAAACTAGTAGCCCATCCAGGCGAGTATCATTTTATCAACTGCAGTACCACTGGCGACCAACCCATCAATATCTCCTGGTCGTCTTTAGGACGTGACATGCCCAATTCAGTTTACATCAAAGACGGATACATTAGCTTCAACAGTACCCAATTGCAAGATGCCGGTAGATATTTATGCGTGGCTACCAATCGAGCTGGTAAAGCAGGTGCTGTAGCTGATGTCATCGTGGAAGGTAAGTAAGTTTTATCGTCCTGAAACTATGTTCATATTTTGCATTATGAAGGAACTTTTTTTATTTATTTCAAACAATAAGAATACACCAAATATACAAGGTTAATTAGCACTTTTTCTTTAACCTAATTTTCGTAAGATTGTTTTTAAGCTAGATGTCACCTGGTCCATCCTAGCTTTTTTGGTCACAAAGAAATGCCCACTTCTTTGTTTGGCTACAATGCTCAACACTAACTAAGCCTTGCATATTTTCACAAATTATACCAGCTCGAACGGTTTAGTTCTGTTCAGCGTTCGCATCTGGGGTTGGTTGACAAAAAGTTGAGGTACTTCATGGAGCCTCTCTTCATGTCTCCTGGCGATTTGCTTTATTCCATTTGGAATAGATTTGACTTTAAGATCTCTACGTAAATCGTCACTCCGAATATACCAAGGAGCACCTACAATATTCCTTAGTATCCGGTTCTGGAACTTTTCTAAATTTCTGCAATTACTTTTTTTGATACAGTCCCATAATTGTAGGCCATAGGTCCACACCGGTTTCAATATCTGTTTGCTGTGGTTGCTGTGGATAGAAAGTTGAGAGAACCTACCTATCAGCTAATATATATTTTTGTCATTTATCTTCAACTGTTCTTTTTTTTTAACATGCTCTTTCTGTTTGAGTTTGACGTCCAGATTTAAACCCATGTATTTCGCTGTTTTCTTATTAGGAACAATGCTGCTGTTTAAGATAATTGTGAGATAAATGATTTTCTTGTTAGTAAAGTTAATATGAACTGATTTTTGTTTATTAAACTTTATATACTATTTTATACTTATACTTATATATATATATATATATATATATATATATATATATATATATATATATATATATATATATATATATATATATATATTGGATCAGCGCTCTATGCCATTAATTGCATTGTGTAGGGTAACCGTAGATTCTTCTATTGCCAGGACTGCTGTCTCATTAGGAAATGTGGCTAGTTGAATGTTTTCTTTCTCCGGAATGTCAGATGTATACAAAAGGTATAGTACTGGTCCAAGAACACTACCTTGTGGAACCCCTGCGTGTATTGGCTTCAACTCAGAGTACTCGTTTTCCATTTTAACTTCAAATGTTCGCTGGTATAGGTATTACTGCAATATTTCAACGAGTTGCATAGGAAATATTTTCTTTAGCTTCATTAGCAGGCCGTCGTGCCATACTTTGTCAAATGCTTTTGCGATATCCAGGAATACTGCTGAACAAATTTTGTCTCCTTCCAACGCTTTTTCTATTTTAGTTATTATTTGATGGATCTGGTAAACTGCGGACTGTTCATCACGAATTTCAAATCGGTATGTCGGAATAATATTTTTTTGTTCAATTATATGATTCATTCTTTGTAGTAGTAATTTTTCAAACGCCTTTGAGATTAGGGATAATGAGGAGATTGGCCTGTATGATGTTAATTCGTAGTTATCTTGTCCTACTTTGGGCATCATTATGACCTCTGTACGTTTCCAAAGGATGGAAACATATCTAAGTCTACAAGATGCATTTATTAGAGTGGTAAGCTTTGTTATGGCTTCTCTACTTAATTTTTTTTATTATCTCACCATTGATCAGGTCAAATCCAGGTGCTTTTTTTGATGTTCTTAGTTAATTTTTGAGTTTCTTTTGTAGTAGTCAATTGTATGTTAAAGAAATCAGTATTTACTCGTTTATCCTCTATATGAGTTTCCCTAGGGTTTGGTTGAAATATATGTAATGAAATTATAATTTCATCATTCAAATATTGCCGCGCTCGAACTCAAAAAGAAAGCATTTTTTAAAAAATTACCAAGATAGAAAAACTATTTACTTCGATGAGGTACGCCTAAAAAAATTTAATCAAAGCGATTCGGGAAATTGTTTTTTTGTTACTTGTTATTTGTTAGTTGCAATTTCCGGCCCACTTGGAAGAATTAAAAAAAAAATACATTTAAACTTGAAAGAATATATCATCATCATCATTAGTTGCTCGACAACCCTTTCTGGGTCCTGGCTTGTTCTAGGATTTTCCGCCATTCTGTTCTGTTCCTTGCTTTGTTTTTCCGGTTGGTAATCTTAAGTGTTTTCAGATCTTGTTCCACTTGTTCCATGAATCTAAGTTTGGGTCTTTGACCTTCTCCCTACTGATGTTTTCCTCATTATATGTTTTGGTGTTTCAGTCTCCAACATCCGTTCAACATGGCCCATCCAGCGCAGACGTCCGATCTTTATGGATGTTATGACTTTGGGTTCATTGTATGCTGTGGGTCATATCGCCATCGCTGCCGTCGTCATCAGGATAGAAGTGTTAATTTTTATTGTACACATTACCTAGCATCTAATTTTTTTTATTTAATTGAAACCTGTGTTTTACTGAGTCTGCTCTCTAAAAAAGCTACCCGTCACAACCGGCAGCTCATTTAAAATTAATTTTATTACATAATTTGAATCTATACGCTGTTTATAATTACATTTTGTTAATTCTCCTTTTTTTAGTCCCTCCAACGATCATCTTGTCTTCGACTACACTAGTCCTCCGTCAGGGTGAGTCTGGTTTTGTCGACTGCTACGCCAGTGGCGACCAACCCATCAACATCTCCTGGTCGGCTTCTGGACGTGACATGTCCAGTTCAGTTTACATTAGAGATAGAGTCATTGGCTTCAAGAATATCCAACCGCAAGATGCCGGTAAATATTTGTGCGTGGCTAAAAATCGAGCTGGTGAAGCAAATGCTACAGTTGATGTCATCATAAAAGGTTGGTACTATATTCTTGATTAATAGTGTTATTTTATGTGGGATATTGTGGCATTTATATATTCTCTATTTTACTTAACGGGAATAGATCATGATGTTAAATTAAAATTTTGGTTTATTTCAATTAAATACAATGCCTTTTTCACGATTCAAAATTTTACATTGCGAAGGATCTTTAGGGACTTTTATGGTTTCATTCTCCGTTTTCACCTAATATTATTTAACCATTTGACAAAAAGATAATGTATTTTGCAGCTTGTATGTCAAACTAAGATGTCAAAGTTTATCGATAACCCAAATTAGTTATTCGGGGTAGTGCCTCTTGAAAGCTTTTCCATAGTAAACGTTAAAGATAAAATACATATTGATAAAATACATGATTTGTGTTTATAGGATTTAGCAGTGATAGTGCTTTTCTTGTTTCTTGATCTTTGATCTTTTTTGATCAAAATGATATTTTTTAGTTATGTTTCATTAGAAATGTATTAGAGCTATTATAAATGAACTAGTCTACTGTTGATGTATTTTGTTTGGAGTAAATAATTATATTCCTTATGTATTAAATATCTTCTATCAAAGCCAAAACGAAACAATAACAAGCTCCTCTCGTTATCAACGACAACTTTCGTTGTAGAGTAGGCAATTTCAGTTCCTCTACAACTTAAAGTTATTTTTAACAGATTTTGGTATATTTCCTTTGTTGCTACAAACCATAATGCAGGGAAAAATACATTGAAAACGAAGTATTGGAAGAACACGCATCTCTTGGCTCAACAATCTGAGAAAGTGATATAATTGCAGTTTCGTCAACTTTTTCAGAGCTGCCTGTAGCTAGCCAGTACCTAAAGAAGAAGAAGAAGAAGGTAGATTTCTAACTTTGGTTCACAATATTTCGTTATTTATTTATTTTTTTTTTATAAATTTAGGCGTAAATTTAGAAACTCAATTTTCAAACTGTTCTTTTCTTTCCTTTCTTTGTTTATAATTTCCTTTTTCTGTTGATGACTATCAATAGACTGATATCAATTCGTACAGGGAAAGTTTGACGAACTCGGTGTTCCTTTCACCGTTTATTTTTATTTTTTCGGCGTCTCAATTCATCAAAGTCGTAGCAAAGCTCTTACTGAAATTTGTAAATGTTTTACATATGTATCATTATCATGATCATCATTCTCAGCATATTCTTAAATTTGGACATCTTCTTCGTCTCTTGATGCCTCTTGGATACCACAGTGTACTTCTTAAATGTCCTGCCCACTGCCATTTTAAAGATATAATTCTACAGATTACATCAATAACCTTGGTTTTGTGTCTGATCCATTCTATTCTTTTTCAATCTCTCTTTTTTATACCTAGCATGCATCGCTCCATTGACCTTTGAGTGACTTTCGATATTATCTCCTTCTTTAGTGTCCAAGTTTTGCAGCCATATATGTCATGATTGGTAGCATATACTGATTGAATGCTTTTTTCTTCAGGTGGATTGGCATCTTCGATTTTATTATAACTACATTTCTACCAAAAGAAGATGCCCAAGCCAGTTTCATTCTTCTAGTGATTTCTGGAAGTAAGAAGCCAGATTTATGTATTAATAGTCCCAGGTATACATACTCGTCTATTGTCTCAAGTGTAATGTTGATAATTGGACATCTTGGACATCCACTAGCTCGTTGTACATGGTTTTTGTTTTTTTCAAGTTCATTTTTAGATCAACTAGTAGTTCTGCAGGATTATTAGTAAACAGAACGATCTCGTCTGCATGAATTGCATTCTCGTCTGGATTTTGTGGATTCCTACGAGTTTATGCTCCAACTGCGGACAAACCAGAGAGCGATATTGAAACTTTCTACGAAGACCTAGACAACATTTTAAAATCCATTAAAACGCAAGATGTAACAATTATAATGGAAGACTTTAACGCAAAGGTTGGGGAAGAAAAAGTAGACGAATGTACAGGATGATATGGTCTGGGCAAGAGAAACGACAGGCTTATCGAGTTTTGCCAAAACAATAATTTTATTATAGCTAATACATTATTCAAAATGCCAAAGAGAAGACTATATACCTGGAAGTCAACAGCAGGTTAAGAAGAGAGATTTGTAAGAAACCAAATAGACTACGTATTAGTTAGACAAAGATACAGGAAGGTAATTATATCCGCAAAAACCTATCCAAGTGCCGACATAGGACCAGATCACAACCCAGTAGTGACCAAAATTAGGCTCAAAATAAAAATAATAAAACGAAGAACCACAAATGCAAAAATGGATACAAGTAAATTAAGGAACCCACACAGAAGGCAACGCCTGGCAGATGAAATCAACAACGGATTAATGAATGTTAAAGAACAAATTCTACAAAATACTGAGACGAATAAAAAATGGTTATTAATAAATACAGAAATAGATAAAAGTCAAAAAGAAATTCTAATACCAACCAGATATAAAAAGAAGCAATGGATGACGGAAGAAATTTTAGATTTAATGGAAGAAAAACGTCAATATAAAAACAAAGATAATCAGATGTACAAAGAAGTGGATAAACAAATAAATTACAGAATTAAGAAAGCGAAAGAACAATGGTTAAAAGAACAATGCGCCGAAATAGAAGAATACGAGAAAAGACATGATAGTTTTAACACACATAAAAAAATTAAAGAATTAACTCACAACAATAGAACAAGAAAACCGAGATTACTGAAAGATGCAAATAGGAAACGTGTGTTAAATACTAATGACAAATTAAAGAGATGGCCAGAATACATTAATGAACTGTTCAAAGACAATAGAACAGAACAGATGGAGATAGAAGTAGAAGAGGATATGGTTTTGAAGATATTAAAAGAGGAAATTAAAATGGCATTAAAAAAGCAGAAATGGTAAAGCAGTAGGTCCAGACCAAATCCCTATAGAAATCTTAAAATGCATAAATGAGGAAACCTTAGACATTACAGTAGACTTATTTAACTTAGTATACAAAACAGGACACATACTGAAACAATGATTACTATCCACCTTTTGTGCTATCCCTAAAAATACAAACGCTTAAGATTGCAGTGAATACAGAACAATATCACTAATAAGTCACATTCTCAAATTATTCCTGAAAAAAATACATGGTCGTATAAAAAAAACTGGAAGAAGAAATAAATGATAGTCAGTTTGGGTTAGAAACGGACTAGAAACCAGAGAAGCATTATTTGCTTTTAATGTGTTAGCTCAAAGATGCATGGATATGAATATTGATCTGCATGTTTTTTACGTTAATTTTGAAAAAGCATTTGACAAAGTAAGACATGGAAAATTAGTCCAAATTCTAAAGACAAAAAACATAGACCATAGGGACTTACGAATAATAACAAACCTCTACTGGAATCAAAGAGCACAAATCGTAATAGATAACGAACCCAGTCCAGAAATTGAAATCATGCGAGGAGTTAGGCAGGGATGTATTATGTCCCCATTACTATTTAATGTATATAGTGAAGCCATTTTTAAAGAAACATTACTATCTCAAAGTGAAGGAATAATAATTAACGGAAAATCTATTAACAACATAAGATATGCAGATGACACCGTGATTATGGCAAGCTCTGCTGAACAACTCCAATTACTGCTAAACAAAACAAACAGTTTCTTATGAAAAATATGGATTAAAATGAATATAAAAAGAACCAAATACATGATAATAACAAAGAAAACAAATATACCAACAAACATACATTTGGGAAATGTACCGATAGAAATGGTTGATAAATACAAATACCTAGGATACTGGATTTCAGACAATAATAATCAAACAACCGAAATAAGAGCCAGGATAGAAATAGCAAGAAATACGTTTGTAAAAATGAAAACAATGCTCTGCAACAAAGATCTTAGATTAGAACTGAGAGTAAGAGCACTGAGATGCTACGTGTTTTCGATACTGAAATATGGACTTGAAAGCTGGTCATTAAAGCAAGAACACTTAAGTTACAGTCCTTTGAAATGTGGTGTTACAGAGGGATGCTTAGAATAGACACAGAAGAAAACTAACACGAAAATATTGCGAGAAATGGACAAAGAATGAAAAATAATATATACAATAAAAATAAGAAAGTTATAATATCTGGGACACGTAATGAGAAGACAGCGATATGAACTGCTAAGGCTGATAATACAGGGAAAGATAAGAGGTGAAAGGAGTATAGGAAGAAGGAGAGTGTCATGGTTAAAGAATTTAAGGGACTGGTTTAAATGCAGTTCTATTGCAGCAGCAGTAGATAGAATAAAGCTAGTGATGATGATATCCAACCTCCGATCGGGAGAAGGCACTTAAAGAAAAAGAAGATACGGAGTGATTCATTAAGAATATCAAATCTTTGAGTTGTAGATTCTAGACATCAAACTATAATATAACACACCTAATACAAATATTACTAATTCACATGTTACACCCCCAAAACATCAGGTTGATATTTGACAGACATTAGATATATATGACAGATTTCAAAACCAAAAGCAAGCCGAACTTATGTATTGCCATCTATAAAAGACTATATCAATGCCAAACCACACTTGCAGTTTTTGTTATAAATGTGTACCAACTATTTTTGTTATACCAAACAACACCAAAAATACAACGAATCGAAAGATTCTATATGCTTTTAAACATATTGCTTCTTTTCCAAAAATATGACAAAACATCAGGAATTGCCAAATAGGAAAATGTTTGTCGAACATTTACTGGAAATATTGTTGAAAGTTACTTATTTTAATTTTTTATTATATTTAAAATATCATTTATATTTTCAATGAACGAATTTACCTTTGATATACAGTGATGAGTGTCTTACCACCCGGCAAGATAGCGGAAAGGATAGAAGACAGATTAAGTTGTGAGATAGTATGAGATAAAGCTAGTTCTTGACGTGGCTATTTCACTTCAGTCATAATTATACGGATGACCTCGAAAATATTTTATTTTAATAATTTCTGATGTTAGAATAAATAATTGAATAAATTAAGATATATTATAGTAAAAAACATTAATTATTAGCGATTTTAAATTATTAATTTTTAAGTTTATTTAATATTAAAAATAACTTAACTGAAATATTTGATTAAACTAAAGGTAGGTATATTCTATCCTAAAACAATTATGTGTGGAATTGGCGTAACAGTTAGAGACGTGGTCTAGTGACAAGAAGATTGGAGGTTCAATTCACACCAAGGATAAAATTTTTGTTTTAGTCAATCAAAAAATAATAGAAAATATGATACATATTATGTAAAAAGTTTTCGAAAAACTCATTATTTACAATTTATTCTATTCCAATGTTAAAAAATAGAAATACAAAATAATTCAAATTCAATTTCAGTTTTACAGTCTTCAGTTGTGATTGCAAAATAATCCGGTTAAGACTGTTTAATGCCAAATCCATCACTAAATTCTCTGTGTTAATATCAATTCCTCTGTACAGGTAATGATTTTCAAAACAATTAACAACATTGTAATGGATGCACGCGAACAGCTGCCTGCTTTACAGCTAACCAAATCATCAAGCCATCAAAAATAATAACATACCGAGAAGTGTTTTTGCACGGTAAACAGAAACTTTTTATTGAAAAAACAATTCGTGAAAATGGTTTTAACGGTCGAGGAAAAATTGCAAATTGTTGTCTGGCATGTGAATGGATTATCAGACAACATGATTAGACAACAATTTGTAAATATGTTTCCAAATAGGCCGGCTCCAGCACGATCAACAATTCAGTCTATTATACGTAATTTTTTTACTTATGGATCCGTGTTCACTCCAAGAGGAGTTTGTAGACGAAGGGAGGTAAATTCAGATTTGGAAGTAAGGGACACTTTGATTTGTGCAAGTATTGAGCAAAATCCTACCCAATCAACATCTCGTCTCGGAGAACAATATGGAATTTCAAGATTTAGAGTAGGTAATATTTTGAAAAGACATGGATACCGTCCCTATAAACTTAATAAATCCAACGAACAATTCCCTGGGGATCAATATAGACGTTTAGAATTTTGTCAAACTGCAATGGAAATGTCACATCAAGATGAACATTTTTTAGAGAACGTTTTGTTCACCGATGAATGTACGTTTTCATTGCAGGGCCGTCACAATTCAATGAATGCTCGGTATTGGTCTCGAGGAAATCCTCCTCAGATTTATGTCGCTCGTACCCAGCGTCCTCGAAAAGTAAATGTTTGGGGAGGCATAATAGGGAATCATGTCATTGGTCCATTTTTTATAGACGGTATGTTGACTGGGCGGAAATACTTGAAACTTCTGCAAAATCAAATTGTCCCAGCCCTTCGTAATTTACCAATACTTTTCGATTCCATATGGTTTCAACACGATGGTTGTCCCGCACATAATTCTCGCATCGTCAGTGAATATCTCAGTGCGACTTTTCCTAATCGATTGATTAGTGGCCACGGATATATTTTTTGGCCTGCAAGATCACCTGATCTTGCACCTTGTGATTTTTTTATGTGGGGATATATCAAGTCCAAGCTATATGGAATTGAAGACGATAGGCCTAATTCTCTCCAAGAATTAAGAGAAAAGATCTCTGATTCAATGAGAGGTATTAGTCCAGAAACATTAACTAATGTTAGACGAAACTTTTATAATAGATTGGGTTATTGTTCTGCTGCTAATGGAGGCTTATTCGAACATTTATTGTAAATACATTTCATTAGAATATATTTTTTTTATTTTTATAGAATTTCTACCTATTTAAATATTTTTGGAAGTGCATTTATTTAGAACGTTCTTTTATGTTTGAAGAATTATTACTTTATTTTCGAAAGTACGACATTGTTTTTTCAATAAGATTTTCATATTTTACTATAAACACTTCTAATAAAAACTAAAATAAATGTCTAGTGATTTAAAGCAAAACGATATAATGTCTGCATAATTTCAAATTTTTAAAAAAGTAAAACCTTCATGTGGGATTTAAACCCTGAGCGCCTGCATGAGAACATCGTGACTTGAACTCTGATCCATCAAACTTTTATATTTCTTCAGTGACAGTTTGGGATATTGTTCTGCTGCTAATGAAGGCTTATTTGAACATATTGTAAATACGTTTATTTACAATATTTTTTTTATTTTTGTAGAATTTTTACTTATTTTAACATTCTTTAAACGTTCTTTTAATTTTGAAGAATTTTTTCTTTATTTTCGAAAGTACGGCGATACTTTTTTTTTCAATAAGATATTTGTGTTTAACTTTAAACACTTCTAATACTAGTAACGACTGACATAAATGTTTAACGATTCAAAGCAAAACGATCTCTGCATAATTTCAAATTATTAAAAAAAAAGAAAAAGGAAACCACATGTGGGTTTTGAACTCTAATCGTCTGCGACGTCTTTGTCGAATTCTTACCACTAATCCACGAAGGATAGTGATTATTCCGTGACAAGAGTGTATAAAACTCCTCACATTATAATAGAAATTATTCTTGGATAATAATTTAAAACTTTAGATTAAATAATTACTATTAATTAAATTATTTTATTCACATTTTTGCTTTATTGTGGTCAATCAGTTTTTACTTTATGTGAAATTAAAAAATGGAAATACGTCACACATACGTTACACATAATAATTATGACCGAGGTGATTTAGCTCGAAGCTAACGTCTAAAGGTGTGAGACTATCGATTTATAATGTTAATTATAGGTTTCTACCGATTATTTCCCACCTCTACTACTTTCATCTCTTTTTATTTCACAACCTATTATATTTTCTATCTTTTGCGTTATTTTGCCGGTTCTTAAGGCACTCATCACTGTATATTATAAAGAAACTAACAGTCTGTGGTAACATTAGATGGAAATAGCACAAATGCGCAACGGATAAGTAGATGTGTGAGACACGGCTGTGTTCTTTCACCACTAGTATTTATTATATATTCTGAAAATTTATTTACTTTTCAAACTACAGAAAAGATCAAGATAAGTAGTGAAAATATAATGGCATTATGGCCGAGAAAGACCTGCAGACGCTACTAAACACAATTTGTGATACTGGGAAATAGTTTGGTTTAACAATAAACATAAATATAACAAAAACCATGGTTATTAAAGTCATAATAAGGATCCAAATAAAAACTGAAGATATTGAACTAATGGACAAAATAAAGTACATAGAAGTACTGAAGATCTAAATCCGGAATTTAGAAATTTAATCAATAGCAGCTTTTTTGAAGATGAAGAAATGTCTAAGTAAAGAAAGTCCCAATCTGCAAATCCGATATCGTATGGTAAAATGTTATATCCACTCAATTCTTCTTTATAGACTGTTAATGTTTACTTGATGAGAAAGCTGTAAACTTTTGAGATGTGGCTTTTCAGAAGAATTTTGAAAATACTATAGACCGATCATATTACGAACGAACTGGTGTTGCACAGAATGGGAAGAGATACAATGGCGACATATGCTCATACGGATGTGAAAGCTGGATAATAACGCAAACAGATAAAAGAGTGAAAGACTTGAAATGAAGAGAAACAAAAGAATACAGAATAAAAGGAAAAAAGTACAGAAACAGAATAACTAACTTATTTAAACCTGTAATTAATAAAGGAGAAAAAGAAAAAATAATTATTAAATTACACTTTTTTGAAACTGTAGCTCATTTAAAATTAATTTAAATACAGTGTTCAAATGTATACCTTGATTATAATCATATTGTATTAACACTGCGTTTTTTTCTTTATAGTCCCTCCAAGTATCACCGTCAACCCCCCTAACCTAGTAGCCCGTACAGGTGTGTACAATTCTATCAACTGCATCGCTACTGGAGACAAACCCATCGAGATCTACTGGTTGCCTTATAGACGTGCCATGATGCCCACTTCAGTTTACGTCAGCGACGGATACATTAACTTCAACCCTATCCAATATCAACATCAGGGTACATATTTATGCGTGGCTAAGAATCCAGTTGGTATGGCAGAAGCTTTTGTTGATGTCAGAGTAACAGGTTAGTACTGTATTCTCGACAAACGTATTATTCTATGTAGGTAAAATACTTTTTATCATTTTGAAACTATTGTTTTGGTGGCATTTGTATACAGTGATGAGTGTCTTACCACCCGGCAAAATAGCGGAAAGGATAGAAGACAGATTAAGTTGTGAGATAGTACGATATAAGGCTAGTTATTAGACGTGTCTATTTGACTTCAGTCATAATTATACGGATGACCTCGAAAATATTTTATTTTAATAATTTCTGATGTTAGAATAAATGATTAAATATATTAAGATATATTATAGTAAAAAACATTAATTAGTAGCGATTTTAAATTATAAATCTTTAAGTTTATTTAATAATAAAAATAACTCAACTGAAATATTTGACTAAACTAAATAGGTATGATCAGTCCGAAAACAATTATTGTATCTAGAATTGGTGTAATAGTTAGAGACGTTGTCTATCGATAAGAAGACTGGGGTTCAATTCACACCAAGGGTAACATTTTTGTTTTACTCAATCAAAAATAATAGAAAATATGATACATATTAGGTAACAAGTTTTCGAAAAACTCATTATTTACAATTTATTCTTATTTCAATGTTATAAAATAGAAATACAAAATATTTCAAATTCAATTCCAGTTTTACAGTCTTCAGTTGTGAATGGAAAATAATCCATTGAAGACTGTTTAATGTCAAATCCATTACTAAATTCTCAGTGTTAATATCAATTCCTCTGTACAGGTAATGATTTTCAAAACAATTGACGACATTGGAATGGATGCGCGCGAACAGCTACCTGCTTTATAGCTAACCAAATCATCAAGTCTTCAAGTTATCAAATAATAACACATCGAGAAGTGTTTTTTACGGTAAACAGAAACTTTTTATTGAAAAAACAATTCGTGAAAAGGATTTTAACGGTCAAGGAAAAAGTGCAAATTGTTGTCTGGCATGTGAATGGATTATCAGACAACATGATTAGACAACAATTTGTAAATATGTTTCCAAATAGGCCGGCTCCAGCACGATCAACAATTCAGTCTATTATACGTAATTTTTTTACTTATGGATCCGTGTTCGATCCAAGAGAAGTTCGAAGACGAAGGGAGATAAATCCAGATTTGGAACTAAGGGACACTTTGATTTGTGCAAGTATTGAGCAAAATCCTACCCAATCAACACCTCGTCTCGGAGAACAATGTGGAATTCCAAGATTTAGAGTAGGTGAAATTTTGTAAAGACATCGATACCGTCCCTATAAACTTCATAAATCCAACGAACAATTCCCTGGGGATCAATATAGACGTTTAGAATTTTGTCAAACTGCAATGGAAATGTCACATCCAGATGAACATTTTTAGAGAACGTTTTGTTCACCGATGAATGTACGTTTTCATTGTATGGCCGTCACAATTCAATCAATGCTAGGTATTGATCTCGAGGAAATCCTCGTCAGATTTATGTCGCTCGTACCCAGCGTCTTCGAAAAGTAAATGTTTGGGGAGGCATAATAGGGAATCATGTCATTGGTCCATTTTTTATAGACGGTATGTTGACTGGGCGGAAATACTTGGAACTTCTGCAAAATGAAATTGTCCCAGCCCTTTGTAATTTACCAATACCTTTAGATTCCATATGATTTCAACACGATGGTTGTCCTGCACATAATTCTCGCATCGTCAGTGACTATCTCAGTGCGACTTTTCCTAATCGATTGATTAGTGGCCACGGATATTTTTTCATTTTTGTAGAATTTTTACTTATTTAAACATTCTTTAAAAGTTTTTACTTTATTTTCGAAAGTACGACGATACTATTTTGTCAACAAGATTTTTTGTTTTAACTTTAGTTTTTGTTTAGTTTTGTTTAGTGATTCAAAGCAAAACGATCTTTGCATAATTTCAAATTATTAAAAAATGTCTGTATCGCAATGTCGAATTCTTACCACTAATCCACGAAGGATTTATAATTATTCCGTGACAAGAGTGTATGAAACTCCTCAAATCATAGTAGAAATTATTCTTGGTTAATAATTTAAAACTTTAGATTAAATAATCACTACACATTTTTGCTTTATTGTGGTCAATCAGTTTTTACTTTATGCGAAATTAAAAAATGGAAATACGTCACACATTCGACGTTACTCATAATAATTATGACCGAGGTGATTTAGCTCGAATCTAACGTCTAAAGGTGTGAGACTATCGTTAGTGGTAATGTAATGTAATATAAATTATAGGTTTTTCCGATTATTTCTCACCTCTACGAGTTTCATCTCTTTTTATTTCACAAGGTAACTGTGTTTTCTATCTCTTACGTTAAAAAGCCGGGTGGTAAGACACTCATCACTGTATACTTTACTTGTGTGTGAAGAGAGAGAGAGAGAGATCCCATTACACAAAGAATCTTTTTGCCACAGAAAATTATTATAAGTTATAAGGATGTTTAAATGTTTATCTTAGAATCGTTTATAAACTTGATTAGAATATTATATGTCTCCTGGTGACTTGTCAACCTTCCTAGAAATGGCAGAATGGACAATGAGCTGAGGGTGACAGCTTCCTGGGAGGATGCACAATGGGTCAATTGTGGCCTAAGTGCTGTGAAACTTAACTTGCCCTTCCTACTCTACAGATACAGATAGAATATTATATAGATTTGTCAGAATAAGATAACAGATTGCTGATGTCAACTAATAAGCTAATGTTGAGATCGATCAAACCTAAATGTAGGTTCCCTATGATTAAGATAATCGAAAAATAAGTAATTCAAATCTCCTATAGATATACAGTGATGAGTGCCTTACCACCCGGCTTTTTAACGTAAGAGATAGAAAACACAGTTACCTTGTGAAATAAAAAGAGATGAAACTCGTAGAGGTGAGAAATAATCGGAAAAACGTATAATTTATATTACATTACATTACCACTATCGATAGTCTCACACCTTTAGACGTTAGATTCGAGCTAAATCACCTCGGTCATAATTATTATGAGTAACGTCGAATGTGTGACGTATTTCCATTTTTTAATTTCGCATAAAGTAAAAACTGATTGACCACAATAAAGCAAAAATGTGAATAAAATAATTTAAGTATTAATTAATTTAATAATAATATTATTATAATATATATATATATATATATATATATATATATATATATATATATATATATATATATATATATATATATATATATATAATTATTAATTTAATAATAAGTTTTAAATTATTAACCAAGAATAATTTCTACTATGATTTGAGGAGTTTCATACACTCTTGTCACGGAATAATTATAAATCCTTCGTGGATTAGTGGTAAGAATTCGACATTGCGATACAGACATGGCAGACGATTAGAGTTCAAAACCCACATGTGGTTTTCTTTTTTTTTTAATAATTTGAAATTATGCAAAGATCGTTTTGCTTTGAATCACTAAACAAAACTAAACAAAAACTAAAGTTAAAACAAAAAATCTTATTGACGAAACAGTATCGTCGTACTTTCGAAAATAAAGTAAAATCTTTTAAAGAATGTTTAAATAAGTAAAAATTCTACAAAAATAAAAAAATATCCGTGGCCACTAATCAATCGATTAGGAAAAGTCGCACTGAGATATTCACTGACGATGCGAGAATTATGTGCAGGACAACCATCGTGTTGAAACCATATGGAATCCAAAGGTATTGGTAAATTACAAAGGGCTGGGACAATTTCATTTTGCAGAAGTTCCAAGTATTTCCGCCCAGTCAACATACCGTCTATAAAAAATGGACCAATGACATGATTCCCTATTATGCCTTCGAAATTAAACATTTACTTTTCGAAGACGCTGGGTACGAGCGACATAAATCTGACGAGGATTTCCTCGAATCAATACCTAGCATTGATTGAATTGTGACGGCCATGCAATGAAAACGTACATTCATCGGTGAACAAAACGTTCTCTAAAAAATGTTCATCTTGATGTGACATTTCCATTGCAGTTTGACAAAATTCTAAACGTCTATATTCATCCCCAGGGAATTGTTCATTGGATTTATGAAGTTTATAGGGACGGTATCGATGTCTTTACAAAATTTCACCTACTCTAAACCTTGGAATTCCACATTGTTCTCCGAGACGAGGTGTTGATTGGGTAGGATTTTGCTCAATACTTGCACAAATCAAAGTGTCCCTTAGTTCCAAATCTGGATTTACCTCCCTTTGTCTGCGAACTCCTCTTGGATCGAACACGGATCCATAAGTAAAAAAATTACGTATAATAGACTGAATTGTTGATCGTGCTGGAGCCGGCCTATTTGGAAACATATTTACAAATTGTTGTCTAATCATGTTGTCTGATAATCCATTCACATGCCAGACAACAATTTGCACTTTTTCCTCGACCGTTAAAATCCTTTTCACGAATTGTTTTTTCAATAAAAAGTTTCTGTTTACCGTAAAAAACACTTCTCGATGTGTTATTATTTGATAACTTGAAGGCTTGATGATTTGGTTAGCTATAAAGCAGGTAGCTGTTCGCGCGCATCCATTCCAATGTCGTCAATTGTTTTGAAAATCATTACCTGTACAGAGGAATTGATATTAACACTGAGAATTTAGTGATGGATTTGACATTAAACAGTCTTCAATGGATTATTTTCCATTCACAACTGAAGACTGTAAAACTGGAATTGAATTTGAAATATTTTGTATTTCTATTTTATAACATTGGAATAAGAATAAATTGTAAATAATGAGTTTTTCGAAAACTTGTTACCTAATATGTATCATATTTTCTATTATTTTTGATTGAGTAAAACAAAAATTTTACCCTTGGTGTGAATTGAACCCCAGTCTTCTTATCAATAGACAACGTCTCTAACTATTACGCCAACTCCACATACAACAATTGTTTTCGGAATGAACATACTTATTTAGTTTAGTCAAATATTTCAGTTGAGTTAATTTTATTATTAAATAAACTTAAAGATTTATAATTTAAAATCGCTACTAATTAATGTTTTTTACTATAATATATCTTAATATATTTAATCATGTATTCTAACATCAGAAATTATTAAAATAAAATATTTTCGAGGTCATCCGTATAATTATGACTGAAGTCAAATAGACACGTCTAATAACTAGCCTTATCTCGTACTATCTCACAACTTAATCTGTCTTCTATCCTTTCCGCTATTTTGCCGGGTGGTAAGACACTCATCACTGTATTATTACAACGACAGAACCAATTTTATAGATTCCAATCCTATGCAGATGCTCTGGAGAGAGGCCATGGTTAAGTTTTAGCTGGGTTATCAACGAGGAATGAACTATAGCTAAAATTAAAATGGGGAATATGTTTTGGTAAGCCTGTAATAATAGAAAAGTAATGGTTTCTTGAAGTCTGAACCTCTTTATATTTTGACACCCATCTTTCCTAGCCAATACTCCTGATAATAGAAAAAAGATCTTTAAAGTAGTAAACGTTTGTATTTTCGGATATCTCAGATGTATTTTTTTGACGGATATCTCAAAAAACTTTTGAGAATAAAATGGTTGCTGTTAAAAATAACTCTTTAGGGCAGTTGCTTAGCAATTCCGTAATTTGGCTCATTAGTTATATTGTCCGATGTTGTGAACATTCTTTGCATTTGGTTTGTTTGGTAATATAACGAATGAGACTTCAACTACTTCTTCAAGTACCATCTCCGCAGGGGAGGTCGGCAATCATCACAGCTATTCACACTTTTGAGACGGCTGCTCTGAAAACTTCATTTGATGTACATCCGTACCACTCTCTCAGGTTGCGCAGCCATGATATTCTACGCCTCCCTATGCTTCTCTTTCCTTGGATCTTTCCCTGTATAATCAGTTGGAGAAAGGTGTATTTCTCTCCACGTGTAATGTGTCCGAGATATTCCAATTTTCTTGTTTTAATTGTATTTAAAATTTCTATTTTTTTATTCATCCTTCTCAGAACCTCTTTGTAACTTGTTCTGTCCACGATATGTTCAGAATTCTTCTATACACCCACAGCTCGAATGATTCCAGTTTTTTCATTGATGTCGCCTTCAAGGTCCAAGATTCTATTCCATAAAACAAAGTCGAGAAAATATAGCACCTCGCCAACCTAACTCGTAGGTCCAATTTTAAATACTTTGTACATAGCACTCTTCTCATTTTGTTGAAATTTGCTCCAGCCTTTTCTATTCTGATTTTGATCTCCTGACTGTAATCATTTGTGAAGTTAATCATTGTTCCCAGATATGCATATTTGTCCACTTGTTCGACGTTGGTTCCGTTTATTAGAAGATTCTCGTTATTTTTTTGAGTTTTCGATATTCTCATAAATTTTGTCTTCTTGACGTTCATTATTAGACCGTACTCTTTTCCATACTCTGCTATTCTGGTCACCAGTCTCTGAAGATCTTCAATATTTTGGGCTAAGATCACAGTGTCGTCCGCATATCTAATGTTGTTAATGGGAACTCCATTTACCTCTATTCCAGCTGTTTCACCCTCAAGAGCGTTTTTCAAGATCTCTTGGGAGTAGGCATTAAAAAGAATTGGCGACAGTACGCATCCCTGTCTCACTCCACGTCTAATTTCAATTTCTTCTGACAGCTCTTCGTTAACACGTACTTTTGCTCGCTGTATATAGTATAAATTTAATATGATCCTGAGGTCGTTGTAGTCAATCTTCATTGATTTCAGGACATTTATTAATTGTTTATTGTCCTACTTTATCGAATACTACTTTATTATAGTCAATAAAACATGCGTATATATCTTGATTGATGTCCAGGCATCTTTGTATCAGTATATTAAGTGAAAAAAGAGCTTCACGCGTTCCTAGGCCTTTGCGAAAACCAAATTGTGTATCATTAACGTCTATGTCCAGTTTGTGATGTATTCGGTTATGGATGACTTTTAGTAGTAATTTTATCACATAAGACATCAAGCTAATGGTGCGGCAGTCGCTGCATTCTCTTGCGTTTTTCTTTTTGGGGAAAACTTGCTTCTCATTTAGAATTTTTAGGATTTCTATGGGAAGCATATCAGGTCCAGGTCTTTTCCCACTCTTCATTGTTTTTAATGCATGTAATATTTCTTCTTTTTTAATATATGGAACTATTTCTTCTAACGTAAGTTCTATGTGTTCCAGATCTCCTCTTTCATCATCGAACAATTCGCCGATATATTCTGCTCATCTTTGTACTTTCTCGCCCATATGTGTTATAGTAGTCCCATGTCTATCCAGAATTGCACGAGTGGGATTTTATTTTCTTAGTCCTGCCAGTTCTTTAACTTTCTTGTGTAGGTTAAACAGATCATATTTATTTTGAAGATCTTCGATCTCTTTACATCTCTCTTCAAAGTACTTTTCTTTTGCCTGCTTTATCATCTTCCTGATCTCGTGGATTATCTCTCTGTATTTATTGTTGTCTTTGTTTTTAAATTGTCTCCGTTGTTCCATCATATTTAGTATCTCGTCATTCATCCATTCTTCTTTTCTCCTTGCGGAAGTCTTTAGTATTTCTTTACAGGGTTTCAGTAGACAATGTTTTAGTCGATCCCAGTACTCGTCAATATCATTGGTGTTTGTGTTCAATTTGCTGCAGTTCACATGCAGTTTATATTGGAGGCATTCTTTTACTTTAGGCTCTTTAAGTTTTCTTGTGTCTTTTAATATTTTTAAGGGTAAGTGTAATCTTGGCGATAAGTGGATTGTGATCTGAGGCCACGTCTAATCCAGGATATGCTTTCACGGCTTTAACAGCATTACGGTATCTTTCATTGATCATAATGAAGTCTATCTGGTTCCTGACTACTTTTACCGACTGAAAGTACTTAAAACTCTATTTTTACTGAAAATTATTTAAGAATAACCACAACTCTCATAATCTGGACTTTATTAACATAATAGGAGATGTAAAGTTCTCGGTTTAATAGTAAAAAAAAATAAATATCTTAATCTATGGCCGAGAGCTATTCATCTACATAATTGTCAGTACTAATACTAATCTTGAGTAACGTACTTTTCTTTGTTACAGCTTGAGAGGCCGAGACATAGGGTCAAATGATCTGGTAAATTGAAGAAAATATAGGATAGATAAACGCAGTAGTTCAGTCAATACTTCAGTTAATTAATTTTGTAAATTTTCACCCATTAAGTGTTCACTGTTTTGTATTCATACAATTTTGCACATTACACATTTGTACTATAAGTTGCTCGAAATACGGCAAAACCTGTATTTTTCTTTCACAACTGTTATATTGTATAGTTGATAAAAAATAAAAATATCAGAATATCAAAATATTCTCCAAATAAAACTCAACGGAATCACAGAGGAAGATACTGCAGAGGAAGAATGAAGACAATTAAAAACAATAATAACGGAATCTGTCGGAAAAGGAAACTGTCGGAAAAGCCAAAAGGCAAAGAAATGCGGAATGGTATGACGATGAATGCAGAACTGCAGTAGAGGAAAAAAGACAAGTCAAGCTTAACCAACTTCAAAGAAACACAAGAAATACCAGAGAAATTTATAACGAAAAGAGAATACAAGCGACTAGAATATGCAGAAGAAAACTAAAACAAAAAGGGTATGTTTTGAAAAGTTCCAAAAGGAACAAACAGAAGAAAACTAAAACTAAAAAGGTTGGTCCATGAAAGTTAAGCACTTAATGTATCACGTAAAAATCAGCATTTTTTACGATTTCCTAAACGCAAAAGTTTTTACTTCATAAAATGTGTAATTAAGACTTTAAGAATCACTTAAAATTTAACAATTTTTACGATTTTGTACAGGAGAGCAGAAACGCAAAAGAAGGTTTGTCCATAAAATATTTAAGACTTTAACAATAACTTTCGACAATTTTTATGATTTTTCTATCAGTAGAGCAGAAACGTAAAAGGGTTAGTCCATTAAATGTTTAAGAATTCAAGAATCACTTAAAATTCAACAATTTTTACAATGTTGCATCCCAAGAAGAGAAACCCATGAAATGTCCAGAATTACTTAACATTCGACAAGTTTTACGATTTCGTATCAGGAGAGAATAAACTTATAAGTAGACTTCGGCAAATATGCATATTGCATATTTTGCATATTGTGCATATTTTATGCAAATATTTCATATTTTGGCATATTTGTATAAAAGTTTGCATAAAGTGCATAAAAGTTCAGATTTTTATACTGTATTTGAAAATTTTTAAACATACCAATTTATTTCAATTCTTGTATAAAATTTTGTAGTCATTTTAATCAAGAAATGATCTAAGTACGTAATCTCTACAAGTACAAAACATTTACAATTTCAAAGAAGATCAATTTAAGTAGCCCTCAACATTCTTAGAAAGTCTCGGTCACTGAGGCATTCAGTTATTGGATAATCGCTAAGGGTTCGCTCATTTGCATTTTATGATCTAATCCCCAAATCTATCTACAATTTATTGTATCTTAACAGCAGGTAAACGGCTAATAGTTTTGTTCCTAATTTAGGGATTTTCCAAAATCTCCCAGTTTATTGAATTAGGTACCTAAACAATTCTAACTTGATGCTCAGATTTGTAAATCATTTTTGTTTTGATATTCAAAGCGTAAACACTCGTTGTGCGCAACAAAAAGGAAGATTGTGATTTTATAATGCCTAAAACAACCAGTGCTTCAACTTGGATTAAACCTTATAAAGAGCTGTCTATGGATATGGGAAAAATCTACTATTCAGTCTGTGGCAAAATTGTAAGTATCTAATATTTTCTATTAAATATCTAATATTTCATACATACAGGGTGTTTCCAAATGACACTTACAACGTTTGACTGTAGATACTTCTCGAAAAATTGAACAAAACGATATAGTTAATGAGGGGTCAAACTTATTTACTTTTCGAGATACAGGGTGTTTAAATTAAAAAAAATTAAATTCTTTTAGTTAATAACAACAATAACTTTAAAACCAATAAACGTATTTAATTGAAATTTAGTACTCGTAGGTTGTTTTTAAATGAAAAATAGCTTCCTTTAGTGAGAAAAAATTGTCCATGATACAATACAATGGTGTGTATTTAGAAAAATTTTTCACCTTTACTTTTTTTTATGAAGTCAGCTATTCTAAAACACAATTATTTTTATTGTAATTGAATTAAAAAAAAAACTTGTGTTGAATTTTAAAATAAGTTATATGATGTACTAATGGTTAGTAACAAAAACTAATTTGTGAATTAATACTGCATTTAAAACACTTAGCGAGTGTTTTTTTTTTCCAAACCAGTTATTTGATTAACCAAAAACACCTTGTATATTTTTATATTTTAAAGGTTGGGTTAAAATAAAGGTTTTTATTTTTATTTATAGATAGCATGTGAGAAGAAATTTCAGATAGACCAACATGTGAGAACTGCTTCACACATTGCAAAAAAAGGAAAAATAGGAGGAAAACATCAAACTTCAATGGCTAAATGTTTCCAATCTACTTCAAAAAAATTAGATGAGCAAGAAACTTTTAATGAAGACTTGTGTCGCGCATTAGTGTCTGCAAACATACCGCTTTCAAAATTAGCAAATGTAAATTTTAGTTCGTTTCTAAAAAAAATATTGCAAACTTAATGTTCCAAGTGATCGGTCTCTAAGAAGAAATAATGTGAACGGGCTATACTCGTCGGTGTTAATTAATATTAAGGAAGAAATTGCAGATAATTATTTTTACATATCTGTAGACGAAACCACTGATTCCTCAGGAAAGTATATTGCTCATTTATTGATTGGTGTTCTTAAAGAAGATACCTTACCAAAATCTCATCTTATTTCATGCCAGCAACTTGAGAAAACAATTTCGCGTTTTATACAAGAAACATTAGCAACTTTTTTTCTTCCGACAACTATTACTTCTAATAAATTACTGCTTATTTTATCGGATGCTGCTCCTTATATGGTGAAAGCAGGACAAAATTTAAAAATATTTTTCCCAGATTTAATACATGTTACTTGTGTAGCGCATGGATTAAACAGAGTTGCAGAGGAAATACGAAAAAAGTTTCCTCTTGTAAATACCATGATATCCAGTGTCAAAAAAGTATTTCTTAAATCTCCTATAAGAATTCAACTTTATAAAGAAATGCTACCTAACATTCCTCTTCCACCACAACCTATTTTAACGCGATGGGGAACATGGTTAGAAGCAGCTAATTTTTATGCAGATCATTTTGTTAAAATAAAGAACATAATTGATACGTTAACAGATGAAAGTTCCCAATCTCTTTTGGATTCTAAACAAACTTTTCAGAGTAACTTGCTTCAACAAGAACTTTCATTTATAAAATCAAATTTTAGTTTTGTTCAAAAAACAATTACTCAGTTAGAATCACCAAAACTGTCATTGTTCGAAAGTACAGCATTAATAAAAGAATTTGCGTCATGTTGTCGGAAAGTTAGAGGTAATATTGGAAAAGATATTTTAAAAAAATTTGAAGCTACTATGGAAAAAAATAAAGGTTACCATATTCTTTCTGAAGTAGTCAGTGTTCTAGCTGGAAATATTTCGGAAACAATTAATTTAGAACCAAATGTTTTGGTTAGTTTGAAAAATGCTCCCGTTACATCAGTTGATGTTGAACGAAGTTTTTCCATATATAAATATATGTACTCAGACAGAAGCCACAAGTTTTTGTTAGAAAATTTTGAACACCACTTGGTCATTTATTGTTACCATAATTCTAAATAAGTTTATTCATACTTAAAAATGATGTAGTTACTTAAAATAAATGTAAATCTGAATGAATAGTAGGAAATATTTAGTTATGTACACTTTTTTTTTAAATAAAATTGTTACTATTTTACGATTTTTTTATTTATTTGTATGCATATTTTGTAAAATATTTGCATATTTTCGGGTAAACACGTGCATATTTATGCGCATATTTTCTACATTTTTATTTGCATATTTGCCGAAGTCTACTTATAAGTAAACGTAAGACGTCCATTAAATGTTGGGAACTTAAAGAATCGCTTAAAATCTGAAAATTTTTATTATTTTCTATGAGATGGACAGCATAGTACAAATATTGGGCATGTGTGTCTTTGGGTGAGGATATGTGTAAATAAAACAAATTTTCTTTGGTCAATTTTTATTATTCGTCAGTTCCCAAAGGCATCCAGTATTCTACAATTTACAATGTAACAGATAACAGATCATATTTTGTATTATTAGATCTTAAAAGAGACCACTAAACTTAATATTCACATATTGATGAATATTTTACATCATTTGATATCAAAAAGAAAAAGAGAGTCAATAACATCGATTTTTTTTATATATTTTGTCTGCATTATACCGAAGAGGTCACATTCAACAGATGAGGAAGAATAACATGATCGTGATAGGTGGTTAGATACCTTAAGATTTTGAAGGAACAGTTAAATAAACATAATAAATGATTGGTTATGATACATGATGCTTGACCTTAATAATTATATATTTGGGTTTGCATCTGTTGTGTATTCGCATGGTATGTCATTGTTGTGTGCCAATGGTCATAAATACATAAAATACTCCAAAATATGAAGATTATTTGGTGGTTAAAGTCATGGTAAGATGCTTAATACAATTTCTTGTTAATACATTAAATCATAAGTACACAGTACCAGTATGTAGGACCATAGATTTGATACACAGCTAAATATGGGAATACGTAAACGATTACCCAAATAACAAGGTTAAATACAATATTCGAAAAGCACAATAACGATCATAATAATTTATAAATGAAGAAACTGAAGTAAAAGATGTATTGTGCATAAGTCATTGCATTTTACTTGTTGTTTTTCGAAAGCTTTAAACCTCCATTTTATCATAGCACCTTTATACGTATATAAGAAAGATTAATTGACCAAAAAGATCTAATGTTATACTTAGAAACAATCAAATAATGCTTTTTACATAGTACTGATTCTCTGCAATTACAGGTATTTATTTCAGATTTATTTTAGATTTCAGACTCATTAAAGCCACAATGGATGAAACTCAGGCATGTGTACGAATACAAAACAACCGGACAGACTTTTTCAAAATCTCGCAGGGACTAAAGCAGGGAGATGGGCTGGCACCAACATTGTTTAACCTGGCACTGGAGTATGCGGTTAGGCAAATGCAAACTGGACGAGAAAACCTACTGACCAATAAAACGGTTCAACTGGCTGCCTACGCCGATGATATTAATATTATGAGTAGAACATCAACAGGAGCACAGGAAGCATACGCAGAGTTAAAAACACAAACGAAAAGGCTAGGTCTGGAAATTAACACAGAAAAAACAAAAATAATGGTACAGACGAGAAGAAATATAATCCCACAAAACATTATGCATGAAGATGACATTGAAACGGTTGGAAAGTTTACATACCTGGGAGTAGAAATATATGCCGATGGAGCAGAGGATGGAGAAATACGAAAAAGGATAACGCAGGCAAACAAAGCTTATTTTGCCCTCTCCCATATATTTCGGTCTAAAAGTGTCCACCGAAATACAAAGATGAGAATCTATAAAACTTTAATTCGGCCAATAGCATGTTATGGCAGCGAAGCATGGGTCCTGAAAGAAACATCCAAAAACAAACTCGACACATTCGAAAGAAAAGTACTGAGGAGAATACTAGGACCTGTGAGGGAAAACGGAATCTTCAGAATTCGATATAACAACGAGCTCTATCAACTGTATAAGGAAACACCCCTGTCAGACTTCATTAGAATACAAAGATTGCAATGGGCCGGACATGTGATACGAATGGGAGAGGATAGGCTACCAAAACGAGCACTGAACGCCAGAATGCAGGGAAAGAGACCAGTTGGAAAGCCAAGAAAGCGCTGGGAAGACACAGTAAGCAGCGACGCACAAGCACTTTTAGGAGTCCGTGTATGGAGAAGAGCAGCCACAGACAGACAAGGGTGGAGGCAAAAAATAAAGGAGGCCAAGGCTCATTTTGGGCTGTAGTGCCGTAAAAGAGAGATTTCAGATTTACAGTGATTGTGTTAATATCTTTATGAATAAAGAGAAGCTGTATCAACATTTACCAGAACAACTGAAGGCATTGATGAACGTTTTCGAGAGGGTTGTATTGTTGTCGATTTTGCTTAAGATTGATTCAAAATACATTATAAACAAGTCGATTAGCTGACTTCGTATGGAGTTAAAGACAAAAAGATGTTTAAACTGCATGAGAAAAAACTAAGAGAGATAAATAACTACAACATAAGCGAATGAAAATGGCCAAATAAAGAGGAAAATCCGTCTGTCTGGAAGTGCCAGTACTCTACAGTGTGTAAAAGCCAAATGGAATAAATTCATTATTTAGGTTACTGTACATATTTATAAAAAATCCCGAAACACGTCAAATTTAAATTATAACTTGACATTCTTTAAAGTGAAAATGCAACCCCTACCTTCAACCCCCTTAAAATGACAGGTACAACCCCCAATTTTTAAAATAGGAAGTATAGGCTTGTGATATATCGTTTGAAAGGTCTTTTCATTCTCCATTCAAAAATGTTGTCGCTTTCAAGTTTATTAAGATTAATTAAGATAAAACAAATTAAAATCATGTGGTTACCGAAATTCGCTAAAATATACTCAAAACTTAATTCCCGGTTAGGTCTTGATAATGAGAAAGTGAACAAAAACCATAGCAATGTGGTTTTTAGATGGTAACCATTAAAAAACTTTAAAGAATTTCCGTGGCAACGTTATTTTAACACGCATTAGTAAATTGTTTCATTTTAACACGCATTAGTAAAGTTGTCAGTATTTTAATTTAAGTAAAAAGTTTGTTCAATTCAATTCTGAAAAATGGTTAGATTAACGGAAATGCATAAAATAACAGTTTTACAAATGATTGGTTACGGAGATAACACCCGAACACAACAGGAAAAAACTCGCCTATTTCATGAGAAATTTCCTAATTTACTGCCTATATCCCAAGGGACAATAAGTAAAATAGAAAAGCAGTTTCGCGAGTTTGGTCATGTAAGGCAGATAAAAAAAAGCAGCTGCCAATGCACTGAGTGATGAACTCAAATTAGATGTGTTGCTTGAGTTTCAGGAAAATCCACATACATCGAGAAGACAGGCATCCACTACATTCAATGCTAGCCATACATCGATAGTAAACATATTAAAAGAAAATAAATTGCATCCCTATAAGATGATACCTACTCAGGAGCTCATGGAAGACGATTTTGATAGGAGAACTTTTTTTGTGAGCAAATGATGGACATGTTGGATAACAATATTATCCAATTAGAAGACGTTATGTTTTCTGATGAGTGTACTTTTTCACTTAACGGTCATGCTAATCGGCAAAATTGCCGCTACTGGGCCACGGAAAATCCTCACTGGATGAGAGAAGAACACACTCAATACCCTCAAAAGGTTAATGTTTGGGCAGGGATTGTAGGAAACAATATCATTGGTCCCTTTTTCATTGAGGGCAACTTGAATGGCAACAATTATTTGGCACTACTTCAAAATAATGTCATTCCAACGTTGGCAAATTTATATCCTGATCCAGGAAACCCTCAAGTTCCAGCGAATACGATATGGTTTCAGCAGGATGGAGCACAACCACATTACCAACTTAATGTCCGGCAGTACTTCGATACAATATTTCCCAATCGGTGGATAGGGAGGCGAGGATCGATTGAATGGCCAGCACGATCACCTGATCTTACATTATTAAATTTCTTTTTATGGGGATATGTGAAGAGCCATGTGTACAAAACTAAACCTTCTGATTTAAATGACCTAAAAGAACGAATAACGCTTGCGATTACGTCGATCACGCCTGTTATGTTAAATAATGTTAGAAGACAGTTTTATTTGAGATTAGGATGTTGACAAGACGTTCGCGGTGAACATTTTGAACATCTACTTCATTAACATTCATAGTTCTTTTTCGTGTTCTACATTTTATTACGTTTTGCATTACATTTTAGTTTTTGATTGTATTGTAGCGAATTTCGGTAACCACATGATTTTAATTTATTTTATCTTAATTAATCTTAATAAACTTGAAAGCGACAACATTTTTGAATGAAGAATGAAAAGACCTTTTAAACGATATGTCACAAGCCTATACTTCCTATTTTAAAAATTGGGGGTTGTACCTGTCATTCTAAGGGGGTTGAAGGTGGGGGTTGCATTTTCAAGTTAAAGAATGTCAAGTTATAATTTAAATTTGACGTGTTTCGGGATTTTTTATAAATATGTACAGTAACCTAAATAATGAATTTGTTCCATTTGGCTTTTACACACTGTATACAGAACAAACTGAGTGGGAACATTATCATTCTTGACTTGGTGCGTCCCACTGTTTAGTGTTTTAGGTTCAAGAATTTGTATAATGGTTTTTACAAAAAAACCTTATATATAAACTCAACATCAGGAGGTTTTAGTTTGTTTTAACAGATATTAGGTAAAGACACTATTAGGTAATTAAATATTCAGTCAATGTGAAGCCAGATGAACCTCTGGATCAAACTAAGTAGAGAACTGATCAAAGTTGTGGAAGGTAATGATGATCATGATTTTGAAAGCTCAATTTAAAAATAGTGTTTGGTACAGAGGTCACACGATTAAATATCAGGGACAGGAAAAGTATCTCTACACTCAAGAAGCATAACACCGCATCTTTATAATTTCCAGAACTAGGAAGGGCTTCCATAATAATTTCCAGCAGAAGAGGTTTCCTTTTTACTGTAATTGCAAGACATCTTATTTCGAAAGCAATTAAAGAAAGAAAATACTGAACAAATCTTTTAATTAGTTTAGAATGTTTCTTTTTGGTCGTAAAACTCGTGAAAGTTTAAAACATTTAGTTGATAGAACAGCAAACACCATGTATCATGTTTATTATAAAATGAGAAGCTTATGACGAAGTTACAATTTACAAGTTAGATTACAATTTTTATATCCTATTTCATAGGAATTATACTTGATATACTAAAACTAAAGTGGCTGATAATTGAAATAACCGTTTTACGAATGGTGTTTGTACATTTTTTATGACGGTAGCAAAAAAATCATAAATGTAATGGACAGTTTTCTATACCATATAACACAAGTTTTGTTAGCAGTATAAAATGTAAAAGAATTGCTCAATTTTGTCATAATATATTTTTTTGTAGCCGATAAAACTCATCGGCCTTTCAATCTTCAAACGTCATCTGTCAAACTTTGAAATTCGTCTGTAGTGTTACAAAGTTACAGTGGTTTAACCCTAGAATACTAACCATCGTAATTTTTACGACGCCAATGTCATTGCTGTAGGATATTGTGGAAGGGGTACACCAGTATCTCTCGCCCGCTCATCTATTCTTACATTAGTGTATATCGAAACGTTTTACAAGTACAGTGACGCCTACACTATTAGTGAAGTACCTGCAAATGAGCACAGCTTCGTAAATATTACGAAGGTAAGTGGTAACGTTATAATTGCCAAAAACAACGATATTGTCAGTTTTTATTTTTTTTATTGTCAGTTTTTATTTTTTTATTATCAGTTATTTTTTTATTATCAGTTTTTATTTTTTTTTAGTGTGAAATATGAATATGAAACAGAGAGACATGCACAGGCCCCTCACGCAGCGGGAGTTGGAAGCTGAGTTGCAATTGTGCCTGGAAGAAATTTGGCCAGATGAATCAGATAACAATTCTGATAAATCGGAAAGTGGATCTGAAACAGAAGATGTCGTTTTAGAAGCATTCAGTCCATCTGAATCAGAGTTCGAACCATCAAGCGAAAACGACTCAGATTCCGACCATGACTTGCCATCCACTAGTAAGAAAAGAAAAAGAAGTTCTAAAAAGAGTAATGAGTTGGAAAACAGTTTACTTCAGTGTTTCCAAGAAAAGAAAGTAATGGCTCTAAAATCGACAAGGAAAATAAATGTCCTGCTCAGCAAACTCTACCAAAAGAAGAAAAATCTCCAGAAATTGCAGCTAAAGAGAAGCAAATTCGGTTGCCGTCGAGTCTAAAAGGTAAAAATGGACACAGATGGTCCTCTCAACCAAAGGCCGCAACTAAAACTCCAAAACGTAATTTCGTACATTTTGTTCAAGGCCCCACTAATAAAACCAAGGAAGCACAAACTCCCTTAGATGCTTTTCATTGTTTTATGAGTCCAAATTCACTGGAAAAAATTCTAGAATATACAAATGCCGAAATTTCTGTTAGGGCACAAAAATATAAAGTCGAAAAACTTACAAACTCGAAAGTGAATATTGACGAATTGCATGCACTCCTAGGACTACTTATTTTTGCTGCTGCCCAAAAAGACAATCATTTAGCGACAAGACAAATGTTTGATGACAAAATTTCTGGTGCGATATATAAAGCAACTATGGGCCGGGAAAGATTTGAATTTCTTGTAGAATGTTTACGTTTTGATGATAAAATATCTAGACCACACAGAAAGGAAACAGACCTATTAGCAGCCATTCGTGAAATATGGGATGATCTTATACAGAACTGCAAAACGTCCTATAAGCCCGGATCATACCTAACAATCGATGAGCAGCTACTGGCTTTTAGCGGAAGATGTCCTTTCCGGATGTATATCCCAAACAAGCCAGCCAAATATGGACTGAAAATAGTAATGCTGTGTGACGTAGGTACCAAATATATGTTTGATGCAGAATTGTATTTAGGAAAGGGAACTAAAACCAATGGACAGCCTCTAGGAGAATATTATGTAAAACAATTAACTCAGGGTGTATACGGAAGTAAGCGTAACATAACCATGGATAATTGGTTTACGTCAGTACCACTAGCAACGGAGCTCTTAAAACCTCCTTAAGATTTAACTATTGTTGGTACCCTACGGCAAAATAAAAGAGACATACCTCCCGAGATGATAAATCTCAAAAATCGTGAAATTGGTCATTCCTTATTTTGCTTTGATGGTGAAAAAACAATGGTATCCTATAAGACAAAAGTAAATAAGTCTGTGCTTCTTCTGTCGACAATCCACAATGGTCCAGCAGAATGTGATCGAACAGGAAAGCCAGATATCATTAAATTTTATAATGCAACCAAGTACGGAGTAGACACATTTGACCAAATGTGCGGAAACATAAATATTTCCAGAAAAACACGAAGATGGCCTCTTTGCCTGTTCTATGGCATGTTAAATATAGCTTGCATAAACTCTTGGATAATTTATAATCATAACCAACAACGACAGCAGAAAAAAACCATCACCAGAAAAAAATTTATGGCCATTTTGTCTGAACAACTGACTAAACCTTGGCTACAGCGTCGTGTAAATTGGCCAACTTTGAACCGCTCGGTAAAGTTACTTATTGAAAATATTTTAAATCTGGAGCCGCAGCAAGAACGAATATGCCCTACTGTGTCAAAACGTGCCATGTGTCAATTTTGTCCGTCTAAAAAACGTCGAATGACAACTCATCATTGCGAACACTGCCGACGTCCATTTTGTGGTGAACATCGCGCCCTTTGTTGTCAGCAGTGTAGTTCTAAAATTTAGAATTTATATTTTTTTGTGATTTTCAGGTTTTAGAAACATCTCTTTGTTCAAAATAATTTGTAAAATTACGTTAAATAAAATACTTTTTCAGTGACCACATTTTTTTTCTCAGCGTAGTAAATTTTACGATGGTTAGTATAAATGAAGGTAAAAATAAGGTTAGTATTCTAGGGTTAATGCAATTTACAAAACAAAATTTCGGAACTTAATAATTACACCTGATAAATGAGTGTTTATTAAAACCAGTGATATCAGTGTATTGAATAAAATCTATAAAATATACTAAACTTTGAAATAAAAAAGAACAAGAAAATCAATACATATTTAAAATAAAACTGTGGAAAACCACAGCCACTTTTATCTATCGGTTCCATATGTTTCTGTCTACAATATGAAGATGATAAAATGCAATCTCGTACAAGAAATGTATTGGGTAGTCTCAAATCAAACACTTCCACCAATTTAGTGTAACAAAACTAATAAACTGTAAAATTCTGATCCTTTGATTCATTTTCACTGCCAAAAGTGGTCAAACATTGATATAAAAAGCAACATACCAATGCTCAGGTTCCTAGAATTTTGTTAAAGTTAAAAGCATCATAAATTCTTCTTAAGACGTATATAATACTCGTTTGCAAAAAGATCAGGCCGCAGTCAAATTCGGACATTAAATGGACCAATGTTCCAGTTTGTTAACTTTTTCTTAAATATTTTTATTTATTTCTCTTCTACAGCCACAAGGTGTTCATTTGATCACTACCGTCTAAATTTTCCCGCTTTTTTAGCTTTCAAAAACAGCAACATACAAAACATACAAAAGATATTGATATTGAGAAGATACTGATCTTTCATGAGGTAGAATATACATATGACCTTAGTTGCCGTTTAGTTTTGTTGCCTTAGTTATATCTTGATTCTATTTTACAAACTCCAAATTTAGAGAGAGTCTGCAAGCATTTTCTTCACTGGTATTTTTACAGAAAAAAATCCTAAAAGAGAACTTGTAAATCAGATTTTAATATTGGTAATAAGTTTTTCTGCAACTACTTAATAAAGAAACTTTTGTGCTTGCTACTGATAATGAAATATGTACCTTTACTGAGGACTATTAGTCTATGTCTTAATAAACACACAATACTCTTGAATTAGAACAATTTACTCACGATTTTATTTAAAAAATATTAATATGAGTGACTTGGACCAATCTAAAGACGCCAAATGACTTCAGAGTCGGCCAGAATTATTCCTAGCTCATTTACAGAATCTAGTAACAAGCCTTTTCAACACCATACACCTGATACATATATTTGTAAGACACTATACTTGGATAAACCAGAAATACACAACGATGGAAATAGATTGAATCATTTGTACTTCGCTGATGACACCTTTCTAATCTTGCAATTCACCAAAACATCAACAAAAACTTTCAACAATCAATCGCGTCGGAAAACAAATATAAAAAAAAGGGTAAGATTAAAATGTATCCAAATAATACAAAACACAGAAAAGAGTAGTATTTCACAAATTATAAGTTCTATCCTTAACAGTTGATGCAGCAGAGTCAATTTTGAATGTGTACTGTCACTTTATTGCTTACTAGATAAGACTACAAATATGAGTTATAGAATCACTTGATTGATTTTTTTCGTCCACTTTTTTTCTTTGATACAGACCTCAATTTTGGCCTTTCCATTTTCATTACTATTAAAAAACAACTGCAAGAGGTAACATATAAAAATAAAATAAATAAGGACTAAAATATATAAGTCATCGAAAAATTTCACTTGGAGTAGTAACTAGGGATTTTAGTCACTTTAACAGTATGACATAATATGTATATGTTTCTTTAAAACATGTTAAACTATATTATATTTTTACAATGAACTGATGTTTATAGTTTTAAAATGATTGAATTGCTAAATAGTGTCAATTAAATGAAAATTCCTCAAATTACTCTAATTACAATTTTTCTTGATGACTTTGTAGATATTTTGACTATTCTATATCAACATAAATCACCGCATACTGATAACGAAACACAGACTATATGGTATAGAGAAACAGTATTGTGATATGTACATTCTGAACATTCAAGCGAATAGCTATTTCAACAATTTTAATGATAACATAAGTTATATATTTTATAAGGGGATTATTAACAAAAATACAGGCTGGCCCCATTTCAACACGATTTAATCATATGATATTTACACAATATCCTAAAACATAATAAGAGTGCACTTTCAGAAATGTACCGTAGTTCCTGCAGATTTAGTTCTACGTGATTATTAAAAAATATGACGTCATGGAGTTAGTAATTGTACTAGGAGGGCTAAGTATTCGAAATATGTATTGACATTCACTAGAATATTGAAAAAAGATGAAAAACAATACACAGAAAAGATAAAAGAAATGCAACAAGTAGATAGTTTTAGCACCATGCCACAAAAGTAGTTATCAAATAAAAAAATTACCGCTGATTTAACAATTTATAATATATCTCACCCTTTCCCGCATCCGAATTTCCAGCGTGTTTTGTCAAAGCAATAAAGCAAACGTAGCAGAGGAAGATCACCAACACGATGGCAAGACGACTTACGAAAGACAACAAAAAACTGGATACAACAAGCACAAGATAGAACACTTTGGAGATAAACAGGGGAGGCCTATGTCCAGCAGTGGATTGAGAGAGGCTGATGATGATGTGTTTGATGATGTTTTCTTCTAGTGGGAAGAGTCCAGTTTTCTATATTTTTTAGCAATCTATTTTCAGATATTCTCTGCAGGTGTCCATACCCGTTTAGTCTTTGGCTCTCCAGATTTCAGGATAAAAAAATTTGGACTCGTTGAATTTTCTTCTTTACGTGCCAATTCCGCCCCAAATGCTGGCAATCAATATGGTCACTCTTACTTTCGAATTATCTGCAACCATACTATCTTCTTAACTTTTTCTGGCAAAACAATCTTTTTCTCTAGAAAAAATGCTTTAGATGTTGTAGGTATTGTAAAAGATCTTGGTAATTTGATACCTGTTGATTTTAAATCCCTTTTTATTCGTTAAGTATTCATCTGCTGTTTGAGATGAGCGATTAAAAAACAGTCACTTAGATACAAAATGTTCGTCTTTAAGTGTCAATGTTTAGCTGTTCACCTGGAAAGCAGCCGAAAACGCAACAGCGGCAAAATTACAGATGATGAAGGCAATCTTGCCTTAACCAAAGAAGATAAAAAGAAAGTATAGAAAGAATACTTGGAAAAACTTTTCCACGACCTTAGAATAATACAAGAACCCACCATTGAAGAAAATTCAGGTCCCGAAATCCTAGCAGAAGGAATAACGGCAGCCGTCAGACAAATGAAGGATGGAAAGGCACCGGGACTTGAAGGAATTCCTGCAGAACTACTGAAGCTATTAGATGTAGAACAAATAAAAATAATAACTGCAATATTTAATGAAATATACAAGGCAGGAAAAATACCACTAGAGTGGCTAAAATCGGAGTTCGCAGCATTGCTTAAAAAACCAGGAACAAAAGTTTGTGAGGACTATAGGACTAGAAGCCTAATGAGCCATCTGCTGAAGCGGTTTTAAAAAATCATCCACAAAAGAATTTACCGGAAATGCGAGGAACAAATTGCGCCCAATCAGGATTTGTGAACGCCGTTGGTACGAGGGAAGCTTCATTTAGCGTGCAGGTATTGTTTTAGAAATGAAAAAGTGTCAGCTGTGATGTTTTTGCATGCCTGATTGACTACAAGAAGGCTTTCGATAGAGTCAGGCATGAACAAATGATGGAAGTGTTAAAGAGGACGGGGATTGACTGAAGTTACCTAAAAATAATAGCTATCCTGTATTGGAATCAATCAGCGGTACCCCGAATAGATCAAGAATATACAGATGAGGTCCAAATCTTAAAGGGAGAGAAACAGGGGTGCATAATTTTACCGCAAAACTTAATGAACAAAATAATGAAAACAATTGACTGGATATAAAATTATTAAAACACAGCTAATGATCAACAGCAAGGAAAACATAACTGAAGCAAATCTGTATGTAAACCAAATGAGAATTGAACGTGTCTCACTGTACAACTACTTTTGAACTATAATCAATCAGTCGTGGGACAATACCCAAGAGATTAAATGTCGCATCGGAAAGTCAAAAAGTGCATTTTATTAAAACTTCAGGCTTTTGAGCTATGGTTATACATTGCAACAATGGCGTGCCCTCCAAGTATAGAAACCTGGCAGGACCCTGGGCTACCTATCTTTGTTACGAGTACCTTACCTACCCGTTGTTCACACACCACGGGCGAGTAGGTTCGGCAGGCGGAGGAATTTCCACCTCGCACGTTGACAGGTCGCCGCCGAGGATCTCTTCTCTACCACTCTTAGATCTCCCGGTGGGTACGTGCCGGGGCACCCACACCACGCCTGACACAAGGTCAGGAGAGGTATGTACGGGCCCAGCCCGTTCAACCTCATCAGGCTCTTTTGGAATGGGAGTAGAGTGGTCCCACGAGAGCCTCGTCTCGGGTACTAGGAATGTAGACCGGTGACCGTGTCGCCGAAGCGACCGTGTGCGTTTCTACCAACCCGACACCTCAAGCGACAGCTCTCCACCTCCCGATTCCTAACCATTAGTCGCCTCTTACGACAGTCAGGGCTTTCTGACCCCGGCCGTATTCTTATCTCCGCGAGCCGGACGGAGAGCTATGGTTATACAGAAGGATCCTAAAGAAACCATGGACAAAGTCACTAATGAAAAAGTACTACGGTGGATGAACACAACCGCGGATTTGGTCAACATCGTAAAGTGCCGTAAGCTGCAGTACTTGGGACATATAATGAGAAATCAAGGCATATATGAGCTACTCCTGCAAGGTAAAATTGAAGAAAAAGGGGATCAGGACGAAGAAGAATATCCTGGCTTGCTAACCTGAGAGCATGGTAGAAAAGGACCTCAACACATCCATTCCATATAGCAACTAACAAAGTCATCATAGCCAGAATGATCGCCAACGTTCGGAACAGATAGGCACCCTAAGAAGAAGAAGTGTCAATTCCTTTATGACGGTTGAAAATTAACATGGTCACCCTTACTTTCGAACCAACTGCTTTTAACAATTCAACTGCAATTATATCATCCTCTTAGGTTTTTCTGCCAAGATAATCTTCTGTCTGTGGACAAAATGTTCCAATTGTTGCAATTTCTTCTTTTTTTCTTCTATCGTCATCTTTTAAAAGATCTTGGTAATTTTTTAGCATTTGATTTTAATAAATCACTCCTTAAGTATTCGTCCTCTGTTGAGTTTGGCCATTAAAAACCTGTTATTTATATAAAAAAAATTATTCTTTTAATGTAAATTCCTATATAAAAGTCAAGAATTTATTATGGTCACCGTCACCTTCGGACCAATTGCGATTAACAGTTAATGTAAGCGGCAACCATACCATTCATTTAGGTTATTCTGCAATCTTTTTTCTTTGGACAAAATATTCCAAATGTTGTAGTTTCTTTTTCTTCTCCTTATATCATACAAAATCAATCAAGATCATACAAAACAAGGCTAAATACCTAGCCTTGTTTTGTATGATCTTAAGGCTAAAGTCGTATGTGTGATATGGACTTTCAGCTGTATCGTCACAATTTAAAAGATATTGGTGATTTTGCGCTTGTTGGTTTTAAGTCACTTGGCGTATTTAAACTTCGCAAGAACAAATTACAGCCAACATGAAACGACTGTAACCGCCACATCTATTCGGCCAGATACAGCAAGTGGCCAATTAGATTATTACATAGAGAGCAGAAGAGAATTAATACGAAGAAACAACAATATCTATCAAACTCATGGTACAAACTAATCTTAATTAAAAGAAATTTGGGAATCAGACTGGGATATACAATATTAACAAAGCTGCTTAATCAAGCGCTCGAAAATATCTTAGAACAACTTAGGTAGTAACATAAAGAAGTAATAACTACATATACCATATACGTTATGCTGATGATTTTTTACTTATATCTAGTAAAAATATCAATTATTAAATATTTTATAATGAATCAATCAAAATGGGATTAATGTTGATCTTTGACAAACTAAGAAGAAGACCTTAAAATTATACCTAAAACTAAAAAAAAGTGGTTAATCTCCAAATTCTAGGAAATAGAATAGTCATATTAATCACGTGGAATGAACTCAGTAGGAAAAAAGTATATTAGAAAGTGCACAGGTAAATAACAATATAGTTTAGTGTTTACTTAAAGGTTTTGGAATGAAAAAATTACTTCTAAATAAAAAATAATCGTGGTAATTAAAAGCTTTAACAGTTTTTCGAAGCAAACCAAAGATAGCAAGAAAAGCAAAAAATTATTCCAATCTATTATCTAAAAGCAGTATATTGGTTCAATAATTGCCTAAATGATTTATTTATTGTTGTATGTGTGGTAAAAACAATAATTTGACTCAGTTTGTGATCAATTGTGATCTACATTGAAAGTACTTTTTATGTAACGAACTAATAGTATTAGATTTTACAATTTTTGTACACACCAACGTTTTTTGTACGATATATATACACGGTATATTATGTAAATGAGCAAAATTTAGAAGAAGGAGAAATTCAGTAATAATTTTGAATTGATTATATCACGTGCTTGGGCATACAAGTAAAGTAAAAAAGTATTGACAAAATTTCCAATGGTTAGTTAGATAATTTCGAAATATTTAAGAAAAGACTTCTACAGGGATGTGCTTTGTTGCTCTTATTAACTTTATTTAGTATCTGTTAAATAATAGTCTCTAGTTTCTGAGAAAAGCACCCGACTTTGACTGCATCCTTATTTATTGGACAAGGAAAATGAAATTCCTGAAGTTGGCTGTATACCATGAATTACATAAGTTTTTTTTTTAAATCTTTTAAAAATATATACATAATTAAAAATACCCTTTCGAGCTACATCATATAACGTTTTCGGACTAAAAAGTCCATCATCAGTGTAATAGTACCAAGGACTTTTTTTTGTCCAAACACGTTGTAATGTAGCCCGAAAAGATATTTTTGTTTATATACCTTTTATATATGACTTTAACTTCGAGCGCGTTAGAGAATTCAAGTATCTTGGAACATCAATAACTGAAGAAAATAACGGATCACAAGAAATCACCACCAGAAAGATTACCATCTTTCACAACTAACTCTATCACTGATCAATATATTATGTTTTGGTAAACTCATATTACATTAAAAGTAAATTAATAAATTTCAAGGACCTACACAAAAAAGTATCTTGGTATTTATTTTAACGTAATTTTTCTGGTGTATTGAAAACTTTTATATAATACTCCAGAAAGGATTATTCGTAAAATCATTTAGGCAATTACATATTTAACACAAAAGTATCAATTATTGTAATCGTTTACATATTTTAAATACTTGCAAAACAATAGCCGTTATCGTCCAGTTATTTTACAACTTACTTTATACTTATTTAGTCTTTTAAAGAATTACGTATTGTCTCAAAATAATTAAATACAGAATTTTAAGAATATTATAATGGTAATGCATATTTTTTTACAAATAGAGACACATTAACAGGAACTGTAACACACGAACTGCAATGGCTACTCCAAACGACGATTTTTGTGTGCCATAAATAGTTGGAGATATTATTAATGGTTAGTATGTGTGTTTTCTTCATTAAATTAACAAAAATGGAAGATAGGACTTTCACCCAATTGGTTTCATTGTACATTACACTGTACCTTAATCAATTCTGATATAAACAAAAGTAGACTTTATTCAGACCATTTTCTTTGTATCGTTAGTCGTTAAATAACCTTATCGGAGACCTGACGATTGATTAGACATTTTCATGCAAGATACAATGAATCCAATCATAAGTATTTTCTTTTCTTTTCTTATCCTAATATTTCACTTAAGTCTGTTTTGTTGAAAGTTAAATTTCAAAAAAGTGTGTAAAGCCCTGAGTGAAATTTTGTCCCATTATATATACATTAAAAGTTTTATAGTCCAGTGATCATTTGTAAAAATAGTACACAGTTTGGATAGTTGCAGATAACAGAAACATTTTTGCTGAAACTGATCTGGAATGACACAGGTAACAGTATTATGAAGATGAATCTTAAGGGTAAAAATTTAGACGATCAATATTTTAGCAAAAAACTGTATTCTTCGTTTATATCATATATTATTAATTATAGACGAAAATGTAATTAGATTTTTCATAAGAAAAATTTGTTACAAACATTTAAAAATATTAAATTTATTCAATGTATAAAAAATTGAAAAAACATTAGACAAAGTGGGACTTTGTCGTGCCTTTAAATTATTTCTGAAAATGATTTTTAGTAAGAATCACCCCAGAAAAGCCAGTTTCACATTTTCCCAATTTCTCCTAATAGAGCAGCCCTGAAGAACCTACCAAAAAAGGAAATAGTATACCTCACATTATTTATAATCAGCACACTAAGATTCAGACACTTCTCATCCCGATGAAAAGAAGGCGACGTGAATAAGATACTAAACTTGGAAAAAATGACATATTACTGAGAGTTATTATCATAACCGCAGATTGTCATGAAGCACAGATTAAACGGGGAAACAACCCAGCTAGAAGTCATACCAGAGGCGCATTGTGACTGTATACGAAAACACTAATGCAAACTACTTCTCAAGAATTAAACGAAAATCAATTTGTAAGCAGTATTCCTAGATGGCCGATAGAAATTTTAATGCGGACCACCAGAAGCCGGAATACCACAGAGAGGAGTAGTGTTACCTCTACTATACATCATACATACAGCTGGCAGCCCAAATAAAGGTCAAATGAAGCCAAATACCTGGAAGTGGTACTTGACAAGGGACTGATGTTTATTTTACATGGAGGACACTAAAATAAGGCAAAACGTATCTAGATCAAATTAGCTAGATTAATAGGAAGAAGAAGTACATTCAGAATAGATAAAAACCAACATTAGTGTATTTATCCATAACAAGAGCATAAAGACGGCCGAAAGGATTCCCCTTCTATGTGTATGCCAATAGAAAACTCAACAACAAAAGATAAAACAAATAGATGAAAAGACACAGAAGATATACACTGAACTAAGACCTCACAATAACCGTATTTTGAGAGAATTAGCAAATGTTGACCAAAAATCTCAGACCAAAAATGCAACTAAGAGGATGTCATTAATAGGTCTCCAGAATATACAGTACTGCAGAAAATTAAAGATACCAACCATATAAGGTCCGATAATATATAGCATTAAACATATTATTTATCTTTAACGTCGAGAAAATTATTAGAATACTTACAAATAGGCACCAAAAAAATAAAAATGGATAAAAATCGGCTTTGACTACCAAAGAAAATAACAAACATTTTTGTTCTTCTTCTTTTTCTTGTTCTTTATAAGCAATTCTGCTACTTAATTGGCGGATTAATACCTCTATGGAATGTTTTCACTCCATCGTTTGCTCGGTCTTCCGATACTTCGTTTGCCCATTGGTGAAGTGGACATTTTTGTGGCCAGAAAATATTCAGAGGGAAATGTATTCACCAGAAGTATAACTTGTGGCTGGGCCCCTAAACAGCCTGAGTGCAAGTTGGACAGACCGGCGGTTACAAAACACACATGAACGCTACCTCGAAAAGCAATCTGCTTAATTATGCTGACGATACGGCGCTGGCTTTTCAAGGGAAATATTTTAAACTAACAGAATACTACAACAAACATACCTAAAACAATTCGCTAATACCAAACTCTAAGAAAACTCAATTCTTTTTTACTTGAATAGCTAGTATGCTTTGAGGAAGTTGAATATAACGTGACTAGAAGAAATCAAGCAAAAAGTCACAAAATACACAAAACCAAAATGATTGGAGGTAAAATTGAATTGCACTCTTATATTTAAAAACCATTGCAGATACACCAAAGTAAAAATTCCTGAATAAATAATAAATTCGTAAGTTAACCAGAACAACTGTTTGTTCACAGCAGAATACTCAGCTCGTTTTGAAACAACTCTGCTCACATTTACCACATTGGTTACACCATGTTACAATAATAAAGCAGGAAGCAAGGTTTAGAAACAACACAGATAAAAATACTCCAACGAATATCAGCAAGAAAAGCGAAAACATAAGAAGAGCAAGAATATAGAAGACATAAATGGATGGTGACAAAACGGAAACAGGAGTGGAACGAACACATTAGTAGAATGACAAAGGATAGGATAGTACGAATAGCACGAGATAAGTCACCAAATGGACGACGAAGTATTGGCAGATCAAGAAAAAAATCGTGTGATAATTTATACAATTTAGTAGGTTAATATTGAAGAAGAAACAGGCTTTAAAGCGTAAATACAAGAAGAAAGAAGAAGAGGAAGTTACATCATATGAAAACAGGAAATTGAAGTCTACTTTAATTTAAATTATATTCCCTATAATAGACTTACTTTTTCGAACACCAAAAAGAAAGTGATTTCTGAGATTGAAAAAAAGAAACAAGATTTTTTCTAAAGGCTTTTCTCTAGCGGCTGGATTTTGGATCTTAGAGACATTGTCCCTTCTCTATCAGTTTTCTTCTAGTGAGGATACACCCGGTCTGCTTGGTGCATCTGGCAAGCCTCTTCAGCTTGTCCTTGTCACTACCTCTTTAGGAGTGATTAGGGGAGAGTGGCAACAACAATTGCTGCCTCGCTTTAACAAAGGCTGGCCAGTTGTCGATACAGTATTGAGCTGAGTCTTCCCTCTCCTCACAGCTGAAACACATCTCTAATCAGACAAGTCCACAGATGTTTTAGTGTCTCGCAAAGTTAGTGTGAGCTATAAAGACTTGTACTACCTCCTGAATTTCATCTTTACCCAAAGCAGTTACTTTGTTTCCTAACAAGTGTAAACCGACGACCTGCTTAGTCTCACGAGAATTACTCCTCGTGTTCCATCTTGCCAGGTGTTGGCCTAGGGACAAAGAAACAAGATAGTGACGAAGAACGAAGATAGTCTCATACAAGCTTCATAAATATGACGACTTTAGTTGAAACAACTGATGAACGATTTCGTATATCGTTTTGGAAGGAAACTTTGCTTGCTGATGAATCCAAAGGACCATATAGCTGCAGATCATCGATTGCCTTACACATCATGGTCATTCAATAGATTCAGAACCAGCACATTACAATATAAATCAAACTTTAATAGATAAGGTTACAAAGAAGATATGACTATGGGTATTACAGAACCCCGACCATTAATTACATTGATTTGAATCAAGAAGGCATTAATTTTGACTTAATGGTAGTCAACAACAAGGCTATTCAATATTGGTAGTACATAATAAGAAGAAGTGATCTGGACATGAAAATAAGTAAGTAATTTTGTTATAAAACAATAAATCAATTAACGTGATTCATCAAGAGACAAATAAAGTATTTTATGGGCATTCTTAGTGCCTGTGTATATTTTTTTAAAGACAACTTCATTCTTTTAATAGTTTTAAAATATTTGACTTCACAAAGTGGCGAAAAAATATTTATTATTAGAAATGTGTCAGTTTTTATAAAATTTTATTTACATAAAAATAAATAAAAATTTGGAAAAAGTAAATGTATAAATCAATAAACTAATTGTTTCTGTAATTTTTCTAGGAAAATTATATATTTTTCGTGAAGGTCATCCATAATTGACAACTGTACCAGAAAACTGAACAGTCAATTAGTTAAATGTAACGTTTGAAATAATCTGCAAAATAATAACGTTTTACAAAAGCTTTACATAACTGTTTAGTTACTTTATAGTATGGAGTAGCCATGCGCAATTTCAAAGAGCCTTCAAGCTCTTCGTACCAGACGACACAAAACTTCGATTAATAATAGTTTGTCGGATTTGTTTATAACATGAGGATAAGTACAACACAGACGACATTATACACACTGTACTATTATCACAGTGAAAATGCAACGCAGACATAGTTTTCACAATTATTAGTAAAAGCGAGAAGATTTTAGTTGTTACGAATGAGTAAGTATATAAGGCTCGACTTTAGATATTCTTTAGACATAGCGTTGTTATAATATTGAATTTGTGTTTGGCAAAGAAGATGAAACTGTATTAATAATTAATAATGACTTTTGTGAAAGTAGTTATTTGTATAACCAAAGTTAATTGAGTTGATTTTGTACAACTACACAATTTTATTTTAGTAAAAGTTTCTCATTAACAATATTTTCTTCTTTTTATGTAGATTTCACTGTTTGTTCTTTAATGTGCCTCGGATAATTCGTTTTAATAGTTGTTTGGCCAGACACGAAAATTCTACCAACAGATAAACAGCTGCAGAAAAGAATTCAAACCCAGAATAACAGGCTGTAAAGATAGGGACGGTTCTATAATTAGTAACAAAAAACAGATACTAAACAGATGGGCAGACCATTTTGAAAAACTGCTTAGCGGCAACCACGAAGATGGCGAGATTAAGGATCCCATGTTTCAAATGAATGAAGATGATCGGCAACCACCCCCCACCGAAGAAGAAATTAGAGAAGTCATCGCAACACTGAAAAATAATAAAGCTCCCGGTTCGGATAATCTCCCTGCCGAACTTTTCAAAAATGGTGGCAACCCCCTCATGAAACACATGCATAAACTGATAACTGCAATTTGGCAACAGAAAGAAACACCCACAGACTGGAAGTTAGGTGTACTGTGTCCTATACACAAAAAGGGAGACATGATGGTGTGTGATAATTATAGAGGCATCACTCTACTCAATATGGCATATAAAGTGTTGTCCTACGTATTGTACAAAAGACTTCTCCCCTACGCCGAACAAATAGTGGGAGGATATCAAGGCGGTTTCCGTCCTAATAAATCAACAACGGACCAGATATTTACAGTGAGGCAGATCCTTGAAAAAACCCTAAAGTTCGGCGTCGGCACCCACCACATATTTATTGACTTCAAAGCCGCATACGACTCCGTTAATAGAAATAAACTTCTACTTGCTATGGTAGAATTTCGCATTCCATTTAATCTTGTCCGGTTAACTGAGCTTACACTCACAGGTGCAGAGAGCATGGTAAAAATCCAAAACGATCTCTCAAGACCCTTCCATTGCAAAAATGGACTAAGACAGGGTGATGGACTATCGTGTCTCTTATTTAACCTGGCATTAGAAAAAATAATTCGAGAGTCGCAGATTACTACGAATGGTACTATCTTTAACAAATCAGTACAAATTGTCGGATACGCAGATGACATAGACATCATAGGTAGGTCCACAGAATCTCTGACTGAAGCATTTCGGTCGTTAAGAGCATTTGCACACAGAATGGGACTAACTATAAATGTTCAAAAGACCAAATATATGTGTTGCACTAGGTCAAGCAACCCGACACCTACACGAATAATAATTGATGACCTATAACTGGAAGGTGTTGACACCTTCATATACTTAGGGTCGCTGCTAACCAAAGATAACAACGTCAGTGAAGAAATCAAAAGAAGAATATTGCTCGCCAATAAGTGTTACTATGGCTTAAGAAGACAGATTGCCTCAAAAATGCCTAGAAAAATTAAACTGACTGTATACAAAACACTAATAATACCAGTGCTAACATATGGTTCAGAAACTTGGACACTAATACAGAATGACCAAGAATTTCTTAAACGTTTTGAGCGAAAAATACTAAGACGAATATATGGAGGCATAAAAGAACAAGGTTTTTGGCGCAGGTGTTACAATTTCGAGTTGTATAGAAGATTTGGAGAACCTGACGTTGTAAAATTCATTAAGGTAGCACGCCTCAGATGGATAGGTCATGTAATCAGACGAGAGGAAGACGCCATAGTCAGAAAAGTTTTTGACCGAATAGGGCCGATCGGACAACGAAGAAGAGGAAGACCGATACTTAGGTACCAAGACAACAAGACAAGAAAATGATTTGAAGTCTATCGGAATTAGAGCATGGAGAAGAGTTGTCAGAGACAGGGGCGAATGGAGGATTGTTCTTAAGAAGGCTTTGGCTCATAAAGAGCTGTAACGCCACTGATGATGATGAGTTGTTTGGTCAGATCTGGCCCTCCGTTCTTTAAGAGGACTAAATTTCCCTAATACTTCCTTTATCTCTTCTTACTCAATATTTATTTCTTCGTTTGCTCTCATCTCTGGTGTTGGTGGTTCATTATCGTCACTTTTCGCAAATAGGGATCTAAAGTGATCTTCCCATGTTTTCTTCTGCATGTGTTTCATTTTTATTAGTTCGTTCATGTCTTTTCTTTGCCCTCTGATTATTTTTCATATTTGTTTCAGTATTATGTAGAAGTCGTGTTTCATCTGTTTTGATAAGCTCTGTCAGTGTTCCCCTTGTATTTGACTAACTAGATCACATTTTGTCTTCACTTCCTCCCTAAACCATGGGGTTTGCTTTTTTGATATGTTCCTGTTTGTTACTTTCCTCTCTCCAAGTGATTCTGTTGCTGCAATGTCCTCTGATATTTTTTTCTCAACACCACCAAATATAGACAAGAAAAAAAGACGAGTGAAGATCGTTTGTCTTTTTGTTTTAAAGCTGTCCAATCCAAAATATTGTCTAAAAATAGTTTGCAGTTTTCACAACTTCGTCTCATATAGACTAAAAATTACTTCAAAGATCTTGCATTTATTTTTACGTCCACAAATTATGTTTCTTTTACAAAAATCATTACAAATACATAAATCAACAACATTGAATTCATCCTCGCATTAATTCTGTCTTCTTTACCAAAGATTACACAGAAAAAGAAAACGTTAGTAGTATACATAGTAGTATTAATATTATTGTGCATAAAGTGGAAGATTGATTAAAAATTGATGACAAAAACATACCCACCATGCATGAATTCATAATACAACAAAAATGTCCTATATGCATAAAAAATATCTATGATATAAATTCTCCTATCCATTAATTCTTACACTATTTGAATCACATTTTAAGTTTATATATAAAGAAGGAATTTTATCACCAACGGCCGATTTTTTGTTTTTTTTTTCATACAAAAAAAACTTTGCTACAAGTTTGGTTTACTACAGAGACAAACAGCATTTGTTGTAATGAATAGTACGAAAACGCTTCCCTAATAACAGTCAGACTATACATATTCAATTTACCTTTTTCTAAAGGTTTGTACAATTTTTTAACATATGACAACTGACAAGCAACAAGCAAGTAGGTATTCGCCATAGTTAGGCCACGTCTACAAAACACTCACCCACTACAGACTCAGTACTGACTTGACTTTAATTCAAAGCTGAAACGACAATGAGTGAATGCTAAAATGCAATGCCACTGTTATAGCTGTAAAGTTACTGCAAGCTTAGGAATCATTGGTATTTTTTCACTTTTCGTCATTGTCTACTGTTTTTGTAAAGTAAACATTGAAAGAAGGAGAAGAGATCGAAGATATTTTAACACGTATATTTCGTCGGTTAGGGTACCTCAAAATTTCCACTTTTACCATACAATCCACGCCCACAAAACGATGACTCGCTGCTGACTGGACGCTGATATGAATATTAAACTGGTACTGACTAAAGGTTGACATAAAATGCGAATGTGGCGTAGTAAGTGACGTCAATTGGCTTGGAATATCAAGTTCTTGGACGTGCTGTGATACTTTGTATCCATCTAAATATCCATTCTATTTCTTCGTAAAGAAGTACAATTAATATTTTGAAAGAGAAACTATCAAGTACATTTTGTATTGCGTCAGTTAGGATAACGCCACCCCTTCTACTATGACGTAAAAGACCGTGTATCATGACGTCAAAAGTCACGTTTACAAAACGATGACTCCTTTTAGACTAGGTGCTGATTTGACCCTGACTGAACAATGACGTCAAATGTGATTGTTAATGTGAATTCTTGTTCTGCGAGCTTAGGAATTATTGGTATTTTTTTTTTCGTTCACTTCTTCTTCTTGCAGTACCGTCTCCTATCGGAGGTTGGCTACCATCACAGCAATCTTTACTTTGTTGGCTGCAGCTCTGAACAACTGTATTGAACTGCACCATTACCACTACCTTAAATTTCGTAACCAGGAAATCCTCCTACTCTCTCACATTTCCCTTTCCCGAGATTTTTCCTTGGATTATGAGTCTAAGCAGAGAGTACTTCTCTCCTCTCATTATGTGGCCCAGATATTCCAGTTTTTTCGTTTGTATGGTTTTTATGACTTCGAATTCCTTCCCCATCTTCAGCAGAACATCTTGATTTGTTATTCTGTCTGTCCATGGTATTTTCCACATTCTCCTGTAACACCACATCTCGAATGTCTCAATGTTTTTGATGTTTATCTTTTTCAGTGTCCAGGCTTCCATGCCGTACAGCAGAACGGAGAAAACACAGCATCTTAACATTCTCGTTCTTAAGTTTATATTTATGTCCCGGCTGCATAGGAACTTTTTCATTTTGACAAACGATTGTCTTGCTATCTCTATTCGCCTCTTGATTTCTCTTGTCTGGTCATTAGTATCAGTGAAGCAAACCCCTAAATATTTGTAGGACGTAACTCTTTCAACTGGCTGATTATTTATGGTTTACTTCACATTGGTGTATAGCTTCTTTGTTACAATCATGAATTTAGTCTTTTTGATGTTCAGTTTTAGACCATACTTTTTGGTATGAGTGTTTATGTTTTCCATCAAAAACTGTAAATTTGCTAGGTTATCTGTTACTATTAGCGTGTCATCAGCGTATCGTATATTGTTAATTAACTCTCCGTTAATGTTCATACCAATGTTTTGTTCTAGGAGCGCTTCCTGACATATTGTTTTGCTATATATATTGAATAATAGTGGAGAAAGCACACAACCCTAACGCACACCTCGACGAATCTCAATTTCTTCGGTTAACTCATTATCAACTTTGATTTTTGCTGTTTGTCCCCAGTACAACCTGGATATGATGTTAATGTTGCGACTGTCGATGTTTTTGCTTCTTAGATCTGATTTTATCGAAGGCCATCCCAAAATCTATGAAACCTACGTAGAGGTATTAGTTTACATCCAAACATCTTTGCATTAACACACTCAGACCAAACAAAGCTTCCCGTGTTCCCAGTCCACCTCTGAATCCATACTGTGTGGCGTTTATGTCCTCTTCTAATTTATTAAATATTCTTTTGTGAATTATTTTTAAAAATACTTTTAGTGTGTGGCTGATCAATGCTATAGTTCTGTGGTCTGAACACTCTCTGGCGTTATTCGTCTTCGGGATTTTGACAAAAGTAGAGGAGAGCCATTTCTTTGGTATGATGCCTGTTCTATAAATTGTGGTAAAGAGGTTCACCATTATTTCAAGTGCGTCGTCGTCTATTATTTTCAACAATTCTACAGGAATTTCATCTTTTCCTACAGCTTTACCCCCTTTTGTGTTCCTTATAGCATATTCTACCTCGCTTTTTAGGATTTCAGGCCCTGTTGTGACGCCTGTAGGTTCTGCCACTGCTATTTCTGGTGTTTCGTCTGCAAAAAGTTCTTCAATGTATTCTGTCCATCTTGCCAGTTTTTTATTTAAATCTGTAATTATTTTACCTTTTTTGTCTTTTACTATGGATGCTTGTTTCACTTTTTTACCTGTTATTTTCTTGATCTTTTTAAGCATAATGTTCAAAAAGGAACACAATAAAACATAAATAGTCTATGACACAGCGGGACATAATAAAGAGGAGCTTCGACATAAACCAAAACGAAATTCCCTAATTTTTTCAGTACACACAGATAATATAAAATCAATATGATAATAGAAAATAAGGCATTTTGCAAGAAAATCTGACTTATTGAAAATAACATAAAACTTAATTTTTTTATTGGTAAAACTATCCATTCATAAAAATTTATATATATATATATATATATATATATATATATATATATATATATATATATATATATATATATATATATGTTAAATTACTTAATTTAAAACTGATTTATGGTCATCGAAACTTGGATCGTAGCTTGATGTAACCAATTTTTAGACACTTTAGAAAATAGTAAACACTATCTCCAAAAATTTTGCTTCACCCAACATTTGCGGTCTTTGTAGCACCAATGATCTATTTCTTAATAAAAACTTCAATCGGCCTATGGAGATAAATCCGTAATGAGAGAAATGTAAAAATCATGCTCCTTATTGCGACCTTTTTACAATTTCACAGTATGTGGATGATTAATGAACGATGATACACGTATATGTACTGGTTTAAGTCAAGTTTTAAATTATTGTTTGAATGTACAAGTTGGGAGGCACATTGAATATTATTATATTAGAATGTATTGATAAGCATCTTCCAGGAGGTATAGTTTATTCCAGTTTCGTACAAAAATTGTTAATACGACAGTCTTTCTGCCCTTTCGGACAATAGCAGAACTGTTTTTGAGGTGTTCTCCTCAGCAAAACAATTTACTCTTATTTGAATCGATATTTAATTATTAATTTTTCATCGAAATAGTCTTAAATTCACTGTTTTTGTACATTTTCATTGGCTTTAATATCTAATCTATACAGTATAATAATTAAACAAGTCTTCTTTTCCTTTTTATTTAATTTAATATGTAATTTTGACATTGTTAACTTATGTTGTTATATCGATCTTAATTTATATATCTTTAAAAGCCCAGGTTCTCTATGACGTTCCTGAATGTGATCTATGGAACAGCCTATACCAAAAACAAAAATGTTTGGACCGGCAACACTACAGCTATACGTTTTGTGGATTTCAAAAAAGCCTTTGATCGAGCAACTTATAAAATTTTATTAGAGATACTAAACAACACAGTCTTAGAGAAAACCAATACGAGGATCTTCAAAGAAAAAAATCACTGCTGGAAACGAAATGTCGGTACATAATTGGGGCAACTTTGCCTGAAAATGATGCAATACAAAAATGAGTGCGACATGGTTGTGTGCTTTCTCCTGTTATTGTTTAAATAATATTCATGTCAGCTTTAACAGAAATTCAAAAAGGAATATAAATAAATGGAGTGAGATTGGTCATTTCATGAATCGTTGTTCGAATCGAGTTCAAGGTTGATGCAACACCGTCGGTTCCGTGACCGATGAGAGAGTTGGTTAATTGTAAAAGAGTAAACATTATGCATCTTTTTGCCAGGCAGTATTTCGTTTCAATTAGTGGCGATACCATAGATACGTAAAAAAGAGGTGATTCCAAAGAAGACTCATAAATAAGTGACTCTTCTGAGCATAAAACTAAAAATTTAAGGTAAACCAGCAACGAAGAACGAGACTCTTAGCATAGTCAAGCAATTTTGTTGCGGATGTGGATACAAGTGTCCCGAATATACCAAAACCAAAAAATTTCTGGTATTCTTTGTAAAGAGAGGTGACTTTTAAAAACAAGTTGATAACAATTTGACTTAACAGCTGCATGTGATAACGTGAACTAAAAAAATTCTAGAACAATAAAGAATAAAGAATAAAGAATTTTCTGGAATTCTACGTAATAGTACGAAAAAAAAAACAGAAATAAATAAAAATTAATATCCCAGAGAAGTGTGCTTTCCCCACTTTTCCGATAAGGAAAACTACCTCAAGCCGAATCTTCCAAAAGCGTAAGTAAACGCTTTACATCTAAATATGCAATAGGAGGAGGGAATTGTATGCCACATCGGAGCAAAAGTCCTGCAATATACACACAAACAAACAATACAAGAAACATTGTTATAATACGAGACAAAAAGTAGCCAATATAAACACTGTAGTAAGGAAATTGACTGGAAGTACCATAAATGCATGGGCAATGTGTTTTTAAACTAGGGAGTCTATTCTAGAGAGTTCATTCCATTCCATTCGATCGTTTTACTAATAACAATTGCCTTGATTGAAAGATGCAGGGGTATTAACAGGTTTTTATAAAAATATATACAAGAAACACCACGAGACAAACCTGAAAAATGATCAAGGCGACTACGTACATACCCAGGAAGAACTAGCCAAAATCTGGACAGATTATGCTTCGTCCCTCTTTGCAGACAACAGACCGAATCTGCCAACTACTAACCTATCTACAGAAACTTTGTCCGGTCCTCCGATTATTCGCGCCGAGGTGGAGTACGCTATAAAAATAGCAAAACTGGGCAAGGCCCCTGGACCGGATGGCATTACTACGGAAGCCCTAAAACTGTTGGATGATGACAACATCGACACTCTGGTAATAATCTTCAATGCCATATATGACACAGGCCACATTCCAACGGATTGGCTTTGTTCAACCTTCATAATGATCCCTAAATCACAAAGAGCGACAAGGTGCAAGGACCACAGACTGATTAGCTTGATGAGTCATTTACTTAAAATATTTCTTCGCATACTCCACACAAGAATGTTCAGAAAACTAGAAGAGCTGAGCGGCGAGACACAATTTGGTTTCAAGAAGGGACTCGGGACGCGCGAAGCATCATTCTGCTTGAATACCCTGGTACAAAACTGTATGGACCAACGAAAAGATATAGTCATCACATTTCTCGACTACGAAAAAGCTTTTGACACCGCAAAACACGATGAAAAAATAAAAATGGTACACAATGCTGATATTGATGAGAAAGATATAAGAGTTATCCAGAGTCTCTATTGGAATCAAAAGGCACGTGTGAGGCTGAACAAATCAACAAACACAGAGGAATTCGAAATTTTACGAGGGGTGCGACAGGGGTGTATTTTGTCTCCTATGCTGTTCAACCTCTATGTGGAGAATGTTTTTGCAGAGGCACTTGAAGGCACTGATTGTGGTATAAAGGTCAACGGGTACCCGATAAATAACGCTGACGACACCGCAATACTCACAGATAACGAACATGATATGCAGTTGATACTAAATAAAATAAACACCACAGGAAAAACATATGGCCTGAAGATAAATGCTGGAAAAACAAAATGTATGACAATAAGAAAGGGCGCATTTTTCAGAGTACAACTGCACGTAGATAATGCTCCAATCGAGCAAGTGAAAACATTCAAATACTTGGGAATGATGGTGAATGACCAATGGTCATTCCTCATGACCAATGATCCTCAACAAGAAATAAAATGCCGTACCGAACAAGCAAGACAAGCTTTTCTTAAATTTAAACCGCTACTTTGTAACCGCAATCTTTCCTTCAATCTCCGTTACAGAATGCTATGTATGGTCCATATTGTTATACGGCATGGAGACATGGACGTTGAAAATATCTTTCATTAACAAGTTGGAAGCCTTCGAAATGTGGACCTTGCGAAGAATGTTCCGCATACCATGGACAGATAGGGTGAGAAACGAGGAAGTCCTAAGAAGAGCAAATACTGAGAGAGAATTGCTGAGCTTGATCAAGGCACGAAAGATTAAATACCTGGGCCACATCCTGAGAGGGGAAAAATACGCAATCCCTCAACTAATTATCCAGAGAAAGATTGAGGGCAAGAGAGGAGTAGGTCGCAAACAAATGTCGTGGCTGCGAAATATAAAGAACTGGACAGGCGTAACTAACACTGGCGAACTTTTGCATGCCGCAAAAGACAGACGTCTGACCTTAAGATAATTCGCCAACGCACTATAGGTGCACGGCACCATAAGAAGAAGATAAAACCTACCCCACTCAACCTACTATACAAAGTGGAAGTTTCCTCACTACCCAAAGAACGTCGAACAACTGCTGAATAAATAGAAAAGTTTAAAGAAGCCTTTTTGTACGCCTTCCATTATACTACTTAGGGCTAAAATCCAGAAAATTTTGCGTTGTGTACCAGTTGACTCGCCAGGAAATTAAAGAAAAGTGACACTCAGGTACTGGTGACACCAACTGGAAGACCTGATGACATTAAACCTAGTACCAGTAATGAGGGCCTGCGTAGCGCAAGCGGTAGGATGCTTGCCTCGCATGCCGGTGGTCCGGAGTTCGAATCCTATCGCCGGCAAGAACAACTAGACATTTTTAAAAAATGTCTATAGGCCCCAGGTCGACTCAGCCTGAATAAAATGAGTACCTTGGGTAAAACCAGGGGTAATAATAGGCGGTTGAAACGTAGCACTGGCCATGTTACCTTCCTTGTATACCGTTGGCCCTAGATATAGCAGACTACCCTGCTATACTCCCAAAGCCGCGAAGCGGTATAAAACGGGTGACTAATATATATTACCAGTAATGATTAATAAAATGAAATATAACCCAAAGACTACTCAGTGACCTTGTGCGACCTTGGTAAAAAAAGGTCTAAGAGTAGTGGATACATAAGTATTTACGAGGTATCAGATATTTTATGTATTCAGGCATTTTTTATAGAATTAGTTTGTTTTTTTTGTTTATCCTCTTATTTAAATCAGTTAAATGGTCCTGATTTCTCAGTCCATCGCCAAACTACCACACACCTATCACTGTGTCGACATGAGCGGCATCGCTGCGTGCCAAAAGACCAACACTGCTTTTTAACTGTGATTTCTACCATAGATAAATTATTCTTTTGTATAGAACCGACATAAATAAATCATTATCTAAAAATCTTCAGAAACAAAAACATTAATATTATGGTTATTAAAGTTATTTTTTCAAAATTTAAAATACTTTTAATAAAAAAGAAAAGAAATATTGTTTATAAGATTATAAAGTATTGTTATCATTAGGGCTGTGAAGGTTGTTAAACATTATGGTGATCTAGAATCTTTGTCTCTAACAGGTAAAAATAGACAAAATATTTGTTAAACTTACTATCCCGATTAACAATTTTTGTAGAGCCGAACTCTCTGGAAAGCTGCCTAAATGTGTGGAATTCTTTAAGGACGGTCCATATATTATAACACACTTTGAGTATGAACACAGTGTCTTTTAGCCACTCACAGTTTTTTAGTGTAGTTATTTTTTTTTACTAATTTGGAAGAGGATTTTCTTGTCGGATGTCGGATTTCAGTTTGACAAATTCCTTGGCGACTTCGTCGTTTGTGCGTTGAGACAAAATCCTTAAAATCGTCCAGCCGGTTTCATCCATTTGGATCCTCTTACCCAGTGACAGCCAGCAAGCACACGAGCCCTTGAAGTTAAAGTAGAACATTAGAATGTGAAACAGGAAAAAAGTTATAGGAATATGTACGATAAAAGATGCAAAAAAAATAAAAATTAAACTCTTTTTAGCTTGTAAAAAATTAACCAAAAGTATCTTTTCTCGCCTGTTGATATACTGGATGGCGCAGAATTTTGAGGCAGAATTTGACCGATCGTATGAGTTATGTTGACTTTGAGGATCGCCGTGTTTGCCGTCTATTCGCATAGATTTGCAGCTTAAGAAAACTATACAAGAAAGAGTCTTATGTGGTCAAAAGTACGATCTCGATGGCCAATTCACATCACCTTAAAGTGAGGTAATTATGCCTTCAAATCATCATTCTATAGTGCTTACTGTTAACAGTATCTCGCTGGCGAATATCGTTCTCTAAGAAATATGAACCAATGACGTCTTTAGCCTTAAAACACCAAATAGTAACTTTTTCGGGATAACCTCAATTAGTGACTTCTTTCTATCTGTATTAAAACTATGTATTTATTTTATTTATCTATCTGTTTATATCAGTTAAGGTTGAACACCCCATAAATCACCCCATAAATTCTTTTATTCTTTTTTCTTCTTGCTATACTTATTAATCTTAATTCTAATTTTTGATTTACCTAATCGACGTATTTACCTTCAATTTCTTTAGCTATATATTTATGATTTGCCGTTACATGGCTCTTTACATTTTTTTAACAACATCGTCAAATTCTTACTTGTGTCTCATGAATAAGAACCATATTGGTTAACAACTTTTATTTTGATGCATTGTTAGTATTATTTGCGTATAGGGGTATAATCGAATGTTTTACCATCTATTTTTAGGAATTCAGGAGGACACTCTGCAGGTGTTGTCCATAAGAGTTTAGTCTTTTGGCTTCAGTGACATAATAATACTTTATTTCCTTTTTGACAAATACAATTTGTATAGGATCAGTTACAGTTTAGTAAACAAAATAAGTAAATATAAATGTAAATCTAAAATTACGCTAAACCTAACATTACAAGACAAACACAAATAGAAAATGTAAAATTACTAGTGTATACTTAAAATAATGTCAACTACTAAAATATTCATCAACAGAATAAAACGTATTCTGCAATAAAAAAATTTTTAAAGTTAATTTAAATATTTTCATATTCTTACATTTTTTTATTGGCTCGGGTAACTTATTATATATTCTTTGACCTATTATTGCAGGTGAGCAAAAATGCATATTTCCTTTCGAAAAAGGCACATGTAATTTTTGATTCTGCCTTGTATTTATATTGTTAATTTGACTATTAGTTTTAAATTTCCCAAGATTTGAATGAATAAAAACACAAACTTCAAAAATATATAAACACGGCACAGTTAAAAGTTTATATCTAGTAAAGTAACTCTTACAGCTAGTGATTCGAGAAATACCAGCAATACAACGGACTATTCTCTTTTGAGACAGAAAGACTTCACCGAATTTACAAGACCTACCCCAAAATACTATGCCATACCGCAAACGAGACTCCACCTGAGCATAATACAGCATAATTAGCTGTTTTTCACTTAGTATATCTTTGAGGTTTCGAAGTAGGTAGCATGATGAGTTCATTTTGGAAATAATATCATCACATTGCCTTTTCCAATTGAGACATTCATCAACATACAAACCCAAAAACTTTAGGCAATGAACTTTTTCAATTTGTTTAGAATATATTGATAGTTCGATATCTAACAGATGTTTCTGTCTATTGTGGAAATGAATAGCATGCGTTTTATCCGCATTAAGATGTAAGTAATTCGAGGAAAACCAATTACTAAGATCACACAAAAGTTCGTTACATTTATTTTCAAGAGATATATGTGATTTATCTGATATAAGTATTGAAGTATCATCTGCATAAAGTGTAAACTGTACAGCAGACTTTATTGAGACAATATCATTTAAGTAAATAAGAAATAATATTGGGCCAATTACAGAACCTTGTGGAACACCCATATGAATGTAAATGTAATCTGATTTGCAAATATTTACTGATTGTTGGGATACATCTGTTAAGGAGACATACTGACGACGTTCTGATAGGTAGGATTCTATCCATTTTAGAGAGAGATCTTTTATTTTATATGAGACATCAGGCTTTTGACATCTTAAATTTATTACAAGCTGAACAAATAGACCATCAGATAATAAGGACAATTAATGAAATTAACAAGAACAACAAGACCAGAGTTATAATGCCTATAGGGGAAACAGAATGCATAGAACTAAAAGGAGGAATCCGCCAAGGAGACTGGCTCAGCCCATTGTTATTCAATATGGTGATGAATCAAATAATTCACGAAGTAAGAAAACTACACGGATACCACATGGGAGCGTATAAAATCACGATACTATGCTATGCCGATAATGCAGTACTAATTGCTGATAACGAAGATAACCTACAAAGGCAGCTCCACACCTTCAATATATCAGCAAACAAAGTTAATATGAGAATATCAGTAGAAAAAACTAAATGTATAGTAGAGCCTATATAGTAAAGAGCCGCGTAGTTGCAAACTAGAAATAGACGGCAAAATTGTAGAACAAGTAATGAAATTTAATTACCTAGGAGTAGAGATCACTAGTGACAGAGATATAAGACCAGAGACCACAAGGCAAGCATCAAAAGCGGCAAGAGTAAGTGGTTGCCTCCGAGAAACCATATGGAGAAACAAATATCTGACCACGGAAAGCAAAATGAAAGTATACAAGATAAGAGTAAGACCAATCCTAACATATGCAGCGGAGACAAGGACCGATACAGGAAAGACGAAACAACAAATCAGCAATATCGAAATGAAAGTATTAAGATCAATAGCGGGCATATCATTAAGATACAGACAAACCAACAGAAGTATACGCGAACAATGCAAAATTCAAAATATTAACAGGTGGATAAAAACAAGAAAAAAAAACTGGAACGAACATATAAACTGAATGGGACCAGATAGATTAGAGAACATCTGTAAAAACAACAAGCTGTACACAGAAGACCCGTTGGAAGGCCGCCAAAAAGGTGGAAAGATAATGTACAGTCAACAAGAACTGAAACAGAATAAGAAGCGGATAAACAGGAGTAATCCTAGTCGCGGGAACAAGAAGAAGAAGAAGAAGAAGAAGAAGAAGGCTTGAGTTGTGTCTATTAAATCCAAATCAATTTCCATTTCCCTTCGAATACCTTCGTTCCTCATACTATTAAGTCTAGTGAGCCAGCAACATTGTCTACAATAGCTCATTTCCTTGGCTTTAATTTTTAATTTGGTACTTTTTGGTATTTACTTTACATTAATTTACATAATGTGAGGATCACCTTGGTGTACTGGTCTTTCAATTTTCTAAGCATATTATAGTCTGTATCACTCTCGACTTCAGCGAAAATGGCTTCGTCGTCAGCGAAGTGTTTTATGTATAATCTCTTGTTTTCGATTGAGATGCCCATATTGCATTACGTTCTTCTTCACACTGGGAGCACCTCATTCAGATATATTTTGAAGAGTGTACGTGCTATGCAGCATCCCTGCTTTAGACGCTTGCTAATAGAAATTTCTCTAGTTAATTTGTTTCCAGTTGTAATGTTTACCCTAATTTTTTGAAGCGAAGCTTTTATAATGTCGTTGTATTGCTTTTTTTTCTATAGTAAAATGCTGAGGCGAGTGTCACGGAACTAGCGCTACAAGATGGCGTCGTCACGGGTAGCGTCATAGAATACCGGTTCTTTAGATTGATCATAGATTATTTTTAAAAATTAAAGTAGCATTTTGATCTCCTTGTTTCACTGTAATAGCATACTAGTACCTGCTTTATTACCAAATATTTACATTAAAACGTAAAGTTCTGGTATGAAATAGTAATTTCTTTTACATCTAAAGCACTAATACAATAATTTAAATATTCTAAAAGTAGTAACTTACTTTTTCGACGATGTCTTTGAGCTGCATAACAGCCACACCAACCAGTCTATCTTCTCTAGCGAAGCAATAGTCTTTTACACAAATATGCAACTCGAAACAGTCCAATTGTTCCTCATTACCAATAATACTACAAAATAGAAAACAAAGTTATCACAAAAAAGTGTATTTTTATTTAGACTTTGGCATTATGTATCATATTCTACGTCAGCGTTTCTCAATTTTTTACCATTTGCGATTCAATTTTCCATAATTATTTTCACCGCGCCCCCTCTCGTACAGTAAAAACATATTTATGCAATAATAATCTACAGTTGGTTCCTACAAAAACTGATACGTCTCTTAAAGCGGATTTTGTAGCAAATTGAGCAGTGTATTTTGAAGGATAAATTCTTATTATTTACATACTGTCACTGTCACTGCTAAATTTAAAAAATTGTCAGATAACTTATTCTGTTCAACCTCAAAAAATGTTAGCAAAGAACTAAAAGCACGAATTGTAACGAAATTAAAACATGGTTGGTCACTATCTGCCGTAGCGAACCATTTTAACGGAAGCAGAACAACAGTTTTTAATATTAATGAAAGATGAGAGAACAAGAAACTCTCAAAAGAAAGCAAGGTTCTGGAAGACCAAAAATATCTACCGCTCATGAAGATCGTACGCTTTTGGAGAGATTAGAAGAGAACCCTTTTGAAGATGCGAAAACTGCAAGAATTATGTCACAGTTTCTGGAAAGAAAGACAACAATTTGGCGCAGAACTAAAGCATCGCGCCTTAGGTACCAAACTGCAGCAAAAAACAAGCTCTTACACCTCAACAGAAGGAATCAAGACTTATATTTACTTTAAACCATCAGCTACAAAATCAAGATTTTTGAGACAGGGTAATATTTCTTCTTCTTCTCATTGCGCCGTCTCCTTTCGAAGGTTGGCGATCCAAATGGCAATTGTAGTTTTGGAAACTGCTGCGCTATTTACAGATGAGAAAATTTTTCAATCTTCTAAAATTGGGAAAATTGGTGTGTATAGACCCCAATGTATGGGGATAGATTTCATCTAGAGGAATGGGAATTATAGGGCGTTTTGATGGCAAGTTTGTCTGGCAGACTTATCTGAATATTCAAGAAAACATAATATTATTCTGAAGCTATTTTCTTGTAGCATTTTAAATTAATTACTATTTAAATGGGAATAAGCCACAATTAAAGGTTAAAATACGTTTATTGACGTTTCAATTTCCACTTCGGAAATCGTTCTCACAATACAAACATTAGTAAATTAAACAAATTTTGTTTTTGTTACTTAGTGAAAAATTCTTCTAATAATTTAATTTTATCTGACTCATCTATATTGACAATTCAGACATACCTTATACATTTTAAAGTAGACGACTTTAAAATGATATTGCCAATATTGTTGAGTTGCGTTCCTGGGACGACTTTACTTATAAGATAGTTCATTCGATTACATGAAATCAACTTTAACTTGAGAATATCCGTCGGAAAAGATCATAACATGTAATTCGTCTTTAAAAAGACAAATACATGCCATGATGACAGTAAAATTCTCCTGTTAGTGATTCCATAGTAAATTATGAGGGAAAAACCAGGAAAAAAAAACCTCATAATACTATCCCGACATGGTAAGTATTTGATCTTGCATTTAGTTTACCTTCAATAAATACCAAATTCCGATTTTATATGTTTGTTATTTAAAAAATATAAATGATGTATTCTCCATATGTTACTGACTTATCAATATTGGTATTTTCTTTTTAACTTCCTCTTTCAATATGGGTAACCAGATCCTACTACATTCTGCCGAGGAATTCGCGACACAATTGGTCTCATTTAGCATAATTAGAGCCGCTTCTTTGATTTTTCTCTTTTTACCATCCGTTTCTTTTAGGACTATATTTGAATCATTCCATTGAACCCTATGTTCATTATCCCATGCATGTTTACATATTTGAGATCTATCAAATTCTCTATTTCTAATATAGGATTGATGTTCACTTATTCTAACATTTAATGGCCTCGATGTTAAAATGACAATAACATTTACCATGGAAAAGGAATATAATAACACATTACCTTTTCTGAATGTTTTAATCTCTAAGAACAATACTGGATACGAAACTCAGGTGTATAGAAAACCAACACACACCAACAGATATTTAAATTTCAAATCAAATCACAATATTAATATTAAAAAGGGAATCATTAAATCCTTATACGATAGAGCCAAAATTACTTGTTCTAACGAAAATTCGTTCTTGGAGGAGAAACATTTGTTAACATCTGTTTTATTAAAAAATGATTATCCTTTATCGTTTATAAATAAGGAATTTTCAACAATCGATCGAATAGAACAAAACAACTTAGAACGAGATCCTACAGCATATACAAGGAATAATACGAGGAAAATAACAATACCATACATAAAAGGATTATCGGAAAAGCTTAAAAGGATAGGAAATAAATTCAACATTTTAACAACATTCAAAACAACAAACACGTTGAGATCTATTTTGTCCAAAACCAAACCTAACAATGAACAAGAAAGGACAAAGAATTGCATTTATAAAATACCTTGTGAATGCGATCAGTTTTATTTAGGTGAAACATCGAGGCCATTAAATGTTAGAATAAGTGAACATCAATCCTATATTAAAAATAAAGAATTTGATAGATCTCAAATATGTAAACATGCATGGGATAATGAACATAGGGTTCAATGGAATGATTCAAATATAGTCCTAAAAGAAACGGATGGTAAAAAGAGAAAAATCAAAGAAGCGGCTCTAATTATGCTAAATGAGACCAATTGTGTCGCGAATTCCTCGGCAGAATGTAGTAGGATCTGGTTACCCATATTGAAAGAGGAAGTTATTAAAAAGAAAATACCAATATTGATAAGTCAGTAACATATGGAGAATACATCATTTATATTTTTTAAATAACAAACATATAAAATCGGAATTTGGTATTTATTGAAGGTAAACTAAATGCAAGATCAAATACTTACCATGTCGGGATAGTATTATGAGGTTTTTTTTTCCTGGTTTTTCCCTCATAATTTACTATGAAATCACTAACAGGAGAATTTTACTGTCATCATGGCATGTATTTGTCTTTTTAAAGACGAATTACATGTTATGATCTTTTCTGACGGATATTCTCAAGTTAAAGTTGATTTCATGTAATCGAATGAACTATCTTATAAGTAAAGTCGTCCCAGGAACGCAACTCAACAATATTGGCAATATCATTTTAAAGTCGTCTACTTTAAAATGTATAATGTATGACTGAATTGTCAATATAGATGAGTCAGATCAAATTAAATTATTAGAAGAATTTTTCACTAAGTAACAAAAACAAAATTGGTTTAATTTACTAATGTTTGTATTTTGAGAACGATTTCCGAAGTGGAAATTAAAACGTCAATAAACGTATTTTAACCTTTAATTGTGGCTTATTCCCATTTAAATAGTAATTAATAGAAAACATAATATTGCCTAGTGTAGAACAGTTGTGTCTAGAAAATAATTTTATCCTCCAACAAGAATATTGTTCTGTTCACACTGCAAATATAATAAACCAGTGGCTCCAGAATGACAATATCGAAACCTTACCATGGCTTAGCTATAGTTCAGATTTAAACTCAATCGAGAATGTGTAGGGGTTATTATAAAACGGTTGTATCGACGTAATTTTATACCTCAAAATGCTAAAGAGCTGTGACAGTATACAACAGGTTTGAGAAGAGTTTATCTGAAGAAGACAATTTCACAGTTGCTTTCACGCAGATGGACCGAAGAGTACAAGTTATCAATGCTGATGGAGATATTACAAAATATTAATTTTATTTTTACATACCTAAATTTAGTATAGTTTTGGCATTCCAGACCCTCGCTTTCTTTCGAGTTTTTTAATCCCTCCATTTTTTATTAATAGAAAAACTGTGTTTCTGCTTCTGTTAAAATGTTTTGCTGCCACTAATAGTGCCTCATCATCATCAGGGGCATTACAGCTTATGAGCCAAAGCCTTCTTCAGCACAATCTTCCATTCGCCCCTGTCTCTGGCAACTCTTCTTGATGTTTTAACTCCGATGGATTTAAGATCATCCTCTATGTTATCTTGATACCTAAGTTTTGGTCTTCTTCTTGCTCGTCTTCCCACTGGTCTTCTTCGGTCGAAAATGTTTCTGATCGTTGCATCTTCATATCGCCTAATTACATGTCCTATCCATCGAAGTCGTGCTTATTTAATACATTTTACAATGTCAGGTTCCCCAAAACTTCTGTATAAATCAAAGTTGTAGCGTATACGCCACAAACCCTGTTTTTGGACTCCTCCATATATTTTCCTTAGAATTTTTTTCTCGAAACGTTTATGCAATTCTTGGTCGATCTGTGTAAGTGACCACGTTTCTGACCCGTATGTTAACACTGGCCTTATTAGTGTTTTATATATGGTAACTTTAAATTTTCTGGGTAGTTTTGGGACCATCTGTTTCCTCAAGCCATAATAGCACTTATTAGCAATCACTATTCTTCTTTTAATTTCTTCGCTGACATTGTTGTCTTTGGTCAGCAGCGAGCCCACGTAGACGAAGGTGTCCACAACTTCCAGTTCCAGATCATTAATTAATAGTCTAGGTATCTGGTTGCCTGATCTAGTACAATACATATACTTGGTTTTCTGTGCCTTTATTTTTAATCCCATTCTCTGTGCAGACGCCCTTAGTGATCGAAATGCTTCGATCAGAAATTCTGTGGACCTATCAATAATATCTATGTTATTTGCATATCCGACCACTTGTACAGATTTATTAAAGATGGTGCCATTCGTATTAATATGGCACTCTCGAATTACTTTTTCTAGTGCAAGGTTAAATAAGATACACGACAGTCCATCTCCCTGTTTCAGTCCATTTTTACAATGGAAGGGTTTTGAAAAGTCGTTTTGGATTGTGACTACACTCTCTACGCCTATGAGTATAAGTTCCGTTAGTTGAACAAGATGAAGCGGCATTTGAAATTCCACCATAGCCTGTAGAAATTTTTGTCGGTTGACTGAGTCGTATGCGGCTTTGAAATCCACGAATATGTGGTGGGTGTCGACTCCGAACTCAAGCGTTATCTCAAGAACCTGCCTGACTGTGAAGATTTGATCAGTTGTTGATTTATTGGGTCAAAAACCGCACTGGTAGTTCCCAACTATTTGTTCAGCATAGGGGATCAATCTTCTATACAATACGTTGGACAATACTTTATATGCCACGTTAAGTAGGGTGATGCCTCTATAATTATCACACACCATCATATCTTCCTTTTTGTGAAGAGGGTGCATTACACCTAATTTCCAGTCCGCGGGCGTTTCCTTCCGTTGCCAGATTACGGTTACTACTTTATGCATATGTTTAAAGAGGGTGTCACCACCATTTTTAAAGAGTTCGGCAGGAAGATTGTCCAAACCCTGGGCTTTGTTATTTTTTAGTTTTGAAATGGCTTTTCTAATTTCTTCTTCGATGGGAGGCGGCTCTTGAGCGTTTTCATCCATTTCAGGCAAAGTAATTTTTATTTGGTCTTCTTCACGACTGTCGCTAAGCAGTTCTTCAAAATGATTCGCCCACCTGTTTAGTATCTGTTCTTTGTCACCAATTATGGAACCATATCTGTCTTTACATGCTGTTATTCTGGGTTTATATTCTTTTCTGCAGCTGTTTATCTTCTGGTAGAATTTTCGCGGGTCTTTTCTATTGTGGTGGTTAACAATCTCGTTTCTCGCGTTTTCGTATGTTCTTTTTTCTTCTAAACGTCCTTTTTTCTTCTCGTCTAAGATTTTCATAGTCTTTCAGGTTTGATCTCGTTCTGCGCTGCTGAAGTCTCTTATATGCTTCATTTTTCTGTTGGTTAATGGATCAACATTCTTCGTCAAACCAATCTTCTAATAGTGCCTAGTTCTCTTTTAATTTGGTTACAATTCTTGCTTTAATATATTGTTGAGTTAAGTTGTTTGTTTTATTCGTTAATAATAATAAAAATAATAACCCAGTTTTATGTAAAAACAATCATTTATATACTCTTAATAAAATGCAGGAATTCAAAATAATATTAAAATTTAGACCTTAATAATTATTACAATTTACGAATTAACATACATAATCAATTGTTTGTTGTTTTTTTGTTTGTTTTATTTTTTGTCTATCATAATTAATATATTATAATGTCAAACCAATCAAATACACTTCTTAAAATGGTTAAATCTTACTAAGAGTCGTATAAGTTTTTTTAGGAACCATTTTTACATACGAAAAAAGTCCTATACAACGAATAATTCAACTAAATGTGAATATATGTTTACTTACAAATTAAACGTTTCATTATATTTAGGTGACCAGTTGTTAGCTTTGGATTTTGTTGCATGTTTCCTCTTCTTATCGGCTAGGTGTGGTCCTATGAGATTGATTTCGACGAAAGGTCGGAACATGCCTGACACCAGATTCCATTTCAAATCATTGGCCGCCACAACTACCACAAGGAATAAAATTAAATAGCTTTACGTCGAAAAAAAAATCATAAAACATTAACGATATACAGGGTGTCGCAATAAAGAAACCAAATATGGGAAAACAAATTTGCACCATAAATTTTTACTTTGATGGACAATTTATGTATTAATATCAATTTTTTTACGGTTGTCTCATCACACTAAAAAATTATTTTCTTTTCTTACCTTTTACTGTGACTTTATGTTCTCCAGTTCCAGGATGCGTAAACAAATCCACCTGAATCGATACCTCACCAACGCTACCTTCAAGTCCGTCGATATTATCTGAAAACATAACACTCCATTAGAAACATACCCACAAAGTGGCTTTGAATTCGGTTACGTAAATAAATGCGCAACAAGAATATTACATGTATTAACTTTTTCCTTAAAGATGGAGAAAAACGGGACGATAATTAGTCGGAAGCTCCATCAGAGCCAATGTATGCAAGATTGTCAAATATAACAAAATTTACTGTATTTTAGGGAAATTTTACTAGAAAAGTACGAAACTCGTTGCACTTGAACATATCTATACTTTATTAACGCCCAATATAAGAAGTGTTTTGCATGCATTAATCTAAATAATTTTTTAAGCTCATTTAAATGCACTTTCAACTAAAATAAATCTCGAAAGATCTTCCATTGTTGCTTAAATACTACAAAAATAACCTTACTATGACACGAATAATAATGTTTTCTCAGAGGAAAAATGTTTACCGTTTTAGACAATGTTTTCGTATGAGCTGTTTGGTAAAGTCATAATTGGATAATCATGGAGTAGAGAAGCAATCGAAATTTCAAAGTAAAAGTTTCTTTGTAGTACGTAGTATGGTGAGGATATGTAGATAATGTATACTCAATATAGCCTCATGGAGTGATTAGATACATTCCTAAATGATATAAACGATAACGAAGAGACAATAACATTTACCATAGAAAAGGAATATAATAACAGACTACCTTTCCTAGATCTTTTAATCTCCAAGAACGATACTAACTATGAAACTCAGACTAAAACTCAGACATTAAAGGATATATATTATAGACTATGCGAAGAAAAAATCAGCGTGACACGGTGGTATTAGCTGACAGGTATGAAACCTTCAAGGAGCTAATGAATAGAATTACAGAAGTGTTTCAGAGATATGGACTTTCACTGAACATTAAGAAAACAAAATGTATGATGATCTCCAAAAGTTCTAAGGTGAATACTCAGTTACTCAAGATAAATGAAATCCGTGCTGAGGCTTCAACTTGTATCAATCAAGAAATGAAGAAATTAACATCAGAAATGAAAAACACTGAGAATGTGAACATTATGTGGAGCAAAATCAAAGATTCTGGCATAAAAATACAGAAAGAAACTCTATAAAAGAAAACAGAAAGCCGAAAACCTTGGATGACTCAAGAAATACTGGAAAGAATTATCTGGAAAAACACGAATAAATACACCTAACCGATTAATTGACAAAAACAATAAACCTATTAAGAACCCAATTGAAATAAAACAAGTATGGACTAAATATATTGAAGATCTTTTCATGGACACAAGAACGGAACCAACGCAAATTGATAACGAGGAAGCTCCAATAATATTAAAATCTGAAGTCCAACATGCTATAAACAACTCTAAATCTGGCAGAGCTTCTGTACCAAAAGAAGTTCATATCGAGCTGATTAAACTTATAGACGAACGCAATTTAAGTGCAATAATTATACTCTTTAAAAACATATACAAATCTGGTGAGATACCTACAGAATGGCTGCTGTCGACCTTTGTTTCGCTACCAAAAACCAAGAACCCCAAACACTGTAATGACTATAGATTAATCAGCTTAACGTCACACTTATTAAAACCATTTTTAAAGATTATAAATGCAAGAATATTGGAGTGGAAGCTCTGTATAGTTTCACAACTCTTGCCCAAAAATGTCGAGAACAACCAAAAGATCTTTTCGTTGCGTTTATAGGCTATGAGAAAGCTTTCGACAAAGTTAAACATAAAATTCTCATGGAATGTGTAAAGAGAAAAGGACTCGACAAAATTGACATTAACATAGTGAGAAATCTCTATTGGAATCAACAGGCTGTGGTAACATTAGATGAAAATAGCACGGATGCGCAACAGATAAGTAGAGGAGTGAGACAGGGTTGTGTACTTTCACAATTCCTTCTTCTTCTTAACATGCCATACACCAAAGTGCGTAGGCGACTATCTCATTACTAGAATTCTGTTCTTGGCGGCGTGACACAGCTCGCCTGTATTGTGTATTCATGTCCATTCTTTAATATTCCTTAACCAGGATAATTGTTTGCGGCCGGCTCCTCTCCTACCTTCGAACTTCCCTAGTAGAATAAACTGTGGTATTTCATATTTTGCTCCTCTCAATATGTGCCCAAGGTAACCAATCTTGCGTTTTTTAATTAATTCAAAGAGTTCTCTTTCCACGCCGGCTCTCTTAAGGACGTCATCGTTTCGAACTCTATCCACCCAAGGTATGCGCATCATTCTTCTCAATGACCACATTTTAAATGCTTCAAGTTTGTTGATAAATGTTTTTTTCAAAGTCCACGTTTCCATGCCATAAAGCGAGATGGACCATATGTAGCACTTGACCATTCTGTAGCGTATTTCGAAATTTAGGTTTTGATTACATAGGAGCGGTCTGAATTTCACAAAAGCTTGTCTTGCCATTTGTATTCGGGTTTTTATCCCGTTGTGGATCCGATTGGTCATTGATTGTGGTGCCAAGGTATTTAAAAGTTTTCACGCGTTTTATGCGATCGTCGCCTATGCATATTATCGGGTTTTCTGGGGGGTTTCTGCTAATGACCATATATTTCATTTTCAAAATGTTGATTTTGAGGCCATATTTTTTACCTATGCTATTCACCCTATCAAGTAATAACTGCTGATCTTCCAAATTATCAGTTATAAGCACTGTGTCGTCCGCATAGCGTAGGTTGATAATTGATATGCCGTTCACCTTAATGCCTAATTCCGTGTCTTCTAATGCTTCCGCAAATATATTTTCAACATATAAATTAAAAAGCATCGGAGAGAGTATGCAGCCTTGGCGGACACCTTTCCGGATTTCAAATTCATCCGTATATTGGCCTTGATCAATCCTCACCTTTGCCATTTGGTTCCAGTATAGATTCTGAATAATTCTGATCTCCTTCTGGTCAATGTTGGCCCTATGTAGTAGTGTAGCGTAGTGTAGTAGTTCCATCATGATATCATGTTTAACATTGTCAAATGCCTTCTCGTAGTCGATGAAGGTGAGGTAAACATCTTTTCGTTGATCTAAACAGTTTTGTATTAAGGTGTTCAAACATAAAATTGCCTCTCTTGTTCCTAGTCCTCCCTTAAAACCGAATTGTGTTGACCCGCTAAGTTCTTCTAGTATCTTGTACATTCTTGAGTGTAATATCATAAGGAAGAGTTTCAGCAAGTGACTCATTAAACTGATTAAGCGGTGTTCATTGCATTTTGTGGCATTAGCTGTTTTTATGATCATCACAAAGGATGACTGCAGCCATTCTCGCGGAATGTAACCAGTATCATAAATTCTATTGAACAGCTTTACCAAGATTTCGATATTCTCCTCGTCTAGTAGTTTTATTGCTTCTATATTAATTTCATCTGGACCTGTTGCTTTATGCATCTTTGTGGTTCTAACTGCATATTCTATTTCACTTCGCATTATTGATGGCCCTGATAAGTTTTCGGAAGGAAGTTTGCGCGTTGGTTGTGTTGGTCTTTCGTCATTAAAAATTCTTTCTGCGTATTCTTTCCACGCCATTGCTATCTCCTCTTCTGACTCTATGTATTCGTTTCTGTCGTTGCGTATTCTTGTTCTGTGGTGGCTTTTGTGTATATTCGATATTTCTTATCTTCTTATGTAGTCCAAAACTATCTCCCTTTTCCTGCAATTGTTCTATTTCGTTGCACCTTTCCACCATCCAACGTTCTTTTGCTTTCTTAATTTTCTGGCGAATTTCTTTGTGTATCTGTTTGTATTTGTCTTGATTACGTTGTTGTTTATGTTGTCACAATTCCTATTTAATATATATTTCAAAGAGTTATTTACGCATGCCCTTCAAATCTGTACAGAAGGGATCAAGATAAATGGTGAAAATATAAATAATATCCGTTATGCTGACCATACAGTCATTATCGCTGAAAGTGAGACAGACCTGCAGACGTTACTAAACGCAGTTTGTGATAGTGGAGAACAGTTTGGTTTAATAATAAACATAAAGAAAACAAAAACCATGGTTATCAGTAAGAGGGGCAAAGTCATTACAAGTATATAAAATACTTAGGAGTCTGGATTACGAAAGATCCGAATCCGAAATCAGAAATTCGCTCAAGAATAGAGCAATCAAGAGCAGCCTTTTTGAACATGAGGAAATTTTTGACTAACCAAAGATTCAATCTGCAAATCCGATATTGGATGGTAAAATGTGTATTCTTCTTTATGGTGTCGAAGCCTATACTGTTAATGTTGACTTAATGAGAAAACTTGAAGCTTTTGAGATGTGGCTTTTTAGGAGAATTTTGAAGATACCATGGACCGTTCATATTACGAACGAAATAGTTTTGCATAGAAATAAGGAATTTTCAAGAGTCGACCGAATGGAACAGAACAACCCAGAACCACAGAATAATTACCTAATTTACTAGACAGGAAGGACTGGAATCAGCGAACCGAGTATAACATGTTTTATTACTTCCTCTGAATACCAAATAAAATTTAAAACAGCTTCAATACCATCTCGAAAGTCACTAGGTCTATTATATTCGGTTTCGACCCATTGCTGAAAATCCTCCAGGAAATATGTTTCACGAGGACTCCAGAAAACGTGCAAAACGATATCAATCTTTATCTGACTCTAACACACAGAACTTCCGCATGATTTACGTTCCATTTTTCCGCAGATCTAACGAAAAAATGTCAACTGATGTAAAGATTCTTGTTGAATATTTATTAACGCATCGTACAATTTTTAGGTAAAGCTGTTAAAAATGTAACAAGTGTTAAATTGCATGCTTTCTAAATTGTTAAGCTTATAACTAAAATCTATAGTAAAAATTTTTATTAGCTGAAACAAAACTAATGGATTTATTGAACTCTTTATCGCTTATGGAGGAGCTATAAATGATTAATATAATTTTTTATGTTTAATTCTAGTATTTTACATTAAAAGGGGTTATTTAAGGTGACTGAAAATATAGATGCTTGCCAAGTGAACTTCTTAATTTACAAATGTGAATGGAACTATACAGTAACTAGTATAATAATAATAGAAAATCACGGAAATAAAATAAGTTTAACTATTGAGCAACATAAGTTTTGGTATATACGTATAATGAACTAATTTTTTATATATTAAATCTATCGATTGATCGTAGTTAAATTTTGCCGAAGGGTTTTTCTTAGTTAATGAATGTCAAATGTACTGAAAGGTGAATTTGTTGCCTTTTTAGATTAATATTTTAAGAGAATTTTGGTGATTTGTTTGGCTGTATTCTTTTTTAAAACCTGACGCCGAGCTTTCGACATCCTCCTTGATGTCTTTTTTAGGACTTCCGAGGTCTCAATCTCACGAGCCTCCAGACTTTAATACACTGATCACCAACCAATGCATTACTGCTACTGGAAACAAAGAACGGTTTATTTATACCGTCGTTAGTGACGTGGTTTGGGTGGAGGTTGACGTGGGTGTTTGAGTGAGATTGGCGCAGGGATTGGCGCGTTTCTGACAGTAGGACTTTGGTGGGTGAATCAGACGATATTTTCTTTCTCTTTCTATGAGAGGTCTCCATGTCGAAGGTAACTATGTAATTTTTGTGGCTTCTTGGGTAATTCTTGGTTTATGGAAGTGGATGGTTCTGGAGTTTTCAAAATCAATTTTGTGACCTGTATAAAGATGGTGTTGACCTAGAGCTAAAATTGAATCGAAATTGCGAACAGAAATGGAATGTTCATAAATCCTATATAAGTCTATTACAAATCCTGTATTTCCATTTTGCGTAGGTCACTGGCTACTGCGTCGTTCCATCTCTTTCTTGGGCGACCAACTGACCTTCTGCCATCGGATCTTTCCCAGAATGTGGCATTCAGGAGTCTTTCGTCACTCGATATTAGTACGTGGCCCGCCCATCTTATTCGGTTTTCTTTAATGTAGCAAACTAATGTACGTACTATGTTTTCATCTCCATATACTGTCTGGAGTTCATCATTGTGTCTTCTTCTCCATTCTCCTGTTGTCTATTTTCTGCAAGGCCCATAGATAGTCCGCAATATCTTTCTTTCCAGTACCAGCAATTTTGTCATTTCCCCCTATAAGTAATACCCTATGTGGTAGGCAAAATAACCGCTACAACTGAGACCTCGGAAACCCTGAAAACGACACCAGAGAGGATGTTGAAAGCTCGGCGCAGTGATAATCGACGCGGTACTTAAATTTGTAAACATTTTTAGGGACTTTGAAAACAAAGCAAGAAAATTGAAAATTTGGGTTGTTTATAAATACAATAAAAACAAAATATCTAGTATATGGGAGTGACAAAAGGCTAAATAAACTTTTAAAACTAAAAAATGTATGAAGGGCCTCTAAAATTTAAATATCCGAAACAGCCACTCGACCGGTGGCATTGTATGCTCCTGAGATTTGGACAAGAAAAAATAAAAAAGAAATAAAAAACGAGATCTTGGAAAAGAAGGCATTGCGAGAAATTTTTGGTAGCTTTATGACAACGGGGGAAACTGATGAAGAAGGACAAATAAACAAGTAATGGAGATGTATAGAAAACCGCTAATTCTACAAAAAGTCAAAGCACAGAGAGTCAGATGGCTAGGTGACATCATTCGAATATCAGAGAAATGTGTAAACAAGGTGTTTTTGGAGAAGATGTGGACAAAAATCAAAGAAAAATACCACGAACTAAAAAAAGAGAGAGAGTTGGAAAACGGCCGGAAGAGGTGGAAATATTAACAAAGAAAATAATATATGTATAATATATATATATATATATATATAATATATATAAATATATATATATATATATATATATATATATATATATATATATATATATATATATATATATATATATAAGTTTCTTAAAGAAGGATCGAAATTGCTGTTGTACGAAAAAATATCGATGCGGTGCATGAAAAATTACCGTGTGACTTACCGTGAGACTGAAACAAGCTTGTGTATTGCTGGCACTCAAATGCATTTAATTTGGTCGTTTAAAAATACATGTTTGCAGTCAATTAAAAAAGCTCGTGTTGGCAGGTGAAGAGAAAGTGTTAAAGAAAATTAAATCCAGTGATTCTTCAATAAAAATTATAAAATTTTGGTAGGTTTCTTTATAATGTAAATCCTAAATATTTGCAAATCCAATAATCTATTCTCAATCTTTTGCTGGTGACATTTTAAGTTTTACCAACAAGCGGTTTTGTTTGATATCGAATAAACTTTTGATATTTCGTATATGCAGCGTATATTATAGTTAAATTCAAGAAATGCACTGATTCAGAAACTTACTGACCAACTGCTTGAATGGTATGTAGTGAGTGGCTTTAACTTTTCTGCTGAGAAGACAAAGTTTTCTCACAGAACTTAGAAACAATATTTAAAATTTAGGACTTATATTTGACACTAAGCTTACTTGGAAATGTCATCTAAATGCTCCTAAAACTTAATATATTGCTTATCATATATACCACTTTACAATCATCATTGGGGATGCAGACGAGGACTCGCCTCTTTAGATATATCCATAAATAGTGTACAGTAGTATCATTTATATATTAACCAGCCAATCAGTTTTAAATCTTCTCTTTTCTGTACACAACACTGCAATTCTAGTACAGGATTCTTATTACCAAGACTGTAACTAAACTAACCATTTCTCTCTTTCCCATCTTTACCATCAATCTCGGATATCCATGCTTTTTCATTATTTTTTTTTCTAATTTTGTCTACGTTTGAGCGGACTGAATCAAATTTTTTCAGTGATTCTTTGGATATTGTCTCACAATCTCTCTTGGGGTGTTTCTCCAATTTTTTTTATTGGAAAAAAAAACGAAATACGATTATGATTATTATCAATGCATTTTCACTACTAAATCAGCATTTTTAGTTTATAACCAAACTCGTTCTAAATAGAAATGTTTGTTTACCTAAGTCTCTATAGTGCATTTTTATGTATGAGAGAGTAATAAAACAATAAATTATGTATGCAAATCCCTAAACTGTTGATACGGGTGACTCAATGAAAAACAGATATTTGTCAACAAGTTTACAGAAGTATATAGGAAAACAATTTTAAATTGAGTATGACCACCAGGTATAAAGGTTGGAGCAGAATAGAATACAATAGTTGTGAGGATTTCTAATCCCTAAATAAGGTTGCCAGTGTCGGAGTGATGGAGGTTAACAGGTACTAATGAATTTGCAAGAAATGTAAGATGTTTATTTTATTGGTTATATATAACCAATAAAAGTTTAATAAGTACCTACCTATTTGCAAAATAAAGTTTAATTCTTTAGATAAAATAAAACGTTTTATTTTATCTGAAATGAGTGCATTCCACGAAGTAAGGGTTTCAACAATCAAACATTTAATTCTTTAATTCCAGGAATCTACGACAGTAATTGACTAGATAATTACCTTCTAAACTTATTCCACAGAAAATGTGATAGTGGGTTTTTCCATTTTGTATATAGGAAGGTCCAAGTGGCGTATTCAAAATTCTTAACAGTTCACTAAAAGTAGGTACTTCAGTTGCAAGGTGCAGTTTATTGTGTATACTAGTGTTATGGAAAATTTGGAAGTGCCGTGTAAATGCCGAAAAATTGGTCCTCTAACTGTTAATGAAAAAACATTAATATTTAATTGTTTTAAATCATTTACAGACAAACGTTTATGTGAAAGTGTTGATGAGACCGTTGAGTTAGTTAGCAGTACACTTGGTGTTGGGAAATCTACGATTTACAGAGTTATTAAAGAAGAGAAATGTGGTAGTTTTCAAATGCCACGTAATGCTCCAGGGAAACCAAAATTTCAAATAGAATATCATTTTAAAAAAGGACTTCGACGGAAAGTGCATGAATTCTTCTTTAGACAAGAATTTCCAACATTGGATAAAGTTCTTGTCTCAGTTCGAGATGATAAGGATTACCCAGAAATGAGTCGAAGTACGTTATGGAAACTTTTAAAAGAAATAGGCTTCCGCTAGAAAAAGAATCCCAGAAAGTCTATTTTATTAGAAAGAAGCGATATTGTCATATGGAGAAGACATTTTCTAAGAACCATAAAGGAAATGAGAAACCAAAAAAGAAAAATATTTTATCTTGATGAAACATGGATCAACGAGGGTCATACACCAAATAAATTTTGGCAGGATGAAACTGTTACAAGTCAAAGGCACGCTTTTGTAAATAACTTATCTACTGGTTTAAACCCACCATCAGGAAAGGGACGCAGGCTGATAATAGTACACATTGGCAGTTCAAACGGTTTTGTTGAAGGTGGTTTATTAACTTTTGAATCAACTCGTACCGGTGACTACCATGAAGACATGAACGCTGATGTCTTTCAAGAATGGTTCGAACAAATGATAGATCTTCTTCCTAAGAACTGTGTAATAGTAATGGATAATGCAAGTTATCACTCCAGACTTATAGAAGGACTGCCCACAACCAAGTGGTTAAAAAAAGACTTGCAGAATTGGCTGAGTTCAAAAAATATTACGTACCATCCCGGATCTATAAGAAAGGAACTTTATTCGTTGTGTGCCCTTCATAAAGAAAAATTTAAAAAATACGAAATTGATGAAATTTCCAAAAATCGTGGAATGACAGTACTTAGATCCCCACCATATCATTGTGAATTAAACCCGATTGAACTGGTATGGGCACAGATAAAGAGTGAAGTTTCAATAAAAAATACCACTTTTAAAATTCATGATGTTAAACAGTTGTTTTTGGAGGCCGTAAATAATGTAAAACCTGAAAACTGGGAAAAGGCAGTAAATCACACTATTAAAGAAGAGGAAAAAATGTGGAAGCTGGACAATATTACTGATAAAATGATCGAGCCAGTTATTATAAATCTTGGTTCTGAAAGTTCATCTTCTGAATCTGATTTGGATTTGTAACAAGTAGCTGTAAGTTTTATATTAATATTTTTATTCATCTATTTAACATACCTTAGACGGTTTTAAAAACTCTTTTTCTCTTTTGTAATTTTTAAAAATTAAAAAAAAATGTGAATTTTTTAAAACCCTTTTTAATGTAGGCCAGTCAGTTCTAATATAGTGTGTGATAAAAGAGGTCACTTTTGTTTACATACACATAACACTTTATAACACTGAAATAATTCATTTATTTTTTACAATTATTCAAAGTAATTTTTTAATTAATCTTGAGCACGCCCATGGAGTGGTCGGAGCTACCAGTTAAAATTATGCTAATTACTCTCTCGTTCATAAAAATAAACTATAATAACCGTAAATTAGAATTTTAAATAGATCATGTAGCGATAAATTAAAACTAAGTGGAATAGAAAGCTGTGAAATGTGGCAATGTTACAATTTTGTCCAAAAATTTTGATCTGAGTATTTTGACTTGAAATATACAAAAAAAAAACACTTTTATTTTACATAGATACAAAATTTTTAGATATATAAATTGTAAACAATAAAACAGATCGTGATATGTTTGTAGGCAAAGTGTTGAAAGTGGTGACAGCGAAGTTAATGATGCACAATTTGTTAGTTTGAAATAATGTTCGGTACACAATAAATACTTTCAAATTATGAATAGTGATAGTATGAATATAAAATATAAATATATTTTTGAAATCACTTTGGTTATATTTTTAGAGAAAAAGTATTAACAAAGTGTGTAAGAGAGGTGGCAAACTTCCAAAAACTTAATGTATTCGTGTAATATACATTAATAAGCTTAAATAGGGATCATTCCTGGCAGTTAAACCATAATGTTAAAAAACATATAGTTAAAAAACTCAAACATCGAAATAAAACACTTCTGTTGTTAGTTGTAACGATAAGACTACCAAAGAGAATTGAAGTACTATTGTAAAAATAATACCTCAATCAACCATGGGAGCTTATCGTCTATACCTTGCCTAGCTCAGTATCTCAAGGGTGAGTTCGTCTTGTCTTAAACTAGGGATTGAACCTGAGTTCTCAGTTGATAGCCAATGAGACAAATTTTAACCAAACATATTTATTTAAATAAAAAAAACAATAACAATAAAAACAGGAAAATATCTAACGGAAGAATTCCTGGTTACAAAAGGCTTGCGACAGAGATGCTGTATCTCACCAACCTTATTCAAGATATATGTTGCAGCGGCATTGGAAAGATGGAAAAGAAAGGTACATAGGATGGGTATAGAGCTTAGCAATAAATGTATATATACACTCCAGTTTGCTGATGACCAAGTAGTGCTAGCGACCGACAGGGAAGACATGCAGTACATGCTAAGAAAACTGATAGAAGAATATAACGACTGGGGAATGAATGTCAATACATCAAAAACCAAATATCTTTGTATTAGAAACGAGTCAGATAACATAGACCTCGAAAACGGACAACATATTTCCTGCTGTCAGAGCTATGACTACTTGGGTGTTGCCTTTGACAATACAGGAACTGATACACGGGAAATAGAAAAACGAATCACTCAAGCAAAGAAAGTCTTAGGATGTCTCAATGGTATACTGTGGAGTAAAGAGATAACGAAAGGAAGGAAATTTAATATATATGAGATCATGATTAAAACTACTCTTCTTTATGGCGCAGAAACATGAAGAATTAGTGAAAAGAACAAAAAGCGAATAGAAGCAGTAGAGATGGATGCAATGAGAAGATCTTTAGGTATTTTCAGACGAGACCGAATCAGAAATGATGTAATAAAACAACGTATGGGAATAGAAGGAAATATAACTCAAGATATAGAGAAGAAACAATTAAGGTGGTATGGGCATGTTCAACGGATGCCAGCATCAAGACTCCCCAAAAAAGTAATAGAATGGCAACCGATAGGTCGACGGAACAGAGGAAAACCCAGATTAGAATGACAACACGGCGTAAACAAATCCATGAGCGAAAGAAATTTAAGAACAAACGACTGCGAAGATAGGAAGCTATCGGTTTATTCTAAACCGATGTATATATATATATATATATATATATATATATATATATATATATATATATATATATATATCTATATATATATATATAAACAATAATTAACCCTGCCAAAGCTTAACCTTCGATGGGCTGCTTGTGTGTTCTAGCTGTTGGGTCCTCCAATTAGAAATTGTGGCTTCTAGAGAGCTGCAATCACACGTGGCTGTATGTCCTGATTAGTAAAATTGAATGTAGCCAATCAATTCGATCTGGTCAATTAAGTTGTTGATAAACCAATATTTTCAATAAATTCAATGAATCCAAATAAATGTCCAATAAACCAATAAAATGTCCAATAAACCAATAAACCCAAGAGAATTTGTAGACCATAAAAATGAGTCTTATAATAATTTTTGACTTCTTTTATAAATTTCAAAAAAATGCAAAAAAATAATCCCACTACAGAAAAGTTGTTTTGACAGAAAGTGGGAGACTGAATGAAGTTAGCACAGATGTCATAGGATGTTGCTATAGATATCATGAAACTAGCTTGTCTGTCAACACGGAACAGAATAGTCTGCCGAACAAAAGTGAGAGGGCGAATATTTATTCTACGGGACAGAAAGAGAGAGAAAATAAAGACAGAGGAAGAAAAGAAAAAACATAGGGCGCCAACTATTTTGTGAAAAATAGTAAAAATAAAACTGAAGATAAAGAAATTAATAAATTGATAAAGAAATTAAAATAAAATTATTATTTAAATATAAATTAATAGAGATGTGACGTTTACAACGTTACATAGTAGTAATTAAAATAAATACAAAAATCCAAATTGATTAAAATTTCAGAGCGTTTTCGGACTTCAGAGTAGTCAGTCATCTTCAATTAATAAAAACTTAAGGTAAAATTTTAACTGTTATATGCAATGATGTGGTTTAGATTACTTACTTTTGTAGTACTTATAAAAGTAACCACAAAACTTATCAGTAGTTGGGACTACTTTGATAAAATTATAATTTAATGTATTAAATTATATGGAAATATGCCGATGAAATTGGATTACCAATCGGAAACATAATTCCTTACTCAAAAAAATTATTTCTACATCCCCTGTCTGGATGTTACTGGAATCATCTCATTACAAGGCATCTGGCTATCAAAATTCCGTCACTAACGAGTTCCTCGCTTTCCACAACGCTGAAATGAAGACAGTCAGGTTTTTGACCTGGTTTCGCCAGAAAGATACTTCCAGAATTTCGATGAATTTCTGTATTCTCGCTCACTATAACTCTTACTTGAGGTATCGATGGTTCCAAATTTAGGACAACTTCTTAATACCGTCTTAAAGAAATGAGTGTTTTATCAAGGTCTTACCAATCTTTAAAGTTGCCGCTATCGTTCCATACATTGGAATAGTATGACCTGAAGCTGTTTCAAGAATTAAGTTTGTTTTAGTGGGTGGTAATTTCTTCATTCAGCAATCCGGATCAAATAAAGAATCTTAATCAATAATAAAAAAGATCAGATTTGAGATTAAAAAGTTTACGATTGCAAAAACAAGTCGACCAAGGTATGACACATGAACAACGAAAAAAAGTAAAGAAAATTCTAAGGGAGCGGAAACGAAAGTATATCCATGATAAAGTAAAGCGTATTGAAGAAAATTACAAGAAAATTAAATAAAATTTTTTTACAAACAGCTAAAATACATTAAAACTGGGTATCAGGGAAGAACGATGAATTTAAAAGGTAAGCAAGGAAACCTGATAGTGGACAACGGCCAAATATGTGAAAGGTGGAAAGAATATTTCGAAGAGATGCTAAATGACGGAGTGACTATTGAAAAAAATTATAATATTCCTTAACCTCAAATAGGAAGAAATCCCAAATTTCGGTAAATTAAAGTGTCATCAGCATATATCAAGTTACTGATTTTTTGACCTCCTACTGATATTCCACCTTTCCATCCGTCTAGTATCTTTCGCATAATGTGCTCGCTGTATGCAATAAAGAACAGATTACAATTATGTCTAGCAGTCACGATACCCAAGTTATAAACTGAAGTTGACAGTGGTTTGTAAAAACCACCAAAACAAAAAAATGAACGAAATTTGCAACAGTGGTTAGAATGCGACACTCCTTACCTGGGATTTAAGCATCAGAAAATGCCAAAGAGAAAATGAACAGCAAAGTGATTAAGAAGAAAAAAACCCTAAAAAGAAGGGACGAGTGACACATTAAGGGCCTTGTGTCACGTAAATGAACTTCTAGAATACCTAGATGACCAGAACCACGCGCTACTCTCTGAAAAACTGATGGAGTAATTGCAATGTAGAACTAAGAACCACAGTTTCCAATCAAAGAAGTAGAAATAAGTGAGAGACTACTTTTAAAAACTGTAAAAATGTAAGTATACATTGAAAAATATTAATTAAAGCTTTAGGTAAAACTGAATTTTTATTTTTTGCTTTTATTTGACTTCTTCATGGCTTATCCGCGATTTTGCTTATCCGCGACAACCGCGCCAATTAACTCCATGAATAAACGAAAATTAACTATATTTTGTAGGTAGATATATTATTTTAACTTGTCATTTTCTATTTTGGCGCCACCTATATGCAAAATCTGGAACTTATTGAATAATGTAAGTATATATAACGTTTTTTTTGTAGTAAATATATAGGAAAAACTATTTTCAAACAATAACTCAATTTCCGAAATATAAATATTTGCCACCTCAATCACACTTGCTAAAAAAACATTTTAAAAACTAGTATAAGTAAATGAACTCTAAAAACTATGATCTACAGCTTGAACTAATCTATAACCTCATGTTTTAAGAAGCTAACCAGCAATTTTGTTTTTGTAACTGTCGGTATTAACAAAAACAACAAATTTCTGGGCTCGCTGAAAAGAAATTCGGTAGCAGCAAGTAACCTTTTGCATCTTCGTAACAAGTCTGTCTTTGATATTCACAAAAATGTGTTCTGTTTTGCACGTGTAGTTGAAAATTATGAATTGTATAGTTTATTAGTGGATAATGTAGACAGTTTGCTCCTAATTTGGTGGAGTATGTAACAAATAAAAAAACACTCTAATTTGTTTCATATGTGAATGAGTTTTGCGTGACAATGCATTGCTTGTTTTATAGAATTCGACATATAACAGAAGCTTTGTGTGATAAATCCACTGTTTTAACTACTCAAGGTCATTATTATACTTGGAACTCATCAGTAGACAGTAAAGATCCAATTTACATGCAGTTGGTACAGTATAAATCCAGATGCATGTCATCCGGGTCTTAGTAAGTAGCGTCACATAATATCAACACAAAATAGTGCTGTTAGTCAAGTACACTGGAATTACAGCTACTAGACATAGTTTATTTAATACGCGTAGAAATAATAATGGAATATTTCTATTAATGCTATTTTAAACAAAATACATGATAACTTGTTTCATTTAATTTATTTAAGTGGACTATAAAGCGTTTTTATGAAGCACACTTGTCCGGATTACACTTTAACTACTGTCGAACGAAGGTGACATTATGCCATAAATTGGTAACACTTGTTTGACAATTGCGGTGTTGACGCTTTAGATTTGTTTTTATTATTTACTATTAACTAAACTCCAAAGTGCCATATAAGAAGTTAAATAGCAGTTGTAAAGAGATGGCAATTGAAGAGTCCAGGGGAAAAACTCCGTCATTGATGCAAAGCTGATTTTGAGGAAAATAAATTTGGAAGTTGACCAACTTTAAAGAACCTTCAAAAACGATTTAAAAAATACAAAAGTTTATTTTTAAACCAATAACTATGCAGATTCAAAATAAGTTTCCCGGATAACCATTTTTCAAGCTATTCAATGATATTTTATACCCTAAACCAAACAATGTAGAGAATGAAATATTTTGAAGAATGCAAAAACGTATTTTATTATCCGCAAACTACACAAAACCTTTCTTTGTACAATTATTTGTAAACTGCGTACTTATCTACTAGGTTCTAAAACAAATTTACCCTACATTTACGAAAAAAAAGGTTTTTACGAACGAAAAATACGGTTCCAAAAAATATTGTGGAAGTCACTGAAGTTGATTATTGGCGGATTCACTGGTCATCTTCTGAGTTTTCAGCGTCAATGGGAGGGTCGTCGATGTAAATGTCGCCGTCGTTTTGGTAAAAACGACTCGCTTCAGGGTTATCCAAAAATTGTTCCAAGTGAAGCAGATCTTTGAGTTTGGCGGCTTTAATAGGGATTGTCCCATCGTATGATCTTTTCAGTTCCACGATTGGCTTTGGAGCTTTCTGTTTTCTTTTTTTCGAAGTCTTCGACAAAGTTTTCGTAGGTAGCAGTGAAACCAATCTATGTCTAGGTCCAGGCCACAATCTACCACTTGGAAAGGAGTCGGTTTCACGCGGGCGTGCCTGAATACATCTCTCCAGTCCTCACGAGTTTCAGTGTGTGACTTTTGTTTAGTGGCCTAGAATCGGGAAAACAACCTTGATATTTTCCAACTTTCCTTCTTTGGTTACCAAATTGTGCAAAAACCTTATTACCGTGAAATTTATTTTTATATTTATTTTTGCAAGAGTTGAAAAATATCGTAAGTTCCTTCATCGTGGGGGGCAAAACGTTGCATACAAATTAATGCAGCATAGAGCAAACTTCTTCGGCTCCTCGTAGACAGTACATGCATATTAAAACTGATGACGTTAATTTGACGCCTGTAGTAGACGTCATTAGTAGTTATGTTTGGGCAAGGTAAATTTTTTTGGAAATCCATGGCAATTCCTTCAAAAGATGTTGACTTCATTGCCTTCTTTCGGCAAAGTCTCTTCAATTAATAGAAATGCTCACTTTTCTTTAGGTGTATTTCCCTATTTCGCAACTTCACAGACAACTGGGGGTCTGTTCTGGACGAGTCTTTTGCTTCTAATATGGAAATCTCAGACTTCAAGGAGTCACATGTGCTACAAGTATCCTTGTGAGGGTAGCTGAAGGAGATGTTGAATTCATTTTCAAAATATTCACGAAAGGATTCATACAATACTCCATTTTCCGGATACTGATCCGTGTACATTTTGTGCAGCTTTGTAATGTTGAGTTCTTCAGGTAGGTATAATTTTTCCGTTTTCTTCAGAGAATAGTGTGATTTTCTCCCTCTCAGTGACTTCAAAAATAAGTACATTTTTCCTTAGTGTCTTCTGTTAGCTTATGGGGTTTGTTTGAGTGCTTGCTGCGCTGATCTGTAGGTGCTTTTCCCGTTTGAACAAGAGATTTTCGAATGTATCTCACTTTGTCTTCTGAGATACTATGCATGCTCATGAAAGCTTTTAAGCACACTCTTACATCACGGGAAACACCATCATCTGTTAGCGAAAGAACTTTGTAGGCAAAAGAAGCTGTATTGTACTTAGTTTGATTTTTATTTTTCCCTCTTCGCATCACCGGCAACACACTAATGAGACCGCCTAAATACGAATTCTGTTTATTTACATCCCCCATCGCATTGAACTCGCGAATGATTCTTTTGAGCTGATCCTCAGGAACTGCTTCAAAACAGCGAAGCATCTTGCAACAACAATCCGGCCCGAGTTCATGGCTCACAGCTCTCAACACTTTCATCACGTCTGTTACTCTACTTGTTTTCTTCTGCTTCCTGCTGGTTGAGGGTTTCGTCTCATTACCACTATCACTCCACTTTCCATCATCGTTGTCCATTTTCACAAAAATACGAAACGCAATATACAGGTTAACAATACGGTACTGAGCGCGGAAGAAATAATACTAGCATTTAGGCCCCGGTATGCAACTTTAATAATGATCCCGGCATGCGCTGCGTGTTTGCGATGTGCATGTTTAAACTGCAATGACGGGGTTCTTCCCCGCACGCTCTGTCGATGACGGGGTTTTTCCCCAGTACTGCTTATATTCAACCCGATTTTCGCTGAGATGACGGGGTTATTTTCCACAGTCGAGGGCTTCGTCGGATTCTACGCCTCGTTATTCTTTAGTAACCACTTCGAACCGGATTAATCCAAAAAGTCGATGACGGGGTTTTTCCCCTGGATTCTTTAATTTATAATTCAAAGGGGGTGCTAAAGGAGTATAATATTTTTATACCCTAAATGGTCTATTTTAAGAATAAAAATCGACCCGTTTCAGGTTTTTTCACATAGTATATAATAACGCTAAAAATGAATTTATTCCATACATATGAACCGCATGGTACAAACGGTTGTTCTCCAACTCCTTTGAACACTTAGGAACTATACTCCAAACAATCTTAGTGGAGTATTTGTCTATAAAAGCATCATGCACTTTTAACAGTAAATTATTAAATGTACTGTTGAATGGAACTTTTATTTCACAGAGGTAAAATTGGACATTTGTGTCATTTCTGTTGTACAAGTTTACTTATTATAGTATTATATTATAAAATATTGCTTTTTGTTGTCATTAGTACAAAATCAACCATTCTACACGTTATATTTAAAACTCGAAATAGACAAACATGCAAATAGTAACTTAATTAATTGGCAAAGCGGATTTTATGTCGTTGATATAAATTGAAATTTGAATCCTTTCTTAAAAAGGTCTTATTAATATTGATAATACTTATTGATAGAAATAGAGATACTTGAACAAATTACGTAAGCCCCCACATTATTCATTTATTAAAAATATTGTAAGGTTTAAAACACGACAATTTCAAATAATAATGAAGTGTTAAAGACAATTATATTAAAATATATAATAAATATTGTTTGTGAATACCAAAGACAGATAAATACGCTAAAAACTTGTCGGCAAATATGATCGAAACTAGCAATTCCTTTAAAATTTGCATCAACCAACTACCTTGCTGATTTTCGTTTTCCCTTCTCTTTTTAGCTTTGAGAGGTTCTTCCAGAGCTTCGAGTCCGGCTTCTGTTTCAGACTCGTCTCGAATTGAGATTTGTCTTTGCAGCATCGTTTGTTTATTGTTTAGCGGCACTTTATGAAGAAGTAACACCAATTAAATACAAGGTTTATCGAAAAAGTTTCATGAAAGTTGTAAGGATATTGTTTTGTTTCATTTTTGGAATGATATCAAGGTTGAAGCAATTTGTTACTTTTCGTTTTACAAGTTTGTACATTAAAAAAAATATTAATAAAGTCATAAGTAATAATTTGACCTCAAATTATTTTTTTGCTTTACTCAATTGTCGACTTACACTAACGCAAAATTTGCGAAACAAAGACTATTATAATGTTGCATATATAGGGAGCGTTAAATACGGGGATTTGACAAACAAATTTTGTGAAAGTAAAAATCGTGACTTCAAAATAAAATTTTAAAGTAAAATTGTGGCTTATTGCCAACAGAAATACTGGAAGACGATGAACCGTGTCTTAGAATAAGCGTCCATTTTTAAGTTTGAGTTTTTTTGTAAAATGTAACAATAATAATAAATATATTTTTTTGGGAAGACACTGGCACGACAACAAATTCTTCGCTACCGGCTATTAATATTTAGCGTTGATTACAGTAAATATATAGTCCGGTAAAATAAGGATGCAACCTCGGAATGAAAGATAATAAGCTGAAAATTTGCATACGTCTTTATTTTGATGGTATAAAACTTACCTCAAAAGTCTCATATAATCACGTGTCCGCGACTTAAGATATTAAAGGTCAAAGGTCACGAAAATGAGTTTTCTGCAAATATCTCGTTTCCCTTACACTTTATGACATTTAAGATGGTAAGAAAAATTGTAGAATGGAAAATTCTTTTCAATTTTTGTCTGAAGTACTTTTATGTACCTTCAACCCTTCTTAAGATAGAGCGCAAAGAGTGGGGGACCGCTTACCTGTGTATACAGTAACGCGAAGTCAGCCAGTATGATTCAATAAATAATAAGTTATATAGTTAATTATTCGCTTAAAATACTATTATTATCATTAAATTTTTATTATTTATTATTTAATAAACTATATTTATAGATATTAATTATAAAATATATATTTTTTATATAATATTTATTTTATTTTTAACAAACATACAATATTAAATGAAATATTTCAAATGAACTTAAATGATATTTTTAACAGCTGTATATACGATAAATTAAGATCAAGTGCAGAATTCAACAATAATCATTTTTATATTTAATTAAATACTGAAAAAATCATATTTATTATTTTTTTAAATTATATATTTATTTATTAATCCAATAATCGATTTATTAAAGTTACAAATATAATATAATATATTCTTTTATTATATATGGTTAATATTTTTGTATTAATTTTCTTCTTCATCGTCTTCTTCTTCTTCTTCTTTCTCTGACTGTTCAATATCGGATTCATCATCATAATTCTCTTTTATTAAAGTATCGGAATAAAAATATTCAAGAATATCAGGTGCATATTCACTTTCTTCATTGAAATCATTTGAAGTTGATGAAGCGTTTAGACATAATTGTCCATTACACTGCCCACAAATTAAAGTACATTGCAATCCTGATTTCCTGCATCCGCAATTAGAACCACAACCTTTCTTGCAATTGCAAAATATTGTATTCAGCAGTTCTTCTGGTGCTGATGTTGTTATTGGTTCCAGAAATTCATTTTGCATTACCCAGCCGAATTCTTGGTATTCTAAATTATTTCTCAACCAAAATTGGGTCTGATAATAGACACGACTGATATGATGACGAGCTACTGCACTTGAAGGTGGAAAACTTGATAAATGAACTGGTTTGTTGAGTCTTGTTGATTTGATGAACTGGGTGTATCGAAAAGAGTCTATATCGTCTTCTCATGTTGGAGCATTATACGCTGCTAAGAAAATACGTACTCCATTTTCAAATAATTCTTGTACAGAGCAGTTTTTTTGTTGAAATAGTTGAGGTGACTGATTGGTGATTGGTGGTTGATGGTGATTTTAATAAACGATATTTTACCTTTCCTATAAATCGCAGAAATCGTATCACATCCACTAAACGCGTGTGAAAATAAGATGTGTTTCTTAGAATGAGGGTATTTATCAAAACTTTTCGATGAATATAATTTTGTCTCCGCATTACCCTTACCAATTTTTTTTAAAAAAATTTCTTGTTGATGTGATTGAGCTCGTCCTATCAAGATAACTAGCAAATCAATATCTTCTCCTACAATGACGGAAGTTTTTCCTACATGTTCAGACTCTGCAATAGCTGTTTCTACAATGAGAACATCAGCATCATCTCTGGCTTGTTTTGTAGTGATATTAACAGCTTTTAATTTGTCGATAAGCATGTCTATAAAGATTTTTTTATTAGATGTATTCGATAAAAATTGTTCTTGGCTGATAGGCACATTCATTGTTTCATCAAATCGGAGTTCGTAAAATTTTGAAATACCGGCAGTTCTTCTTAGTTATTTCATTGCTTTAATGTTATTAGTGTAGTCTGAGTAACCATCAAATACAACAACGATACTTGAGCCATAATGTGTTTGTAAATATCTGACGTATTTATGTAAAATATTACAGAAAGTATCATCTTTATTCCATACAACGCGGTGCAAAAGAAATCCACCATCGATAATATATGTTGTAGTGATTTCGTCCAGTTCAATATCAATAGGAGTCATACTTTTATATAGTGCTGATTTTGTTGTTTTTCTCATGCCATTATTATCAAATAAAGATGTTGGATACGGACTTAACTCATATTGTAGATATTCTCTTAGATTATTTTGGAATTTTTTGTTTGCTGTTATTCTCTGGAAGAGTAGTAATGGATCGATGGAAACTTTACAATTGTTAATTTTGACAGAGTTATTAACCGCTGAAAGTGGTAGTACTTTGTTAAGCGCTACTTTTAGTTACGCTACAGTTACTTTACGCTATTGTGCGTATATACATAGAAGTCCCAAACTCATTCGCCACGGTGTGTAGAAAGTCATATTAAAAAAAACCGGTTAGGTCATATATAACAAAGGAGCATCTGCTACAGCTTCGCAGAAACAGCAACCGCCGTACAAGAGATTTGTATTTCGAGATATAATATTCGTAGTAATATGGACGAAAAGTATTTTATTTAATATTGTATGTTTGTTAAAAATAAAATAAATATTATATAAAAAATATATATTTTATAATTAATATCTATAAATATAGTTTATTAAATAATAAATAATAAAAATTTAATGATAATAATAGTATTTTAAGTGAATAATTAACTATATAACTTAAGTGGGGGAACTAAGCGGTCCCCCACTCTTTGCGCTCTATCTTAAGAAGGGTTGAAGGTACATAAAAGTACTTGAGACAAAAATTGAAGAGAATTTTCCATTCTACAATTTTTCTTACCACCTTAAATGTCATAAAGTGTAAGGGAAACGAGATATTTGCAGAAAACTCATTTTCGTGACCTTTGACCTTTAATATCTTAAGTCGCGGACACGTGATTATATGAGACTTTTGAGGTAAGTTTTATACCATCAAAATAAAGACGTATGTAAATTTTCAGCTTATTATCTTTTATTCCGAGGTTTGCCCCCTTTTTTGCCTTATTTTACTGGATTAATATACAAAATCAATAAACAAAGGATGTGCGACAATTATCAAAAAAAAAAAAAATATTTTATATGGCAGAGAAAATTTCAAAGGTCAAAAGGAAACAAATCGTAAAATTTATTGTAATATTTTGAATAAGAAGCGAATAGTTATATGAAATGTTCCCCTTACGAAAAGGGGTAAAAGTGGTTTATTATAATTATAACTTTCATGAAACTTTTTTTGCAAATATTATTTTATCGAGAGTATCGTGAGAAACAGATATTTAACAATTATTTGAAAGGACTTACCTTCATTGAGTTGAGTAGTAACAAAAGTCTTGATAAGCGTATCAGTGGTCTGCGTATACAAAGACAAAGCATATCTAAGGCTTTGTAATTCTGGACTTTTGTCCAAAAAGGCTTTTTTCAGTCCGTTTCCTCCAGCGTGGAAGTACTGCTTGATAGTGTCCAACGCCACGTCAAGCACCGCGCACTGTTTGGGAGACAGGTTCTTCTCGACTTCTTTGGATATGTCCATCACCCCGCTGAGAGCGTTTTTGACGTCTTGCTTGCCCGTCATGTGGTTCTTGAAGAGTTTGGACATGTCTTCTATTTTTGTGTTCGCTGCTAGGTTCTTGGCGTTGTCTGTTAAACTCTTGAACATCATCTGTAACAAGAATTGACAATATTGAAACTTTAAGTTTAGGAAAGATCCTAAATCACCAAGGCCCTACTCATTATAGAAACGCTTTATTCTCAATCGCACCAAGAAACTATCATGTACAAGTGTAAATTAATTGTACACGTATCGTAAAATGGGATAAAATGTGGCATATACTTAGAGAAATGGGTACGTCAGAACATCTAATCTATTTATTACAAAAACTATATGTAAATAATACTGCTAATGTAAGAGTTTATAATGTGGTTTCGAAAAACTTCAAACTAAAATCTAAAGTTCGACAGGGATGCAAAATATTCCCTATCCTATTTTATAGGTAAATATATATATATTTTATCAACAACGCGACGTTGCCGGGTTAACTCTATTGTTTTTGTCTAGGTAGAAAATTAGATAACAGATAGGGAAATGAGAACGGCCATAAAAGCAATCAAAAATAAGAAAGCACCGGGACCTGGAGGCATCTCACCTGAGCTTATAAAATACGGATCAAAAAAATTACACCGGATGATACAATGGATATTTCAGAAAGCCATAAATGGAGAACAGCTCCCAAAGGAATGGACGGCGGCATATATGACATCTATATTTAAGAAAGGAGATAGAAAACGATGCGAAAACTACAGAGGAATAAGCGTAATATCATCAATAGGAAGATTATATGGGAAGAAACTGCGAGAAAAGATAGAGCAAGCGATAAAAGGCAAAATCGGGGAGGATCAGGCAGGCTTCACGGCAGGAAGATCATGCATAGACCACATATACACACTGGAACAACTGTTGGAAAAGAAAAAAGCAAAAAATAGAGATATACACTTGGCATTTGTGGATCTGAGAAAGGCGTATGACTCTGTACCAAGGTCAGAACTATGGGAGGCAATCTACAAATTAGAAATACAGACGGAACTCATAGAAGCTACAAAAGCTCTGTATAAAGAAAATAAAGTGTCCATTAAAATGGGAACAAGAATCATAGGAGACTTCACCACAACAAAAGGGCTCCTGCAGGGTTGTTTCACATCTCCAACCCTATTCAAAATATACTTAGAGAAAGCCTTGACTACATGGAAAAGAAAATGCGAAGGCATGGGAGTACCGGTACGGAACGAATACCTATATACTTTAAGTTTTGCAGACGATCAAGTAGTGGAGGAAAAGAGGACGACCCCGAAAATCCTGGAGGAACGAAGTAGACGACGCCATGAGTAAGAGAGGACTAAACGATGGAGAATGGAACAACAGAGAGAGATGGAAACGGTTGAGCGAGGGAAGGCAGTGAATACTGTAGAATCCCTAAATATATATATATATAGAAAATTAGAAGGATCAAAAAAACAAATGGGAACTTACCGTTTTGTCTGTCATTGGAGGTAGCACAACAGTCTTTTCTAGTATCCTCATTACAATTTTCCACAATTCCTTAAGCAACCTCTTAAGTACGGTTTTCTCGCAGGACTGGGCATACAGCGATAGAGAACCATCCAAAAGATCCATCAACGGCCTAAGAACTTCGTCGGCTTCGACTGCGACCGCGTTCCTCTGAGCCGGTTGATTCAGTTGGCCTGGCTGACCCCCTCCCTTTATAGCCAATAGTAGATCGGCGAGTTCTTTCACGCTAACTGTTATTCGGTGCTCCAAACTAAAGCAAAACAATAATTCAAGAAGAACATATCTTTTCTACAATTATTTAACAAGGACAATTTTATAGTGACTAAATAACTTGCCTGCATGCAAATTGTTGTGCTAGTTCATCCAGACTGCCGTTAAGAGTTTGTTGCAGTTCCTTCAAGATGTTCGCAGCATCTTCTTCGAGTTTATCTCCGCCCATAGACTCGAACATTTTTTCTAACTGCACTCTCAGTTGCTGGATATTGTTCATTAGTATACATGCCTGTAATTAATTTTTTATAATATGTTTGTTCCCCTAAATAATTTAAATAACAAACGACTTACTATCCTTTCTTCCTTTAGATGTTCGGGGAACTCTTTCTTCACAATATCAGCATACGCAATTAGCACTTTCACTATAGTTTTGGCAAATCTCTTCATATACCTCTTCCAAATTTCAGGATCTGGACATTCCAGTTTGGAAACGACGTCGAAGCATTGCGTAAGTTGCGTGAATACATCAACCACGGAATTAGAAAACAACGCATGCTCACTGCTTTTCTGGAACTACAAAAAAGTTTTTAAGTAAATATAACTTTAAAACTGAGTTTAATAAACGACATAGCATAATAGATAAAGTTAAATAATTCTTAAGATGTCTACAAAAAACTTACGCAATCTTTCTTGTCTCTATTAAAGGCACCATGTAAATATTCAAGTGACACGTCGTCGTTTTCATTCAGCCACTGCATCACGAACGGTTCAAACCACGCCGGGTACTCAGGCACTGCACCCTTGTAAGGGGGTACGTCCTTAACGTAGTTGGAGTACAACCACTTTACTTTGAAATGTAGATTCATGTACGCAGACGATTTACACAACCGATGTTGCTCGTGTTCTTCTAACGCGTACTTCATGTCCACGGCGAATAAGCTCCACATCGTAGCTGCAGAGAGCTGCAAAAAATTAAAATGTGTAAAAAATATATACGATCGAAAATAAAACAAAAGTAGCTGATTAGAAATGGATCTGATTTTTATCCCTTTATGGATATCTTACTTTCCTTGTTTTCTAACCTCACTTTAGTGAGCTTTATTATTTAAATGGGATGTTCAAGTTCTTTATTTCTTGAGATAATTGTTTCTTATGCAGCCCTTTACATCCTAATATCCGATTACGTCTGTATATTATTGTAACATTTCTGATAGCCGTTTAATTTGTTTATAAGCTGCAAAGTAATTTTATTTTCTAAAAGCTTAAATGATACAGCAGGCTAATGAGTCGCTAAAGATATAAGAGCATTTATTTAAACAAGCTGTAGAACGACCAGTAATTTGGTATACATCAATACAAGATCCAAAAAAAAATCGAGTAAATTGTAAAAATAATAAAAATTTACCTGTCCAATATTAAGTTCTTGCGGAAACTGATTCAGCACAGGACCATAGCTATTCTTGTCCTCTTCTATAACCGACACAATCAACGCTATCAACTTATGCCAAAAATCGACGCTGTCCAACCTCGGCCCATGGTCATCTGGATCTCTCTTTGGTTCGTTCGGATCTGCTTGAAACTCCCTATTATAAAGTTCGTAAGTATTCTCGAACAGGAACTGATACGTCGACCGCAGACACGCCTTCACGCAGTCTTTTACCACCGTCGAAGCTCTAGGTGGACAAGCCAGCTCCTGGACCTTCATTCGGAAGAATGTGATGCTGGTCAAGAGATCGACGGTCGACTTTAGGTCTTTCAGTTTGTCGGCGCTTGATGCTGGGAAATTGTTTCTGTACATCGAGAGGTCTATACGCAACGAGTTGTGCAGCTGATCCAACAGTTTGACGAACTTTTCTTTCTATACAAGAAAACGAACAAAAATCAGTTATTTATATCAATAAGGCAAATATTAATTCACATAATAACGTACGGAAAACAGGATTTGCTCAACTAAAACGAAATAAAAAATCTTTAGCACAAATGTGAAAGCTGTATTACTATACAGATTGAACCAATTTAAAACGGAACATACAATTTAATATATGTCTGTTTGAACTGCATTTGAAATAGTGGACCAATATAAAACTTGGACAAAAATAAATCCATACCCGGTGATAGACATTGTATAAAATATCGTTCAACTATCTGTCTCCTTTAAAGGAAAGAGGAGCTTGCCTAATAGTCGGAGAGATAGAGCCGAAATTTTGAACTGATCAGTAATATGACATTTCTCTATTGGAATATATTCATTGTAACTGGGTTAAGATTTTGCCTTACAGGCGGACGCCCCTCGTGGTACAGGGGGTGGCTATACAGGGATGAAGTTGTCATTTTTTTCGGAAAAATTAACGATCGATAATATGGCTGAACATTTGCCCAGAGTAAGATCTTGGTATAACTAGACGAAATCCCAAAGGGCGGACGCGAGAGTGGATACATAAGGGGTGGCGGACAGGGGTGAGGTTGCAATTTTTTGGGGAAAAATTAACGATAAGTAATATGTCCGCCATTTTCATGGCTCATTATTTAGCCCCTAAAAACTCCAAATATAAAAGGGCGGACAGCTGGGTTGGTACAGAGAGCCATAAAACGGGGTCAAATGTATCACTTGCCTGCGCATTTTAGGTATCGGTAACAATTTTCAAACTGATTTTATTATGATATTTTTATACCGATTGATTTGAAAATTTGTATGCTCACTTCTGTTACTATTCTGAAAAGCGTCAAGTAGAGTTTTCCTCAAAATTTTCCAAAAAAAATTCCGTAAATGAAAATTTTCTAAGGTTTCAAAAACTTCATTACAATCGAAGTCAGTTTCACCAAGTTGAATAAAAGCATCTTGATATTTATTACATTTAGCGCATGCGTCTAGAATTACTGATCTAAATGAACGCGCATCATTATTATTTTAATATTTTAAAATAATAATGATGCAAAATTAATGTCCGAACAGAATTTGTAAAATTATAATTAACTAATGAAAAAAAATTCAATCAATTTGAAAGTTAAAAAAAAAATATTGAAAATATCTACAAAGTAAATTTCAAAACTTAAAAAATTGATAATTCCATTATTAAATTAATTTTTATTAATAATTATTTGTAAAATGTTAAAGGAATTCTACAAATTAAATTTTACCTATTGATAAATAGAAATAATATATTTTGTAATTGATTATTAATGTAATAATAAATCAAATTTTTCTTATATCTGAACAATCATTATTTATGCAATATAAATTTAAAAACCTTTTTATTGTAATAAAAAATAAGTAAAATTACTATTTGTTATACCAAAAATATTTAATAGTTAACATTATAAAATTACTTTAATTTAATAAAATATTAAATATCAAACATTTATTCAATTAAAAATTAATTCGTAAAATATTTATATTTAAGAAAAAAATGTGATTTGTAGAGTAAATATGACTTTAGTTTGAAAAAAAAAACATTATCATAATATCATTTTAAAACTACAAAATATTCTATAAAAGATTCAGACGATGACGTAGAGTTTTATCAAATGTTTTAGAAAAGTTTTTCTAAATTTTTTTTTCTTATCGGAATAATCGTTTGAATATTTTTGGAAAACAAATCATGGTATAACTTACAGAAAATCGAAAGGATTCTACAAATTAGATTTTACCTCAAAAAATTACGAAAATTTTCATTTACGGAAATTTTTTTGGAAAATTTTGAGGAAAACTCTACTTGACGCTTCTCAGAATAGTAACAGAAGTGAGCATACAAATTTTCAAATCAATCGGTATAAAAATATCATAATAAAATCAGTTTGAAAATTGTTACCGAGACCTAAAATGCGCAGGCAAGTGGTACATTTGACCCCGTTTTGTGGCTCTCTGTACCAACCCAGCTATCCGCCCTTTTGGATTTAAAGTTTTTAGGGGCTAAATAATGAGCCATGAAAATGACGGACATATTACTTATCGTTAATTTTTCCCCAAAAAATTGCAATTTCACCCCTGTCCGCCACACCTTATGTATCCACTCTCGCGTCCGCCCTTTGGGATTTCGTCTAGTTATACCAAGATCTTACTCTGGGCAAATTTTCAGCCATATTATTGACTGTTAATTTTTCCGAAAAAAATGACAACTTCATTCCTGTATAGCCACCCCCTGTACCACGAGGGGCGTCCGCCTGTAAGGCAAAGTCTTAACTCAGTTACAATGAATATATTCCAATAGAGAAATGTCATATTACTGATCAGTTCAAAATTTCGGCTCTATCTCTTGGACTATAAGGAAGCGATAAGTGGTTTGACAGCATAATAACTGCTTATTTAGTCTAGTTTTTTCAGTGATTCTAGGCAACCTATTTGGGTGGAGTTTTGACTTGTTCTTGAATGAGTTCCGAATCCAGCAGCCCGCTGAAGTATTGGATTTTTATAATATAATTATTTGACAACCTTTTGTTGGCCAATCACCTAGAGCGGAGTTGAGCCGGAATACATTGATTTCGTATGTTCCGTTTTAAATTCGTTCAATCTGTATGGCTGGAAGGCACATTATACCTTCATCAATTACATGTTTTCATCAATAGAGTGTTACAAAAAATTCTGTGTATATTTTGGCCTAATCAAATCTCGAATGAAAATTTATGGAACCAAACCAACCAATTAGTGTCATAAGCCAAAGAAAATAGAGACGGTTGGGCCACACACTCCGTAGGCCCTAGATGACATTGCCGGGACAGCACAAGATAGGAATCCTTAATTCAGGCGGAAATTAGGCAAATCAAAAAAACTTGGGAAATGACAGTACTGGACGAATGGAAATAAATGAGAAAATCCTGGATTTAAATCAAAGCACTAGCCAGAAATAGAGTTCGCTGGATACACTGAAACTGTACAAAATAGACTGACACTATGCAAAATAGATTACTGGCAACTTTCATAGATCTGACTCATAAATTAGTGAAACTTTTTCACACACAGTGATATTTTTAGGTATGGTGAACTTAACCACGATATCCACATACGGATATTCAAATAGGGCATATTAATGCAATCTGTAAAAGTGATGTAGGGCTCTGTAGATTAATTTGGATCGCAGTAGGACATGAATACGGCGATATCATGGTTAGTCACTTAAAAAAAATCCCAGAATAATGTAAACAGCTCAAGATTGACTTTAAGATCGATGTTCAGTCTAATGGCAACCCAACGCAGCAGCAAGATATTTATTTAGTGCATGTTTAGAGTTTGCTGAGAGAGCACGTGTAGTTTTTCTTGCATATTAGGTACGTAATTATATTTTATATTAGTAAAAATGGATTCGGATTTTAAGAGTAAAAGCGATATGAGTTAAGAAATGTCTAATAGTGACTTGGAGAGCGATTCAGACAACAATTATTAATTAACGGATAAGGAAGAAGTCATTGATGGGGTACAAATGAGAGGCTGGACAGCCGTTACGGTCCCGTGTGATGATAAGTTTCCAAGAGGTATACCCGAATTTCGCTTTGACTATAACTTTTACCCAGCTATTGACTTTCAAAATTGGATGGAAACTGTAAACTGTTTTGAGTCATTTGTAAGTAGCAGTATTGTTAAAAAACTATGCGAATGTAACGATTAAAGAGCTGATAAATATTTTAATGATAATCCACACACGGCCATGAAAGTTTTTGGTCCCACTTCAAAAGTGACAACAGAAGAAATGTATGTATTTATAGCGCTATATTTTCTCAGTGAATCGACCAAGTGTTCGCAAATCTGGGCACTTAGCAGACCAGGCATTTTTATGGCTTTTATTAGAGATATTGACAATTAACTTAGTGGACCCAGGACCAGTTTTCGCAATAGATGAGCAACTTGTTGTATAAAGGTCGACTCCATTTTCGACAGTACATAAAAAGCAAAAGAAGTCGACTTGGCATCAAAATATTTTCCTTATGTCCCAGTGCGTTGAACTTTAAGGATACACCTAAGATTTTAGTATACATATCGGCAAAGATATATATGACATATTGCACATTTCAGGAACAACCTTTCTTTTTCCGAGAAAATAGTAGTTTATCTTTGCCAAAATCTACTGAAAAGTAATCGTGAAGTAATTGTAGATAATTGGTATACATCCGTTCGTTTTTGCTTCGAGTTTATATTAACACAAAAGACTTTCCTTACAGGCACTATTTGACCAAATAGGGGCGTTCCAAGAGAATTAACATTGGATCCATTAGATAGGCAATAATCATGTTTTGTTTGAAAGGATTTTGTTTACTCCTTCTAGTTCGCTACAAGGACAAGAAAGACGTGTATCTGCTTAACAGTAAACATACTGCAAGATTTTGCGAAAGAGGACGATATATTACTACTACTACTAAGGATTTCCACAGTTTTCACTGTCTTCCTTCACTCAACCGTTTTCTCCAATTTTCCCTGTCATTCCAGTATCCATCTCGCAGGGTTCTTTTCTCCATAGCCTCGTCGATTTCATCTCTGAATGACCTTCGGGGTCTTCCTCTCTTTCTTCTTCCAATCGGGCTATATTCTGTAATTTTGTTTATCCAGCGTCCTCTGTCCGCTCTTCTGACGTGGCCGTACCAGGATAGTCTCTTCTCCTCTATATAGTCGATTATGTCTGATTGCACTCCCATTCTCCGCTTAATCTCTGCGTTTTCAATTCTGTCTCTTTTTGTAAGTCTACAGCTTCTCCTCAGGAACTCCATTTCTACTGCTCTTATTCTACCTCTATTTCTCTTGTTTATTGTCCAGTTTTCGGACCCATATGTCAGGATACTTCTTGTCAGGGTATTATATATTTTTGGGATTTTTGTCTTTATCGTAATGTTCTTATCCCACAACACTGAGTTTAGTTGTCTTATACAGTTTCTTGTTTGTTTCAGTCTGTTGTTTAAATCTTCTTCTGTTGTTCCCTGGTTCGATATTATGGTTCCTAAATACTTGAATTTATCTGTTCCATTTATTTGTCTTCCCTCGTCTATCTCTAGGTTTCTCATATCCTTGTTTTCTGTTGTTAGGTATTCGGTTTTCTCTAAGTTTATTTCCATTCCGTTGTTTTTATATTCTTCTTCTAGTTTTCTGAGCATAAAGCTGAGATCTTCTTCATCTTGTGCGATGACTACTTGATGGTCGGCAAAACTTAAGGTGTATAGGTATTCGTCTCTTACTGGTATGCCCATTCCTTCGCACTTTCTCCTCCATGGTTTGAGTGTCTTTTCCAAGAATATTTTAAACAGAGTAGGGGACGTAGCACAGCCTTGTAGAAGTCCTTTTGTCGTCTTAAATAGATTGTAGGCTTTATTTCCACATTTAATAGCTACTTTGTTTGCTTTGTATAGTGCTTTAACTGCTTTTATTAGTGTTTGTCGGATTCCGAGATCATTCATTGCTTCCCATAATTTGACGATAGGACGATATATTAAAGGAAGAAATGTTTTCTATTATAACAAACCGAAATATATCGAATTCTACAATCAAAATATGGGATCAGTTGATACAGGGGACCAAGATCTTGAACCGTACAGTCTTTTGCGGAAATCCTACCTGTGGTTCACCAAAATAGGTTTGCACCTTTAACATCTTATGCTATTGAACTTCAGAGTATTTTACAGCCAAGCCCATCAAAAACAAGTTTCAATGTATAAATATACAAAACTATACTGCCGGGGGATACTTCTGAAATATAGTAAAGGATATCAAGAAATGAATGATAAAAAAAATTAACCTACTACATCTGGGAAACCGTTGCATGCAATGGCCGATTTTCCAAACGAAATTGGAAAAAAGAGTGAGTGAACTAACGAGAACATGTTACATTGTTTGTCCGGACAAACCTGGACTTTGCTCAGCGGAACATTTTGAAAGTTTTCGTAAGTAATAAAAATAATGTTCTTTTATTTTTTGCTTTTTTCTGAGTATATTTAAATTGTTTACTGTTCTTTTATATATGTTTTATTTTTTAATATTTGACGTGACTTTATAAATTAAATACATAGATACATTTTAATGATATCGAGATGTGGATATTTTGGTAGTACAATTGATATCCAAGGGTGGATATACTGGTACACGAAAATATCCTTATGTGGATATTGTGGTAAACACTATAAATTGACATATAAATTCAAATTGCTTCAAACATTTGTTTGGCCCTCATAGGTAAATATCTCTTCTATTATACATCATAACTGTTGCTGGTATACAACTCCCTACCTCAAAAAATGGCCTGGAGCGGAAGGGGTTAACAGTATATACAATTATTGATTTGATATTATAGAATTAAAAAATATACTTACGCCAAAGTTGGAAGCAGCAAATCGATCACTGGCCGAAACAGCTGATAATGCTGTCGTATGTGCGTAGTAGGCATTGATATTTGCTAGCAAAGTACTCATAACGGCGGGTACTCCAGGGCAGAGATATTTTGTTGAAAGGCAGTGAAAATGACTGAAAATAAATAATAAAGAATATACATAATACGTCCAACATTTTAAGTAATTTCGATATAAAATACACCGTATATTTTGTAGACATATTAAACTTACGTCATGGCTTGATAGATCGACTCAATCCCGTATCTCATAGCAAACTCGTCCACGATCTCCTCGGCCGCGTCGTGGAAATAAACTTTCCACGAATCGTCCCCTTTCACTTCCGGTAGAGTTACCACGCCGCTGTTCTGTTCGCATAAATAGTGAAAGAGATTTTCGTGAAGACAGGTGTACTGAACGTGATAAGGCGCCACCTACAACACAAATACCAACTATAGGTATGTAAAAAATCGGTTATAAAATATTTACGGAGACTTTGGTTGAATGGAAAGGAAAAATGCCAGTGTATTACGACGAAACTAATTATTAAAGAACTAATACAAAAAGGTACAGGTACAATGGACCAGATAATGTTTACAATTATTATATTTACCTTTTCTTCTCCCTTAATCTCTACCGATATGTGAAGCCGAATAGCACCAGATACTGCTGACTTATCAGTTCGTTTCTCTAAGTTATACCAGACGTCCATCTCACCTGATAATGTGCGTACCTAGAAGAGAATCAATAATAAAATACATATACCTACAAATAGAACAAACTATTTTCTTGTGGCATTTGAAGTAATTACTATTTAAATGGGAATAAGCCACAATTATGAGGCTTATTCCCACATAAATAGCAATTAAGTATCATATAACAAAAACGAACAAGAATCTTTAATATAGAGTACATTCAAACAACTTACACATCTAAACGATTACCGGAATTCGCAGAAAACCTTTCGTTGTAGCAAAAAGCACGATAAACTGCACTGGTGTTCTCCATAATGTTTAACACTTTGCTAAATTTTAGTTATAAAATAAATATATGTGTCATTAACCCGTTGTTCATAGTTTTGCATATTTTGTTACATTTTTTTTAAATACATAATATTCTTGCATATTGATATTTAACGTAAATTTCTTTGGCTAACTTGTTTAATAATTTTTTTCTGAAACAGATACCACCGTGTTAAGGATAATTTATATTCAAAGTAGATATAGAGGGTGAGTCATATCTATTGGGACATAGACTAAGGACAGGTTATTTGGAGCAAAATATGGCTATCGGGCCAAATATCCCTTAATAAAATGTTGCTGAGAAAAAAGCAGTCGAACTGCTTAGGGTCTTAAAAAAGGATTCCAAATATTATTTCATTTATGAAAAGTACGCTTTGGCCTGTCAGATAATTGTTGTTGGTAAATGTCATTTGTTCAGAGTAAATTATTTTTAATGTGACAGTGAAGTGTAATGTTGCATTTTTTAAAAGTAATCATTACTTTTTTTGATTAAAATGCCTCGCCACAATCATTTTACTAATGAAGAAATGCGAGATATGATTTGCGTATACGCACAAGAAAATTTTTGCGGTCGCTCGGCAGCCAGAAGGTATGGAATGTTATATGCAAACAGAAGGCAACCAAATCACAAAACTTTTGCAAGATTATATCGTAGTTTAGGTGAAACTGGGTCATTTCACACTAAAAATCGGGGTGGTCGACCGAAACAAATCACACCTAATCAAGAAGATGAACTTTTGGTTCGAGTAGATGAAAATCCTGAAATAAGTTCACGACATCTATCAGCAGCAACAGGAGTAAGTCAGTCGTCTATTGTTAGAATTCTAAAAAAAAGAGAACCTCCATCCTTATCACTTCACTCCTGTTCAAAATTTACTTCCAACAGATCTTCCACGATGGTTACAGTTTTGCCAACGTATTCTGAATAAACATCGCAATGACAGACACTTTATTAAGAATATTATGTTCACCGACGAAGCAACTTTTACCAGACGAGTGGTTTTTAATTGGCGAAATAGTCATTATTGGGAAGAAGAAAACCCGCATGCTATTAAAGCTAGACATTTTCAGCATGAGTTTAAATGGAATATTTGGTGTGGCATTATAGGCGACCAACTACTAGGGCCTTATGTTCTTCCTCCGAATTTAAATGGAGATTTTATTTATTCTTTTTGGAAAATACTCTTAGTGATATTTTAGATGATCTGTCACTGGATGTAAGAAGAAAAATGTGGTTTATGCAGAATGGAGCGCCACCTCATTTTTCATTAGCTCTTAGAAATTATCTTAATGACGTATTTCCTAAACGATGGATTGGCAGAGGCGGTGATTTTCAATGGCCACCAAGAAGTCCTGAGTACAACCCGCTAGATTTTTATTTTTGGGGACATATGAAGTCCTTAGTTTATGCCAATGAAGTTAATACACGAGACGAACTTTGGAGATACATTCAAAATACAGCTAATCTTATAAAGAGACAGAATAATATTTTTTTTAACGTCCGAAAATCCATTATAAAAAGAATTAGAAAAGGCATAGAAATCGGAGGAGACCATGTAGAACATTTAGTTTGAGTTTTTGTGATTTCTTTTAAGTTAAAATGTGTTTAGTTTTGATTTATCGTCAAAACGGAAACCTTACGTTAGTTGCAACTTTGTTTATTAGTTTGGTATTTGATAGTGGAATTGTAAATAAAATACTATTTCTTGTCTAAGATTATGCCTCTGTGCCAATTTTGATAGCAATTTATAAACATACAGGGAAACTATTAGCAAAAAATCAAAAACAAAAATTAACTTTAACACCCTGTATCTTTTTTCTTAGCAACATTTAATTAAGGCAGATTTGGCCCAATAGCCATATTTTGGTCCAAATAACCTGTCCTTAGTCTATGCCCCAATAGTTATGACTCACCCTGTATAAAGTACTAAAATATCACTTTTAAATTTTTGTTAAAAAATACTTCGAAGAAAACGAAAACAATTTGTAAATTTAAATAGTGGTGGTTAGATTTACCATATGTCTTTTAGAGTGTACCGTTTTTAAGGCGTCTGCGATTGCGGGTTAAAGTTACGGTTTTGGTAAATATATTTAACTTTTTATTTATGTATGTACAAATGTACTAAACATAAAATAATTGTGGGAAACATTTAAATATGTTTATGTATCCTCTGCGTTGGAAACGGAACGTTCGTAAAAAAACAAGTGGCCGGTGGTAACAAATGCCAAACCAAGAATACAGTTTTGCAATCGAAGCAACTTGGAGCTTCATGTAAAGAAACCTGTAGCGTTAGGTGCACAAAAACTATAACTGAAGATCAAAGACGTTGCATACATTCTGAATTTTGGGATCCTAATAAAAACATCGACATGAAAAAAAAATTTGTAGCAGCAATGGTAGAATGCGTACCAGTGAGACGTATCCGAGAAACAACAGGAGCACGCTCTGGCATGAGGGAGTTTGCCAGGCGTTATTCATTATTATTATATTTTAATCATGTAAAGTATAAAGTTTGTCAGAAATTCTTTCTTTCTACCTTAAGTATATCCGAGACATTCGTTACAACAGCTCTTGAGAAGAAAAAGGAACGTGGACTAGTTAATACAGATCAAAGGGGTAAATGTGAGCCTGTCAATAAAATTCCCGAATTCATCTAACAAGGTGTTCGGGATCATATTAGCAAGTTCCCAACTACAATCGCGTTATTCTAGAGAGCGTTCTTAAAAAAAATATCTTGGTTGTAAACTAAATATTACCAGAATGTATGAGATATACAGATCTGAGTTAATGGAACGCAATACACCCGAAGAAAACATTGCTAAGCTTTGGCTGTATTCTGAAATATTTAACACAGAATTTAATCTTTCATTTAAACTTCCATACAATGACACGTGGGATGAATGTGACACATTAAATTTGGCCAAAATTTATATGGTTGAAGGAAAAGAAAATATTGAACAAGATTATCAACAACATCTTTTGGAGGCTAGTTCTTCTTCTTAGAGTGCCATATCCCTACGGAACGTCGGCGACTACCATGTTTATAATATTGTTATACTGATCTCGGTCTTGCGCTACGTGTAGCAATTGGTCCGTTGTCAAACCTGTCCAGTGCCGCAAATTCCTCAACCAAGAGAGTTTCTTCCGTCCTATCCATTTCTTTCCTTTGATTTTACCGTTGAGAATTAACCGAAGGAACTCATATCTTGGTCCTCTGATTATATGTCCACGATATTCTAGTTTACGCCTCTTAATAATATTTAATAGAGTTCGTTGATGTCCCATTCTTTGAAGAACTTCTTCGTTTCTGGTTCTGTTAGTCCATGGAATTTTTAGTATCCTTCGATACAACCACATCTGAAACGCCTCGATTGTATTCATGATATCGGCGTTTAAAGTCCAAGTTTCACATCCATACAAAAGTACAGACCACACGTAACATCTTGTAAACTTTTCACGGATTTCCAAATTTATTGAGTTATTGGATATTGGCTTAAATTTTTGAAATGAGTTTCTTGCCTGTTCAATTCTACATCGAATTCGGAGGCTAGTAACAGGTATGAATTAAAAAGACTTGATAAGGAAAGAGCAGCAACAAAAGGGGAAACAATATAATTATTGACACTGGATTTACAGAAATGTCCGCCAACGCCTGTTCTAAGTAACCAGCAGAGGTTTTATAAGCTCAAGTTATGGACATACAATTATACGATTTCAGACAATGTTACGTCTTGCATGATGTGGGATGAATCAAAGTCTGGACGTGGAGCAAACGAAATGGCTTCGAGCTTTTTGAGGTGGGTGGAGCTATAAATGAAAATGTAAGAGAGATTACTGTGTGGTCCGATACCTGCCCATCCCAGAACAGAAATATGATAATGGTCATGCTTTACTTTTGGATATTTCACAAGTATTCACAGATAAAAATTATAAATGTCAAGTTTTTGTTACTTGGTCATACCCATTTAGAAGTGGACAGTGACAGTGAAAACATTCAATGTAATTAATATGGAACTAAATGACTTTACGACTCTTTACAACAGCAACTGTTCACCTTTTATTATAAGATAAAAAACTCAGCAAAATACAGACTTTCGCATGTCAGATGTTGTACACTTGCAAGTACGCAGCGATAATTTAGGATTACTTTTTTCAAAACTAATTTTAATTCGGAAATATTCCAATCTGCTAATCTTGACAGAAATACTAGGCGTGTTGTGTTTTCTGCGGTCCTGCCTGTGATTCGCGATAAGCCAAAGGAGATATCTACAAAAAATACACACATCTGCAAAGTTTGCTCACCTCGGTGCCAAGTGAATTTCATAATTTTTATAAAAATTTATCCCACTCCGATAAAGTAGATGAGGATTTAAAAAATTTTTCCAAAACAATTTGAAGTGAACAACACTCATGATCCTTTGAGTTTCGTTTTTCGTTAATTTTGTTTAGTCATTTTGTTTTACAGATATGGCTTGTTTATTTCATTTAATTAAATAAAAAGAAGTGTTCTTAACTAAATTTTGTTTTATTTATCGTATTATCGCCAGCTTATTTATTCACGTGTGTTAACTTACCATTTTTTACCACTTTAACTTTACTAGATGCAATAAATAGTGAATGCATTCAAATGGGACTTGACATCAACACAAATAAGACCAAATTTATGATAGTATCAAGGAGTCCTATAAATAATGAACAACTAACTCTTGGTAGACAGCAAATAGAGAGAGAGCGACAAAATATAAATATCTGGGAGCTTACATCAACACAGAATTAGATCCAGACCAAGAGATTAGGGTACGAATAGAAATGGCAAGGGCAGCGTTCTTAAAATTCAAGCAATTGTTCTGTGACAAAAATTTGAATACTGCGCTGAGATTGAGGTTTGTTGAATGTTACGTCTGGTCGCAACTATTGTATGGGGTAGAAACATGGACGTTAAAAGCGCAAATAGTTAAGAAGCTCGAAGACTTTGAACTTTGGATATACCGGAGAATGTTGAGAATTCCATGGACTGCTAGGGTCACCAATGAGGAAGTGCTGAGAAGGGTGGGTCGAGATAAAAAATTGTTGAGAACAATAAAAGTACGCAAGACTGCATACCTTGGACATACTAAGAAATGATAAATATAGTCTTCTGCAGGTCATCATGCAGAGTAGAGTCGATGGCAAAAAGGGAATAGGTAGAAAGAGGAAGTCATGGCTGCGAAATATTCGAGACTGGACCAACATGACTGTAGACGAATTATTTCACGTTGCAAAAGACAGAGAAAGTTTTAGAAATGAGTGTTCGCCAACCTCCGTTAATGGGGACGGCATAGGAAGAAGAAGAACTTATATTATACCTATCCCGAATATGATAATTGTTTCAGTATAATAATGTTCAACAGTATTAACTCCATGTTTTTTTCAAAAAATAAAAGAGCTATAAAAATAACAAATACAGAAATATATAGTATCATTTATACCTCTCAAATGGTGTTTATCACATCTTTGAAGAAAAAGAAATAAAAATTCTATTTAAAATTTACTCTTTATATTTCTTTTAATCTGCTCTCCTGTAAAATTTCAATTTTGTGAGTTAATGAAGTTTAGCTCTGAGATACATAAATAGTTTTATTCTAATCTTTTCTAATGTATTGTGTGAAATAAAAACTGGGTCTCACAGATCCAACCCGACTGTTCATGCAATTTGCATGTACTTGATTACTCAAGGGTTAAAATCACACCAATCTCTCATTCAAATTCAATAATATAGGCGGTACTACAGTTGTGCTTATTTGATCCACCCACTGTACCGTATTAGTATTTCAATTAGTTACCTGCAAAGGTTTTCTTTTATAAATACCAGCACTACCTATAAATACTCGGATTGGTTGCTGTTATCAGTGCAGTCGAAAACAAGTTATTTAGCACCAATAATCGTTATTTGATTACCTAATTTGTGGGCATGATACATTAAGTAACCAGTTTTTATTTACGACACCGATAAAACGAGAATACTGAAAGTGTTTTTATATAAACACATGGAATTTAGTAAATAATAAATGTATAGTTTCATTTAAAAATTATTTAATTATTTTAAAATGACAATTAAGTACATGCTTTTGTTTTTGCTTCAAATCCGGAAATAGTTTTCAAAACACTTTATTAAATTAAAAAATTGTTATAACTCATAAGATACGTATTTTGATACAGCAGATAAGTTTGTTTTGCCTATCTCATGTGGATTTAAAAAGGGTAAGTAATTAAATATATATTTATGTTTATTTTTAGTATCTATTAAACTGTATTTTATTTTCAGATAAAATAAAGTTTTTAACTCCACATGAGATAGGCAAAACAAACTTATCTGCTGTATCAAAATACGAATCTTATAAGTTATAACAATTTTTTAATTTATTATAGTGTTTTTGAAAACTATTTCCGGACTGGAATCAAAAACAAGAAATAAATGTGAAAATAAATATGAATATATGACAATAAATATGAAAAGGACATGGCAGCCAGGATCGTTGCAGGAAACAGGGCATATTACTCATTAATGATCGTACTTAAATAAAAAATACTCTCAATACCAGTAAAAATGTGTGTACAAGACAATAATTTGTCCCACGATAACGTATGGAAGCGAGACATGGACTCTAAACCAGCGGGAAACGACAAAATTACTGGTACTGGAAAGAAAGATCAAAGAGAGGAAAATGCAATACTTGGGTCATGTGCTGAGAGGCGAAAGATATGAATTACTTCAAGTTATACTGGAAGGAAAAGTACAGGGCAAAAGATCAGTAGGAAGACGCCAGAACTCGTGGCTGAAAGACCTGAGGAGATGGTTCGACCGCTCATCCGCAGAGATCTTTCGCGCAGCAGTTTCCAAAACTACAATTGCCATTTGGATCGGCAACCTTCGAAAGGAGACGGCGCAATGAGAAGAAGAAGGAAAGAAAGATAGTGCGGTCTATCTATGGGCCTTGCAGAGAAGAGACAACAAGAGAATGGAGAAGAAGACACAATGATGAACACCAGACAGTATTTTTTTAAGCCCTTTTCTCTATTCGGATTGCCGAATAAAGGCCTCTCCTAATTCTCATTGGTTCTGCAGTTCTTTTAATATCATCACTCCAACGCATTTGCGGTCTTCCTCGTGGTCTTTTGGCTTCATATGGCCGCCAATTCTTTATTCCATCGGCCATCCGTAAGACGTTCGTTATGTCCAGCCCATTTCCATTTCACTTTAGCTGCCTGTTCGACAGCATCTTTTACTTTTGTTCTATTACGAATGTTTTCATTGGTTTTATGACCTTTGAGTAAGATACCCAGCATCTGTCGTTCCATAGCTCTCTGAGTTTGTCTGATCATCTCCATGTTTACTTTTTATTTCTCTTTACTCCAGACAGTATATGGAGATGAAAACATAGTACGCTACATTAAAGCAAACCGAATAAGATGGGCGGGCCACGTACTAAGATCGAGTGACGAAAGACTCCTGAACGCTACATTCTGGGAAAGGCCCGATGGCAGAAGGTCAGTTGGTCGCCCAAGAAAGAGATAGAAGGAAGCAGTAGCCTGTATCTACGCAAAATGGGAATACAACACTGGGAAATAGCTACTCAGGACCGACAACAATGGAGGGAAATAGTAAACACGGTAAAGACTCACATAGAGTTGTAGAGCCAAATGATGATGATGATTAAACTTTATTACACTCTTTGTTAGTTTTGATTTTAGTTTTAAAAATTCAATAAGTTAGGATGTGTGTGGCCACAGAAAAGTCAGCTGGTACTTCACCATTTCTGAGGATAGCTAACCTTAAAGTAAAAGTTCTATTTCTATCTAATGCGATTAAAAAATCACAAACTTTTACTTTATTTATTGTTTTATAGCAGAAAGACCTATGTCAGAAACACGTCCTATTACAGCAGCTCGTGCAGGAATATGAACAGTTAAGTTATAAAAGTGAAATTCCTACTACATTTGGCAGACACTGAAGAAGAAGATCACAGTAATACAGATCATTAATACCTACGAAACTTTATTTTTCTTTGTCGATTTTTGCTTTTATTAATCTTTTTTTTTGTTAAGATACGTACATTATTCATGATCATGATTATTCATTTAAAAATCTGATACATTAAAACTATGGCATGTTTATTGTAAGAAACAACTTTCAACTAAAATTTACACAGACTATGTCTGACAAAATCCCAGAAACGACATCAAGATCATAATTGGAGATCTTAATGCAAAAATAGAGAAAGAAAATATATATAGTCCATACATCGGAAAATGCAGTGCCCATGACGTCACCAACGACAATGGAAATAGAATAATAGGATTCGCAGCATCCAAGGGCATGGTCGTTGGAAGTACCTACTTCCCCCATAAGAATATCCATAAAGTAACATGGACGTCGCCGGATGGTACAACCAAAAATCAAATAGATCACATCCTAATAGAAACCAGGCACTTCTCTAATCTAATGGATGTACGTACTTATCGTGGAGCTAATATAGATTCAGACCACTTCTTAGTAGGCGCAAAAATAAAAGCAAGAATCTCAAATGCAAAAAAAGAAAAGGGCAAGGAAAAGAACTCGCTACAATTTAAAACTCTTGAAAGAGCCCCGTGCTCTAGAAAGGTATCAAAATTACCTTGAACATGAAAGCACAACAGATGAGATATAATTTCGAATTGTACGAGAAGTATAAAAAAATAGTAAATGGTAGAGATGTAATATCCTTCATAAAAATAGGTAGGCTTAGATGGGCTGGACATGTGTCAAGAGCAAATGAAAATTACCCACCCAGACGAACTCTATTATCGGTCCCAGTGGGAAATAGGAGTAGAGGCAGACCACGACTGAGATGGAGGGACGGTGTGGACGAGGACGCAAGGAAAATCGGCGCGGCAAATTGGCAACGGTTGGCGATGAACACAAACGACTGGCGAAATAGACTGGGGAAGGTCAAGGCTCAACTAGAGCTGTAGCACCACTGATGATGATGATGATGATGTCTGACAAAATATTGCATGTTATAATATAATTTATCATAATTTAAACAGTTTCATTGTATTAGCCAAAAAGTTGGTAGAAGAAAAAATCGTCTCCTGAAAAAAATACGCTTTGTTGCTTATTATTATTACTTAAATATTACCTCAATTATAGTTTGACCCAAGAAATCATCAGACTCCCTTGTTAACTTCTGCCTCAGCTTGCTCTTCAAGTCATTGTCTTCGTCCCACACTCTTACTTTGATTCTGTCAGAAGAATTGTGACATTCACTGTAAAATAAAATAGTTTTTATAAACTGATAAATTATTTTCATTTTTAGAACTAGATCATTTGTGAGTGCAGAAAGAATTGCTGCGAATTATGTCTGGCTAAATACATCTATTAAAGGCTAACTAACCCTCACAGTGTCAGCTGAAAACACGCAAACACCCCAGGCAAGTAGGAAATTATTTCCAGAATCTTGCACTGATAAATTATTAGTCTGTCCCATGGATTCTGGGTTAGGGGAACAAAAAATTAACAAAGACAGGAAAAAGTTAAGACGACACTTGATATAGGAACATATAATGCACGTTCGCTACTATTTGATGAAAAACTTACTGAATTTGAGTGCGAATTAGAAAATATCAATATTTGGCTTTTCGGGAATTTTTGTTTTTTGATCATTATTTTTATGTCTAAATTTAAATTGACCGGATTATTTTATTGGTATCAAAGATATATAAATTGAAAGAAAAGAAAATGTTCCTATATCTAATTTCCCTTAGTTATATACTTACAAATAAAACTTCTCGTCCCAAACCGGATTCAGTTCTTGCGGCATGGTTCTTGTGCGTTTCTTCACCTTCCCTACTTGGACCGTAACGTAAGGATCCGATGTTCCGCTTTTGTCTTTGGCAATCAAACCTTGCGCTGACTTAACTAAACCGCAAAACACAAAATTAGTACAAAATACTGAAATTATTATCAAGAAATAAGACAATGTCTTCATAAAACATTGTTAGTGTTTTTCGTTTAATGTTTCATGAAGATAATAAAGAGTTATTTTAGACTCGCTGTAAACTTTTTCTGTAAGACTACAGAAAGAAACCGAATACAACATCAAAATTAATATATACAATAATGCAACACATCACAACATTCAATATACAACACCTTTACAGACATCAAATATTTAAGACATCATGCAAAATATGCTGGCGATAGGCGAGAAGATAGAGCAAGTACTCCAAGGACGTACTACTGTAGCATTTGTTGTAGAAGTCGTCTTAGAGTAGTCGCTTGAGGATATTTTTTGTTACCAAACACAAAAGGACATATTTCATATATACCCAGAATTTAAAAAAAAAAAAAAGATTCGTTATTTTTTATTTTGTGATTGAACCTAACCTAATGCTTTAGCCTTGTCATGCAAAAACATTTGTCGACTATCATGATAACGCCACTTCAGAATTATTTAAAAACTTATTATTTAAGAACTTATTAAGAAGTTATTGCCAAATATAGCACCAAATAGTGTAATTGTGATGGACAATGCCAGCTACCACAGTCGTAGGCTGAATAAAGTTCCATGTTCTAATGACACCAAACTTAGAATCCAGGAATATATGCTGGAAAATGATATATATTATGAAGATAATTATTCTAAAAAACAATTACTTGAAACTTTAAAATCATTTTTCATCAGAAAACAATATGGCATGAGCTGAAAGCATCGGTAAGGAGAAGTAATGTTTGGCTTACTTTAAACTCATCTGTGGTTCCTCTAAATAAATTAGAAATGAAAAAAATAACCAATGACAGCTGGAAAAATTCAGATAGGTTGCTCAAAGAAACAATTATTATAGATCTAGATAACGACAGTGATAGTGAAACTGACTTGTCCATGTAATTTTTTTTTAAATGTAAGTGCTTTTTGAATTGTATTTATAAATGGTAAACTTTCTATGTATACGTTAATTATGTAATTATTTTTAAATTCAGTTGATAACGGTATAAAACCAGCTTTTAGACACACTTCAATTAATTTTGAAAATAATTTTCTAAAATATTTTTGCCTATGTTCTTTTTGTTGTACTCTATTTAGAAATGATAAAGTTTTGTAAATATGTGAATGTATGTAAATATGTGAACTATTATAACTTTAGTAGACAATGGTAAAGACCGGCTTTTAAACACACACCTTGCGGTAGACACTTATCGATAATATATATTAATTACTCTCTTAGATCTCTGATAGGACTATAAATATTATTTAAATGAAATTTGAAAAGTTAAAATATGTCAGTGACATATAACAACATGATACAAACTTAATTACATCTAGATATCGATCTTTGTCTACCAATATTTTATTTGATCGGGCTATATTTGTTAAATAATTATTTTAGACGAAATTATACATAGAAAAAATTTTACAATAAAATTTAAAGACTTTTCTATCTTCTGGCAATAATTTTGTAATCAAAAACAATAATCTGTACTAATTCGGGCATACATTGAAATACATCCTTTTGTGGCTGTGTAGTTTGTTAATCATGTGTAGGTATTTCGATGTTGTTTTACCTGCGTGTCGTCTGGCCGTTCTACCCATCGACCTAATTCCTGCAAAAACTTACTCAAACATTTAATATAAATATCGTTTCTAATTTATTGGCTAAATATGTTCGAAATCGATTGCATATTTTGATATAGATTTATAATATTTTGATTTGAAGCATATCTGATGGTATTGTCTTTATGAAAACATTCAAAACAAATGTGGACTAAAATATTCACACTATAATAAATTTGGAAGCTTTTGGTTTTATTGTATATGTAGGAGAACTATTTATAGGCGAGGCAAAGAAGTACTAATTTCCACAGCAAGATGAATCGCTATGCAACTTTTTGCATTCAATTCGAGAAAGTTGAAATATCGACAGGAAAAAATTCCATTTTTTTACTAGGGACTTTTCGGGGTCGCTGAACACGACCATGATAAAGACGATGGTCCTCGATCTACGTAGTGTCCAGGGTGGATCCTGTCTCCTCAAGTTTTATTTATTTATTTTTATTTAAAATTAGGAAAAAGTTTTTATTTGGGGTTTTTTCAGGTTGCTGATCACAAATATTATGACGGCGATGGTCGCTAAAGTATCTGATACCCAGGATGAACTTGGGTTAAAAAAAAAGATGGTTAACAAATAATCCTATTATTTAAATTTATTATCTTCCCCATCTTCTTCTACATCAGATAATTGATTTTCTTCATAGTTCTCCATATTAGTGCAATTGGACTCTGTATAATTTTTATATACCAAATTGCAAACCAAGACATTCTTTCTACATCCGCATTTTTATACAAAAAAATGGTGATTTTCATATTTTGAAATAGAACAAGGAAAAAAAAACTATGTAACTTGAAAAATATCTGTGTACTAGTACGTGTGAGAGGATAAGTATAAGAATACATATGAAAATAAAAGGTGGAAGTTGCTACAGAGGAGATTATAATATGTGTCACCTGTCTCTTTATCAGTGCTACCAATAGGGAACTTGCGTAAAATTTTAAATTCGAAAAAATGATACAAATCACAACAGAACATAATTTAATATATATATATATATATATATATATATATATATATATATATATATATATATATATATATATATATATATATATATATATATATAGCGCTACAGACTTTGTAGCTCTCTGACTTATAAAAACTTTTCCATCTATTTTTTTCGGTCCCTTGCTTTCTCTTTCCAATTTCTCAATTTCTCACACCTATTTCTGACAAGTCTTGCTTTACTGCTTCTAACCACTTCTTCTTTGGACGTCCTCTTCTTTTTTCCCCATTTCTTCTCCCTTCAGTATTATTTTAACATTTCGATTCTCTGGCATAGGTGTAATGTGACCAATCCATCTAGATCTTTGGGCTCGTATTTTTGCCGTAATTGCCAGTTTTCCATACATCCTCATTATTGCTTTATTCATTCGTCTTTTCCATATATTCCCTGTCGTCTTTATTTCTCCGAAGATTTTTCTGAGCAGCTTTCTTTCTTAGATCTCTACTTTCTTTTCTTCCTGCTGTTTCATAATCCACGTTCCACTGGCATACATCACTTTGAGTCCAATTATTGTCTCGTAAACTCGCAGTTTAGCTGTTCTTGACACATTTTTGCTTTTAAGTATTTAAATTCTGACACTTTTTCAAAACTATAGACAGTCTTTGGTCCTTTTATTTTAATATATTTGTTATTATTTGTTATGTCTCCTCTCATTGTCATATATTGCGTTTTTGTTTGGTTTATTATTAATCCGCATCTTTTCGCTTCTTTGTTGTTTTTTATTTGTTCTCGCTAGTATTAATACATCATCCGCGAACGCTATGCACTGTTCTCTGCTATTGAAAATAGTCCTGTTGGTGCTTATATTTTATCTTATTACGATTTGTTCTAATACTAGTTTAAATAAATTCGTTGATAGCGAATCCCTTTGTTTTAAACCTCTATTCATTGTGAACTGTTTTGAAAAGTTTCCTTCCATTGTTACCTCATTTATCGTGTTCCTAAGCGTCATTCTCACTAGCCTTATAAGCTTTTCTGGTACTTGTAATATTCTCATGGCGTTCGTTCATGTTAGATTTATTGAGCCATATGCTTGTTTAAAATCAATAAACAACATATGTAATCCTAAGTTTTTCAAATGCGAAAAATTATTTCATTTTTTTGCTGTACTAAATACTCTCATTCTACCATAATTTTATAATCATTATCCTGCTCCAACCCTTTCTACTTCGAGTTGAACCCCACTCCTGTAGAAATACAGACAGTTTCAAAAAAGAAAAGGAAAGGATTCTCTCTCGCCTGCTGAGTTTCGCTAGCAGCAGACATACCTCTATTCTCTGTTGAGTATCGTTAGGAGCAGATATACTCTCGCTTCCCTGTTGACTATCGCTAGTAACAGACGTATTCTCTCTACTGTTGACAGCCGCTAGCAACAGACATTCTCTCTTTTTCCCGCTTATAATTACTCAAAAAATGCCACGAATCCTCTTTTAAATCGTATACAGACGCAAATGTGCTCTATCTCGTGATCTCAGTGTTAGTACCGCGAGGCACGTGTAAAGCAAACTGTAAAGACCAGTGAAAGCCTACAAATACCGCGAATGTGTTCGTAGCAACAGTATTGGTAAGACTTTGTATAAACTTAATTTGCTATAATCTGTCTAACCCTTTCCTACCTCTTATAATTATTTTGAACCAGCCCTATGTAATACAGTCTTCACACACTGAAATTATATTCATAATTTGACATATGTACACCCCTTGTTGTACACAAACCTTTTGCAGGGTGGAGAAGCCAAAAAATCTTGTCCATTTTGTAAGTGTTTTACATACACTCCCTTCAATTACCAAAAAAGTGTAGTAAAAGGAATGACCAAAACTCATATTTCTTAGGCTTTAATTATTTTTAAAGACTAAACTGTTACTCAAGTTGAAGCAAAGTTTTTGAAAGTACACTAAGTCGTATTAAAGCGTTGGTGTATATCAATTAATCGCTAAATTTCCTTAACTAATTTACTAAGTTAAAATTGTAGTTGATCCAATTACGGCGTATTTTGGGATGAATATTGAATTACTATGATTAATTGAATCGGGCTCAATTTATGAATTTTCAGGGCGTTTTGTTAATATATCATCGTAAGTGCGTGATTAGATCTAACGAGAAGAGATGACTAAATAAAATGTCTTAGGAAAAGTTGGATAAGTAGTTTAAAATCCATCAAAATATTTTTCGTTAACAAAGCAATAAAAAAAAACCATAAAAAGAGAACTATCAGAATCTGATGAAGAAAAATTTAGATTGAAAGATTAAAAAAGGATTATAAAAGATAAAAAGGATATCTTCTTCGTTTTCCTCTTTATAAACAATTCTGCTGGTTTATTGACGGATTAATTTAATTAACCAAACGGAAGATTGTCACTCCATATTTTGCTCGGTTGTCTGATGCGTCTTCTGCCAATTGATGACCTATCTCTTGCCATTTTGACGACAAAGGTCTCCTCCATTCTGCTTATATGGTTATTCCATTCTTTTTCTATCTTGTATCCATCCATTTATACACTGTACGTTAAATTTTCTTCTATTGTTTTAGTTTTCCGAGATGAGATTGTCATATTAAATTCTTTTGCTCTTGGACCAGTTTTTGCAAACTATCTTCATCTTGGGCCATCAATATTCCGTTGTCTGCGTAACAGAGTATTTTTATTTATTTGTTTACCATTCTGTATCTTCTTTCTTTGTTAACGCTTTTGATGATTTCGACCATAATTAAATTGAAGAGCATGGGGCTCATTGAATACTCTAGCTTATGCCGTTGTCGATTTTTATAGGATCTGTAAGTTATCCATCTATTCTGATTTTCATTTTGTTGTTTTGGTAGATATTTTCGATAGTTTTTTTAATATTTAGGGGAACTTCTTTATTATACAGAAGATGGATTACATCTTTGAGTCTTACTCTGTCAAACGCTTTCTTTAGGTCAATCAGACACAGCAATGCTGGTCTATTATACTCTAGTAATTTGCTTTAAAACGAATATTGCATCTGTACATAACTGTACACGATCTTCCACTAAGAAAACCCTGTTGTTCATCTGCTAAACTTATCTTCTGATTTATTAGCACTTGTAAAATTTTAGTTGTATGTTTTAAGATAGTAGGGTGTCGTTTTCTGGCTGTTTTTTTTATCCTTTTTTAAATAGTAGAATTAGTTCTGTCGTTCTTTATTTTTCTGGTATTTCATCGTGTTTTATAATTTTAATAATTAATGTTGTTAGCTGTTCTGTCATTGCTGCTCTATATTATTTTAGTAATTCATTTACGTCTTTTGGCTTCAAATGGCCGCCAATACCCGATTTCTTTATTCCATCGGTCATCCTTAAGACGTTCGTTATGTCCAGCCCATTTCCATGTCAGATTAACTGCCTGTTTTATAGCATCATTTACTTTTGTTTTATTACGAATGTCTTCACTGGTTTTATGGTTATTGAGTGATGTTTATTTTAGTGAATGTCCAGGTTTGAGCTCCATATGTAAGTACAGGTCTTCTTCTCTTTCTTAGCCTTCTGTCGTTCATGTTTGGACATAGGCCTCTCCCAACTCCTTCCATCGGTCTCTATCCTGAGCAACATATTTCCAATTTGTTTCGGCTATTCTTTTAATGTCATCAACCCATCTCCTCTGTGGGGGTTTATTGGTTTATTATTAGTGATGCGTCCCAAACAGCCTCTCCTACTCAAATGTCAACCTCACCTTCACGTTAGTGAACCCTGTTATCACCAACGAGGCTCTGACGACCGAGTATCAGCGATATAACTGTAACACCCGAAATTAAGAAAATGTAATTCCATTAAGAATGAGTGGTGCTGACCCATCGTTTCCGAGGGGTGTTGGCTGAACTGAGTAGGCGTCTAACTTCGGTTACAATGGTGGACAAGACACATTCTTCTACCCCACCAACCCGTCTGGCCAGCGCGGTGGGATATGGCCAAAACCTCCAAAACCAAACATGTCGATTGCAACAGAAAGTACAGGTAGGATACAGGAATTAAACACTTTGGTTCGCAGTCTTTGAGGTATATTTTTATTTTTAAGTACATATGAGGGTCTTCCGAATGCTGCCTATCCCATTTTTACACGTCTGCTTATTTCGGTAATCTGATTTTCTTTGCTTACCTTGACATCCAGTTAACCTATTTGTAATATTCTTTGTAAAAATTTTGTAAAGTTTTGAAAGAAGTGATATTGGTCGATAATTTTTCAGGTCTGTGGTGTCTCCCTTTTTGTGTATTAGTATTGTTTTAGCAGTGTTCCATTGTTCGGGTATGTTGCCTTCGAATAGACGCAAGAATATATGTATTTTCTCTAGGAGATTTTTCTCATTTATACTTATTCATGTTAGAGTAAAATTTGTATCACTCAACGGTCGAATAACGATAATTTTTAATCACTTAAACTATTTTATTCATTATAATTTTTTAAGATGTTATTTTTGTATATTCCTAAAAAAAATAAAATCATAAGTTTCATTATATTGTGTAAAATATGTACCTTAATGTATCTTAATGATTGATTGTGTATACCTTCTAAGCAAAAGTTTTTCTGTTTTCTTAGATTTACATCAACAAATTTAAAGGTTTCTTACTAACTACTACATATAACAAGATTCGCTCAAGATTTACATTTTAAAGTTCAGAACATGGGGAAATGATATTTGCTTTTATTTCAAGAGATTAATTTTCTATGGCGAGTTTTGTTTCGTATTTAAGAGTTATATTTAGTTAACACCACACATAAACAGCAATACTGAACGTTGGTTACAAAGTCCTTTATATATGTTAATGTAGGATTTGCCAAAAAATTATTTTCAAAAATAGGAGGTAGCTGTAAGCTTTATATTAACGTAATATACAAGGTTTTTCATAACACTGTATCGTAACAAAGATACACGTCACAAGATGGCGGCTTTTAACTGCCATGTCAACTTTGATTTCTTTCTCGTCTGTCCACTGTCAATTCGTCTTCTCGTCGCGTAGCTATCACGTCTTCTTTTCGACTATACTTTCGACAAAAATGTTTTTCATAACACCGATTTAAATGAAACACTAGCAAAGAAAATAAAATTGCTAGAAAGAAATGGAATGTGCAAAATCTGGGAAGCAACAGTTGTACAATGGCACTCAGAAAGCATTACCAACAGGCCAAGGAATTAAAATGTAAATAAAGAAAGCCAAAAAGATATAGACTCCTACAGGTTGGAATAAAGGATACCATTGAAGCACTAAAAGATAAAATAGGAAGAAAAACTTGTGCCCATAAAAATCATTGATTTGATGATGAAAGCAAGAATGCAATAAAAGAAAATATGAAGCCTACAAACAAGCTAAATTTTGCTGAGAATGTCAATTTTGCGAAACATTAAAAGATGCAAAAAGTTTACCACTCCTTTCCCTAGGGATTTTACCAAATATCTGGACGCTCTAGAAAAAAATGTTCCAAATAAAAAATGTAGCTGAGATGATTTTTAACAAAAATGTTTAATAGCACTTTTAAAGGCGATTTTGAATGATTTTAAAGCAAATTTTTATCAACTCGACGGTAAAAATTCGATATCTTTTGATCAGAATGTTATTCTGACATAAATCAAAATGCATTTTAAAACTAAAGAGTGTAGCTTTTGTACACTATTTTTACCAAGGCGTACAGATTTTTGGTAAATCGATTTTATCTGTTTTTCCCTCTAAGATGGGGCGTTTTAAGGGGAAGCCTAGGATAAAAGTGATAAACTTTTTTGCATCTTTATGGAGGTTTTGAATTTGACATTCTTAGCAAAATTTAGCTTGTTCGTGTAATTGTTCAAGGTCAAATCTCTGACGATTGGACTATTGATGGATGTTGATTTCTAAATAAAAATCCACAATACCTATCCCCTATATAAAAAATGCTTTCTGAAAATGATTTATACAACTGTTTTCGTATTGTTCTGAAGCTATTTTCTTGTGGCATTTTAAATTAATTAATATTTAAATGGGAATAAGCCACACTTAAAGGTTAAAATACATTTATTCTGAAGCTATTTTCTTGTGGAATTTTAAATTAATTAATATTTAAATGGGAATAAGCCACAATTAAAGGTTAAAATACATTTATTGACGTTTCAATTTCCACTTCGGAAATCGTTCTCAAAATACAAACATTAGTAAATTAAACAAATTTTGTTTTTGTTACTTAGTGAAAAATTCTACTAATAATTTAATTTTATCTGACTCATCTATACTGACAATTCAGACATACATTATACATTTTAAAGTAGACGACTTTAAAATGATATTGCCAATATTGTTGAGTTGCGTTCCTGGGACGACTTTACTTATAAGATAGTTCATTCGATTACATGAAATCAACTTTAACGTGAGAATATCCGTCAGAAAAAATCATAACATGTAATTCGTCTTTAAAAAGACAAATACATGCCATGATGACAGTAAAATTCTCCCGTTAGTGATTCCATAGTAAATTATGAGGGAAAAATCAGGAAAAAACCTCATAATACTATCCCGACATGGTAAGTATTTGATCTTGCATTTAGTTTACCTTCAATAAATACCAAATTCCGATTTTATATGTTTGTTATTTAAAAAATATAAATGATGTATTCTCTATATGTTACTGACTTACCAATACTGGTATTTTCCTTTTAATAACTTCCTCTTTCAATATGGGTAACCAGATCCTACTACATTCTGCCGAGGAATTCGCGACGCAATTGGTCTCATTTAGCATAATTAGAGCCGCTTCTTTGATTTTTCTCTTTTTACTATCAGTTTCTTTTAGGACTATATTTGAATCATTCCATTGAACCCTATGTTCATTATCCCATGCATGTTTACATATTTGAGATCTATCAAATTCTCTATTTTTAATATAGGATTGATGTTCACTTATTCTAACATTTAATGGCCTTGATGTTTCACCTAAATAAAACTGATCGCATTCACAAGGTATTTTATAAATGCAATTCTTTGTCCTTTCTTGTTCATTGTTAACAAGTATTATGAGGTTTTTTCCTGGTGTTTCCCTCATAATTTACTATGGAATCACTAACGGGAGAAATTTACTGTCATCATGGCATGTATTTGTGTTTTTAAAGACGAATTACATGTTATGATTTTTTCTGACGGATATTCTCACGTTAAAGTTGATTTCATGTAATCGAATGAACTATCTTATAAGTAAAGTCGTCCCAGGAACGCAACTCAACAATATTGGCAATATCATTTTAAAGTCGTCTACTTTAAAATGTATAATGTATGTCTGAATTGTCAGTATAGATGAGTCAGATAAAATTAAATTATTAGAAGAATTTTTCACTACGTAACAAAAACAAAATTTGTTTAATTTACTAATGTTTGTATTTTGAGAACGATTTCCGAAGTGGAAATTGAAACGTCAATAAATGTATTTTAACCTTTAATTGTGGCTTATTCCCATTTAAATATTAATTAACTGTTTTCGTAGTAGAATATCAACAATAAAACAAAAATTGATCTGCAATATACCTATCTTTAAGTATATGTCATACTTTCTTAACTCTGACTCTTCCGCTGCAAGCCTGGGCCACCTTCCAGCGTTTCAACAACACTAAATTTTTTTGCTCGCGTTGTGCCTATTTATAATTTTGTTTACTGTATTATAATTCTGCTGTAACAATGAACCGACGAACAAAAATTAACATATAATAATTATATAAAACAGATAAAAGCTTATCCACAGGAATCTTACGAAAACATTGCCCGGAGCTCACACAATTATTAAAAAGATCCGCCAATTTTAATTGGTTTCGCTACCAAAGGCAACGAAATAAACGGTAAATTTAATTAAACAAGAAGTAAAACAAGGGATGGTTTGAAAATAATTTTTTAAAGAAGTTTATTTGAATTTTATTTATTATATGTTGTGGAAGCGTATTAAAATGGTGTATCTTTGTGTTTAAATTTGAATATACACCTGACAGGGTAAATGTTTCAGACAATGTAAAATATTTATAGAAATATGATTATGTTATATTTATATAATTGCAATATCACAAAAACTTTGTGTTTACTGTTATGATCATCATCGTTCTCTATAAATTATTGTAACGGAAGCTTTCTTTTTGAAAATCTCTCAAGACAAAAAACTTAATAATTCTATGTCAAGAAAAAGAATTTAAAAATGTATTTGCAACAAAAATAAACAGTAAGAGATCTTTGTCAAAAACCTTAAATCAATATCTGGAACAACAATCCACTAAAACATATAAATAAAGGAAAAGAAAGGAGGCAGAAGATGAAAGAAAGAAGAGAGAGAAGACCAAGAAAAAGAAAACATAAAAATAGAAGTAGAATAAGATAAAGCAAATAACTCAGATACCAAAAGCTCTGATCAGTAGCAAACACAGAGGTCAAAGAACAGAAAAAAGAAAAAGGAACGATTAATTTCTGATAACTCAAGCCCGAAGAGAGAGGCACAATCCACCGACAATAAATCAAAGTTAGGATATCTCCAGAAAAGCGTTACGGCAATGGGAAAACTCATAATAGCGGTACCGAATACTAAACTGGGAATTAAGAAGGAAGTAGATCAAGAAAGGGATCTTTCCGAAACAACAGGGACGTGGCAGTCTTCGTTACAAAAAACGCAGAGGAGAATCAAGCCATGAAAAAAGTAAGGACTATATACCCAGATTTGCCAATTGCTCCAGCGAAAGTGGATGAGGAAGGTGGTTTGGGTACCAAGGGAGTGACAATCTCTGCACATATGAATAGGGAATGGATACCTAAATAGAAAAGGAGAACCAGAAATCATGAAGCTCTTTTATGCCAGTAAAAAGTTAGTACAAAAGATGCAAGAACTAGGAAGAATTACAATAGAAACAACAAGAAGAATACTAGAATGGGCTTCAATAGGAAAAGATGTGACCATCACGCTAGTAGGAAAAAGAGTAAGAAGAGGATGGACCGCCATAAAACCAAGAAAACAAAAGGGAGTGGTCATAATAAATAAAACTAAAGAAAAGTAGTTCGTAGACCTAATGGAGAAAATCTGGCAGGAAGGAAAGATGTGGACATCAAAATAATAAAGCAGACAAGTATGCATGTCCAGAGTAGTGGTAAAAGGGGGCACTGTCAAAAAGTCAATCTTAGTGCAGGAAATCCCATCCGACACTACGGCAGAAGTGATCAAGAAAGCAGTAGAGGAAGCGGCAGGCAAAAAGCAGGCCTGTTACGTACTCAAAGACTTGACAGAAACACGAGGCGACGCAAAAGGTATGAAGATCGCCATAATAGATATCGACGAAGATGCTTTTAAAAAAGTTCTTAATATAAAAAGGATATGAGTGAACTTTACATCTTGTCGGGTGGTATAAACAAGAACAGACTTACTCAGATGCAGGACATGCCTTGCTTTTATACACAGACAATGGAACTGCAAGGACTAAAACAGAAGAGTATGCTGCTTCCGATGTGGTAACAAGGGTCATTTGGCTGAAAGATTGAGTGCAAGAAAGAAACGATATGTCTCAATTGTAATTGACTCGAGGAGTTTTCTTAGGTTTACCCATCTGGTTAAGAATAGGTACACTAGACTTTAGTGTATAAAGACCGAGAAATAGTCAAGTCTGAGGTAAAGAGATGGCAAACACAGGAAACACAAGTCGGAAGTTGAAGATACTCCAAACAAATGTGTGAAAGGGTAGATTGTCCCACCATCTGGCCAAGGCTGCTGCCGCGAAAAAAAAACATAGACATACTGATTACGTCAGAGCCAAACCCAATATCGGTTAAGAAGGGGGGCTGGATTGCGGATGCGACTGAAAGAGTCGATGTACGAATCTGTAATAGGAAGCTGCGTGTATATGAAATAAAGACCAAAGGAAGGCTATAGGATTGTCCGGATGGAGGAATTGCAGCTAGTGTGCTACTATCTTCCTCCTAATATAACGATAAATGATTATGAGAGAAAGACGGATAAGATCATGAAAAAGGTGATGTGTATGAGAAGAAAATGCGTGATGCTGGGAGATTTCAACGTAAAAGCGACGGAGTAGGGGTGGGCACTTTGGATTTGGTGGTACCCACATTCGTGAGGAGAGGTACGGGTACGTACATCGATGTTACCATGACTACAGAGGGAGTAGCAGCAAAAATAAAAGATTGGTCAGTCTTGCCAGACTATACCCGAACCGAATATCGGTACATCGGATTCTTGATAACCGGAACAGGAACTACTAATAAGGTTCAGGAACATCCGGAGTCGGATGCGGCGATAGGAATGACTAGAAGACATATGAGAAACCCATTAAATTGAGAGTAGGTATGATACAATGTCAAACGTCCACTGTGGAAAACCTGGGATGAGTCATAAAAGAAGTTGTAGAAAGCAGTAGAATAGATCGTCGAGAGGTGAGCAGGATGCCATAAGGGTAAAGTGTTGTAACGGGATTTAATTAAGCATCAGATTCAAGTAATCTTTTTAATAACATGACACACATTTGCGAAAATATGTTATTTGTTTACGACATTGAAAATATCGTTGTAACGAGAACGCACTCTGACCTAGTGAAATTTGCAATGTAGTCGAAAGATTATTAAATAACGTGTATCAATTAACAAATAACAAACGTATTATAATAACAAACTCACGTGTGTTAAATAGCTGGAAATCACGGGATTATTAGCATTATCATTATTGTTAAGAATGAAGAATCAAGAGAATGGTCGAGGTTAATATTGTCAACGTCAACTGAGTACTATCTAGTATTGTACTTAGATAACTAATAAACTAAATCATGAGTATCTACTGTGTTTTAAATAAATATACCATACGATACCATAAGTGAAGCATTATTTATTACAGTGTGGACATGGAAGAGCTCAGAGATGAATGCATAGCCATGAGGAGAAGGACAACGAGGGAAAGGGGCAGAGCAGAGAACTACAGAAAAATTTGTACAGTAAAAAGAAAACATTGGAGAGTACTATGTGATGAGCAAGGACATCTGTGGTCAAGGATATAGGATCACAATGAAATAGTTCCATGCGTACCCCACATACGAAATGCCCCTAAACCAATAGCTTGAGGTAATACGAGAGCTTTTTCCGTCCTGCAAATCGCACGGAGTGTGGAGAAATGCCGTTCCCTTTACAATAGATGAATAAGTCGAGACATTAGATGCACTCAAGACACATAGGTCCCTCAGACTAGACCAGATACCGTCTGAAGCAGGGAAAGGTATAGAACGCGCAAAACCTGGGTGGCTTTTGGAGTCTTTATAGTTCTGAAAAAGTCATACGATAATGTACCATTTCAATGCTCTGAAATTTATAAACAAGGAATCAAAAAACAACAGCTTTACAAAAATATTATGAACAATTGTGACAATCAATATTAAAACTAGAAACAAAATAACTACATAGATAAATTTCTAATAGTAAGAGTGTAAAGCAAGTCTCTTCAAAATATATCTGAATGAGGCGCTCTCAGTGTTTAGAAGAAAGTGCGTAGACTTGCAGAAAATGTCGTAAAATAGATAGATAAAAATGTACAAAAATGGTCGAGACAGCCCTGAAAAGAGGATGTCGAAGATCCAATGACTGCCAGAGAGGTTAAAACTAAAGATTGTTTCGACAGAAAACGCTGAAAATTCAAATACAAAAAAACGCCAGCTGCAAAAGGCTCGCCTATTATAAACATATTATACAGTCTTTTTACTACATTTACATTGTTCTATTCTTGGTTGTTCACAATTATTTGCCCTTCATCGCTTTAATTGTATCTGAGATTCACTAAACATTATCATAATAAGCTCAAAATAGAATTTTCATAACATTTTTCTAAATTATCCACCCGAAGCGCTAATCTCTTTATCCGACCGATTTATTTCACTAAAGGTAAAGGAGCATACAGAGCCAGCTCTGTAACAAACTACCCTCTCTAACATATCGAGCCTCAAGGGATAAATGTTTGTTTTATGCACATTGAAGGCTTTTGACTGCGTGGAATGTAATATGGCAACTATTCAACGAAGTACAAGCTCGCCGTAATAAGAGGCAGATTGCGGAAAATGGAAAATGTGTGACCGTATTTAGGTTTTGTAGCAAAAATTTGTGAACGTCAGAGATTAAAACCGAGTTTGGTTTAATAATAGTTACTAAAAAAAGCACGGTTGGAAAAGACACAAGAAATTTATGGTGGAAGCAAATTGTTTGACTTTAAATAGTAAGTCTGGAATGTTTTATTATTCATTAATGAAGTTGCTGATGTTAATAATAAGGAAATCTGTAGATTTACACAAAACAATACAATACTAAACAAAATACAATACAAACAGTCAATTTTGTAAAGCCTTAAAATTCACAAATATTCAATAACTTAATAAATAAATATTTGGGGCAAGGATGTTCAAGAAATGGGAATACAATTAAGAAACACGACTCTGCTGATGACTAAAGAGTTATATTAAACGATAAGAAAGATAATTGATGGATTTGACTGTTACTTGATGGATATTCATTTTATGTAACAATAAAACACTGAAAACTTTGTTTTCAAAACTTCCACAAAATTTATTTTAAACTTATCACCACAGCTGTTTCGGCTCAAGTCTTGCCGTTCTCAAGTGATCTATTTTTGGCATAGGTTTACACTTTATGGTCTCTAATGAAATAAGTTGAGGAGGGGAGAACTGTTTGTCTCAAGTTGGTCATTCAGAATTTTATATGTGTTTTTTAATTTGTTGACTTCCATAGATTCTAACAAAGATAGCTTAAGGCCTTTATTTTGAATGTGAAGAATTTGAAATTTGTCATTAAAAGAATGATTATGATCTAAAAGGTGAAGTGCGTATGTAGAATCTGTTTTTCTATTATTGAAAGACCTTTTATGTTCTGCTATTCGTTTATTAAAATTTCTACCAGTTTGACCGATGTAAGTTTTTGGGCAGTCGCCACATTTAAGTTTGTACACACCACTGTGTAAGTGTTTTTTATTTTGGCTCTTGTTGTTTTTAATATATTTGCCTAGGTTGTTATTTGTTCTGAAAGCTGGTGTTATTCCTTTCTTTTTTATGTGTTTGGCTATTTTTGTTAATATTTTGCCTGTATATGTAATCGAGCAGAAGGTACTGGGTTTTTCTTTGGTGGTGCGTTATCCATTCTTGTTTTCTGTTGTTTTTCGTGAAGTCGATGTCGTCTTCTTGTATGTTTATTATTTTCGTTTTTAGAGCAGTCCATGTTACTTTAACGTCTGTCTGTACAAAGTTCTTTAATGATTTTATTTCTTTATTAACCTTGATGCTTATTTCATTTTTCTTTTCCGGGTTATTCGGTTGTGAGATTTCTATTTTTCTTGGCACTTTTTTCCTTTTAACTTTAAGAAACCTTTTCAATCTAAAATCCATTCTAACTGAATTATGATCACTATGAATGTCAGCTTTAGGATATGTTTTAGTAAATTTTATGTACTTCTTAAAGTTGTTATCGATCAAAATAAGGTCAATTTGATTTTTAACCATTTTATCTTTTCTGTCTGCAGGTGATTTCCAAATGTATAGGCTTTTAGGATGTTGTTTAAAGAAGGTGTTGGCTACGAACAGGTTGTTCTCTACGAAGAATTGTACCAGTCTATCTCCCCCATTGTTTGGTACCGAGACCATATGCTTCTATGTTTTCTCCTTCAGAATCACGACTAACTTTGGCGTTAAAGTCACCGATTATCATCGTTATCTCGCCTTTTTTTGCCAGTCGCATTATTTCATCTATATTGTTATAAAAGTTTTTTATTTCTTTTTTAGATTTGTCACTTGTTGGAGCATAGACCTGTATAACATTTAGGTTTCATTGGGTTGTTCTTAATTTTAGCATTATTACACTATTATTTAGAGGGATTAAGTCTATGAATGACTTCGCAATTTTGTCCCATACTAATATAGCCGTTCCATATTGATGTATTGGGTTAGTTCCCCCTGACCAATAGATAAATCCATGTTTTGTTTTTTGTTTTCCTGACCCAGGCCATCTTACTTCACTCATTCCCAAGATGTCTATTTTTATTCTTTTTATTTTGACTTCAGTGTTTGCATGTTTCCCAGACATGAATAAGCTGCGTACGTTACAGCTAGCAATGCGTACTATCCTGCCATATATTTGGATTCTTTGTTTACTTCCTTGGACCTCAATAGTAGTTGACGGGGAGATAGGGGAGGTTGATTGCACCCTCTCCCCATTTCCGTCTACCATTTAGATTTGCTCTAGCATAAGTGTATTTTACAGTCCAATATTATGCTCCATTCTGGCTTAACAGTCACCACACTAACGTCCTAGATCAACAATTAAATGAAAGTATGAGATAAATTACCATAAAGAGCCCGCCAACTTAATGGGATCTAATTTTAAGCAATATTGAATGACCCAAAACACAACGGTTAGCTGCCTTAAAGCTTGATACCAGAAATATCAAAAGAAACCATCACTGCCAATACATACCGACGTCGATCAGCTAAACTTGCACCAATTGCGGCTGAAATCCTAAAACTCTAACAAGAGTAGCTGAAAATCTTCTAAACCATTTCACAATCGATCAGCATTTGATAGGTAAATGGAACGAAGAAGCTAGAAAAGAACCCGATAGAAAATCCCACACTCAAACCCAAAGGTTCTCTCCTCCACGCTAATCTTAAGTAGTAGTAAATCACTTAACCAATGGGGCATTGTAGATAGGCCGATATATGAAAAATGCAATGCTGCTGTGAACAAATAGTCCACCACATGATTCAAGAATGTCCACCCATACGATTTGAAAATAGTTAAAATGAAATTGACGAATTAACACCTGCAGCAATGGAATTCCTCCTCGGTGGTAATACCCGGCTTGAATATTTTCATCGATTTTATTATAATTAATTGTATTTTTATATATAATGTGAAGCAATGTGTAGAGGTTATACGAATATTATATCTTTGATATATAACAATAGCACCGATAATATTTATTACAGGTTTTCCATTGTTTTTGAGCATTTTTATCTTGACTTTTGTGGGGTTTTGAGTTTGTAATTCTTCCAATTTCTTTTCTAAAGTTATTTTACCCCCTCTATTTATAAAGTATTAGTAGAAAATCTCAAATATTGATATAAAGTGTGTTTTTATAGAGGTATAGAATTTTGAAATTAAATAAAACAAAGACAATTTTCACCAATTGACATGAAATTGACTTTCGAAAAGAAACTAGACTGAAGAAAAGGGAAAGACAACCTTTTGGCATTATAATTTAAATATGATTTCTGGTAAATGACCCTCATGGCTAAGTCTGACGTAGTCTAATCTGGTGGTCCAAATTTCGATTACTTATCCCAATATTTGTCACCGTATATCAGCAATAATGCAGCGAATGTTGTCCTTTAAGTGGTCAATCGATTTATGCTTATCGGCGTAGACTAGCACTCTTACATATCCCTACATAAAATATTTGAACAGTGTTAAATCACACGATCTTGGAGGCCAACTCACGGTTCGAAACGTGAAACTATGCGGTTAAGAAACGTTTCTTTCAATAAATTAATTGTGGTACGAGCTGTGTAACATATTGTACCGTCTTATTGAAATAACAGGTCCTCCACATCATGGTTGTTCAATCGGGGAATGAAAAAAGGCAGTAATCATGGCTCTGTAGCGGTCACCATTGACTGCAACGTTCTGGCCAGTATTGTTTTTAAAGAAGTACGGTCCAATGAATCCACCAGATTACAAAAATCACCAAACAGTCAGTTTTTCTGAATGTAATGGTTTCTCAACATATATTTGAAAATTATCTTAACTCCAAGTAAGATAGATTTGTTTGTTGACTTAGCCATTCAACCAAAAGTAAGCTTTATCGTTAAAAAATATTCGCTTATGAAAATCGGAATTAATGGCAATCTCGTTTTGGACCACTCACCCAATTTACAAATCTACGCCTTGAGGATGAGGATTTTGTAAACACGCAAAGTAAGATCTTTCCGCAAAATCTTTCACAAAGTCGATGGACACCTTGTAGCATTTTATATTGAAGTCTCCTCGTATAAGTAATATAAACCATTTTAGAGTTGTTTATCATTTTAAAGATGTGTACTTTCTCAGCATTTTCTTTTAATGTTTTACTCGAAGTTGCCTTATAATTTTGGTACGTCGTAGAAATTAAATCTTCTGCGTTTTAATTCCTGTCAAGTGTTTGTTTATTTTCAACTTATATGAAACGAATTTTTAAATTCGTCATTCATGCTTGGGTCGCTGTAGGTGCAAGTGTAGATCAAATTCATACTTGGTTCGCTGTGTGGATCACAAGTATGGATCCGCAAATTCACCGTCGAATTTGTGTTTTCCTGTTTATGGCCCCTTTGTGTAGAAGTATGTAGCAGTGAAGCCTTAAGTAGTTAGTGTATCCTAATAGTTGGGGGATTTGTGCAGTACACTGATAAAATTTTGAAGCAGTATATAGGATGTCCCACCAGTTTTGTTGTCATTTTCCTGTTTCATCCAACTCCATCCACGTCAGATTTTCGTTCCAGATTATGGAAATGGTTTCCTTTTGTTCCAGAGTTTCGTTCTTCTTCAGTCTCTGGACTGAAAAGTCTCTTTCGTGGACTTTTCAGTCCAGAGATGTAACAAGTTTCAGATTTATGTGCGAAATTGTGAAAAATCAAGGTAACATTTAATGTTTTAAATTTTAAAGTAAAGACAGACATTTTTTTGATAAATTAATAATTGCTTTCATTGTTTAAAAAGAACATTTTTTTATTTGTAAAAATTTTTATATTTACCACAGTTTATACGTCAGTATCATTAGTAAGTTTTTGTAGAATCTTCTGAATTTGTAAATCAGTAGAACGCATGTAGGTTTTTTGTATTTTGCGACTATTGTGGTAATATTTTGTATTGTCTTTTTTGAGCATTCTTGTGTTCTCTATGTTTTGTAACTGCTTGTGGTGACACAAAACTAAATGTTAAATTTTGTTCCTTAACATTTGTTTATTTTTTTTAACTAACCCTTTTTGAGTTTTATTTGAAAAAGATATGTTTTTTATGTTTAATAATTATATCTCCAGTTACAACTAGCTGTTCTGATGGTTATAATTAGGCATCTCAAAGTGGCGCTCTATATAAATTACTAGAGGTGTTTCCTGTTTCTTTCTGTTTGTTTGTCCCAAGAGATTTGTGTAAGTACCCCTTTATTTCATTTTTTTGTAGTTGCCCCAATCCAACCACCTTATCTTTTACTTATCCACGACCCCAGCTCTCCTACCAAAACCTGAGTGCCGTTCGCATATGTTTCGATTATTTTGCTTGCCCTTCTCCACCCCCAGTAGTTTATTCCCCCAATTTTCTACCCCTTGTATTAATGCCTCGTGTGGTAGGCAAAATATTCGTTACAACATATCCAACCGTTGTGCGCGATGGCAGATAGACTGATTCGGGTCTTCCTGTATGCTACGCTCTACAGCAGCGATAACTTCTTCTGTTGACGTATCTGTGGATGCATATTATCATTTAGAGAAAACGCGGTGCAAAAGCGTTCCATGCTTAATCGAATTAATTACTCTGTTGCACTATTATATTGACCATAAAATGGACACAGTGCGCGATACGTATTATAAACCAAACTTAACATAAATCACTTGACAGCTGTTAAAAGGGCCAACAGTTAAAAAAGTGTTACCAAGTTACATTTCTAGATCTCTTTAAAAAAAAAACACGCTTTACAAAACAATAATTTGTTCGACGATGAAATAAGCTTTCGAAATCAAGAGTATGACAAAAAAACATGAAGAAAACCGTAAAATATAAGAAAAAAAAAATATAAAGAACAGTATTAACACCAACAAAAATAAAAAAAAAAGAATTTAGACTAAGAAAAACTGTGAGCTTATAGAAATCCTATATTTTATTAAAAACTGTTGCGTTAGTGGTTGTAGTGTATTATAGTTCATAATTATCTGGAACAAATTCACAAATAATGGCCGTTCATGCATTTTTTAAAGGTTTTAAATTATTACTGGCAAATTTAATCAAGCATATGTTTACTTTTTTTCAAAAAAAAAAAATATAGTAAACGTTAAAATTGGTACATAGTCGGGAGAAAAATTATTTTGCACATTTTGTAGAAATCGCTTGATAATCAAATATTTATGACGCCTAAATTAAATACCTATAAAATGTAAAAATTATGATAATATTTAAAACTAGACTTACAATAACATCACGTATAAAATCCTGAAGACTTGCTCAATATTTTACTTACAGTAGAGCTGAATTAATTAACAGAAAAACTTTTGCTTTGGATTATGTATATATAATGTGTTTCCTAAAAAATTAAAAAAATAAATAATATATAACGATATAACTGTAGACATTTCTTGGTGTTCAATTTGCCGAAGCCAGAAATTATAAGCAAATACGTTGATATCGTTTGGATTTTTACATAAAGATTTAAAAATTTATTTTACTTCAAATTTAGGTACGTTGTTTCTTGATCAATTGTTTTCTTTAATAAAAGTGCAGACAAAAAAAGTACACTTAATAAATGTTTGTTTTCATACTTGTATTTGGGTTTATAGGCTATAATGTATCTACTATGCAGTAATTGTATGTATACCTTCGAAAAAAATCAATTTACCGTCAAAGCAATGTACCATAAAAACTGTTTAATTTTAATTTAACAAATTTAATTTAACAAATTGTTTAACAAATTTGGATAAGGAACAGGTGATAATATACAACCTTGCCGTACTTCGTTTTTAATGGAGAGTAGTTTGAACGTTTTCTGACTTCTTTTTATTATTGCTTTCGTATTCATATAAGAAAGTGAGTGTGGCTATTATTTTATAAAATTTTATTTAAAGAACTATAGGATCCTTCTTCATCTAGCCATTCACGTCCACATCTGAACATAAGCCTCTTCAAGTCTTCCTTTCCATTGTTTTTTATTGTACGCTACTTGTAGCCAATTTTTCCCGGCAGTCCTTTTCAGATCATCTGTCCATCTCCTATAGGATCCTTATAAACATGTAATAAATGTTGATATTAAAACATGTAACACTTTTGTGAAAACCCTTTTCTAATTTGTAGAATGAAAAAGATATTTCTACCAGGAATCATAACTTTCAAACCTTGAGATGTCTAGAAGGGGTCTACAGACAATTCCGAGTTCCAACATCGAAAAGTATCTAATACATATGTTGGTCCATCTAAAGATTTGGTTTTATGGCAAGGATTGATCTCGCTATAAACCAATAACCTCAATGAAACTGAGGGCTCGTGCGAACATAGTAGCAACCTACGATTGTCTTACAAAGTTACATTATTTTAAATTCTTTAACTCCCAAGACATCAAAGGGTATCGTTGTCATCTTTGACTAGGATACAGACTTAGGTAGGTATGCAGGTATAATGCCTTGAATAAGTGCGTCAACCAAATGTTCGAACCTGCGGTTCTTCTCATACTAAGCGGAATTAATGTTACTCTCGAATATAATTAACATACTAATGACGAGTCATCATCAGTATGGTAAGACCAATTTGTCGCACAAGTGTGACAGTCTAAATCCAGCTTACGTTCGCTGTCTATAAGTGAACAATCCAACGCTTGAGAAATTCCGACATCCAAGGATCAAAAAGCCACATTACTATAAACGCTTAGCGGCCACAAGCAAATTATATCTATAGTATCATTTAAAAACTCTTTAAGCCAGAAGGATCGATAGGTCGTGTTTTTGCAGTCCCTATGCATATTTTATATTGGGGGGGGGGGGGCTTTTTACCTTAAAACTTACACATTGGCTCCCAACTTTCGGAGGAACTTGTATTGTTACCAATTGGCACCCACCGTTTTTGATGAGTCTTTCAATAATTACAGTATCGTCCCAGTCAAACTCGAATCAAATTAGGCTGGCTGATGCTCGAAACGTGTCACACGAATGCTAGCCAGGTATCCGAAAGATAAGCCACATTGGAATCAAGAAACCGAAGACATTACGGTACAACATAACGACGTTACTCCATGTCCTTGGCTTGAAATTCCGTGACAATCGCCGCCTCTTTAGCGAAGGCACATGCATTTAACACGTTAGGAATCGATAAAAATTTCTTTTTATCGTTCGAAAACGACGAAAAAATGTTTTTCGGTAGCATCTGTGAAAATGATATAAAGAGAAGGTACAATAACTCTGAAAATAATACCACCGCATAGATAAACCGCAGAATTTGCACGGCCAACAGATGCTATTTTGGGCTCAATTTCCTCCTTAAATCCACAATTATATCAAGAAGTTACAAAAATAAATCTCTACAAAACAATAATACGCCAGTCCTAACATATGGTTGAAAGACCTTTACTCTAACAAAAAATAATGAAAACATGTTAGGATGTTTCGAAAGAAAAGTACTAAGACAAATCTATGGAACAGCGAATAAGAATGGAGTGTGGAGAAGACTATACAACTTAGAACTTTATAGAATATACCAGAGTATAGAATATACCAAAACATATTAAGATAGGAAGTCTGAGGTAGATAGGACATGTAATGCGGATGGAACAAAATGACCCAGCTAGAAAAACGCTCCTTGATAGATCCATTGGTCAGAGAAGAAGACCCAGAACAAGGTTCCTTTATAACATCAATCAAGACATAAGAAAAATGGGAATACGTACTTGGCGAAGAAAGGCGATGGATAGGGACGATTTAAGAGAAATTCTTGAGAAGACTAGGACCCACGCAGGATTTTAAAGCCAGAATGATGACGATGATGATTATAATGAGAAGGTACAATTAAATGATATAGGTACCAAGGAAGAACCAATACAATTGCTTATGTTGCACTCTACACAAAGTGGTGACAGATATGCCAGAACTTAGATGAAAGGATTGTGTAGACAAGTATGCTAGACAAAAGATACAACAGACTGACAACGGTGGCAATGAACAGGATTAACCTTATATAGGGTTCTTGAAGATAATGTTTATGGATAAATACAAACATTTTTAGACCAAAATTTGGCACGGTTGAAAAAAATTTAATATATAAAATGAAATTCCATACATCAAAATACATAAAATAACGAAAGACCGTCCCTTATGTATCTTTTATACATTTAATATGATGGATATTTCTATTTATCACTTGGTTTATAACAGATTAAAGTTTAATCAATTGTAACTTTAGCAACGTCACATCTTTATTAATTTATATTTAAATAATTATTCTATTTTAATTTCTTTATTAATTTATTATTTCCTTTACCTTCAATTTCTTTTTTACTATTTTTTCTTCAAAACGTAGTTGGCGCCCTCTTTCTCTTTAGCATCCCCCTCATAGCATATATATTCACCCTCTCTCTATTTCTGTCCGGTAGAATAAACATTCGCTCTTTCTCTTTCTTTCCGGTAGAATAAATATTTGCCTTTTCTCTCTCTGTCCGGTAGACTAAATATTCTGTTCTATATTGACAGAAGAGCTAATTCCATCATAGGCATACATCCTATCACATGTGTGCTAACTTCATTGCAGTATCCCATTTACTTTCTGTCAATCAACTTTTCTGACATGATGGGATATTATTTTTTTTTGTGTATAATTGAAATTTATAAAAGAAGGCAAAAATTATTATAAGGTTCATTTTATCGTCTGCAGAATTCTCTTGGGTCTATTGGCATTATTGGAGAATTTTTTGGTTTTATTGAAGATTTTATTGGGTTTGTTGAAACACTTTATTGGTTTTATGGGATATTTCTGAAACACTTTATTGGAGGACCTAACCACCTAATTGGGAGGCGACACAAATATATTAGCAAGCAGCCCATCGATGCCATAAGTATCGTTCAAATTTATTAATTCTAAAGCATTGGCAAGGTTGTTTTTGCTATTTAACCCTTTCGAGACTCCAGGTACATATGTGTACCACTATGTTTGCATACAAGCCTAAAGTGATATTTTGCCGTTAAATATTATTTAAAAATGTACCAGTCAGTTCTCCATTGCATCGTTTGAGTCACGTTCACGTGTAGCCGCGTAAAATATTTTAGTTAACCTAGAATTTGCGAGTTTTAGATGTGTTGGTTGCTACAGTCAGCATAAATACATTGTTTTTTGATACAAATTATAGTTAAATTGTATTATATCATTTTACAGACTGTTTGTTTTTGTGTCTTTTTATAGTAAGTATATTTAGATTGTTATTTATTTATAGTAAAATAAACATTTGACTGTTTTTAAAATCTATGGTACTAATAAGTACCAATAGTCTTATAGTACGGTATGTAAGTGTACCATTATTCTTATTCATGTCATTTTTAGATATGGATAAGAAAAGGCCACTTACACAGAAAGAACTTCAATATTATGCAGAATTATCATTTTCCGAGTCTGGAAGTAGTGATGACATGTATAAGCCTTCTGATGATGAATCGGAATCAGACGAGGACTGCAAAGATAATTTTCACGAAACTTCTGATGAAGAATCAGAATCAGAGTTAGAAGTTCGTGATACACAGGAAACTTTACAAGAAACTGCCACACCTAGTAGTTCTTTTGTGTTGTGGTCAACACCAAATGAAGGTTTTGCTCCGAAAAAACAAATTTCAAGTCAACGTAGTTGTACATTGGATGCTGCCATACAATCTAACTTGACGCCATACCAATATTTCAAAAAGTTGTTTCCACATTCTTTGTATATGTATATTGCTCAATGCACTAATGAAAGGATTGAAATATGTAAGCAGTCAAGAAGAAACGCTCGTCTGAAAGAAACTGACTTAGGAGAAATTCAAATAGTTCTTGGTTGTATGCTAGTTATGTGCTACAACCGTGTACCAGAAATCAGTAATTATTGGTCAACTCATCCTTCACTGGGAAACGTTTCAATTCAAAATGCAATATCCCGTGACAGATTCAAAGTTATATCGTCAAAAATGTATTTTGCATCACCAAAGAAACCAACAGAAGCCTCAAAAACGTATTACATTGATGACGTTGTACAATGCTTGAAAGGTACCTTTCAAAAATATCGACAAGACAGCAGTTTTCAAAGTATCGACGAGTCCATGACGAAATTCAAAGGTCGATCGTCACTCAAACAGTATATGCCGCTAAAACCAGTAAAAAGGGGAATCAAAATGTGGCTTAGGTCAGACTCGTTTACTGGATATACCTACGACTTCAACATCTACACAGGTCGCGAAACTGATTATGTAGAAGGAACTCTTGGGGAACGTGTAGTGAACAAACTTGTTTCCACAGCAAAAGAAAGATATATAACCTTTTGCTTTGATCGTTTTTTTACTTCGGTTTGTCTGTTGGAAAATATAGAGTACGCAGCAATAGGGACCTGTAACCAAAATAGAAAAAACTTGCCAAAAATAAAAGATAAATTGCAAAGAGGTGAATGCGTATTTCAGTGCAGTGAAAACGGACTAATGTTTGTGAAATGGCAGGACACCAAGGAAGTCTTGATGCTGAGTAATTGCCATAATGACAGTGTTTCATCTATCAATAAAACCATGAGAGATGGTTCGAAAGTAAATGTGTCCTGTCCAGAAATGATAGCGGGCTACAGGAAAATTATGGGTGGGGTTGATCTAGCAGACCAAATGGTAGGATTGTACGATTTAGATCGTAAATCAAACAAATGGTGGAAAAAAGTATTCCATCGCTTACTTATGATGTCAGTTGTAAACTCATGGATTATTTATAATGAAAAAAATAAAAAAAAAATTCCTCTGATTCAATTTTTGGTACCTCTGGCAGAAGAAATGATAGCTGAAGGACAAAAAATAGCTGCTATACGACGTTTATCTAAGAAGGGAAGAATATCTATAAAAAGAAAACGTTTCGAGAGTGTATCATTACATCTTCCAATTGAAGGAAGCACAAGAAGACGATGTAAAATGTGCACTGATAATAAAACTCAAACAAGTACAAAAACCCTTTGCGAAGAGTGTGACATTCCTTTATGTAAAAACTGTTTCGCAGTATATCACCGTAAATAATATTTTGTATTTTTGAGTAATTGTTTTGTATTTTTGAGTAATAAAGTAATACAAATATATTATGTGGTATATAATAATATTTTTATGTGGGACTGTTGGTACACATATGTACCAATACACAAGACTAATGGTACATATGTGTACCACTACCCCCACGAACACCCTAACGTTTTCATTAACATTTTTTGTTAAAAAAGGGTATATTTGTGTATATAAAAATAAAAAACCACAAAAATATGTTTTTAAAACTCGTTAAAAAAAACCGTCTCGAAAGGGTTAAATATGTTTTATGTGTTCAATAAACATAATTAGTTAAATAATTGTTTTATTTGCTACCAGCTAAGAGTTCATGGTTTAATTCATAGTTTAAAATAAGACGAATTCACACTTGAGAGACTGAGCTAAGCGAAGCATAGACGATAAGCTCCCATGGTTGATTGAGGTATTATTTTTATAATAGTATCTCAATTCTCTTTGGTAGTCTTATCGTTACACAGTATCTAATATCTTTCCCTTGCAAAATAACTTTATTTACAAATATGATATGTGAAAATATTAGTCCTGTAAATTCTGTAAATTTGTTAACTGGATCTTTTATAGTCAAATAGACAAATATATTACAATGGTTTTCTCCAGTTGTCTCAAAAACTTGTAAATTATGCAACTAGTTCTAGTTAAGTGTGGACAAAAATTGATAAGAGTTATATATTGTTATATTGGAATTTTAAAACAATGAAAAACCAAAGTCTTACCGTTCGATTCAACGCATTTGCTTTAATTTCCATTCTTCGTCGTAAGTCAACCTGAAAACAGTAAGTGGTGTGTTGCATGTTTAAAAACAGTTTTGAATGAGGAGAAGTGTTGCATTGTGGGGTTAGTTAATTGTTTCGAAATCAACAAAGTAAGCGGTTTCAATGATGCAAGTTGTTAGTTCATTATCTACCTAGGCAGGCCTGTAGCTACATTTTACGGGCAAGCAAAGTCAGAAGAAGAATTACAGAACGCGACAGAAGAAGAGGTAGGTAAGTATAATTTCATTCTTTAGCAATTTCGGAACTTGCAATTAATTGGTTTGTTTTTGTTGTAATACTGTAACGTTAAGTAGTTGGCAACAACGCAATTTATCGAACAATATAGGAAAACAATTTTTATGCTTTTTTATAAAATATATTTTTTAGTTTTATTTTGTGCACAACCGAAACTTTTAGGACAAGAATTTTTGATGCAGCAAATTAATTTTTAATGTCGATAAATTATTTCATGTTATTATCTCAGGTTTTTTAATACTATATTGGGAAAACTTACCATTCATTAAATAGTTTTTATTGAGAATTTTGGATTCTATATAATAATACATAACAAAGTATTTTACGGTATGTTTCAGAGAGTTTGTCATGTGGAAATTTATTTATTATCAATTTTAGTAAACAATATTACTTATACAAAGTTTTGCATGTTCCAAAATATAAAATGCAATCACCAGATATTAAATTTTGTTAATTGTATATAAGCTGTGTCAAAAATATAAATTTTATTCAACATGCAAGGCCCTTTTTTTTAAGTATCGAGAAATTTAATTGGGAAAAGTCTATCATAACTATAAACAATGTTCAAATACGTCATTACATAATTAAATTTAACAAAAATATTTTTTCTTTTAGAAATACATTTTTAAAATATTTTTAGATCAAGTTTTTTTCAATATTTTTATCAAGGGAACATGGAACTGTTTGGAATTATTGTATCCGTAAAAACTAATTGTAATTTTATGGCTAACTAGGAAAAAACTAGTTTTTCGGAAAAGTGATGAGGCAAAAAAGTTTTAAAAACAATGTGTTAAACTAATGATTCCACAAAATTCCGTTGATTTGAACGTACTCAAAAGTTTGGGGGGATTTAGGGTTGCACACCCCCCTTAAAATTATTCTGTGCGCTTAGATTTTGTTGTTTCTTTTGTATGAAAAATGCTTTTAGAACAAGAAAGTAACGTGTTCATTTTTATTACAAAATGTCAAGTAGAAGATAATGCAAAAAAACAATTTTTGTTTTGTAACTTCAAAGGGCTGTATCTTTTTTTGTGTACACTTTTGTACTAAGGTAAGTTGGATTCAATCAATTTATTTTTGTCCCCGGAATGCGTGATTTAATTTATGACATACCTTTTTAAAACACCCTGTATACAGGATGGCTAATCTTACACGAATTGATCTCTGTACGGAAAACTGCTTGATATCTAAAGGTTTTTTTTATAGAACTATACAGGTCCATTGACACTACAATTTAAAATAACGTGAATTATACAGCATGCTTCAAAAAGTGTGGTATATCAAAGTTATATTTTTTCTTATGGAACACCTTATTTTTGATGACATTTTTAAATTAACCGTAAAAAAGCTATACTTCTATAATGGTTCTCTATACCTAAATACAGGGTGTTTTGGTTTATAAGGATTTTTATAAAAATGTAATCTTTTAGAAAAAATTGAATTTTTTCCAGGATGTCCAAAATATTATATTGTTCTATTAGCAAATTTAAGCTGTAATAACGTACGTATTTTAAGTAAAACACCCTATATTTTATTAATCTGTCGTGTGGAAAATTAACTTAGCTTTCAATTTATATAAGACTTTCCTATACCTATCTCTCTTCATTTTTGATATATTTAAAAATTTCCTAATTTGTAAGATTTAATAGTTATAATCAAGTATGCCGTGGAACACATCAAACACCGCCGATATACCAAGCCAAGATAATGTTAACAATAACATTTAAATGTTATCATTTCATTACATGAAATACTTTATTATTTAAGTTGAATTGTGATTACATGTGATTTTGAATAATATTCTTATTTCAAATGACATATCATATATTGTATATCGTATTCTAGAAGACATTCTGCCTGCTTTTTCTTGCACGTACTGTCTAATTTACTGGATAGAAATTTCAAACCGAACGTCAGTCACAAATTGTAAATACAAATAAATTTAATGGCTACTTTCATGGAAACTATCATCATAAAAATTTGAAGGGACTATTATCGCCCAAAATGCTATGAATTATTTTTGGACCTTATCTAATCAAACTTTTTTTTTTATTATTACACAACTTTTAAAGATTACAATTTTTTTTTATTTCTTTAAAAGGTAAACAAACTATCATAAAGAAAATCAAATCCAGCAAAATGCATTAAGGTTTATTAAAATCGACAGAGTAAAGCCGGAGATTAAAGTTTTATGAAAAACTACGTTTTTAAAATTGGCGGACAGTTAACCTCTAGATTTAGACCATCGATTTTAATAAACCTTAATGAATTTTGTTTGTTCTGGTTTTTTTTTTCTATGATATTTTACCACAGATTGATAAGAAAAAAAATGTTTGTGACTGAAAAATGTTGAAAAAATGGTCAGTTTTGAAACAATTTTTTTAAATGTAGGCCATTTTATTTCTTTTTAACAAGTTAAAATTTTTCTGGTAAACTATCACGTAAAGGCAGTTCTTTTTTATTCCTTAAGTAGTCCGGTGGGACCTGTGAGTCCAGCGATACTCTATTTCTAATGCCTCACAGCTCATTTTATGTCGGAGCGCACTGCGTTGGTGAGTACCTTTCCGTTCACATGTCGCAAAACAGTGAACAACGGGGTTTGCATTAGTGTATAATAGTTCGTTAGTTATTTGCACTCCCTAGTATTCGAGAAACTTTTGTGAATTCGATAAGTAAATTTAGTTTCCTATTTTTTGTGAAGTAGAGTAAGTATTTAATTTTTCTTTCTTTTATTTCAAATTTCAGTGATGGATCCTTATCTGAAAGACATTCAAAGATTACAACAGCTCTATGATGAAATAGAAGAAGAAAATATTGATTTGGAAAGCGAGCCAGAATCAGACAGGTGTGAAAAAACTGACCACAACATATACACAGAAGAAGAATGGGAGGAAGAATTGGAAGCGGAATTGGAGGAAGGATTGGGAGAGGAATATACAACTTCAAAATATTTTAAAACAAATACGGAAAACCGGCGGCTCTTTTATTATGCAAATGATGGGGTATCCTGGAGAAAACATGCCCTTTCAAAAAATGTTCAAACAAGAAGTTTTAATTTAATTTCATACTTACAAGGTTGAAAAAGAAATACTCGTCAAGCAGTTGATACTTTAGAGTGTTGAAAATGTTTTATTGATGATAATATTCCCGAAACTATTGTACAGACCATAAACATATTTATTTCTAATTTAAGAAACAATTATGCAGATCCAAATGAAGTTAGACCTACAGATACTGTAGAAATTAAGGCGTTAATTTGTCTATTATACCTAGCAGGGGTTTTCAAAGCAAGCCGCCGAAATTTAAAAAAAATTCGGGCTACCGATGGAATAAGCGAAGAGGTGTTTCGAGCTACTATCGCTAGAGAAAAAAGAAGAACCATAGACAAACTTGCACCAATAAGAAACATTTTTAACCAATTTAATCAGAAATTCAAACTTAATTACGTTCCTGGATCTTACTTAACATTGGATAAGATGCTTTTTACATTCCGTAAACGTTGCGGATTCCGCATGTACGTCCCGAATAAGCCAGCTAAATATGACATAAAAGTATTTTCTTTAGTGGACGCCAAATGTTTTTACACGGTAAACATGGAAGTATAAGTTGGAGCTAAGCGTCCAGGGCCATATCGCGTTAGTACTAAAACCACCGAATTAGTGAAAAGAATCTGTGAGATTGTGTTTGCTGGAGCTGTGAAACGTATGTTGGAGCAGCACAAAATTATAATTGTTGGAACAATTCGAAAAAATAAAAGTGAGATTCCAAAGTAACTTCTTGATTCCAACAGACCATAGTACTCGTTTATGTTTGCATTTTCCAAATCCATTACTTTGGTATCGTATATCCCAAAGAAAAAACAAGTCGTGACGCTGTTATCATCTTTTCACTATGATAACCCGATTGATGAAGATTATGGAGAAGCCTGTTATTTCCTGTTATGCTAATATTATTCCTTTATATAGCATTACAAAATCGGGCGTTGACTCAGTCGATTAACGTTGGCAGAAACACCCAAAGATGGCCAATGGTCATTTTTTATAATTCACTAAACATTGCGGGCATAAACTCTCACGTTTCTGAAATCAATTCGCTTAGCACTGACAAGAAAGAACAAAAAATTGGAGTACATGCAGATCCAGCGCCTCCACGTCCAAACACACGAGGGCGTTGCGCCTATTGTCCAAATCGGAAAACACGATATTTTTGTGTCAAATGCTAAAAATGGCTATTCTTAGAGCATGTTAAACCGATTTGCGAATACTGCAATTAAAATTGAAATTAGCATTAGAATTTTGTTTATTAAATGTACGAGAAGTTCATTTTTGTTAATTTTTTTTGTATTTTCTTAAAGATGTTGTTTATTTTATCATTGGGTTTAAAATGATATATTAAAAATTAAATAAAAACGATTGTACATATATTAAATAGTTTTATTTTAGTCTTTTCTGATGTATTGTGTAAAATAAAAATTGGTCACAGACTTTACCCGACTGTTCATGTAATATGTATGTACTTTATTACTTTAAGATTAAAACTCTTCTCAAATTTTATATTTTAAATTTACTGTTCCAAAAATTACCTGTTCACCATGGAGCAATAAGTTTTGGACGAAAAAATTTTACATTTAAAATAAGAATATTATTCAATATATTTTAATATATAACATAAGATATTTTAATAGTAAATTTTCCACACAACAAAATAATATAATATTAGGGTTTTATTTAAAATACGTACGTTATTACAGCTCAAATTTGCTAATAGAACAATCTAATATTTTAAACACCCTGTAAAAAAATGTTGCTATAATAAACATCTGTTTAAATATGACAAATATTCTAGCCCAAAAGAAAATTTTTCTCCAATCTTAGATACGTATATATTTAATTTTTTCTGAAACTTCACATTTTTAGAAAAATCGTAGTAAATCAAAACACCCTGTATTTATATATAGATAACCCTTATAAAAGTATAGCTTATTTTTAATAAATAAGTAAAAAAAGGCATCACATATGGTGTGTTTATTCTAATAAATTTGTTCTATAAGAAAAAATTAAAAACTTTGATATATAACTATTTTTGGAGCACCCTGTATGATTACATTCATATTATTCCTGGTTTTAAGATCCCTCTCTATGTCGTCTATCCATCTTTTACGGGGCCTTTCTTTTGTTCTGTTTCCTTGGGGCTTCCATCTCTGGACTACTTTTACAGCTCGATTATCTGGCATTTTTTCTAGATGACCAAGCCAGTTTAGTCTTTGTGACTTTACAAATCTAACAATATCTGCGCTCTGCATTAGTTCATCCAGCTTGTGGTTCATTTTAATTCTCCACGAACCATCGGTACATTGGGTTGGTCCAAATATCTTTCTTAGTATTTTGCGCTCAAATATTTTCAGTTGATTTTCATCAGTGGTTGAGATCAGGGTCCACGTTTCACATCCATATGTGACCACTGATCTAATTACTGTTTTGTAGATTCTAAACTTAGACTCGCGATTTAGTAACTTACTTTTCATTAAGTCTTTGTATGCATAAAAGCACTTATTACCTACCGCTAAGAATCCCTGCTTGTATTTCTTAAATGATGTTCTCATTTATTATTGAGCCTAGGTAGGGAAAAGTGGAGGCATATTTGTAGATATGGTTGTCCACCTTCAGATTCTCATGTTGATTTAATTTGGTGCACTCCATATATTTTGTTTTGCTTTCATTTATATAAAGACCAAACGTTGCAGCTTCTCGTTTCAGTTCTATAACTTTTTCGCTTCATACCTTCTGTTGCGGCTTATTATGACAACATCATCCGCATATGCGCATATTTGAATTGATCTTGTATTAATACAGCCGTTTATATCCAGTTTTCTAACAACAGCTTCTAAAGTTAGATTAAAAAGTCGAAAACGATTCCAGGCAGCTGTATATAATTTCTGATATAATCTTGTAGACGACATTTAAAACTGTTATGTCCCTTTATTTTTTTCAGAGTCGTTTGTCTCCCCCTTTGTACATAGGAAGTATGATTCCTACTTTAAAATCTTCTTGGATGGCTTCTAGTGCCCATATGCGATCGATTAGTTTATGGATACGCCTCCATATCGCATGTCTACCATTCTTTACCAGTTCTGCAGTTATTTCATCTGTGCCAGGTGCTTTGTTATTTTTTAGATGTTTTATGTCGTTTATCGTTTCTTCCAATGTTGGTTGCTCAACTAGTTGTTTTGCTGTGTGGTGAATTATTTCTTCATCTTCGTTTTGTTCTTTTTCTGGGTTTAACAGCTTTTGAAAATGCTCCTTCCACCTTTTCATTATTTCCTCTTTCTCGCTGATAATTGTCCCATCTTGTCCTTGCACACTGTTGATCTTGTCATATATCCTTGGGTGTATTGCTTGGTTTCCTTGTAAAATTTTCTAGTCTCTCTTCTGTTATTATAATCTGTGATTTGTTGTCAACATTCAACATTTCTCTCTTTTTCCTTCTACATCTTTTCTCTGCATCTTTTCTTCATATGTTCTTCTATTCAATCGGGAATCCCTTTGTAGACAGTTCTGTCTAGCTATATTTTTGCTATTTATTACTTGTTGGCAAGCTTAGTCAAACCATTTCTCGTTTTTTTTTATTAAGGTTTCACCTAATGTTTCTTTTGCCATATTTGTAATTGTCGTTTGGATGACATTACATTCTTCTTCAATGTTGTTTTGTTCTCCTCTTTCATTTAATATTACTTTTATTTTCTGCTGGTACTCATTCTTATTTTTAGAATTTTTAAACATATATGTGTTCCATTTTCTTTGTTTGGCGCCTTTCTCTTTTTTTACTATTGATATTCTTTGTTTTATCTTCGATATAACCAAGAAATGGTCCGAATCGCAATTTGCGCCTCTATAACTTCTAATATTCGTTACGGAGGTTGCCCATCGCTTAGATGGGCTATGATTCCATTCATATTATTTTGAAATTTTAGTGTTAATGATTCTGTATTGTTTTGTAAAGAAAAAAGATTTGAATATTAAGTCGTTTTTCGTACAGAGACCGAGGAGTATAGGATGGACCACCCTGCATATACACTACTTTCCAAAATTAACATATCACAATAAACGTACCATAAGTTTAAAGTAATTTTTCTCCTTGAAGGTCTATTTCTAAGAAATTACAATAGCGAAGCTTCCTGAAAAATGTCAACGTTTAACTCATATACGGGATGTTAAAATAAAGTTGTGTGTTTTCATCTAATTTTGCAATAACCTGTGGAATTGATTAGAAACAAACGCTGCAGTTATAAAAAAGTTTTGGGAAAAGGTATGATTTAGGGTGATTTCTATGATAGACGAAGCATATTGTACCCTAGAGAGCTATCAGTAATGGACAAATTTTAATAACACGAGGGGGAACGTTAAAGAGCAATGTTAAATAACTGAGTTAAAAAATTTCAAGCAAAATTGATCACAGTTCAAGATCAAAAATATTTTTATGTTACAACTTTTATAAAATTTAATCAGTGACGCAATATCAAGGTTGTTTGATTTCTCAAATAAATATTGTAAATTTTTATTTCTTATTAATTTAATGACAGTTATAACAATATTAACATTAAATAAAAATCTGCAGGTAATTAATTACTTACAAAATATGATTTATATTTTAAATTAGGTGACCCAGAAAATTGGAATTATACTGCAACCAATTTGTAAGTTACTAAAAATAAACAAAACGGTTATTATCAGTTATTTTGATATATTTCCTATTAAGTTTCGGTTGCTTCTGCAAGTATTTTTATGGTTCCGTCCTTAAATACTGTGCTGTTTAAAATATGTGTTTTTTAACTTTCTACTTACATTTATAATAAAACAAACTCTGCATTATTGCCAACCAACATTTTACGTTCAGTTTTTGCAATACATGCTTGTTTCACGTGTTTCAAGTCATCTTAGTGCAAGTCATATCCTGAAAAAAGCTTCGGCACTTTGCAGAAAATAGTGTTTTTAGTGGTAAAGTGCGTTAAGCAAAATTAGAAGTTTGAAAATTGAAGATAGATAGTTTGAGAAGAAGTTATTTATCTTATTTTTAGTAGAAAATTTAAAAGAGTAGAGCAATAGTCATGTGAATATCAATTGATAATCTTTATTTGTCAGTAATTATTAGTTACAATTTTTTTTAAATAATTTTTTTATAGAATATCAAAAAGTTTTTATAATTTTCACATTGTATTTGATTTCATGTCGGCAGTTCTTATAAAAATCATGGTAAACAAAAATGTAAATACGCAAATATGACGGGAAATGGGAAATAACCTACTACAATTTGTTTAATAAAAGAAAATTAAAATTACAGCTAAATAAATGTTTTTTTTTTATAGTTGGATCAATGGCCTATTTATGATTATTAATGGCCGTTCTATCGTTAAATAAAGCTTATATCGTTTTATATAATTAAAATAAGAAAATTGGTTTTATTATTCAGTGCGGAATAATGAAGGGGTTAATGGTTTAGGAAAAAGCGTAACCACAGAGACAACGAGTCCAAAAAAATCAGAAAAACGTGGATAGCCAGCATCAAATTAATAATAAGAACCCTAGAAAAATATCACCAGATCTTTTAAGATGTCTAGCTGGTTCCTAAAAAAACTAATACGACTCTTAGTAAGATTTGATCATTTTGAGCAGTGTATTTGATTAGTTTGAAATTATATTATATTTATTATAACAGACAAATAATAAAATAAACAAATAAACAACAAACAATTGATTATATAATGTTAATTCATAAATTGTAAAATATATACACTCATGGACAAAAATATCGAATATTTTGGAATTTTCAAATTTTTGATTTTTCAAAATAAATTCTGGTCAAGCAAGTCGTTTATTATAAAATAGAGTTTATTTTAACAATGTACCAATTTTAACTTTTTATGCGGAGAAAATTGTGAAAAAAATAAATGTATAATACTAGGTAAATAAGGTCATTTTACTCTAAACTTAAATGATAATTTAAATTGCTTAAACAACTGGTTTAAACTGAAAGAAGTGCATGGTCAGTAACGAGTATTCCCCCCTCTAGCTCTTATTACTGCTTGCATCTTTCTCAGCATGTTTGCAAGTAAATTTTGGACATATCCTTGGCAAACTGCATTCCATTCATCCTGTGCAGCAAGTCGAAGCTGCTCTATCGTATTTGGAACGGGATTTCTTTGTCGTATACTGCGTTTTAGGTGATCCCACATATGTGCTCTATTGGATTTAAATCCGGGCTAGACGGTGGCCAATCCAATCTTCAAATTTGGACCTCATCAAGATAATTACTATGATAAACATCTACTGCCCAACAGATGAACAAGAGCAACATACAAAGGAAAGCTTCTATCAACAGCTGGAGATAGTATATGACAACGCGCCAAAAAATGACATTAAGGTTATAATGGGTGATATGAATGCCAAAATAGGCAAGGAACCGCAGTTCTATGGCACAACAGGAAAACACTCACTGCACAATGAAACAAGCGAGAATGGGGAGTTTTTGATAAATTTTGCCACGAGTAAAAATATGGTTATAAGCTCCACATGCTTCCCACATAAAGACATACACAAAATGACGTGGATCTCACCAGATGGAACCACAACCAATCAAATTGACCATGTGATGATAGACAAAAGGGCAGCCAGTAGTATCTCTGATGTGAGAACGCGACGAGGAGCATGCTGTGGATCAGACCATCTTTTACTGCAAACCAAATTTAGGTGCAGAGTTAACAGAGAAAGAAACGAAAGACAACAAAGAACAAACAAACTAGACCTAGAAAAACTGAAGACTCAGGAATGTAGAGAGAAGTTCGAGCAAGAAGTCACAAATGAGCTAAGGACACAAGAACTGCACTCCATAGAGAGCAAATGGAATAATATCAAAACAGCAGTGCTGACAGCAGCAGCGTCCACCGTGGGAAACAAGAAAAAGAAGAGAAGAGGAACATGGTTTGATGACGAGTGCAGGCAAGCGATAGAAGAAAGAAACGAAGCGCACAAAATGTACATAACAAGAAGAACACGGGAAAGACGAACATCATTTGAAGTCGCAAGACGGAAAGCAGACAAGATATGCAGAAACAAAAAGAGAGCTTATGAAAATGGACAAATAGAAGAAATGGAACAAAATTTCAAAAAAAACGAAACTAGAGGAGCTTACGAATACCTAAAAAAGATAAAAAGTGGATATAAACCTCAAACAAGCCTATGCAAAGATGAAAATGGGCAAATAATCAGTGACCAACAGAAAGTCACAGAAACCTGGAAGCATTATTTTCAGACCCTACTTGGATCACAAGTAGATATGGAAGATGAAATGGGTACGAACCATGTAGAAGAGAACGAAGTTGAAGTAGAAGCTCCAACCATAGAGGAAGTTCTCGAAGCTATTAAGGCCCAGAAAAACAATAAAGCCCCGGGAGTTGACGAGATTCCAGCAGAACTGTATAAGGTAGGTGGCAACCACCTATCAAGTCATATCCACGCGCTTATCAAAGAAATATGGCAAGAAGAGAAAATACCCGACGAATGGAAGAAAAGTATAGTATGCCCAATCTATAAAAAAGGAGACAAACTCCAGTGCAAAAACTACCGTGGAATTTCTCTACTATGTACAGCGTATAAAGTCCTCACGTATATTATAAACCAGCGACTCCAACCACTAGCAGAAAATATTATTGGAGAATATCAGACGGGCTTCAGACGGGGAAGATCGACAATGGATCAAATATTTACAGTCAAGCAGGTCTTGAGCAAATCGTGGGAACACGACATTGATGTTCACAACGTGTTTGTAGACTTCAAACAGGCATACGATTCAGTCAAAAGGGACAGACTATACTATATATTGGCAGAATTAGCAATACCACATAAGCTGATTAGACTCATTAAAGCCACAATGGATGAAACTCAGGCATGTGTACGAATACAAAACAACCGGACAGACTTTTTCAAAATCTCGCAGGGACTAAAGCAGGGAGATGGGCTGGCACCAACATTGTTTAACCTGGCACTGGAGTATGCGGTTAGGCAAATGCAAACTGGACGAGAAAACCTACTGACCAATAAAACGGTTCAACTGGCTGCCTACGCCGATGATATTAATATTATGAGTAGAACATCAACAGGAGCACAGGAAGCATACGCAGAGTTAAAAACACAAACGAAAAGGCTAGGTCTGGAAATTAACACAGAAAAAACAAAAATAATGGTACAGACGAGAAGAAATATAATCCCACAAAACATTATGCATGAAGATGACATTGAAACGGTTGGAAAGTTTACATACCTGGGAGTAGAAATATATGCCGATGGAGCAGAGGATGGATAAATACGAAAAAGGATAACGCAGGCAAACAAAGCTTATTTTGCCCTCTCCCATATATTTCGGTCTAAAAGTGTCCACCGAAATACAAAGATGAGAATCTATAAAACTTTAATTCGGCCAATAGCATGTTATGGCAGCGAAGCATGGGTCCTGAAAGAAACATCCAAAAACAAACTCGACACATTCGAAAGAAAAGTACTGAGGAGAATACTAGGACCTGTGAGGGAAAACGGAATCTTCAGAATTCGATATAACAACGAGCTCTATCAACTGTATAAGGAAACACCCCTGTCAGACTTCATTAGAATACAAAGATTGCAATGGGCCGGACATGTGATACGAATGGGAGAGGATAGGCTACCAAAACGAGCACTGAACGCCAGAATGCAGGGAAAGAGACCAGTTGGAAAGCCAAGAAAGCGCTGGGAAGACACAGTAAGCAGCGACGTACAAGCACTTTTAGGAGTCCGTGTATGGAGAAGAGCAGCCACAGACAGACAAGGGTGGAGGCAAAAAATAAAGGAGGCCAAGGCTCATTTTGGGCTGTAGTGCCGTAGAAGAAGAAGAAGAAGATAATTACTCACTATGGCAGCGGCATGTGGTCGATAATTATCGTGCATTAACGTGAATCTTTCATATCCAATGTAACCAACATATGACAAAACATGATCTTGCAGGATGTTTTAAACATAAGAATCACCAGTCATCCATCCAATTACTTCCACAAGTGCGGTACGTACCTCTAAACTAATACCTGCCCAAAGAATTATGTCATCGACTCCAAAACTAACGGTCTGGACGAGACTGCAGCTGCCGAATCGTTCTCCAACTCTTCTGTAGACGTAGTTTTGACCATCTGGCTTTCATAATAGGATTCTGGTCTCATGAGTGAAAAGAACGTTTTTCCAGTTGTCGATATTCCACTAAATATGTGTTCTTGCAAATTTCAAACGACGAGCTTTATGATTTTGGAGAAGAAGTGGAACTTTGGCGGGGCGTCTGGGCTTTAAGTTTGCTTCTTTTAATCTTCGTCTAACTGTTTGTGAACCCACATTAACTTGTCTAATATTTAATAGTTCATTTCTGAGGTGCATCGATGTCAATGAACGATTTCGTGTAGAATTAAGAACCAAAAAATGGTCATCAATTGCGGTTGTGCACCTTGGGCGTCCTTGACCAGGGCTTCTTACACAATTTTCTGTTTCGCAGTACCTTTTTAGAGTATTTTAAACTATAGATTCAGTTCTGCTGATACGTCGTGCGATATCTTTTTGTGCATATCCTACCTCGTACAAAATTACAATATGTGCTACTTGGACTTCATAGCAGTGCCGAATTGGTGGGATACTTGTTTTAGACTTAGTTAAATCAAAACAATATTTAATTAAACTTAATAAATTAAACTAAAAATAACAGAATTAGTATGATTTTGCCTTTACGTGAAGAATGATTTTTATGATAAAATGGATGAATGACACTAACCACTGAATAAACGTCAAAATAAACATCAAAATATTTTAAACCAGTTGCTAAATCAGCCTACTATATGAGTCTTATCAGTAATCTAAAATTATTTTGAAATAATAGTGACTACAAATAAAAAATTGGAAAATTCCAAAATATTCGATGTTTTTGTCCATGAGTGTATTAATGTTGATATTATTTTGAATTCCTGCATTTTATAAAGAGTATATAAATGATAGTTTTTACATAAAATAGGGCTGTTGTTATTATTTTTATTATTATTAAGGAATAAAACAAACGACTCAACTCAACAATATAATAAAGCAATAATTGTAACCAAATTAAAAGATAACTGGGCACTATTAGAGGCAGCAAAACACTCTAATATAAGCAGAACCACAGTTTTTCTATTAATAAAAACTGGAGGGAACAAGAAACTCGAAAGAAAGCAAAGGTTTAGAAGACCAAAACTATACTAAATTTAGGTATGTAAAAATAAAATTAATATTTTGTAATATATCCATCAGCATTGATAACAGCTTGCAGTCTTCGGTCCATCTGAAAGAAACTATAAAATTGTCTTCTTCAGAGAGCTTTTCCCAAACTTGTTGTATACCGTGCCATAGCTCTTTAGCATTTTGAGATATAAACTTACGCCATTACAACCGTTTTATAATAAGCCCCCACACATTCTCGATTGGGTTTAAATCTGAACTGCAGCTGGGCCATGGTAAGCTTTCGATGTTGTTATTATGAAGCCACTGGTTTATTATATTTGCAATGTGAACAGGACAATTACCTTCTTGGAGAATAGACTTATTTTCTGGATACAACTGTTCTACACTGGGAAACAGGATGTTTGCTACAATAGCTACAATATTCAGATAAGTCTAAATATTCTAGATCTAGTAATGGGAATGGTATGGAATAAATTCATACCATTCCCATTCCTCTAGATGAAATCCATCCCCATATATTGGCGCTAAAATGACCAGCTCTTCGATATCTATCAACATATAGAAAAATAAATCTATTATTATCTGGTCTATACACCCCAATGTTGCCCTTTTTAGAAGATTGAAAAATTTTCTCATCTGTAAATATTACCCTGTCCCAAAAATCTTGATTTTGTAGCTGATGGTTTAAAGCAAATATATGCCTTGATTGCTTCTGTTGTAGTATAGGAGCTTGTTTTTTTGCTACCGGTCCCTAAGACGCCATGCGCCAAGTTGTTGTCTTTCTTTCAGGAAACTGTGACAATTCTTGCAGTTTTCGCATCTTCAAAAGGATTCTCTTCTAATCTCTCCAAAAGCGTACGATCTTCATGAGCAGTAGATATTTTTGGTCTTCCAGAACTTTGCTTTTTTATGAGAGTTTCTTGTTTCTCTCCATCTTTTATTATTATTAAAAACTGTTTTAATGCCTACGTTCTCTACGGCAGATAGTGACTAACCATCTTATAATTTTGTAACAATTCTTGCTTTTAATTCTTTGCTAGCACGTCGAGCCATTTGTTGAGGTTGACAGAATAAGTTAGTAAGTTAGAGTTAATAAATATTAAGATTTGGCAGTGATACTGAGAGTATATATAATAAGTATTTATCATTCAAAATACGCTGCTCAATTTTCTACAAAATACGCTTTAATAGTCGTATAAGTTTTTTTAGGAACCAGGTGTACAGTATATGGGCCAATGAATTTAGATTTTTAAAAGACACAACTGTAAAGACGCGTTTGACAGTTGAAATTTGTATGAAATTTCTGGACTGTTAAAATGATTGTAAAGTAGTTGGTAGTTCTCTTCCATATAATATTTTCTTTACCGATTTCTTTCGAATGTTTCGTTTAAAAATTTTTCTTTTATATGTTTGTTTATTGAAGACATTGGTTTTTCGTTGAAGACTTCTACAAAACCTTGTAAAGCTCGCAAAGCCATCTTAACGAACCAACAAAACATAACGTCAACAGATATAAAAAAATAAAAAACATGAGGTATATAAAATACTAACCCTTCAAGACACGATGAAATAATTGCCAAACTATAGGAAATAAGCAAGACAATGTCAATCCCAATACTAACAGAGCTATTTAATAGATGTCTCCATAAATACAAAATTTCAAAAGGCTGAAACGGGAGTCTAGTAATACAGTCTAGTAATATTAGAGCCTACACAAAAAAGGAGACAGATATGACCTAAACATTTATATCGTATTAGAATTATTAACAACCCGTCGACTTAAAAAATAAATAATTACCAATCAGTAGAACAGTCTGGCTTCTGCAAAGGATATAGTACATCAGAAAATTTGTTGAAAATGAGAACATTGATAGAAAAGGCAAATGAATACCAACTATCTATATTTCTTGTATTTATAGACTAATAAAAGGCATTTGACGGTATCGAGATATGAGCTATAGAACTTGCTATTAATAATTGTAGAATAGATTTGAGGTATAGGCAACTAATGCATCTCTTTCTTCAATCCTGACCCCCCGAGGAGTGTAGTCGTCATCATGATGTTGTGTGTTTTCCGTCTCCAACGATCTCTGTCGCTGGTCATTTATTTTTACTTGTGTATAGGTCTTTTTCATATTCCTGTAATTTATTCGAGCCATCTTGTTAGGGATGTTCCTCGTGATTTTTGGCCTTATGCCTTTCCTTGGATAATAAGTCTTTTCATGATTTCTGTGACCGCTCTCATAACTTATCCAAAGTATTTTAATTGTTAGAGATGGACTTTGCGCATAGCCGTTGCGCCGGCTCTTAGTTAATTGTCCTGTGGTTAGTCCACGGAATTTGTAGCATTCTTCTCCAACAGAACATTTCAGTGGTGTCTATATCTCTGCTTTACGTTTGTCGTAGGATCCAAGATTCACATCCGTATGTTATGTAGTTTATCCACTATCATAATCTTTGTCTTTGAGACTAATACATAATATATATATAAAAAAGCAACTATAGTAGATATAACTAGACCAAAAAAACAAATCTCATTTCCATGAAGAGAGGAGTTCGACAAGGTGACGTAATATCGCCAAAGAGGTTTAATCTAGCTTTAGAAGAAGTCTTTAAAACTACACGTTAATCAACATAAGGCATCTTAGACAGCTCTCAATTCATCGGCCTAAAAATGAATAATGACAAAAACTAAAACAATAACAAATACAGAAACCCCAGACAGATAACTAGAAAATGACAATGAGATAGAACAAGCCAAGAAAATATGTACCGAGGCCAAGTTCTAAAACTTGACAAAGATAACCAAAGTGCGGCAATCACTAGAAGAGCAAAGTGTCCAACCAGTGAACTAACTAAGGCGAATATATATAAACCAGCCACAGCAGAAAGGCCTATGGAAAGAGGAGTTGGGTATACGACTGTCAGATAGAAAGAGGAAAGAACTGGGTAAGATCAAAAACAAAGGTCGAGGATATTACAATAAAAATGCTCAATCTTAAATAGAGTTTAGTAGGCCACACTGCTAGACAAAAAGACCAACATTGGAACGTCCCAATACAACATTGGAGACCTTACAAAGGTAGACAACCAAGAGGAAATCTTGAGATAATATGGGTAGATGCCATAAAAAATATCCGGAACAAATTGGGGTATGTTGCTGAGGATAGAGATCGATGGAAAGAGTTGGGAGAATAAAAGGTGTTTGTTCATTGATATATCGAGAACGTCAAAGGCTTTTTTAAAAAATTTAAATGCATAATACATTAATTTATAAGATAGCATTCACAAGTTTATCAAGAGAACTTCATATCTTATAGTCTTCATGGTCTTTGTTCTGCTCTGGTTGCTTTTCTATTCTTTTATGTAGATCCAAAAGCAGCATTTGGAAAACTGAGAGAAACTTTTAAAAGTGAGCTGCCCACATGCCTAAAGAGAAAGGTATTTGATCAGTGCGTCCTCCCAGTCTTGACGTACGGAGCAGAAACACTTACCTTAACAAAAGCAGCAGCTACCAAACTGAGAGTCAAGCAGAGAAGAATGGAGCCGTCCATGTTAGGAATAACTCTGCGAGACAGAATAACCAACGAAGACATCAGGAGAAGAACCGGAGTGACTGACATCATCGAGAAGATAGCCAGACTAAAATGGAGATGGCCAGGACACATAGCCAGAATGACAGATGGGCGATGGACAAAGAGGTTATTGGAATGGAGGCTAAGGGAAGACAAGTGAAGCGTCGGTCGACCACCTACAAGATGGACTGACGATTTAAGAAGACTCAATAAAAACTGGATGAGAGCGGCGCAAGATAGACGGGGTTGGAAACATGAGGAAGAGGCCTATGTTCAGCAGTTGACTCTTGAGGCTGGATGATGATGATGAAAAGTAGTGGAAACAGATGGAAAAAGCACATAAATGAAATCGGACCCGAGTTAAGATACTTCGTTATATAAATTACATTAAAAATCACAAATACGTTCTTTAGATATAATGATATTCATAAACACGCATGGACTGCTCGACGATGGAGATCGATAATAGACTACTTCATTAAAAATAAAAAGCAAGATAGGATGGCAAGAATTCAACAAGAGAAACATGCGATAATTGAGAAGACATGAATATATAACAAGTACTTGCAAAAATATCAAAAAATATACGCAGAAGTTGATAACGAAATAAAAAGATTTCAAACTTCAAGATTATTAGTCAAACTGACAATGATTTAACCCTAATCTAACCTTAATTGCTTTGTAAAAGACTTCTTAGAAGAAGAAAATAGTTAAGAACGTTGTAATAATCGATATTTAGGTTTCTATAATCAGACTAGTTGCAATGTAACTAAAATTAGAAAACATCAATCCTGAAAAACTATTTTAAATAGCATAAAAAACGGGAAAATTCTGTAAAAAGTAATGGAACAGTGTTCAGAGATTGTTCTTTTAATGTATCATTTAAATTTTGTCAAATATCCTGTCAAAAATATACCATAAGTTATTTATTTAAGCCATTAAGTCATTAATCCCAACACAAAATTTAAAAACATAATATTAAAATATAAATTATGTAAACTATCCCCTGAAAACCAAATACAATGCGGTAATAATAACTCAATTTATTAAAAATCAAAAAGCCTATTGCAATACTCCACTATTTTATCATTTTTTAAATTTATCTAACTACGAAAAGATTTCTTGTTAGTATTAAATATTACAAAACATTTCTAATTCCATGACATCATCGGTACCTTCGATTTTACGCCATTGCATGTAGATGTAGTTAACAACAACAAAAAATCGAGCAACATTTTTTTACAAACAACTAACCGTTAATATAAACACACACATTATGTCCTTAAACCAATACGTTCCTTTTCCAAAGCACTAGGTGTTAAACGCAAAATACTGGTATTATCTGTGTGCCCACTATGTAATTATTTTCCAGATTTACCTTTATATCATTAACGAACTGGATCAATACGAACATGAATATGAATTTTTTAATGACACGTCTCATAGTAGTCGTAGTCGTATAGGTGATAGTTGAGAAAGTGGTCGTTATCGCAAATAATTGGAGCACACATTGAAAAACATTCTTGCGTGGAAAAGTTATCGACGAAATTAAAAAAACAAGTGGGTTTTTATTGCTGTATGAATTCTTTTTATTAAAATGTACTCTATAGGATATTCATATTTGTTATAAAGAAATATTCAACCGAAAACAATAGAAAAACGATTAAATTCTAGAATGGCAAATGACAAATGACAAATGAGTATCAAATCAGTCTAAATCAATTTTTGTATTACAAAGAAAAGACATACGGTGATCATATTCGTTAGAAAGTGATACTTGCGACATTGCAAACCTGAAAAAAAAATACATGTTTCTTGTTTATTAGATTATACTTAAGACTAAAAGGCCTGATCGTAGAAATCGCGATGTCTAGATCAAACGTTACTGGTTATTAGTGTGGCGGCCATAGTTCAGTCTCCGTTTCGACCAAATGTGGTCGTTAAGCCAAAAACCCGAGCCAGAAAGTTATAAGAATGCGAAAGACAATAGTCCAGTTGAAGCCTGAATGAAGGTAAATTTCTAAAAATGATTCGTAAATGAGCATTCGAGATGAAAACTACTCTGTTTTTCTGAAGGTCGCAGCTGTTCCTCCATCCTTGCAATAATGATTCTCCTATACAACCTAACCACAAATAGTAGAACGCATATTCTATAATTATTTTTGTTAGAGTTAGTCCTTTTGTTTCCCTTTTTGTATACAGTGTGTTCCAACACTTTTGAGCCCCCAGAAACTCAGAAACCAAGAGTTTCTTTAAAATAAAAAAATAAAACTTTATTTAAACAAATTTATTTAATTTATTGATCAAAATGAGCTTAAACTCATATAAAATTAGCATGGTTGAATAGGTATTTTCAATAGCTTTCAAACGAGGTATCACTTGTCATAAGGTCCTATTTAAAATTATCTGTCACGGTGGAGCTGTAACGTCACTTGTTATGACTAGTTAAGAAGCCTATGTCTGTTTATTACCTCCTTCCAAGTTTCACTATTATAAGTATAACCGTTCAAAAGATACGAGGGGAGAAAAGGACTTCTGACTAGCACTGTATAACTATATATCTATACGCTCACCGAGTTCTATAGTGGCACATTTTCAGAAAATGGTGTTTTGTAGTAACCACTCCTTAAAAATCACAAAATTTCACTTTATAATTGAACGAAACCTGCATAAAGATAGTCTTCATAGAATCACGTAGATAGCGATGTGCCACGTGCATATTTCCCTCCATTTCGCTCGAGAGGCAACACTATACCGGCACATATTTAGTATGCCATTGACTTTTGGTGTGTTTGTGTTGCTCGTACGTGAAAAACCGGCCCATTTTAATTGTGACTGTGCTATTGATCCAAGTAAGTAAGATTTGTTAAAGCAATACTGACATATTTCTAAGTTAAGTCAGTGCGACTCAAAAGTTTGAATATTTTTTCCGATTATTTTAGTAAATATTGTCACATTTTTTAGTCTATACCGTCACATTGAAAGTTGTGCCACTATAAAATTATTTTTTTGACAAAAATATATTATTTATGTCCCCAAAATATAAGGTTATGTCAGTATAGAATTTAATTTACTTAAAATACTTCACTTTATGTCATGAAAGAACAAAGTTGTGACAGTATAGGTTTACTTTTTCTTATATTTTGCTTTAATGGGTCTAACGTCGGAGTTACTTTTATACGATATTAGGTTCCGTGCTTCTGTGTTTGGTGCGTGTTTAATAACTTGATTATTGTCCCTCGTAAAACAAATAGAACAAAATCCAATAAAAACGTATAAAAACTGTTTATAATAATTATATTAGGTAATAATAGTTTTATAAATTGCTTACTTTATAACAATCACGAGTTTCCTTGTATATTACAGACAAATGGCCACGAAAGGAAATTGCCAGCAAGTGATACGACATCAACGGAAGATTTGTGTCCTTGGGATTTTTTTGCTGAGCTTTAACTCATTACAAAATTAATTTAAAAATAAATTATTTTCAGACGAACCAGTCAACAACACGAAAAATGACCTTACTACTATAGCAAGTAAATTAAATCAAGATAGAATAGATAAGGAAAGTGAATATTTTGGATGTTGTCTTTATTCTTTTTTATTAAAATAATCTTTATTTAGATTAACCTTAACTCAATGTAGACCATGTAAATCAGTTGGGTACCTTTGGATCCAGAGTGGAAAGTGTTTACTAAGATGACGGTATTGAATCGAATAGTACATCCGATTCCAGCAGCACTTCACCAGCTTATTCCTAAGATTTCGATTTTTAGTCGGATGATTCTGTCAAGGATCCAAACTATAATGACTCATCTTCGTCCACTGATTCAGAAAGGAAAATTCGAGGAACAAATACAGACAGAATGAAGGTTAAACATATTTTTTAACTCGATGAAACAGCGGGTCAAGAATGTAGAAAAAAAACGAGAAAAAGAAAAGCCCAACCTTCTCAGTAAATAAAAAACCGAAATAAACGCCTCTCAAACTCTGGACAATCTTATTAAACGTACAACAGGAAGATAGACGATCCAGCCAGATCAATTAAAGAACCGTGTGACATAGCAAAAAGCAGGCAAAATTGTACCGGAAAATTCACAGGAGAGAGATTCGTATTTTTTAAGTTATACTAGAATTTGGGAGACATTTCCAAGCAGCGAAACTATATAATGACATTGATGGAATAGGTTTATGCAGCAAAGAGTGGTGGACGAACCAATAACAATGCTTTTTATTTTGTTAAACAAGGTACAAAAGTAAGAGTGTGCAAAGTTTTTTTTAATTCGACTTTAGGTATTACCAGTAGGTGTATTCGCACCATAATTTCTAAAAAACAAGAAGATTTATTAGGAGATGATCTGATGGTTAGGACGAAAACACAAAAAGCAGACACAGGTATCAGAAGAAATAAATTATGATATTAGAAAACACATTTCCTTAATTACTACTGTAGAAAGTCACTACATTTGAGCGCACAGTGCAAAACGATATATCAAAGGAAGTAAAATAATTGCACAGTTACATAAAGATTATACAAAAAATTGTTAGAAAGAAAATAAGCCTATTGCTAAATATTCAATGTACAGAGAAATTTTCAATCATGAATTTAATATTGCATTTTTTGTCCCTAAAAAAGATCAATATCATATTTGCGTATCCTTTCAAAACTGGAGCGACGAAGAAAAAAACAAAAATACAAGAGAGTCATGTAAAACATATAGAAGAAAAACTAAGAGATAAGGGCATGATTTCGCCAGATTACCAAGAGCGTGCTTTGACTTAATCGGCGTTGCCAACACTAAATGGCCAAGTCTCATCTTTTTACTATAAATACAAATTATCGATTTATAAGTTTACTGTATGCCACCTTGACAAGAAGCGACAAGGTAATGTATGTTGTTTTGTGTGGCATATAGGCAAAGGAAAACGAGGAGTGACCGAAATAGAAATCTGTCTGCTCAATTTTTTAAGAGAAACAACCAAAAATGATAATTCTGAAAAACTTGAAATAGCGTTTTACTCAGACAATTGTGCTGAGCAGCAAAAAAAAATAAATTTATTCTGACTGTTTTTTTATATGCTGGGACAAATTATAAAATAAAATCAATAGCGCATAAATATTTAGTTACTGGCCACACACAGAACGAAGGCGACAATGTTCGTTCGCTTATCGAAAAAAATATTAAGGGGGCCCTAAAGGCGGGTTAAATATATACACCAGGTCAATATTCAGCGATGATAAAAAGATTTAAGAAAAGTGGAACACTATTTAAGGTAGTCGTATATACCGATAAAGATTTCCTTGAGTTGAAAAAATTAACAGGAAAAGCTGTTTTAATTTAAATACTAATACTACAGGAAAAGTCTTTAAGTTAAGTGATGTTTTAATACTAAAAGTCGAAAAGGGTTATCCTAACATTTTCCTGTATAAAACTTCATTTAAAGAATCTAATTTTAAAAGCGCCAACTTATTCAAAGAACTACGTACCAGAAATCCCAACAAAATTTACTTTTTTAAAGAAATTGCAATTGATAGAGTATATCAGAATCAAATTCCAATTGCCAGAAAAAGTATGAAGATTTAATGTATCTTATTAGATCCATAGATCCGTACATACCCAGGAAGAACTAGCCAAAATCTGGACAGATTATGCTTCGTCCCTCTTTGCAGACAACAGACCGAATCTGCCAACTACTAACCTATCTACAGAAACTTTGTCCGGTCCTCCGATTATTCGCGCCGAGGTGGAGTACGCTATAAAAATAGCAAAACTGGGCAAGGCCCCTGGACCGGATGGCATTACTACGAAAGCCCTAAAACTGTTGGATGATGACAACATCGACACTCTGATAACAATCTTCAATGCCATATATGACACCGGCCACATTCCAACGGATTGGCTTTGTTCAACCTTCATAATGATCCCTAAATCACAAAGAGCGACAAGGTGCAAGGACCACAGACTGATTAGCTTGATGAGTCATTTACTTAAAATATTTCTTCGCATACTTCACACAAGAATGTTCAGAAAACTAGAAGAGCTGAGCGGCGAGACACAATTTGGTTTCAAGAAGGGACTCGGGACGCGCGAAGCATCATTCTGCTTGAATACCCTGGTACAAAACTGTATGGACCAACGAAAAGATATAGTCATCACATTCCTCGACTACGAAAAAGCTTTTGACACCGTAAAACACGATGAAATAATAAAAATGCTACACAATGCTGATATTGATGAGAAAAGTTATCCAGAATCTCTATTGGAATCAAAAGGCACGTGTGAGGCTGAACAAATCAACAAACACAGAGGAAGTCGAAATTTTACGAGGGGTGCGACAGGGGTGTATTTTGTCTCCTATGCTGTTCAACCTCTATGTGGAGAATGTTTTTGCAGAGGCACTTGAAGGCACTGATTGTGGTATAAAGGTCAACGGGTACCCGATAAATAACATTCGTTACGCTGACGACACCGCAATAATCACAGATAACGAACATGATATGCAGTTGATACTAAATAAAATAAACACCACAGGAAAAACATATGGCCTGAAGATAAATGCTGGAAAAACAAAATGCATGACAATAAGAAAGGGCGCATTTTTCAGAGTACAACTGCACGTAGATAATGCTCCAATCGAGCAAGTGAAAACATTCAAATACTTGGGAATTATGGTGAATGACCAATGGGATCCTCAACAAGAAATAAAATGCCGTACCGAACAAGCAAGACAAGCTTTTCTTAAATTTAAACCGCTACTTTGTAACCGCAATCTTTCCTTCAATCTCCGTTACAGAATGGTTAAGTGCTATGTATGATCCATATTGTTATACGGCATGGAGACATGGACGAAAATATCTTCCATTAACAAGTTGGAAGCCTTCGAAATGTGGACCTTGCGAAGAATGTTCCGCATACCATGGACAGATAGGGTGAGAAACGAGGAAGTCCTAAGAAGAGCAAATACTGAGAGAGAATTGCTCAGCTTGATCAAGGCACGAAAGATTGGATACCTGGGCCACATCCTGAGAGGGGAAAAATACGCAATCCCTCAACTAATTATCCAAGGAAAGATTGAGGGCAAGAGAGGAGTAGGTCGCAAACAAATGTCGTGGCTGCGAAATATAAAGAACTGGACAGGCGTAACTAACACTGGCGAACTTTTGCGTGCCGCAAAAGACAGACGTCTGACCTTAAGATAATTCGCCAACGCACTATAGGTGCACGGCACCATAAGAAGAAGATTAGATCCAATGCAATTATTAAAAGCCACAGTGAATTTTACACCAACTTACAGCAAATTAATACGGAGCTGTATTGTTTTAATCCTGGTGGAGGTTTTTTTATGACTGATCATCATTTTTAAGATTCTTTTTTTGTTATTAGTAAGATAATATTGTTGTGTTCATATATTATATCTTTAATGCGAATAAAAACATGACTAAAAATAGAAACGTTTATTTTATGAACCCTTTGTGCCTCTATTTATGACCATCTTTGCCAAAAACACTATAAAACTTACTGGCATAATGTTCATCAAAGTTCTCGAAATTCATACAATGGAAGAAAATTTAATATCTAATCGTTCATTGTCAAGTATTTGATTTCTTCTATCGACCTATTATCCATAAATTGTCATTTTTAATGGCATTTATAATATCATGAAACTTCATGGTCAACTATCTCATTAGTTTATATTTGCGGTTGTGCCACTATAGAACTCAGTGAGCGTATAGACATATTATGAGATATGATTTAACTCAATTGGTTATTTAAAGGAAACGTTTGTTAAGAGGCCCTGGAAGGCGACGTATTTGCTGACCCCATAACCTTAGAAATTGGTTCAAACCACAAGTCTGTTTCAGTCGACGATAAGCATATTGCTACACAACCAATGAAAAATCAGAAATTTAGGAAAAAATCAGAGATTTAGCAATCAAGTGTATCTACAGCAATATTCGAAATTTAGCAATAAAACAAAAAGAACTTTTAGACAATGCCTAAAAACTTTTCAGATTTACAGACAAAAAACATCAGATTTGTTAAACTCTTTTTATAACAGCGCTAGCACTTTGGCGGCAAAGTATGTTAACCACATCTAAACATGTCTAAATTAGAAATATTTTCCAAAAGGCATTCATTAACTTCGTCTAGTCAATCGAAATAAGTACAAAACAGTAGAAGAATAATTTTCGTTTCTGTAACTTTTATAGTGCGACCCGATAGAATGCAGCTGCCAATACCTGTGATCGCAATCTTGCATGACCATTTCGATGTGCCCTCGATTGTCATTTGTTCCGCTTGCTCAATTGAATCAATGTGTGTATCTGGGTCCACTGAAAATGTCGTTCTGCCATACCGGAAACAAAACATTTTAAATAGCATTAAAACAGAAAAATAAATAAAATGAAAGCTTTTAGTCCTCGGGCGGTTGGAGTTGGAAGGGCGTGGTAGTTTTATAGATTCACTTGGGAGTCGGTTTTTACTGGTCAACAACTGTATGCTTTTATAAATGTTTACGTGTTTATGTGTACAAATAATTAAAGGAAAGCCACCCAAAAACTGTAAAAATTTAACATAAGAGTTTTTGAAGGATCAGAATATAAAATGGATGTATATAATAAAGGTTTGGAAAAGACGTTTGGGATAAACTGTGTAAAGTAAAGTAGAGAAATGATCTCTGTTTTGTTACAAGTTTCTACAGACTAAACATACAGTATGATGCAAATGTATGGAATAAATTCATTATTTCAAAAACAGACGACTTTAAAAAAAATCTTAAAACAGGTCAATTTTAATTTTTAAATGACCATCAACTGATCAACATCATCATTTGAAAGGTCTCCTTATTGATTTTGCAACGATGTAATCACTTAAATATTTATTTCTACAGGGTTGACCAAAATTATGAACTTTGTTATTTAACATGGAATTACAATAAATATTCATTTACTGAACTAAAATATACCAAGAAACTCCACTGAGAATAAAACAAATTAGTGTGTTTCTAGCTGGTTCCGAAAAAAAAAAAATACATTGTTAACAAACAATGCTACATTATAATCTTAAACTTTACTTTGTTTATTGCAGCGCGGAACAGTTCAGTGGTAGTCGTGTTATACCACTTTCGTAAATTTTGAAGCCAGGAAATGAGTCTTCTTCCCGGTCCTCTCTTACCATTTACTTTCCCTTGGAGAACCAGCTGAAGATAGCCGTAACGTTCTTGATTTCTCATTACATGTCCTAGATATTCCAACTTTTTAGTTTTGACGGTCAGGAGAATTTCACATTCTTTCCCCATTCTACGCAGGACCTCCACATTAGTAACTTTGTCAACCCAGGATATACGTAAGATGCGCCTATAACACCACATTTCGAAAGCTTCGAGCCGATTCATAGATGCAACAGTCAGTGTCCATGCTTCCATTCTGTAGAGCAGAACTGTGAAATATGTAGCAGTTCAATAGACGGCATTTTTTTAATGATATGTCTCGACTGTTGAAAATGGTTCTCATTCTAACGAATGCTGCTTTTGCTTTTATTATTCGCTGTTTAATTTCTGTTGAGTGGTCCCATTGGCTATTTAAATTGGTGCCTAGATATGTATATTGCTCGACTCTTTTGATATTCTGTTGGTTGATTGTAAGTTGAGCGTTTAGTATTGTTTTTTTACTAATTGTCATAAATTTGGTTTTCTTTACGTTAAGAGCTAGTCCTTATCTGTTGCTGACTTCTGTTAAGCGATTTGTTAATATCTGTAAGTCATTCAGATTATCGGCAAAAACTATAGTGTCATCTGCATATCTAATGTTATTCAACCATTCACCGTTTATTAGTATTCCTTTCGCACAACCGTCTAAAGCTTCCTTAAATAACCATTCAGAATAAATATTGAACAACAATGGAGACAAAATACAGCATGTCGTACTCCACGTTCTATTGCAATTTTATCAGTTAACTGGTCTTCTATTTTGATTTCGGCCGTTTGATTGTAGTAAATGTTTCTGATAATTCTAAGATCTTTGTTGTCAAGTCCAATTTCTTGCATTAGAGTCATTAATTTGTCATGTTTTACTCTATCAAATGCCTTCTGGTAATCTATAAAGCATACGTATATGTCACAATTCACAACCCTTGATCTCTGAAATAGCACCTGTACAGCAAAAAGGGCCTCCTGTGTTCCCAGAGCATCACTAAATCCAAATTGTGTTCTTGTTAGTTGTTCCTCACATTTTGTATATATTCTTTTGTGAATGACCTTTAGAAATCTTTTAAGTAAATGGCTCATAAGGCTTGTAATTCTATGGTCTTCGCAATTTCTCGCATTGGGGTTTTTTTTATATAGACTAGATAATAATGTCCACCAATCAATTGTTGTAAGTGTGCTAAAATAGGAGAAGTGGTATCCATACAAAGTACATCTGGTCCAGGAGCTATTAGAAAATTATTTTGATAGAAAAATCGAATCTTGCGAAATCGTTATGGAAAAATGTAACAGAGATCAGGGTTTCATAAAAAAGATACTTTTTTCTGATGAAGCGTCTTTTATGATATTTATCGATATGATATCATATCGATACTGGGCAAGTGAAAATCCACATTAGATGGAAGAGTATAGGACACAATATCCCGAGAAGGTAAATGTTATGGCCGGCATTATAAACAATCAAATTGTGGGGCCATATTTTTTTGAGGAAAACTTAACTGCTTCTCGTTATCTAGAATTTCTTCAGGATTATTTGTTGCCACAGCTGAATCAGCTATTTCCAACCAAATAGAAATGATTTGTGGTACCAACATGATGAGGATTCCCCACACTACGGCGTTGAGGTACGAAATTACCTTAATAACGTTTTCCCAGGTAGGTGGATAGGTATAAGGGGGCCCATCGAATGACCACCAAAGTCTCCAGATTTAACTCCGTTAGACTTTTTTGTGGGGATATTTAAAGAGTGGATCAAAATCGACAGAATAATGTAGAAGAGTTAAAAAAGTGCATCAGAACGGAAATTGCACAAATAACACCTGAAATCATAGAAAACGTTAGGAAAGAATTTATTAAACATCTTACACATTGTTTTATTGCTGAAGGTCGTCAATTTGAACATTTATTGTAATTTCATTGTATTTAAGTAAACATTTATTGTAAGTTAATTGTATTAATAAACCAACAGTTTTGGTTAACCCTGTAGAAATAAATATTCAATATATATCAGTTGATGGTCATTCAATAATTGACGTGTTTTAAGATTTTTTTTTAAAAGTCGTTTGTTTCTGAAATAATGAATTTATTCCATACATTTGCATCATACTGTATATAGTCTATATAGAAACAGAATACCACATTGCTGTATTAAAAATGCTTTAGAAGACAAGCTTTGGATAAATCTGGTAACAAAATATCTAAATATAAATGAGATATGTAACGTAATATCGGAGATCAGGAAAATTAAACGCAACACAAATGTAAGTGATAGTTTCAACCTAACAGAGATTTAGCATGCACGAAAAAGAAATACGATAATGAAGTAGAAATTGTGTATCGTAAGATAAGTGTATCATTAAAAAGTTTAAAATTCGACGAAATAACATATATCAAGACAAATATCAAGATAATGAGCGATTTTAATACCAAAATTGGTAAAGATCGTATAGTCCAGTCGTCAGAGAGTTGATCTCTAAAAATCTTACGAACACGCTAAATTTTGCCAAGAATTTTAATTTTGGGACCCCAAAAGAGATGCAAAAAAGTTTACCACTTTTACCCCCTGACTTCCTCCTAAAATCGCCTGGTAGGGGCGTTTAAACACAAAAAAAATAGATTTACCAAGAATGTGTACGCCTCAGAAAAAAATGTTTCAAATAAAAAATGTAGCTGAAAGAGTTTTAAACAAAAATGTTTATTAGCACTAACTTTTTGTGTAGAATGAACCGTTCTTTTGTAGAGCGACCGTCGATTTTAAATGCCAGTTATGCGCGCAAAATCAATGTTCAATAAAATTGATATCAGCTCGACCGTAAAAATTTGATATCTTTTAATTCAAGTGTCGTATCGACAAATATCAAGATGCGTTTTACAGGTAAAGAGTGCAGCTTTCGTACGTAGTTTTTGTATATTGCCGAGGATACATTCAGTTTTTATAAAGGTATTAAATAAATAAACGTGATGCCACTTTTTTCATTTTTTACAATTCTCGCGAATAAAATTGTTCGAATCGATTAATTCGTAGTAAAATTTCGATTTATAGAAATCAATCTTTAAAACCTAAAATAAAATTTTAATTTTAAGTGGTAGCAATAATAGGTACGGGTAGGAACTCCATTTTGGATAGTCCTATTAGGGAAAGTGAATCGATCCCTGCCTTCCGCAGATTCCAGGTGTTTCCTGACCCGGGAAACTAGTACCTACTAAGAGTCCCTTGTCCAGGGTCAAGGATGAAGTCTACAACGGCATCCAGGGCGGAGAAGAAGATCTTCACAACGGTCTGGAGGACGGAAGTGGCAGCCCCCTGGTTTTAGGGCTTGTTTAAAATCGAAGGGTAGGTGAGACTCTCTAGCTGTAGTGGAAGCAACTCGCATAGGAGAAGGATAGTCTGATGTAAAATCCCTGGCCCTCTAGGTTGGGGGTTGAGGCACCGGGCCAACTCCTCGGTACTCATAAAACACGTACAATGTTAAAAAGCCTAACCAAAGCCTCGGAACAAAAGATTGGAAACACAGTAGACGAAAACAGCAAAGAAAACGGTTAATGAATTTTTGTACATGGAATGTGCAAGGTATCTCCCAAAAATCACCAGAAATTATGTCAGAACTCAAAAATGCAGAGATAGCTGATATCGCGGTGCTTACAGAAACTAAAAAGAAGGGTATAGGTTCTGAAAAGTGGGGAAGTGGGGTCACTATGACCTGTTCTATAATGGAGTAACTGAAGACCAAAGGGCACAACAAGGTGTTGCTATTGTTATTCGCAAAACTTTAAGAAGACATATTACCTCTTGGGAAGCAATTAATCAGAGATTGATAAAAATGAACATCACGATTAAAGGAAGCAGAGTAGCCATACTAGGTGTATATGGAATTAATGGGGACGCATTGGTCAACAGCAAAGATGCATTTTTCGAACAACTTCTTTAGGTGCCGTCTTCTTAGCGAAGGTTGGCGATGATCTCTGCAAAGTCTTCCCTATTTTGGGCTTTCCTTATTAAATTTTTAAAGTCTAATCCTGTCCAATCTTTGATGTTGCGCAGCCAGGTCATTTGTCGTCTACCCGGGCCGCGTCTGCCTTCTATTTTCCCTTCTATAATAAGCTGAAGGAAGTTATACCTGTCGTGTCTAAATATGTGTCCAAAATAAGACGTTTTACGCTTCTTGACAATTTCTGTGAGTTCTCGTTCTCTATTCATACGCCTTAAAACTTCTTCATTTCTAACGCGGTCGGTCCATGGAAATTTCAGCATACGACAAAATACCCACATTTCAAAGCTCTCTAAACGTCGTAACGAGCTGACTGTTAACGTCCAAGCTTCCACGCCGTGTAATCGAACAACTGAACGATGAAATTATGAAAGTAGGAACATCTAGGGAGATCATACGTCTAGGAGACTTCAACAGCAGAGTTGGTCGGAAATTGAACAACAAAGTGGTAGAAACCAAAGTTTCATGCTCTAAGTTTTAACGGTAAGGCTGTAGTAATTGAAACTTCATAGTAGTCAGTCAATGAAAGGGATAGATTGTATTGATCTCATAAGAATCATAAAAAATGCAAAAATCGCGCCAACTTTATTTATGTTTACCTCTATGATATTTGAGTTTATTTGCGGCAAAATACAAAATTGCGTACGAAAGCTGAACTGCTTACCTTTAAAACGCATTTTGATTTTCATCAATAGGTCACTTGGATCAAAAGATATCGAACTTTTACTGTCGAGCTGATACAAATTTTGTTGAACATTGATTGCGCGCCTAATTGACATTCACAATTGACGGTCGCTTCAAGTGTTGTGTGTGAGAGAACGGTTTATTGTACACAAAAAGTGCTAATGAATTTTTTTATTTACAATTAACTCAGCTACATTTTTTATTTAAAATATTTTTTCTATAGCCCACAAATTATTGGTGAATCGATTTTTTTTGCGTTTTTAGTCCCCTACGAGGGGTGTTTTAGCGAAAAGCTTTTGAGTAAAAGTGGTAAACCATTTGGTATCTTTTTTTGGGGTCATAAAATTAATATTCTCGCGATTAGAGTAGTAGATCAGATATAGGGAAATTTGGTCTGGAAAAGAGCAATCAACGAGGGGATATACTTTGATTTTTGCCAAAATTAGAGGCATGTTAACAAACACGTCCTAGAAGCTACTTCCTTGTAGGCTATATGCTTGAAGAGCCCCTATAGACAATTCTACACATATAATAAGAATATCAGATAAATTAAACTCTTATCAACAAAATATTTAGGAAGTTATATATAGGCAGATGTAAGATTTGATCACAACCCTTTAGGCGCTGATACAAGAGTCAGGCTAAAACGAATAGAGAAAATATAGTTTCCAAGCTACCAAAAGAATATAGTGTAACTAATAGATTAAAAAAAAACAACAATTGATGACGCAGGAATTAGTAGATCTTATGGATCAAAGATGGCAATACAAAAAAAAAGCAGACGAATACAGAAGAAAATAAGGGGAAATAAAACAAAAAATATATGCAGCTAAAGAAGAGTGGATGTCGGATAGATGTTTAGAAAGGGAAGAATTAGAAAATAAAATTTGTGAAGTGGCTGGCCTATATAATAACAAAAACACTAATACCCTGAGAACTGGTTAAATTCTGTAAAAGAGTAAAATACTCTTCACCTTTAAAACGCATTTTGATTTCTTTCGGTAAAACACTTTAATCAAAACATCGCATTTTTACCGTCGAATTGATACAAATAGTATTACAGTTTACAGAAAAAATAAGTATACAGTTATTGACACAGTAAATTTGATGACTCTTGAATGACATAATAGTAAAAAAATTAATAAACTATGTAGTAAAATAAAACATACTCTATTCTCCGATAAGTTGATAAAAACTGCCAATATCTAAAACATTTATGCCAGCTTACAAAAAAAATGTAATTATTTTCGATAAACAATTAACGAAATAGTAATTTTTGTAAAAAAAATTATTGATTTGGGTATTATTTCAAGTTTAGCATCAGCAATTCTTATCTGTCACGAGATAAATTAAAAATATTCCTTGGAAAATGTTTCTTCTCCTTCCTGATCGGCGAGTCCGTTCGGCTTCTTGAGGTGATGTGGAGTTGTGAATTTGTGTTTTCAATTTTGGTAAATTTTGTTTTAGTTTGAGTTGCTGTCAGCGTGTACAGTGAATATAGCAATACTACAACTCTATTTATACAGCATTTTAGTAATAGATATTTGATAAATTAGCTGAAACGATTTAGAACCGAAATGATGAAAAAGAGTAGTGTATCTTTAAAGGATCAATTCTTAATTGCTATAGAAATAATTAACCAACAATAGAAATTGGTAAAATTACTTATTTTATCGATTTAGTGCTCTATTGCAAAATATTGTAAACAAAAACTAAAAAAAAACTTCGTAGCACTTTACACAAAATGTCACCAATTATAGTGTAGCACGAGTTTGAGTAAAATTTCAGAAACTACAGAAAAATTGAAACAATTAAAATTTTCTGGAAAACCAAAAGTATATAGTGATTAAATTACATGTCAAAATAACACAAGTGGGTTAAAAAAGACAGTAACTTAAAGATATTTTGATAAGCTCTTTTTAGAAAAAAAATTACAGAGAAGTTAAAATTTCTTGTGCATAATGGTATATTTTATTTTATTAAAATATATTTAAAATTTATCCAAAATAATTTTTATTTAACAAATTTCCTTTATAAAAGCTATATTAATAAAAAACCCTATCGGGCTCCATCACATAAAGTTTTCGGAAAAACTATTTCATTATCAGTGCTATCCTAAAATAAGTATAACCACTTTAATTAAAGCAAACGTGAAAGTTAAAATTTTTGACCAGGATTATTACTAAATTGTGGTTAATACTTAGTGTATGTACATTTTTGAAGCTACCAAATATATAGGTAAACACCCTTTAAATGTAATTTGGTTACCTTTGCATTACATATTTGATATTTAAAAATTATTTTGTTTAAGTTACAAAAATTAAACTACATTTAAAGAGTTTTACCCACATATTTGGTGGCTTCAAACATATACATCCAGTAAGTGTTAATCACACTTTTGTAATAACCCTGGTCAAAAGTTTTAACTTTTACGTTTGCTTTAATTAAAGTGGTTATACTTATTTTAGGATAGCACTGATGATGGAATAGTTATAGTGAAAACGTTCTGTGATGTAGCTCGATAGGGTTTTTTTATTAATATACCTTTTATAAAGAAATTTTAGTTTTTTTTTATTCATGGTATTAAGGAATTTAGTTTCCTTATGGATTATTCAAAGCGATTACAATTTTTCAAAACGTTTTCAGTCCAGTCAGACCATTATCGGTAAAACATTTTAAAAGTAGTTAAAACTAGCTACTGAAATAGATTTAATATCCTTTAAATTTGATGAAAATCATAATTATATTTATTAAACTAATGACAGGACATAGCTGTTATAGGATTTTACCTATAGGGAACAAATGTTTTCCCTGCTCGAAAGGGTGACGACTTTGACCATCAAATAATGCCAGCCAACTAACCCAACTGCCAGTTAACCAACAGAGTTGGCTGGCATTAACCGGTGGGCAAAGTGAATGTTCATAGTGAAATTTTATAACATCGACATTCTGTCACTAATTTAATATATATATAACCATGATTGTCATATAATTTAAAGATTTTCCAGCTATTTTTCTAGCTAGTTTCAATTACTTTAAAAATGTTTCACTGATGATGGCCTTACTGGACCAAAAATTGTAGTCCATTTGGATAAATTTTAAATATACCATTAAAAAATCGAAGTTTACATTTCTCTGCAAGTTTTTAAAACTATAGTATACAACCAACCACTTGGATTTTCCCATTTTTTTCTAGAGTATAAAAGCATTTTGTTTGTGGTATCTCATTTTTTATACAAGTTTTCAAAATAAAGCTCATGTTATGTATTAGTATAATGACTTTATTTAAATCTTGTATTTTAAAAAAGATGCTGTGCTTGATAAAATTCAAAAGTACAAAATAAGATGCTGATAATAACTTTAAAAATATTTTAACCTAGCTAGAAATATAAAGAACTATTCCTTTTAAATAGCTTTTAAACACTTAGCAACCAATTCAGGGCCTGCCAAATGTATTGAATAATTTCCTATTTTTTTATGTCAAGTATTTCGTAATGCTTTGTATAAATGTCCATAAGGTTTTCACGTTTTTTGTATGGTAACTATAATTTTTGACCTTTTACGAAATTTTGCAACTAAATTCATCTTTAAAGGCTTTGGTATGATCGTTTTCTTATTTCTTTAAAAATATAAAACCTTATGAACTATGTAAAGAATGAACATCTCCATATGGTTCTTTTTAACTGTATAAATAGAGTGAAGTAAGCTGGAAGAAAAGGTGAAAAGGAGATCAAATCTGTATTTATATACTCAAAATATTAAAGCAAGAACTTTGTTCTATCAAAAACAATTTTGTATCAAATCAATTACTGATTTTTTTAGTTACGAACGCCAAAAAACACACCTATTTATTTCTAAAAATACTATATAGAGTCAGAGTAATTACGACGTATACATTTTGGTTAAACATGTACACTTAGATCCAAAAAAAGGCAACCAAGAAAATTTTGGTCAAATTTCAAAGTATTTAAATTTTTTTATTTTTATCCCTATTTTAATGATTTTTTTAGCACACTGTGTATAAATTTATAAATTTTAATTTGGTATAATCAGTTTTTTAATAAAATTTTACATTTGACTTGTACGTGGTTTTTATATTGTACGTGGTTTTATTATCCTGACATTGAAACATCCTGTGGAATAATTCCGTTTGCAAATTTTCGTAAAACCTTATTTTTCGATTGCAACCACATTATCTCCTAAGGATTGTGTTTTTTGTTTTATGTCAAAATATGCCTTGGTTCAGTTTTTAGATCCAAATTAATTTGCCATCCACAATTAGGACTTTTTAACTATTATTATTTTGGAGTTGCTCTGGTTGAAGATGGGCGAAGTTATAAATATGTGGCTAGAGCACTACACACTCATCGTTCTACCATCCAAAGGGTAGTGGAACGTTTTATACGAACTGGAATAAACAAGCGTAAAACGGGAAGCATCAGCAAGTAGAAAACTACCGCTTTAGATGATCGTTTTATACGAGTCAACGCTTTGCGGGATCGTCATTTAACAGCGGTGTAAACAAGAAAGCAGCTTCAAGAGGTTCAAGGTAATAATGTAAGTATATTTACAATTTGTCGAAGATTACATAAATTTGGTTTGCAAAGTTGCAGACCAGCTGCTAAGCCCAAATTACTTTTACGCCACAGAGTGGCTAGACTACAATTTTTCAAGGAACATTTACATTGGAATTAAGGACAATGCAGTAATGTTCTTTTTACGGATGAGTCGATATACTTCGCTCTGTCTTCGCTCATCAGATTTGAGAGAACAAATATAGCGTCGAACTGGAGAGAGATTTGCGGAGTACGCTTTCAGTATCCGCGTTACCCATGGAGAAGGTTAGGTGATGGTATAGGCAGGATTCCGAGAGGCGCACACTGAATTGGTATTAATTGAGGGTTCGTTGACTGCACACCGGTATATTAAGGAAATTTTAGCGAATCAGATAGTACCCTTTTCTCAATATTTTGGCGATGATTTTCTAATAATGCAACATAGTGCGCGACCATACTCTGCAATGTGTGTCACGCAATATTTAGAGGAAGTAAGTATTAATAAAATGAACTGGTCAGCCTGTTCGCCAGATCTGAACCCAATAGAGCACGTTTGGGACAAGCTTGGTAAGAATATTATAGGTCGCGAAGTCGCACTAGCCTCAATTAACGAACTTCTCTTGGCTCTAGAAGAGTAATGGCAAAATATCCAGCAAGATGATATTCGCAACTTCATAGATAGCATGAGTCGACGTATATAGAGGCTAGGGGAGGCTATTAACTTATTTTTTAGTAGTTTTTCTTTGTTATTTGCGTACTTAGGTTAAGTTAGTTAAATTATTTAAATACGTTGCTTCTGGGATGTTGATATGACATTCCTTCGATATCAGTCAGTGAAAGCCCCCATCGTCGTATTACAAATTAATACAAAAGATAATGGTAATAATAGAAAAAGTCGTAAATTATTGGTGGCAAAGTCATTTCGCTCGTAAAAATGAACCAATCCATATTTTCACAATAACCAAAAAATATAAAACTAAGAAGATATAGTTGCAACCGAAAAAAACGGAATTATTCCACAGAATGTTTCAAAGTTAAGATAAAAACCACCTTTCGATTACCCCCGTATAGTAAGTCAAATACAAAATTTTATTAAAAAACTCACTATACTTAATTAAAATAACTAATTTAAATACTAAAATTACCATTATGTAAGTAAAATGGAAGCGTATACCTGAAGAAACAAAAAATTTAAGGAGATAATAAGAAGACGCAGGAGAAGTAAACAAAGATAATGAGAAGAACCAAAGCGAACTAATACATTATATATTGGAATAGTATTTGTAAAATTCCAGCTATATTAGATCAGCTTTTAAAAATGGTAAAAAGTGCAAAAAAATAGTAACAGCATGAAACCCATTCGAAAAGGAAGAAAATGCAACAAGTGCGACATTTCATTGCGGCAATTCTACATTAACAATAACACAAAAGAAAAATGTTTGCGTTCAGTCCCAACTTTGATTAAACTTTTTACAATCATAAACGAAGTAAACTAATAACTTGAATGAAGAAATAACTAAGATAAAGTTTGCGAGGAAATTTTATTTTCTGCATGAGTTGTCGAAATCAAGTTTTATAAAAGTTTCGCGTGCTTCCAAGCATTGTTTAATGCTTAGTTTATTCTTTAACACTTTTTTTTTCTTTATTTATGTGACTTGGTATCATGCACTATAATAAACATAATGCAACAATGTAGTATTTTTTTAGAACAGGGGGTTTGTGTAAACAAGAACACAATTTTTTAATAACGTATTAATAAAATGTCGAAGAAACACTTTTTCTTTTTCTTCTTTTGGCTTGACAACCCTCTATAAGGCTCTTTTACTTTGGACTAGTTTCTTCTAATTACATCTTTCTTGTACCTTTCTCTTCTGTTTCATTAATCATTTTTAAGGTATTGGTCAGATAGTCCAACCTCTGGTTTTACATTTTCTTTTCTTTCGATTGCTATTGATTTTCACGGTCTCCTTTTCCTAGTTTCTTTTAGGTTTTCTAATTATGAACAAGTTCCAGTAACGTCAGCTTATGACATTTTACAAACAATACAACATCATGTACTTCATTTAATTCACTAATTTTGTTCTTCTTTTCCGTCCTCTTTTTATGTAGACTTTACTCTGTCAGTTTTTCAATGTGCCTGCAGTAAACTGTCGTTCTATCGTTTTCGTGGTCTTCCTATTGAAGAACAGTCTTTTACCGTCTTTACTACCCTATTTTTTGTCATTCTGCTTATATGATCGTTCCATTCTACTCTTCTATTTTTTACCCTGTTCTTGATGTTCTCCACCTTGCATCTACGTCGTATATCTGTACTTCTATTTCTGTTCCATAGCGTTTTACCATCCATTTTTCTAAGTGTTTTCGTCGTCTGCTGTTTCCAGCATCCTTTTTGTCCTTTTTGTGTCAGATTGTGTTTCTGCCGCGTCTGTCCTTTATGGTCCGAAGACTGTTTTGTAAATTCAACCATTCATTTCTTTCAGGCAACCTGCGGCTTTGTTTGCTCTATTCACTTAACCACTCGAGCTTTACGTAGCTAGATAATGTGATGCCTAGATATTTAAACTCCATCACTTTTCCTATTATCTGACTTTCCAGCTCCAATTTACATCTTAGTAAATTTGCTGTTATAGCCATGTATTTTGTCTTTTCTGGGAAAATGAACTGTGTCAAATTTTCAGGCAGTTATACTTAATTGAAGCAGCATACGTTGTAAATCCTATTTACTAATATTGTTGTTTTTTCTTATTCTTCATGTTTCGTTGTCGTTTTGTACCGGAGCATACACCTTTCCCTCTCAAATATGCTGAGTTGTCTAAGCCTGTTTTTGTCGCAACTCAAGTCTCATATCCGTAGATTTTTACCGGTCTCACTAGGGTTCTGTGAATGATTATTCCGGTTTTTTCTATCTAATAATTTAGATAGCATTAATATTATATTGGCATTTATGTTATATATGTATTTTCTTAATTGGAGTGGTATTATTCCACGTTGCAAAATACAGAAAAGCTTTTAAAAATGTGGTCGCCAACCTCCGTTATTGGGGACGGTATAAGAAAAAGAAGAAGAATTGGTGTTTATTTTCAGCTATTCTTTTGACTGTCTGTTTGGATTTTCTTGTATTAATTTTAAGTAGTCAGTTTTTGTGCTTCATTATCAATATTCCCTTCTTAAACGCGTTACTGGATCGTGGATTACAGCTACAATATCTACATGTATATCAGTTTATGCTGACTTGCTCTTTATGTGGGTTGTTATATTGGCTGTGCGGTATTAATGTGCGGTTGAACGATTGACAGTGCGTCAATTTTTTATTTATATTTAGTGCGTCTTTGTTTATTGCAATATTAATTCCAAATATGTTTGCAAGTTCCTCTTTCACCTTAAGTTTGACTTATGAACCATGTAGCCTCATTTTCCTGAGCAATATGTATATCGGCCAGGTGCGCCTATAACGAGAAGATTTTCCAAACATTTTATTTTTGTTTACACTATTAAAACGAAAACGTTATAGCTCCTATTAAAGAACCAGTTCCTAGGTTCAACAATTACTGGCGAGCAAACCTAGGCCACCCTCAACGTCATAAAAAAGAAGATTGGGTATCCCTGTAAGAGAATGTAAAGTAAACCACTAACCCGTTTGCTTCATTTAAAACTCCAGAAGATGGTTTATTTCCTGCCTTCTACAAAAAGGACTGGCCATTTTATTGCCATTCTAACAAAGCTCTTTAGAGTTAGTAAAGAGAAATAAACATATAATGTCAGATACGAGCTACTTCAATGCATTTTGTAGAGTGAAATTAAAGGAAAAAGGGCCCTAGGACGAAGAACATGGTTCTGACAGCATGGTATAGAAAGACCTCAACACAGCTCTTCCGTATAGCAAACAACAAAGTCATCATAGCCAAAATGAGTGCCAACGTTTGGAACGGACAGACACTCTAAGAAGAAGAAGAAAGAACTAGGTTATATACTGAAAGAATTGCACAACTGGGAGTCTATTTTTAGATAGAATCACTTTAGAATGTACTTTGTCGCAAATCTTGTTTTTTTTGTTTGAAAGAAAAATTTTGTTTTTTGCAACCATATTTTTTCCTATTCCAACCCATTCCAACCATAACTCGGGGGATATTGCTTCGACAAAAAAAATTGAAGTTAAAAGTTTCATTTTTTAATTTTATATAATATTTGACTAGCTAGAAATTAAAAATTTAATATTTATTGTTTAAAATATACCAATAGTTGTAAAAAAATTGCAAAAAATAGAGTTTTTTTTTTTAATTTTTTGACCACTTCAGCATAATTTTACATCCTTCATATCCCGTCTAAAAAAACTTCTTAATACAACTAAAACGTATGCTAAATTTCATTGGAGTAGGTTTAATTCTTTTTGCAAAAAATTTTGCAATCCAGGATATAAAATAAGCATTAACAGATGAGCACCATAGGAACGAGGAAATATATACAAAGTCAAAACAGATTTAAGAAAAAATAACTTTTCTACTTCTATGTTTGAAATGGCACAAAAATCGCGAAACAAAAGTAAATTTACAGAAAAAGAAGAAAAATCAATCGAAAAAACTATCCTGTCATATATTAATGATACGACATGCAAAATTAGCAAAGTTCTAAGCAAAAACAAAATAGAGACTATATTTAACACCGACAGGAAAATTGTGACCATATTGCGATCAGCAAAAACAAAAGTTGCATTGAAAAATCAAGGAGTATATAGGATCTTGTGTGAAGACTGTGATAAATCGTACGTCAGACACACGAATTGAAGAATACAAGGTAGATGAGAAAAACATCGAAAAGCCATTGAAAAAAAAAGACTTGCCATCCCAAGCACAACTTCATCATCAGGGCTTTTCATTCGGGGTGGAATGTTTGCCACTCTTACTTAGAGCTCTCCGATTCGCTTATTGCGGTGAATCACTCCACATTTCACTTGTATGTTGTCAAAGTTTGTTGTATGATTTGGCTTTCGTTACAATTTTTTACCACTCATTTTAATATGTGCATAGTTCCCTCCAGTTTCTCACTTCCAGAATTTTGATATCTCTTATGACCTGATCCTTCCATCTCTCTCTGGGTCTTCCCCTTGGTCTTTCAGTCGTTGGTTTCCATCTGGTGATCTTCTTAATCTTAGGTCGTTTTTCCTTCTCTCTATGTGTTCCGGCCGTCTCAGTCTCTTTGCTTTAATATATCTAACTATATGTTTTCCATTCATTATGTCTCTTAGTTCATGCTTCATTCTTGTTCTCATTTCTCCATTGTCCATTCTTATTGGACCCATAATCCATCTGAGGATTTTCCTTTTAAAAATTCTCAATTTTTGTTCATCTTTTTCCGTGAGGCACATTGTCTCAGCTGCGTACGTAACTACTGGTCTGATTGCAACTCTGTATATTTTCAGTTTTGTATTTCTGGATAAGTTCTTGTCCTTCATGAGCCTATGACATCTCCAGTATGTTTTGTTGCCTGCTAGTATTCGTTCCATTACTTCTTCACTTCTCTTGTTTTAGGCATTCATTATTACTCCCAAATATTTAAATTGTTGGACCCTTTCAAAAGTGTAGTTTCCTATTTTGATTTCTCTCGTCCTGTTATCTTCTCTTCTAGAGCAGAGTAGATCTTTTGTTTTTCCTTCGTTAATTTCTAGACCTCTTTCCTGTGCTTTTTTGCCAGGATTGTTACTGCTTTTTTTAATGTTTCCTTGTCTCTTCCCATAAGAACTAAATCATCTGCATATGCAACTATTTGTGTTGAAGAGTGGGCTATAGTTCCGTTAATTTTGCTGGCCTTGACTGTTCCTTCTACTGCTATGTTGAATTATGTGGTTGACAGGGAATCGCCTTTTATTGCAATTGATTTTGTGCTACCTTCTTCTGTTGTTACTTTAGCTCGAGCTCCATCCATGGTCATTTTTGTTAATCTGATTAATTTTGCTGGTATATCTTGATTTTTCATTTCAATAAATAATTTATTTCTTCCAATACAGTCAAACGCTTTCCTAAAGTCTACGAAGAGGATGTGGAGTTCTATGTTGTGTTCGTGGCATTTTTCGTTTGTTTGTGTAACTATGTGGCACCCTAGCATAACATGTCGTGTAATTAGGGAAGCAATAGGGATCAAAAAACATTTAAAAAATTTAAATACCAGAGATGATGTCCAAAGGCTCCTATAGATACTTGGAAACCAGTTCTAGGAAAAAACGTAGAAGTTAAAAAAGCAAAAAGACTCCGCCTACTCTGCGCATAGAGCCAAAACCAAGAAGCGCTAAAATGTATTTAAAGAGATCATGTCCCAGAGTAGACCAATCACAGCGAAGATTATCACTCTTGGCGGCCAATAACAAAGAGTTTTATTACCTACGTTTGTATTGGCCTTCGAACGAAAGATCGCTCCGGAGATGCAATAAAGAAACGCATAAAAGGCAGTACATCTTCCGATTGGGATCAAGTCAGTCTACATCTTAATACCCGTCAAAACCTAGTTGGCTGAGTAGACTTTTTCAACTTTCTTCATTTTATTTCTCACCTGAGTGAACATTTCGTCGAAGTAAAAAGATTTGGCTTCGAAGAACGTTCCAAAAGCTCTTTAGTGTTTGAATAGATACGTAGCCCTGCGGCTATGACATCATTCAAGCCAATAAGAAGTGTAGGAATCGGCGTTAGATTATCTTTTGTCGAGGTAAGGAAAAGTCTGGCCACGGACTTATAATTACCTCGCAAAAGGCAGCTAACAGCTCGCAGAGAAAGCTGCCTGGCCTGAGAGACATCGATACTTGAAATAGAAAAAAGATAGGTTATCTTAAGGCTATGTCGGATATTGTCGTACTGACACAGCGTTCCACTAGATTGGCGACGGTTAGAAGTAAATAAAAGCTCTTAGGCGGACTTAGAATTACTCCACAATTGATGGCCGAGTTGAAGGAGCACTTTGTCACCAAATCATTATCAATCAATCATACGGAGTGAGCCCTTCGATATCGAGCGTGATTGCGGGAGTAAAAGACCCAAAGGGACTTACAATTACTCCGAAATCCAGAGGCAGTCAAAGAGTCGACACTCTGCTGGTATTCTTATACCTCGAGGAGTATGAATTAAGCTACACGTTGAGGATTGAAGGGCGGGCATCTCTGTGAGATTCAAGGCATCCACCGTGCATAGAATACTAACCAATAATTTATGTAAGATAAATATAAATACGATTCACGTAGGTAATTTGAACTGTTAAACTATTCTACACTGGTTTAGGCAGCTTGCTGACAACAGAACCTTCGATGAGCTTCTCGCCGAGTGGAAGTTAAAGACGCATAACTCCACGAGCAAGAGGATGGACCCAAAAAACTTTCGTTTCTCTTCCAGAGCGGCGGTCGGAAACCATCATGAAACTCCGAATATTTCGGAGGATGAACCGACTGTACGACAAGCGTGCAGAGACCTAGAAATCAGTTCTTCTCGCACATCAGGAAGAAACAGAACTAATCTGAATTGACAATGGTAAGTATAACTTTGCCGAAACGTCGTCAAAACAATGATTTTCTAAAATCCAAAAGAATTTAATGGGAGTGAAAGTCCTAAAATCAGATATAGCTTTGCGGAAACTTCTAATCAAATTCAAATTTAAATTTTTTTTAAATTCGCTTCATTCTGTATATTGAAGTTCAGAAACTGCATAGAAAAAAAAATGTGATTCCTAAATGGCTTAAAATTTTCAATTGCAAATTTCCCGTTTTACAAGTTCAGTCGAATTATAAAGTTCTTTTAGGTCGAATATGAAGGCTGGAAGATATAGGTTGTCGAAAAAATTTAAAGGAAAAACATAATAAACATTCAATTTTTAATTTCTAGGTTGTCAAGTATTAGATAAAATTAAAAAATGAAATTTTTACTTTTTATAAGTTTGATTTTAGGAGCAACATTTCTTATTAGTTATAGACGAAAACATTTGGACAAAAAACAAAAATTTTCGATATTTTTCAAATTTTGTTAAATAAAAAATTAATTACAAGGTTTGCTATTGTCGTATATTGTGATTATTGACACAAAGTACATTCTGAAGTATTTTCAGCAGAAAAATAGACTCCTATGGCAAATGTCCATTATAATGTGCTTCTGGACAGATAACAACTGGACTAATTCAGCAAAAATTGGTTAATGCGCCCTCTATTATTTTTTTATGGGTAAACGACAAAAAAAAGTTAAGTTTCGGTCTGCTCATTTTTGACGCTTCACGTTTAGACGTTTTGTGTAGAGAGCTTCAGGTGACCGTTATTTAACGCGATTTAACACGTTTCACGAAACCTTTCTGACACGAGCTAACGCTGATCTGAAACGATCTAACAAGTCTCACTAGTCGTTGAAACTTGGAACTTCAAAAATGAACACAATGAACCTTAGCATTTTTGACGTTTTCCCGTAAGAAATAATATAGAAAGTAAAAGGAAAAAGACAGTTAAGATTTGATTTCCCGTATAGTGCGTCCTTATATCCACTTATACGTATTTCATCCTAAAAGGGATCTTCAGAACCTATTCACAGACGCTCTGAACGTGAAAATAAATCTTTCCAGTCTTGAGAAGCAACTCTAACATTGCTTTATATGGACGCAAATAGCGACATCTGATAATAAATCCGTAAACTAATTTTTCGTAACCAAATAGTTTCCAAATGGTTTCGAAACCATTTGGTTTCGAAAAATTAATTTACGGATTTATTATCAGATGTCGCTATTTGCGTCTATACGAAGCCATGTTAGAGTTGCTTCTTAAGATAGGAAAGATTTATTTTCACGTTCAGAGCGTCAGTGAATGAATAGCCGTTCTGAAGATCCCTTTTAGGATGAAATACGTATAAGCGGATATAGACTAGGCGGGATCTGTAGAAATTCAGACCATAATGGACATTTTCTATAGGAAGCTATTTTTTTGCTAGAATCCCTTCAGGATGTGCCCAAATTTCTCATTTTTTTGCTCCTATTTTCGTTTATAATTCGGAAAATATTGGTCCTAGAGAAAAAATTATATCAAGTTAAAAGTTTCGTTATTCAATTTTACACAATATTTCGTTAGCTAGACATTGAAAATTTAATGTTTATTGTTGAAAAAATAGCAATAATTGGAAAAAAAGTACAAAAAAATGAAGTTAATCCTTTAAATGTTTTCGACTTTCTAAACTTGACTTACAAGCTCCATATTCCGCCTAGAAAAACTTTTTAATATGTTTAAAACGTGTGCTAAATTTTGTTAAGATCGGTCGGATAGGTTTTGCATAATAATTTTGCAATCCAGCCTACTGGAAAAAAATCGCAAATTTTCAAATTTATAGTAGGCCCTAAATAAGGCTTTTAGATAGTTGCAAATTTTTTTACATATAAATTAAGGCTCAAACTTTCAAACGCTTTTTGTAACATTCAAATCGGTTCACTAGGAGAGCCTAGAAATTTTTTTAAAGTTTTAAACATTTTTTAGGCTTATAAACAAATTGAATAACTTTAAGAGCTTTAAACATATCCTTCCAAAAAAAGAAAAAGACTTTAAAAAAAAATTATTGAAGATTGAGTCAAAATAAAGTTTATTTATGAAAAAAAAATTTTTTTTCGTTCGCCTTTGTTTTAACAATTTAAATTATTTATTAACAATTTATAAATACATATTTGTTTACTAAAAGTAACAATTTACTTCAATGCTCAAAAAAAATGCATGAAGAAAAAATGTAAATACTTGTTTAACATACAATTGTTTATTGCAAATTTCCCAATTTGCAATTAAAAATGGTATTTGAAAATATGATATTTATAATCCTTGTCGTCCGAGACAGCGATTAAAAAAAAAAGAGCCAAATTGGTTAACAAGAAGTGGAGATAATGTAATTTTTAGCGCGCGCTATAATTTTGCGCACATTTCGAGTGAATGTCCCCCACCACCACCTCTCATGCATTCCGAGCGACATTTTACGCAAAAACGGTTTTTTATTTGTCTTTTTTATGGATGTTGCCATGAAGCGCATTACGTAAAACTTTTGATATAAAAAGTACTTGACAAGACGAGGGTATTTGTTTAAAAACGAGCCCTCTATCACTTATGGTTACACGGCAAATGTATGCCAACTTTGACCTTCAATCTTTTTTTTTTTAAAGAAGCATTTTTTAATGTTCTTTAAGTGTATTAATTTTAAAATTGAAATATTTAAAGCTCGTAAATTTATTCAATTTGTTTATAAGCCTAATATTATATATATTATATATATATATATATATATATATATATATATATATATATATATATATATATATATATATATATATATATATATCCGACCGATCTTAACAAAATTTAGCACACGTCTTAAACATATTAAAAAGTTTTTCTAGGCGGAATATGGAGCTTGTAAGTCAAGTTTAGAAAGTCGAAAACATTTAAAGGATTAACTTTATTTTTTTGTACTTTTTTTTTCAATTATTGCTATTTTTTCAACAATAAACATTAAATTTTCAATTACTAGCTAACGAAATATTGTGTAAAATGGAATAACGACACTTTTAACTTCCTATAATTTTTTCTCTAGGATCAATATTTTCCGAATTATAAACGAAAATAAGAGCAAAAAAATAAGAAATTTTCAATTGTTTTCAGATTTTGTTAAATAGAAAATTTAGCACACGGTTTGCGACTGGCGCATATCGTGATTATCGATATTGGGCACATCCTGAAGGGATTCCAGCAAAAAAATAGCTTCCTATGGAAAATGTCCAATCCAAAACAGATCCCGCCTAGACTAATATACAGACGCACTATACGTGAAATCAAACCTTAACTGTCTTTTTCCTTTTATTCCGGTATACTCTTTATTAGTACTAGAAACCAATTCGCAAGGATTTTTGCTTAGTTGAGAAGATATGTTGTGGAATGCAATTTTAGATTCCCCTTGTCTCTATTAACATCTTTATCAACATCTGTTTTGCCTTGCAATTCTTAGAAGGCATATATTAAAGCAGAAATCTGAATTTGGTTTCGAAAAATTAGTTTACGGATTTAATATAGGAAGTATTAACTAATGGAATATAAATGGTATAGCTTCGTTGTTGTAAACATTAAGTAATATCAAGAAGATACAATTTTTACAGCAGTGTATTTTCTACGATGAACCACGTTATTTAAAACTTTTCTTTATATTTTGTAGTAATTTTCCCCAAAAACTTTTATAAACCATTCACTTTAAATCTATTTTAAAACCAACGTCATAATCAGTTATTAAAAAATCTAAATAAACTCTAATTCAAGGTGATCTTAATCTCTATCGATTAATTTTCAGTAGAATGTAAATAGTCAAGACACTTTTTAAAAAATTCTATTAAATACAGATTTGATCTTCTTTTATAACACAAAAAGTAAAACATAGTAGTAAGAAGTATATATTGTTGCACCAATTCCAACTTGCGAATGCTTTAACATCCCACACAACAGGTCTTTCATAAATTTTCCTGCATTAACCGGTTGAATATAAGTTGGCAGCTGTTCAAATGCTTGTTAAAGAACGCCTAACACAAACGTCCCTTCCGTTTTTCGTCCCAACAAGATAATTGCTTTAAACACAAAATGTTTATCTTATAATGAGAATCGAAAACATTGAGATAAAAACAATAACACCATATTGTGGCATACACAATGGTTTCGTTAATAAATGGACCAAGTATAAAATAAGTTTGTTTGATATTATGAATAACGATGGCTAAGGTAATTAATTTTTGTTCAGCATCAATATAATTTGTTAATTTGTAATAAAAAGAGTATAAAATAATTTTTTTATATTTTCAGTAAGATCTGTGCTTAGTTTTTATAAAATACGAGGAAAGAATTTAAATGTTTAAATATGTTGCACTAAAATTGCATCTTGGTATCTAGACTAGGGAAGTAATGATTTTTCCAAGACACTCTTTGATATACAGTGTGTAAAAGCCAAATGGAATAAATTCATTATTTAGGTTACTGTACATATTTATAAAAAATCCCGAAACACGTCAAATTTAAATTATAACTTGACATTATTTAACGTGAAAATGCAACCCCTACCTTCAACCCCCTTAGAATGACAGGTACAATCACCAATTTTTAAAATAGGCAGTATAGGCTAGTGATATATCGTTTGAAAGGTCTTTTCAATCTCCATTCAAAAATGTAGTCGCTTTCAAGTTTATTAAGATTAATTAAGATAAAATAAATTAAAATCATGTGGTTACCGAAATTCGCCAAAATATACTCAAAACTTAATTCCCGGTTAGGTCTTGATAATGAGAAAGTGAACAAAAACCATAGCAATGTGGTTTTTAGATGGTAACCAATAAAAAACTTTAAAGAATTTCCGTGGCAACGTTATTTTAACACGCATTAGTAAATTGTTTTATTTAAGTTGTCAGTATTTTAATTTAAGTAAAAAGTTCGTTCAATTTAATTCTGAAAAATTGTTAGATTAACGGAAATGCATAAAATAACAGTTTTAAAAATGATTGGTTACGGAGATAACACCCGAACACAACAGGAAGTAACTCGCATATTTCATGAGAAATTTCTTAATTTACCGCCTATATCCCAAGGAACAATAAGTAAAATAAGCAGTTTCGCGAGTTTGGTCATGTAGGGCAAATAAAAAAAGCAGCTGCCAATGCACTGAGTGATGAACTCAAATTAGATGTGTTGCTTGAGTTTCAGGAAAATTCACATACATTGAGTAGATAGGCATCCACTACATTCAATGCTAGCCATACATCTATAGTAAACATATTAAAAGAAAATAAATTGCATCCCTATAAGATGATACCTACTCAGGAGTTCATGGAAGACGATTTTAATAGGAGAACTTTTTTTTTGTGAGCAAATGATGGACATGTTGGATAACAATATTATCCAATTAGAAGACGTTATGTTTTCTGATGAGTGTACTTTTTCACTTAACGGTCATGCTAATCGGCAAAATTGCCGCTACTTGGCCACGGAAAATCCTCACTGGATGAGGGAAGAACACACTCAATACCCTCAAAAGGTTAATGTTTGGGCAGGGATTGTAGGAAACAATATCATTGGTCCATTTTTAATTGAGGGCAACTTGAATGGCAACAATTATTTGGCACTACTTCAAAATGATGTTATTCCAACGTTGGCAAATTTATATCCTGATCCAGGAAACCCTCAAGTTCCAGCGAATACGATATGGTTTCAGCAGGATGGAGCACCACCACATTACCAACTTAATGTCCGGCAGTACCTCGATACAATATTTCCCAATCGGTGGATAGGGAGGCGAGGATCGATTGAATGGCCAGCGCGATCACCTGATCTTACATTATTAGATTTCTTTTTATGGGGATATGTGAAGAGCAATGTGTACAAAACTAAACCTTCTAATTTAAATGACTTAAAAGAACGAATAACGCTTGCGATTAGGTCGATCACGCCTGTTATGTTAAATAATGTTGGAAGACAGTTTTATTTGAGATTAGGATGTTGCCAAGACGTTCGCGGTGAACATTTTGAACATCTACTTCATTAACATTCATAGTTCTTTTTCGTGTTCTAAATTTTATTACGTTTTGCATTACATTTTAGTTTTTGATTGTATTGTAGCGAATTTCGGTAACCACATGATTTTAATTTATTTTATCTTAATTAATCTTAATAAACTTGAAAGCGACAACATTTTTGAATGGAGAATGAAAAGACCTTTTAAACGATATATCACAAGCCTATACTTCCAATTTTAAAAATTGGGGGTTGTACCTGTCATTCTAAGGGGGTTGAAGGTAGGGGTTGCATTTTCACGTTAAAGAATGTCAAATTATAATTTAAATTTGACGTGTTTCGGGATTTTTTATAAATATGTACAGTAACCTAAATAATGAATTTATTCCAATTGGCTTTTACACACTGTAGGTATCTTACAACTGCTATTGATAAATTTGGCGATAAAAATATTTAATTAACAAAATACCATTTTGTACTTATCAACAATATATAAATAATGTGAGATTATTTAAGAGCATATATATAATCTTAAAATCATAAGCTTAAAATAACAGTACTTTCGTAAACCTATCTTACAATTATCACCATAAACTTTTTAATATATATGATTTAATTTGATAATATAAGCCTTTCACTTCAATTTGTTGCTTTTAGAATTCATCTGTACACAATAGTTTACGTATAATAACGTTATAGATACAGTTTTTTGGGATAAACAATTTCAACTTTGTAGTATCTGTTAAGTGAAACTTCTTAAAATTTTTGAGTTTAGTTTATAAATTTAGTTAAATATTTGTGATAATTGTCCCTATTCTCACGCGAAATTAAAGTTGGTCTGAATTAAAAAAAAAAAGGATTAATAATTAACAAAAAAATGGACTTTTGAAGATATTTTTGCAATAATTAAGGATAGAATTAACCAAAATAACTTCACATAACTCTCATTTTATTAAAACTTCACAAACTCTCATTTTATTAAAGCATTTTCTATACATTTTCAGTAAAATTGTGTCACTTCTCCATATAATTTTTTCGTCTTCACCTTAAGTATTTAAAACAAAATATACTCAGTATTTGACTTTTCTCATTTTTTAGAGCCAAATGAATTTTCCACCTACAATTTATGACTTTTTTAATTATGATTATTTTGGAGATATTTTGTAATACGACGAGGTGGTTTTGATGACTGTTATCATTATGTCATATTGACACTTACATTTTGTTTACCTATGATTAATCATGGTTCTTAGTGTTGAAGATTGTGCGAGAGCCGTTGCTCTGGTTGAAAGATGAGCGAAATTATGAATATGTGGCTAAAGTACTACACACTTATCGCTCTACCATTCAAAGGGTAGTAAAACGTTTTATACGAACTTGAACAAACAAGCGTAAAGCGGGAAGTGGCAGGAAGCACAAAACTACCGGTTTACGACTCAACGATTTGCAGGATCGTCATTTAACAGAGATACAAACAAGAAATCAGCTTCAAGAGGTTCAAGGCAATAATTTAAGTGTATTTACAATTCGTCGACGGACTACATGAATGTGGTTTGCAAAGTTGCAGACCAGCAACTCGGCCCAAATTACTTCCACGGCACAGACTGGCTAAACTTCAATTTTCCAGGGAACATTTACATTAGAATTTGGGACAATGGAGTAATGCTCTTTTTACGGATGAGTCGAGATACTGTCTTTACTCATTAGATGGGAGAGAACGAGTATAGCGTCAAACTGGAGAGAGATTTGCGGAGTGCGCTTTCAGTCCATGCGTTAGCCATGGAGGGGGTTCGGTGATGGTATGGGCAGGAGTATCCCGAGAGGCGCATACTGAATTGGTATTTATTGAGGGTTCGTTGACTGCACACCGGTATATTGAGGACATTTTAGCGAATCACGTAGTACCCTTTTTTTAAATAATCGGCGATGATTTTTTATTAATGCAAGATAATGAGCGACCCCACTCTGCAATGTGTGTCACGCAATATTTAGAGGAAGTTGTTATTAATAAAATGAACTGGCCGGCGTCTTCGCCAGATCTGAACCCAATAGATCACTTTTGGAACATGCTTGGTAGAAATATTAGAGGTTACGGAGTCCCACCAGCCTCAATTAAGGAACGTCGCTCGGCTCTAGAAGAGGAATGGCAAAACATTCAGCAAGATGATATTCGCAACCTCATAGATAGCATGAGCCGAGGTGTACGGCAGTAGGGGAGGCAATACAAAGTAATTAAGTTATTTTTTAGTAGTTTTTCCTTGTTATTTGCGTACTTAGGTTAAGTTACATTTAAGTTGTTTTTTTATGTTCTGTTATTGTTATCGTTGTTCAATAAAACCAAGATCATGTCGTTACTTTTTAGCATTATTTAAATACAGTGCTTCTGGGATGTCGATATGACATTCTTTCGATATCAGTCAGCAAAGCCCCCATCGTCTTATGGCAAATTAATACAAACGATAATGGTAATAATAGTAAAAGTCGTAAATTGTGGGTGGCAAAGTCATTTCGTCCTAAAAATGAACCAATCCATGTTTTCACATGAAACAAAAAACATAATACTTCGAAGACATCTTTCGATTAACCCCGTATAATAAGTCAAATACAAAATTTGATGAAAAAACTCACTATACTAAATTAAAATTTATAAATTTTTACACAGTGTGCTAAAAAAGCATCAAAATAGGGCTTAAAATAAAAAAAAAACTGAAATATTTTGAATTTGACCAAAATTGTCTCTGTTGCTTTTTTTTCGTCTGGGTGTATAGCAATATCACATTATTTATATATTGTTTCTAAGTAAAAAATAACGTTTATTCTTTTGCACATTTTCTTTAAAAATGCTTTGTTTTTGCTGAGTTCTCTAGTCTTTATAGTACGAAGTAATTAGAGATACGCAAGAAAGATTTTAAAACGAAAATACAAAAACTGATTGTTACTAAAGACCAAAGTTAATCTAAAACTTCATCATCATCAACTACATTATTTGTAATAACTAGGAATATAAATATATGAATTGACATTGTGATTAAAGCAAACAAATTTTTACAAGAATTTGATTACCTTGTAATAGGAAATAAAATAATTTCTTTAACTCTGTAAACATTTGTAGTTTGGTAAGGTAAGGTTTTCCGAAATGGAGGTTAGAACGTACAATAAAATTTTTATATACAATATCAAAATAAGCGTTTTAGCTTATAAAACATGACTGAGGTTTCATTTCCTGAGCATTCTATATATTTTAACACGTTCAATGCCAGTTGTACTGCGCTATTTATAATAGTACCACGATATTTCGTTAAAAATAATAATACAATGCATCTGTAATGCTGAAAGATACGTCGATATATAATAGTATATTACAATAATAATAATTTTGATTTTAAGTAATTAATAGCAGCTACATACTAGGGGTGTTATGTATGTTTTGCATATAAATCTTTTAGAGTTGCAAATGGGAGTATCTGGGTAACTAATTCGGCAGCTAAATCGTATTGTAAAACAATTAAAACAAGTAAAAGTATATTACTGTGAAAAATTTACAAAATAACAACATATGTAAAACACGTACACTTATCAATCGGGGCTTATATACTCAATGGAAGCTTCTAGTGTTCCTAGTCGTATTTTAGATCCAATATATTATGAATAACTTTAAGAAATATTTTGAATATCTACCGCAACTTCAACTCACAATTTTTTTCGACTTCAAGCAAGCCCTTAAAAAAAGGAAAAAAAGTAATTTTTCAAAACTCTAAAAAAATAGAATTAATAACAGAATGGTAGATCTTTATGAACGACGCTTATATCAATATCTTTGACCACAATCTGTGAAACCAGATATAAATGATGATTGGATAATTTGAGGTACCAGCAATTAGAAAAACAGTTTATAGAACACTAGGAAAAAAGAAAATCAAAGTTTTAACACTAAGGAAGCCAGGACCTAAGAAAAAGTAAGTTTATTAAAGTTACTTGCAAATTATAAAAAAAAAGACAAAAAAAAACAGGAATAAAGCAAAAGGGACTTTAAGACAAATAAATAGGACAGATCAAGATGTTGCCCACTTAAAGGTCATTATAGAAAAATAGTGGATGTAATAGTATGAGAATATGTAAGATAAACAGCTATACTCAAACAAAGAAAATTCTCCTGACTTGGTAGTTTGCTAGCTTCCGCTACGGACCCAATAGAGTTTAAATATAAACTAAAAATGATGACAAAGAGAGATAAAAATGTAAATTATATTGATCAACCATTGCTTATTGTTTCTTGATTGTCAATCGTTGAGTTTCCATTTATATGTTATTTATCTATTTTATTAATAAAAAAATGATGTATATAAGAATATTTAAGGGTTATATTTCAACTTCAGTTTTAAATTTTGAAGTCTAATACTTCAGTCAATTTTTTATGTAATATAAAATGCATTTCAAGAAAAATTATAAAAATCCGGTAGTCAAAGCATAAACGAAACTGAACCAATAGTTACTAGCACCAAAGACTTTCTGGTATATAGATCTAAAGATGACACTGTGTGCTCAAAGTCGAATCAAAAGATTTGATTAATATGATTTGAAGTGACGATATTGCTTATAGTCGTCCTATAATAGCAAGTGTTATATCCAAACCAACTAGAACAACATCAGATACGCAGATGACATTATAGTATTTACGGACAATCTAGAAGAGCTACAAGTTCTTATGAACAAAATCACGTATTACAGTCAACAATATGGAGTTAATTTAAACGTAAAAAAAACCAAGCCTATAAGAAATAAGAAGAAATATATAACAGAAAGTCAACTTTACCAGATATTCTAGAAGGTCAGCGGAAAGGCTGGATCCACCTTTAACTGGATGAGTACCTTCTTCAAGAGCCACAACATTTCTCTTAGTATAAAAGTAAGAATGCTGCGATGTTACATTTTCTCTGTCCCTTTTTATAGTGTTGAATCGTAAACGTTGAACGATAATATGTGCACACGATTGAGCATTAAAGATGTGGCTTTATTGAAAAATACTTAAGATCTCGTGGGCTTGTTGAGTCACAAATTAGAAGGTCATCAAAAGAATAAAGAAGAACCAGAAGAAATACTGATCGTCAAATCACGAAAGTTACAATATTTTGGAAACATTATGCGAAATGAATACAGATATGCCCTTCTATAAGCCAACCTGCAAGGAAAAATATTTGGAAAGCGAGGTTCAGAAAGAAGAAGAACATCCTACTTAAAGAACCTTAGACCTTTGTTCAATACAACATATATGCAGCTTTTCCGCGCTGCAGCAGATAAGATACAGATTGCCATGCTGATCTCCAACATTTGTCATGGATAGGCACATCACGAAGAAGAACCAAAACCGGTAAATAAACTGGATCCAATAAGGGATATAGAAAAGGATTATATAATAATATATCTATTTTCAAAATTTTTGGAAATAATGTAACTCAGAGTACCAGTAGAGCTCATTAAACTCATTGATGAAGGTACCATTCAAGTTTTAGTTAACTTCAACTAAATTCAACTAAGTTTATTTAACGGGGACTTTTCAAAAGATTGGTTGTTATCGACAATCGTAACACTGCCCAAAAAAACAAACGCCACAGAATATTCCGAACATCGTAAAATTGTCTTATGATCCCACACTCTTAAGGCTTTGCTAGAATTAGTTAGAACAGAATTATTTCTGAATTATTTCTTTGCAATAATCATTTCAGTTTAGAACTAAGGCAAAGAATGGTTCAGTGCAACATTTGGTCTGTATTTTTATATCCAGCAGAAGTATGTACACTAAAAGTATCAAGCATGAACAGAATTGAAGCATTGTCAATGTGTGTTCATAGAAGGATGCTAAAGATACCTTGGACAGCAAGAAAAACTAATGAGACAGTACTAAGAAAGATCAACAATAGACTTGAACACCGGAAAATATCTTATCTGGAACATATACGGAGGGAAAATTGATATAGAATATTACAACTGATCCTTAAAGGCAAAATAGAAGGCCGTAGAAGTATAGAAAGAAAATAGGTTTCTTGGTAAAAAAACATTCGTGTATGGACTAAGATATAAAATGAAGGACAATTATTCTATGTAACAGAAGATGAAGAAGCCTTTATAGTGGTGATTGCCAAAGTCAGATGAGTCTGATATGGCACGTGAAGAAGAAAAAGATTTGATAAAGTAGACTCCGAAATTAGCAAGGATCAAGTAGGGTTTAAGAGAGGCAAAGGTGTTTTGATATAACTCAGGATCTCTATGTATGCTTTATAGAGTTCAAAAAGCATTCGATCAAATCCAACACCACAAAATTATAGAGCTACTCGGCATGAGCATTGACCACTGCGATGTAAAAATCATAGCAAAATTTTTTGGAAGCACACAAGTAGATTATGAGCTCACTGAGAAAGAAAAAAATTTGCGTGACGTCAGACAGGGCTGTTTTCTCCTCTTCTATTTAATTTATGCGATATGAGGACTACACAGTTATTATAACAAATAACCTTGAGGATTTAAAAACACTTGTAGAGAGATTGAACTGTTTATCTAAAACTCAAGGATTGAATATGAATTTTATAACAAAATTTATGGTCATTTCAAAAAAAGACAATTTTTTGAGGCTGATATATGAAGTTCACAAACACTATTTTTGTTAATAATATTTACTTTCCTTCTATTTTAGGTTAACAAACATGAAAAAAACACCTACGAAAAATGTTACTAACCAACTTATAAGTTAAAATAATATTTATTAAAATTTTTTTCTAACAAATAAGTTTGGAAAGCCAGTTTGTTTGTATAATGTTATTTGAGTCTATTTAAAATAGAAAAGCGTGGCAGTTTTGGCTATATTATAAAAATACGGTGCGTAGCAGAATCTATTTAAAAAAATAGCCCCGGTATCTAGATTAAGCATCTAAGTACTGTTATCTAAAATTCTAACCTCAAAATTTGTATTACTTAAGTTAAATATTTGGTTCTACTGATCATGCGGATGACTTGGTTCCAGTGTTAATAAAAATAAATATGTATATTGACATGATGGATAAAAATATTACTTCTAGTTAATATTCTTTCTACCATATTAAGATTATTTAGGCTTTTGTATTTACAAACATTCACCATAACCGAGAATATCCCGATAACCTTGTGACTTTATCTCTACAAATAAATTATTTTAATATTGTTCTGAAGCTATTTTTTTGTGGCATTTTAAATTAATTAATATTTAAATGGGAATAAGCCACAATTAAAGGTTAAAATACATTTATTGACGTTTCAATTTCCACTTCGGAAATCGTTTTCAAAATACAAACATTAGTAAATTTGAAAATTATAAAAACACTTTATAGTCTCAAGACTATAAAGTGTAAACCCATGCCAAAAACAGATCACTTAAGAAAGGCAATTAGCCGAAACAGCTGTAGTGATAAGAATTTAAAATAAATTTTGTGGAAGTTTTAAAAACAAAGTTTTCAGTGTTTAATTGTTACATAAAATGAATTTCCATCAAGTAAATATCAGTAATAGATGATTTCAATGCCAGTCTTGCCAAGGACCAAAGTGGAGTTGCTGTAAAATATTTTTGACTAAATAAATGTACCTAACAAGAAAAAAATTTGCAGCTTCAATTTGTACTGACAAATATCTTTTTTGATCATCCTCTAAGCCAATTATATACCTAGAGATCACATCAAGATTACCCGATCAACAAACGTTTTAAAAACTTTATCTTCTTCTTTACGTGCCATCTCCGCGACGGAGGTTGGTTAATCATCATGGCTATTCTGATCTTAAATGCTGCCGCTCTAAAGAGTTCGATTGATGTGCATCCGTACCATTTCTTCAAGTTACGCAAACATAAGATACTTCTCCTTTCTACACTTCTCTTGCCCTGGATTTTCCCTTGTATAATTAATTGAAGTGTTTTTCCTTATGCATAACATGCCTTAGGTATTGCAGCTTTCATGTCTTGATGGTTTCCAATATTTCCATTCTTTTGTTGACTCTTCTCATGACTTCATTGTTTGTTACATGGTCAGTCCATGATATCTTTAGGATTCTTTCATATACCTAAAGTTTAAATGTTTTGTTGTTGTTTAATGTTTAAAAGTTTTTAGTAGTCAAAGCGTTAAGTGTCCATGCTTTTATCCCGTAAAGCAGAGTCGAGAAAATATAACACCTCGCCAGCCTAACTCTCAAGTCTAACTTCAGTTTTCTTGCTTAAAGTTCTCATTTTATTGGGTATGTCACCTAAATAATAAATTTCATTAAAGAGTTTGAAGAGGACATCCATATACTCATTTTCAATTATTTTAAGGATATTAATAGGCAGTTGATCTGGTTCCAAGCTTTTTTCGTTTCTGGTGTTCTTAAGTGCATACAATATTTCTTCCTTTGTAATTTCTATATTTGTTTCTCTGTCCTTGAAAGATATGTCTTGTTTGTTTCCTCTTTCATCGTCGAAGAGCTCTTCCATACATTCTTTCCATCGTTGTAGCTTTTCGTCAGTCGTTATCATAGTATTTCCATTCTTATCTAAAAGAGTTGTGTTGTGGTTTCTTTTTTGCAGCCCTGCCATTTCTTTCCCCTTTTTATGTAGGTTGAATAGATCGTATTTGTTCTAAAGATCTTCTATCTCTCTACATTTTTTCTCATAGTAAGTTTGTTTTGCCTCTCGTATCATTTTTCTAATTTAATTGTTAATGATTTTGTAATTGTGACTGTCTTTGTTCTTGGCTTGTCTTCTTTGTTTCATCCTGCAGAGTATTTCGTCGGTCATCTAGTTGTCTCCCTTTCTTATTGGTTTTTTTAATATCTCTTTGCATGGAACGAGGAGGCAGTTTTTTAATGTTTCCCATTATTGGTTTATCTTGTAGGTGTTAGTAACTAATAAAAACTCTAAAATATAGGTTAATGGTAACTAGCATACCAGCATTCAGAAAATAAAACCTGGTTTCATTTAAGAATTGATAATCCAAAAATAATAATACCATATGAGTCAACTGAAAGAAGCAATCAATAAAGGAAAAAGGATAAAAGCTGTCTAAGATAAAAATGTGACTTCATATAGAAATTGATAACGAAGAAATCAAATTAGAAAATAGACCGAAAAATAACATAATCATTTATAGCATTAAATAACAATAATAAAGAAAAAAATTGATGTCTGAAGAGATTCTTAGGATGACGAAATACCGATCAGAGATAACAAAAGAAATAATGAAATAGAAAGATGAAATCACATGGAAGATGTATAGAAAAGGAATCACTAGATATGTTGGTGTTGGACATAGATATTCACAAATAGTTTTAAATATCGTATACAAAGAATGTAAACGTGATGCAACAAACAACTATTAAATTAGTAAATACAGTAGTCTCTCTTTATAACGATTCCCTATATAATGATAATTCCTCTATAACGATGAAAATAGTAAACGTTGGTTGGTTCGTCATAAGGACAATGCATCAATTCTTTCTCTATACCGATATCGTTCTCTCTTTATAGCGATGACTATTCAGCGTTCAATAGTCGATGGCAAATGTGTTATTATGTTTAAAGTTCAGATTACCTGAGTCACGAGTGACAAGGTCATTATGCAGCGGTTGTTTTGTTCTGCGCTTAAGGAATGCGGCCACCTATTCTACTCATTCTTATCAGAGGGTTAAGTGACTCGCTTTTAGTGTTCGGGCGGCGTGCCTAAGTATTATCACACAGATGTTGTCATCTATTGACGACTTTTCATTTCCAGTTTGAGTTGTGTCTCACTGTGTCAACAGTCAACATGTTTTTGAAAAAGCGTAAAGTGCTCTCGGTGGAGGAAAAGTTATCAATAACTCGAGCAATAGAGAAAGGTGAAAAGCAATCGTATGTCGTTCGCCGTACTGGTCTGTCTCAGTCAACTGTGGCTACGATATAGAAGGACAGAAAAAAGTGGCTTGAAGCAGAAATGGAGGGCGGTAGCAGGAAGAAGTTGCGGAAACCTCAGAACGAAGATTTAGATCGCGCTATGCTTCAGTGGTTCCAGCAGCAACGTATGAACCATATTCCACTTTCTCGTCCTGTGGTCAGCACAAAAGCTGAGTTTTTTGCAACTGAGCTTGGAATTGAGAATTTCAAGGCATCTGAGGGTTAGCTGAGCATGTGCACAGCACTAAGGCACAAGATCAACTACGGCCAAATCAGCGGTGAGGCTCGCGATGTTAGACATTTTCCATGCTGATGAGACTCGATTGTTTTTTAAAATGACACCAAACAGAACTTTAAAATTTAAATCAGAAAAGTGCATTGGTGGAAAGCTCTCTAAGGAACGCATTACAGTTTTAGTGGCCGCTAACATGACAGGTTCGGTGAAGCGAAAATTGTTAATGATAGGAAGTCGAAAAACCCACGTTGCTTTAAAAACATAAAAAATCCACCGGTGACCTATAAAGCAAACAAGAGTGCGTGGATGACTTCAGAAATTTTTGAAGAAGCGATAAGAAAGTGGGCGATAAAGAAAACTTTTCTGCTAGCAAACACAACGAGTGTCCTTCAGACCATGGACCCAAGTATCATCAAGTTTCAAAAACCATTACAGGAGAAGACTTTTGCTGGAATTGGTTGAGAACAAAGGCGATCTTAAGCTAAACATTTTTGACGCAATCCTAATGACTAGTAAATCCTGTGACGAGGTGACGAGCCATACAGTAAAACATTCCTTTAAACACGCAGAATAGCTGAACGATCAAGGATTGACTGATGATGAAGATGACCGGACCGGAAGAGCTAACAGATTTTAACGAGGTTAATGAAAATGTAGCTACATCTGGACTTTCTGACGAGGACATCCTATAGAAGAAGAAGAAGAAAACTGACCCGGAAGTAGAAACAGAGCCAGAACCAGCCTCCGACCCTTCAGCAGACATTGGATGGATTCAGCAGACATCCACCAGGAAGACATGAGTGCTGAGGAAGATTCTATGCGTCTTCAGGACAAGGTCAGGTCAGTTCTGTGGAAAGGGAAACAGACCATGGTGAAATATATTTTACAGTAGCATATTATTTTGTTATTGTACAGTACACATGTTTTAATTGTACAGCCATTTTTTATACTGTATTGCTTATATTATTCTTATATAAATCTATGTGGTGTACAATACAGTGTTAATTCGTTTATATTCGTTTTGATAAATTTTTTAAATTAAAATAGGTTATTTAGTACAATGTTATTAATATTACAGTACCGAATTTTGTCGCTCTCTGTATAACGATCTCTCCTTATAACGCTGAAAATTTCTGGTCCCTTGCATATCGTTATAGAGAGAGAGAGGACTGTATATTAGAAGACGTGTTTGTGAGTTAAGCAAACAGTTTCTAAAATATATAAGGAGATAGAAAATGAGACAAAATGGTTGATGTTATATCTTTATTCACATTAAGAAGATATTCATTTAGATTTTCAGTGTTTGAAAAGGAACATGTTTGTGCTGCGTTAGTTTTATTTTGAAGATCGTTTATTGTAGACCAAATTTCTTTTGCAACATTTTTAAATCTTTACAGACGATTGTTTCTAGTAATCTTTTTTAGCAGTTTTAATAGTTTTAGATAGGTTTCTCTGTACTTGGTGATATGTTCAGTGACAAGGACGTTGCTAGTAATTTTCTTGATGTAGAGTAGCGAACGCATATTCTTGGCTGATATGCGGATACCTTTGATAGTCCAGGGTTTGTGATGTTTTGACTCTCTGATTACCAAAGTTATAGTCACAAAAGAAAAGTGCCATCCAAAAGCCCAGCATAAATTTTGGAAATTACGAAAGTTCTGAGCGGAAAAATCCTATTTAAATGTCGGGTTTTTGAGGAAGTTTTGTTGATAGTATTAAACTTGGTATATACTGCTTTAAAATCAGATAGTCCAGCATTTATAATTGTAGAGCGTACAAGGGGCAAGAAATCTAGGGTAATATAATCAATTATAGTAGATGTTGTTTTAGTAATTATTGTAAAAGTGTAATTAATATTGAAGTCACCGCATAGAATTTTTGCTTTATTAGACAGGTCATCTAAAAAATTAAGCAGGTTTCGAAAAAATAGTTCCGTGGAAGAGTTAGGTAATCTATAAATACAAAGCATGTATAGATTAAGATTCTTATTATAAACTAAGGATGAGAACTAAAATGACTATCTACAAAGTAATTGTAGAGCCCATTCTTATATATGGAGCAGAATGTTGGCAAATGACAGTAAAAGGAAAGAAAAAATTTGACACGGTTGAAATGGACTACCTGAGAAGAGCTTGCCGTATATCAAGAGTAGAACGTATAACTAATTCTGAAATTAGAAGAAAAACAGATAGAGTACATACAACTTCTGAAAGAATAGAAACTAGACAGTTAATATGGTATGGACACGTACAGAGGATGGACGACAACAGATGGCCAAAAAGAGCTATGGAATACAATCCAAGTAATAGAAGGAATCGAGGAAGACCAGCCAAGTCTTGGATACAAGGTGTTATGGAAACCATGAAAGACAGAGCCATTGATGAAGACACCTGGAGAGATAAAAAAAGATGGCGATCGAAATGCGGGAAGCGGCAGAAGCTGTAGGATCCCCGCTTATATATATATATATATATATATATATATATATATATATATATATATATATATATATATATATATATATATATATATATATATATATATATTATAAACTAAGGAAAATTGAAAGAAGCTTTTATTCAACAAAAACTCATATTTTGTTACCAGAGAGAAATCATGATTTGTAGAAACAATCATGGTGCCACCATGACCTGAACTTGGAGGATCGTTGACTTCAAACCAGTGATCTATGATCGCGAATATTCTAATTCTAATTCCTCTAGAATCAAAAATAATTCATCTGTTTTATGTCTTAAAGAACTAATATTGATTAGAACTATGCTAAAATTGTCATCACTAAATAATAATTGAGCAATAAAGGTCCAACCCACAAAAATTCAATGGATAATTTAGAAGCATTATTTTTTGAAATTTCTTCTTGAAATACTGTAAAAATAATTCCTATTTCATGTATTTTAGAACTAACAATAAATATGATAGCGTCTTATGTGAGTTTAGCGATTTTAATTTGTAATATGATCCTTGAAACTAGCTTCTTGTGATACTTTTGAGTAAACCATAATTTTAAAGCATAAACATTTAAGGTTTCTGTTTAAACTATGAAAAACGTTTTTAAAATACAACTTTTCTTTTCTAAAGTCCTAAATAATAAATTATACTGTCCCAACATCACATCTAAAATTAAATTTAGTCATCCACTGCATCAATATACATATTTTTCTTTAAAATCAGTAGACGGTATTATTTTGTGTTTTCATATTTATTTACAATTATCTTGTACGATTTCATGTTGCTATATATATATTTTTGTTTATATGTCATGTTGTGTGGGATGAATAGCAATAATATACCAAACAGCATCTTTTATAATTGCAGAACGCGTGTTCATCTTGCGTATCTATTACAATGGTATCTAAGTGTTAAGTTCGCATAACAAATTTACCGAGTGTGTAATGTGAACGACTTGCAAGTGAACAACAGAAAGAAGGGAATGAAATAGGATTCGAAATAATTTAGCTTCTTTATTAACATATTAGAGGTGAACTGATTCGTTATTTTTGATGATTGTGTTGTATTGAATCCTTTCTCGGAATCCACTGTTTACCAATATTGGTATGAATACATGAATGTGAAGGAAATGTAAATACTTTAAACGAAAGTATTTTTTAAACACTAGTACAATACTGCCTTTTAACTGTCGAGAAAGTCTCTGATTCAAATTGTTTGCACAATGTTTATGAAATACAAGATTTAATCAAGTGATAAAGCGTTGACTATTATTCTTATGAGCTGTTTTATTTTTATATTTCTTTTTTTTTTGTATTATATTTATGAAGCATTTATGAAACAGTAAGTATAATAAAAGTAAAAAATTATTCGACTGGGCTTTTAATCCCAGATCCATAAGAATTATTTATAGCTGCGTGCTTTAGCACTAGAGTAAATCTTGCTTTTATCGCGATTGCCACAAAGTTGTATGAATTGCGTAACAATTTGATTACCAACACGTCTAGCGTTCTATGAGTATCAACGAATAGCGTCTATATTTATTAACAGTCGTTTCCAGATGAAATAGTAAAAGTGTAAACAAATTAATACTTGACAAAGATACGAATCACCGAAACGAATCATCAAAATTATCGATTTAGTCCATCTCTTAAGAATCTCAAAATTCCAGTAATTTTAAATTTTAAAAATGTATAAACACCATTTTATATAGATAAAGAAGTGCTAAGTAAGAGCGTGCTATAAAATAAATAAAAACCTTTCACTTTACTTCGCTTTTAAAGCTAGTTTTCGCACATTCTGTCCAATTCGCGTTCACTTGCACTTCGCCACATTACACGACTTTACCAAGCGCATTCGCCAAATATATACCTGATGATGGCGAGTAAATCGATTTTTCAGTTGAAATTGGTTTAGCAGTCGGCGTGTTGTAGTGTTCATAGCGAAAGCATGTTTAAACTGTGATACATTCAACATACAGTGTACAGAAGAGTTTTAGACAATAGATAAAGTTTAGTATGTTAGAGTTTATCAGAAAAGACAATTGACATTGTTGATTTAAAAATGCAAATGTCAAGTTTCTTGATCTGATTTTGTTGAAGAACTTTCGTGGTGTAACAACTTGACCTACTTTTATTTTTTTGTAGTATATTAATATATAACGATATCTTTGCAATGTGGTAAGTTTTAGTGTATTTGGATTATTTTTCAAATAAGCTCCAAGCGAAATGAAAGCAACTTTCCTAACCAATACCGGCTGACACTGAAAGAAGCTCCTAGTTTTGTTGTATCCAGCACCATTAGGGGCAAAATAATAACAAAAAAGATGTAAAAAATTACAAAGCATAGGCTAACAATCTTTAAAGTGAATTTACTCAAGCCTATGTGTAAAAAAATCATTGATTTCACATATAAATCTCATACAGATATTTGAAGTTTCTGAAAGGTATATGAGGGATAGCTGATAAAAATCCGTAAAGACATTCAACTGATTTTGCTTTTGTAAAAAGTGAAAAAATATTATTTTCTATAAAACGTTCCTTAAATGTTCTGGAAAAAAATAAAATGGTTTAAATAAAATTTGCAGATCATAAACAGTTCTTTAATTTTATCAAGTTTTCCCAATAAAATAGATAACAATTGACCGAGACAATTGCAAAAAACCATTATTTTTGCAGTAATTTTTAAATGTTAATAACTTTGTTATTTGTTTGCATAATTATATATTATATAATTACTTAAAATTGTGGTAGTTAATGAGTTATTAAAAAGAGCTAAATTTCAAACAGACCGACCAAATAATTTACAAGTTATTCAATTTGTTTATCCTGAAGAGCAATTATTTTAACACCTGTACTTTCTAAACAGCTACTCTAGAAGTATTCTGTATGTAAATAACAATCAATTATTTTTAAGGTTTTTTTTCCGATTTCCCAACACTTTATTAATATTGTTATTAAAAAACAGTTCAATAAAAGGCTGACTTTAAGGTTATAAACATTTATAATATCATTATATTTTTATGTCACAAGCTTGTACTCAGGCTCAACGAAAAGCTGCTGAAAAAACACACTTTAAAAAAGCAGAATTTTCTGTGACCAATAGGAAATAAGATAGCACTCTTTAATAACTCATTATTGCGACAATTTTAAGTAGTTATATTACATGTATATGTCATTACGCAAATAAGCTACAAAGAAAGAAAGCGGACTGTCTAATCTACGACGAACTCGCAAACGAAATAAGGATAATAATAATAATAATAATAATAGCGTTTATTGTCCAACAGAATCCATTTATAGGACAAAATACAATACTAAAGTTAAATGATATATTAATAATTCATAAGTACTAATTAAATAATACATTTATCGAGTATTTTAGCTTAACATAAAAAAACTACTCAATCACCTAGGTAGATCTCAGCCATCCTAGTAAGCTGCTTTAAACTGCAGTGAAATATATCGCAGTAAGCACTTAAGGAATTATAATAGTTGCACATGAGAAATAGAGGAGAATATAACATAAGATTAGTTCTAGCTTGTGTATTTCTTAACGTAATCGAATTTCTCACTGGATAAGATGGAACGTTAAAATTTATTTGTCGAAGAATATCAGGGCAGTCAATGAGATTATGTAGTAGCTTGTACAGGAATATTAGGGAGGCATTAATTCGTCTAGATTCTAATGATACTACGTCCAAACCGCTACACAACTCACTATTGCTGATGCCCCTCTTGGGATATATGCCGTTAATTTTGAAAGACAAAAATTTTAAAAATTTACGCTGCACCTGCTCTATAAGTTGGATATGTACATCATAAAAAGGTGACCAAATGACAGAGGCATATTCCAGTTTACAGCGTACAAAAGTGTAATAAAGTAATTTAATTGCCTTAGTATTAGTGAGATTTCGACTATTTCTAATTATGAATCCATAAGATTTAAGTGCTTCTTTAACCTTTAAATTTACATGTTCAACAAAGGTGAGTTTATAATCAAATGTAACTCCAAGGTCTTTAATTTTATTTAAACGTTCAAGTTCATTGCCGTTGATAATATAAGGATGGTATAATGATTTGAAAATTTGCGTATGGAACGTAAAAAGCCTTTATCAGCCTGTAGCCACGGCTCTGCTCATACAAGAAATGAATAAAGCCAAAGCAGATACCTTTGCTTTACAGGAAATGAGGTGGACTAGCTCAGACATCCTGGAAAAAAATAACTGCAATATTTATTACATTGGACATCCTAACCGACACAAATTTGGTACTGGATAAATTTTAAGTTATCACCATCTCCGGTGAGCCATGGACATTAAACATGAAGGAAGAGGATACTTTGGAAAGATGGGAAAGGAAAATATTGAGACCCATATTCGGAGGACGGAAGACAGAAGATGGTTGGGAGAGAAGAACCAAAAAGGAATTTATGGCTGTATGCAAAGAACCTACCATTACTAAATTCGTCAAGTCACAAAGAATCAGATGGTTGGGACATGTGGAAAGAATGGCAGCAAACAGAATGCCTAAACTAGTACTAACCAGAAAACTAATCGGCTCCAAAAGAAGAGTTAGAGCCAGAACGAGGTGGATTAGTAAAGCGTAGGAAGACCTTAAACATGTGAAGGCGAGGGACTGGAAAAGAAAAGCACAAAATAGAAGCGAATGGAGAAATATTGTCCACCAGGTCCTTCAAAGCAGTTAAGAATGTTGTATATACATATTTAAGTTAAAGTTTTGTTTAAAATAATTGTAATTAGTTAATATTAGGATTATGTTTTAAAAAAAATGTCCTACTAGGTCTTAACAGCCTGTTGTGCGTAAAAATAAATAAACATATACAAAAAGTACAATAAAACAACTCATTCAACAAAAACCTTTTGCAGAATAACCCCTACTCGCAACATCCAATATTAAAAACAACAATATGCCTCTCGAAATTTCTAAAATGCGAGATATTATGTTTAGCTAAGGTTGTAACGTCTCAACTAAATTAGAGGATGCTTTTAAACAGAGTCTATAAAATGTAATGCAGCGTAATCCTTTGGAAAGGCACAGCAAAGGGCCGTAAATAAAAAAGGGACGGTATAATCCCCTGAGTAATGGAGACATTTCAGAGATGGACTAAAACTAAAGTGGGCATAAAATTTAATGACGTTAAGATTTTCGCTTGAAAATATTTTACAGGTAAGAAAATACATTGTAAGTGTAATTTTGCAAAGTGGATATTAATAATAAATATAAAGGACTTAATTAATCGGAAAATGTATAGAGAATATCATATTGACTATTTCCCTAGACTATTTTTAACTGATAAAACGTCATAGCAACGCCACGTTTCCTACTGATAAAACTCCTTCCTGTCCGTGATTTATTAGCGACAGAATTATGACAGATCTATAATTATATAACGAAGACTATAAAGAGTTTTGTGTAAAGTCAATGTAGAATACTACAGCAAAAATTGTACAAAAAAACTATTTTACAGAATGCCGCATGAGAATCGACCCTTTCACAGATATATCTTTCAAATATGCAAGATTGGCCAGAGATACCATGCGGAGGCAGTTTTAAAGTGTTCAAGAAAAAAGAAAACTCAGTTTAAAAGCATTATCCATCGAAGAACTATTAAAAATTATCCAAAACTTCGATAAGAAAATTCCCGATGAAGCACAAAAAAAGTTTTCTTACCTTTTCTCATTTGAACTTGCTTGGAGAGGCAATGGGGCTGTAAACTGGAAGATTCACTTTTTTCAGATAGAAATTTAATGTTATGGGAGAATTTATGGGCCGAATTACATACACAGCATTTTCTCCAAAACAAATTAAAGCGTTTCCAAAAATTTGGCAAGCAGTAAATGGCTGGTAAGAAATTCATCAAACGAAAATTTATGCCCAGTTAGATTATTTGTAAAATTAATAAAAAAAGGAAATCAAATATTTTATCAGAAGGACTCTTTCTTACCGTTTACCCCAACTGAAAGGATGGATCTTGGTTTAAAAACTGTCCACTTTGAATCAACACCGTATCAAATTGGACAAAAATGTCAGCTGAAAAAATTAGAATAGACACAAAAAAACATAAAATTAGAAACCATTTTCATCGATCTTCAGCTGTGTAAGCCTTGTTAAAGCAAGGTGTTGCTGAACAGAAGTTAATTAAAATAACGGGTCACTCAAATGTAAGCTCTCTAAAACCATATCTGCAGCTGGATTCCAGTCACCACCAGAAGTTGCAAATATAGCTGGACTTTCGTGCTTTCAAATCCTACTGGTCAATAATATACAAAATCATGCTTTGGTAGAAAAGAATAGACAAAGATTGTGTTTCGTTAATTTGGTGCATTAATTGTCTCATGAAATAGTCTTGTCGATTATCATTCGAGAGAAAATTATTTACCGGCAAAATTTTCTTCTGGTTTTATTCAAGTTTGGTGCCTTTTAGCAATTTTCCCGTATAAAATTTTGACCAAATCACTCGACTTACGTCTTCTGATTTAACTGTCAAAATTTAATTCGCGAAAATTGCCAAGCAACAAACTTTCATACTAGTCGAAAATATGGCCGGCAAAATTTTTTCTCTTATGTATGATATATACGATATAATCATGGTAGATGACTTATCAACCAAGGGAACAGGCAGGATTCCCAAAAAGTTACGGAACAAATGATCATCTACAAAGTATAAAAACCCTAATAGAGAAAGCAGTGGAATACAATAAACCGCTAGTTCTAATATTTATCGATTTTCACAAAGCCTTTGACACAGTTGAGCTAAGCAAAATATTACAGGCGCTTAAAGAATGCAGGCTAGATTATAGATATACTAAATTATTATACAAAATATACCTGCAGGCAACAACCACTGTCAGATTACATACTAACAGTAATCGCATAAAAATAGAATGGGGGGTTAGACAAGGAGACCCAATGTCACCTAAACTTTTTAATACGGTGCTAGAACATGCTTTTAAGAGTTTGGATTGGATGACAAAGGGAATAAAAATAGATGGAGAATATCTAAACAACTTACGTTTCGCCGATGATATACTTATAATAGCTGAAGATCTAGGTATGGCAAGAGAGATGGTACAGGAACTCGTTGTGGCCACAGAAAGTGTAGGTTTAAATATAAATATCTCGAAAACAAAAATCATGACCAATTTGGTACCCAACCAGAACATCAGTATTGGTGGGAAAGAAATAGAACTCGTAGATAGATATAAATACCTGGGACATGAAATTATGATTGGCAGGGATAACCAGACTCATGAACTGAAGAGAAGAATCGGCCTTGGGTGGGCAGCATTTGGAAAACTGAGAGAAACTTTTAAAAGTGAGCTGCCCACATGCCTAAAGAGAAAGGTATTTGATTAGTGCGTCCTCCCAGTCTTGACGTACGGAGCAGAAACACTTACCTTAACAAAAGCAGCAGCTATTAAACTGAGAGTCACGCAGAGAAGAATAGAGCGGTCCATGTTAGGAATAACTCTGCGAGACAGAATAACCAACGAAGACATCAGGAGAAGAACCGGAGTGACTGACATCATCGAGAAGATAGCCAGACTAAAATGGAGATGGGCAAGACACATAGCCAGAATGACAGATGGGCGATGAACAAAGAGGTTATTGAAATGGAGGCCAAGGGAAGACAAGAGAAGCGTCGGTCGACCACCTACAAGATGGACTGACGATTTAAGAAGACTCAATAAAAACTGGATGAGAGCGGCGCAAGATAGACGGGGTTGGAAACATAAGGAAGAGGCCTATGTTCAGCAGTGGACTCTTGAGGCTGGATGATGATGATGAATCATGGTAGAAAATATTGAATGAAGTTCAATTTTTGAACGCTACTTGTAAAAAAAATTAAGCAAGGCTGGAAAGAGTGCAAACCGTCACTTAGTAGGAAAACTGGTAACGAGGAAAACATTTAAAAGTAAGGGACGAAAAGAAAAGGGAGAAATGCGTAAGTGTATTATACAGCAACAGATAAGACAACAGAAGTTGAAAATTGTAAATAAACAATTCTTTAATAATAAGAAACAGTACCATTAACTAAAATAAGCCTTTAAAAAGCAATAACGGAAGTACTAGGCTATGAAATAAAGAACCAAAAAGGACTACTCTATTATTGAGACAAAAAAATAAAGTTGGAAGTAGAAAAAAGAGAGAAATACTTTATATTTTTGAATTGAATAGACGATACCAACAATATTCAAGACAGCTTAAGTTAAATTGAGCAGAATGATATGCGAAAAAAAAAATAAAAAGCTTGTCAATAAAATTTTAACATGGTCATTCTTCTTCTTGCAGTACCGTCTCCTATCGAAGGTTGGCTACCATCACAGCAATCTTTACTTTGTTGGCTGCAGCTCTGAACAACTGTATTGAACTGCACCCATACCACTCCCTTAAATTTCGCAACCAGGAAATCCTCCTACATCCCACATTTCTCTTTTCCGAGATTTTTCCTTGGATTATGAGTCTAAGCAGAGAGTACTTCCTCATTATGTAGTCCAGATATTCCAGTTTTTTCGTTTGTATGGTTTTTATGACTTTGCATTCCTTCCTCATCTTCAGCAGAACATCTTGATTTGTTACTTTTTCTGTCCATGGTATTTTCTACATTCTCCTATAATACCACATCTCGAATGCCTCAATGTTTTTGATGTTTATCTTTTTCAGTGTCCAGGCTTCCATGTCGTACAGCAGAACGGAGAAAACATATCACCTTAACATTCTCGTTCTTAAGTTTATATTTATGTCCCGGCTGCATAGGAACTTTTTCATTTTGACAAACGATTGTCTCGCTATCTCTATTCTCCTCTTGATTTCTCTTGTCTGGTCATTAGTATCAGTGAAGCAAACCCCTAAATATTTGTAGAACGTAACTCTTTCAACTGGCTGATTATTTATGGTTAAATTCACATTGGTGTATAGCTTCTTTGTTACAATCATGAATTTAGTCTTTTTGATGTTCAGTTTTAGACCATACTGTTTGGTATGGGTGTTTATGTTTTCCATCAAAAACTGTAAATTTGCTAGATTATCTGTTACTATTAGCGTGTCATCAGCGTATCGTATATTGTTAATTAACTCTCCGTTAATGTTCATACCAACGTTTTGCTCTAGGAGCGCTTCATGACATATTGTTTCGCTATATATATTGAATAATAGTGGAGAAACATGGTCAACATACACCTAATAGGACGTAAAAGAACAGAAATTTGGATACAACGTGAATTATTGATCACCCTTATACTACAAAACTGAATATTTACATAACAGCAAGAGACCAGTAATCATGCGAGCCTAACAAAGGTGGAAGAAGAAATATTAAGGATCCTAAAAGTAATTTAAAGAATAGCAGGCTCAATCAAGTTTAATAATTGTGGATTTAAAAATAATGAACCACGACAAAAATTGAAAAGAAAAACGTGGTGAGATTTATCAAGAGCCAAAACCTGATGATGGATAGTTCATCAAGAAGCAGTTATTAAAGATATCTACAATTATATAAAGTTATTAGCTATTTACGGATATTAGTAAGGTTAACTTGAACTCTGGAGATCAGAGACAATTAAATTTTCACTAGAAATGAAGATACCAAAATTGATTTAGGTTCTTTCTTATCTAGAGTTTACTTGGAGAGCTTCTCAAGTTATAAAATAATCCAATACTTTCATAATTATTAAAATCACATACTGCAAACTTTACTGATACAAACAAATGATAAAAATCTGTAAAATAACTGTTTTCTATAATTAATTTATATTAGAAGTAATATCTTTTTTGATAAAACATCTAAAATTTCGCTTAGTTCGACCCAGAACGACAAACTAAACAACAAAATTAAAGGTAAAACGACCACGGGAATAAATTAGGCTTCCCTTTTAATTGAAAACCACCACCCGAACTTTTTTGTGCGTTCTCAGTAATCTACACTTTTGTTTTAAAAAATATTAATTTGGGCTTCGAAAGTAGGAAGTTTGTTAAACCCACGAAAGTTTTATAGTGTGTAATTTACGCTACGAGTTACATTCCACATACAAAGATACTGAAAATCGTTAAAAGTGTACAAGGTGCTTGATTCTGACCGTATTTTATTCATATAGCTGTTTTTGCTAGTGAATTATTTGTTTTTATATCAGTGATAATTAGAAGATTAATATTGTATTTCTATTTTGTCACTCACACATATTATATAAATCCTTGTGAAAGGAAAACGTTAGAAAACGATAAATACTACTACAAACAATTTAAAGTATTTGAACAACTGTACATGAATGTCAAACTTGACATAAATTGTCAACGTTTTTAAAGAAAATGTGAGCAAACTAAGAACAGTATACCTCTTTAAACCGTTGAATAATCAAATATAGAGCAAAATGTAATTAAATAATGAAAAGGTTGCCAATGTGAGTCCATAAAACCATTATATGGAAAATGCGTCAATAATCACAATCTTAATTAGTTTTTATTATCTAATGGTGGTACATTTTGGACTACCTATTTCAAGGCTTACCACATACAGGGTGAGTCATGAGGAACTTTACATACTTCTACCATATGTAGAGTCCCTCAGGGAGCATATCATGTGGCCACTAAAAAATGTCAACTCCTCTTCTTTATTAATTAACAGGGTGATTTGTGTAATTGACCATTTATTTCATTTTACTGTAGTGTTTATACGGCACATTTGATTTTTTTAATTTTTGCATGATACAGTACACTACTATCAAGCATTCGACTGGTATTAGCTAAACTAAAAAATTCTAGGACTGGCTTTGGAAAAATTAATTTAGGGATTCGTACTAAATATTACACCCTGTATAAATTTTTTTTAAAATGCAATAAGTGATTTTCAAACTACATAAATAGCCAATGAAAACGACATATGCGACAATATTGTCGCACTTTTATTAAATTTTTAGTGAACGATCAAATCTTACCAAAAATAGAACAACCATAATGAAATATCAAATTATAAGGTATTAATTTAAACAAATGTTATAAATTTCAAACATTTTAATTAAAATGAGTTTCTACAACATAATCTAATACGTAGAAAATTAACATCTTTACTGTCACTTTGTATTATCTCTACGATAGAATCAATTGTTTTTCAATTTTAAATTTTTACTCATAGATCGTATTGGGGCATTATCTTCGATAAATAATAAATTAAATTGATTAAAAAGTCAAACCTCTTGTATGTGTTAGTTTTTGTTGATTGTAAATGATTAAAATTTTATGTCAAATAATAATACATTGCATCAACTGTACTAAATAAAAATAAATCTAAAAAAGTTTAAAATGAAGGTTGGCGTTGACCATTTGACGTTTCTTGATATTTTATACCCATTGTCATTATTGTCATTATCGATTGTTATTTATGTGTACAAGAATAAATATTTCTTCTGTCATATCTACGTTAAGTACATTGTGGTAGTTTTGGTAGAGCTTTTGTTACTTTCGTTCAAAATGCCACATCAGTTTTCGACCACAGAATATGCAGACATAATATTTGTTTATGGATTCTGTAATGGGAATGGTTGGGCTGCTAGTAGAGAATATCGCAGGAGATTTCCTAATCGTCGAACTCCCAGTCATCCAACATTTGGGTCAGTTTTTAATTATTTGCGAGAAAATGGCACTTTTCCTAGTGGAACAACAGAGCGACATGTAGATGAAGCGCAGGAAGATGACATTATGGACGCCGTTACTATGAACCCTACAATAAGCACTAGACAAGTAAGTCGAGAACTCAATGTTACTCAATCAAAAGTAAGTAGAGTCTTACAAAAAAATAATCTATACCCATATCACATTCAAATGGTTCAGCGACTACATGCTGGAGATGAGATCGATAGGTTGGAATTTTGTAGATGGATTAACAATAATCGACTAACGCTATACAGGACACTATTTACAGATGAAGCCCAATTTACCAGAGACGGGATAAATAATTCACGAAATTCACATGTGTGGGCAGAAGAAAATCCCCATGCTATTCGAGAACGTCGTTCTCAGTTAAGGTTTTCGGTTAACGTGTGGATTGGTGTCATAAATAACCAATTAAATAACTATTTGAACTTTCTACAAAATATTTTGCCGAATTTGCTTGTCAACGCGAACGTTGCTATCCGAGGGATGTATTTTCAGCATGATGGGGCACTCCCACACTTTTTACTGGCAGTGAGACATCTCAATAATGTTTATGGCAACAGGTGGATAGGACGTGCAGGTCCTATTTCGTGGCCTTCAAGATCCCCTGATTTCAATCCCGTTGATTACCATATTTGGGACGATTGAAGCAACTAGTTTACGCAGTGAATATTAATAACCGACAACAATTAATTGATAGAATTATACAATGTTGTAATACTATTAGAAACGATCCCCAGAGTATCCGTAATTCAATACGTCAATTAACAATTCGGCAACAAAAATGTGTACAGGCTGCAGGGTTCCATTTCGAAAATCTATTTTGAATTGTTTTTATTTTGTTACCATTATTGTATCTTTTCCAGTTCTAATTTATGGGTTTATCATAACTATGTACATATTTTTAGTTTTTTTTTTAAATTGTTCTTCGTTATTGTTAGTAGTTACTGTTTTTTGTTATGCAGTGACTCAGTTTATCATTTCAATTAAAATGTTTGAAATTTATAACATTTGTTTAAATTAATTACCTTATAATTTGATACTTCATTATGGTTGTTCTATTTTTGGTAAGATTTGATCGTTCACTAAAAATTTAATAAAAGTGCGACAACATTGTCGCATATGTCGTTTTCATTGGCTATTTATGTAGTTTGAAAATCACTTATTGCATTTTAAAAAAAAATATATACAGGGTGTAATATTTAATACGAATCCCTAAATTAATTTTTCCAAAGCCAGTCCTGGAATTTTTTAGTTTAGCTAATACCAGTCGAATGCTTGATAGTAGTGTACTGTATCATGCAAAAATTAAAAAAATCAAATGAGCCGTATAAACACTACAGTAAAATGAAATAAATGGTCAATTACACAAATCACCCTGTTAATTAATAAAGAAGAGGAGTTGACATTTTTTAGTGGCCACATGATATGCTCCCTGAGGGACTCTACATATGGTAGAAGTATGTAAAGTTCCTCATGACTCACCCTGTATATCACATCATTAGGCCCCAGTTTGTTAGTCTTATTAATATTAAAAACTACAAGAGATCAGATACAGGAAAGCTCTATAACTAAGGTAATCCTGAAAACCACCTTCGTCCTCAAGGAATCCATTCACTCAAACCCCAGAATATATAACTTTTTTATTTTATGTATATTATTATGGGAATAGGGAGCGAGATATATATTTTTATTTTTTTCCTTTTTTTTTAATATGTTTATTAATTTTTGTAACTGTTTTTTCGAGGAAGGTCACTTTAGGGAGCTTTCTTCCTAAAATGACAACATAACATCTAGGGCAAAATGCTATTTAAATTTTAATAATTTGTATTTGAGTTTTCATGTATCCCCATAAATTTAAATTTTATATTGTTGACAAAACAGCTATAACAACAAATAAATATATTAAAAAAAAAACATCTCACCACATATTAACATAAAAATATACTCGAAATATAAAAGTTACACATTCCGGGGTTTGAGTGAATGGATTCCTTGAGGGGAAAGGTGGTTTTCAGGATTACCTTAGTTTATAGAGCTTTCCTGAATCTGATATATTGTGATTTTTAATATAAATAAGACTAACGTACTGCGTAAATTTACCGTCATTATATAATAAAACTACTAAAGATCATGAGTATTGACTTATTTCCCATATATTAGTAAAATCTAATTATTATCAAGGACGAAAAATTTCATCTTCGAAAGTGTTAAACCACTTCACTAAATCTAATGTTTTTTTGGACGGTGTCTACTCTGTATCTCTTTGCAATTCTCTTTATTCGTGGCTCTCTTTATAATGCCTGTAATATCCGTAGGGCTTTTTTTAACCCTTCTTAAAAGGTACCCTAGCCATATCACTTAATGTAATTCTTCTTATATCTATTATATCCTAATTTTGATAAACTCATTTCAATCTTTATTTTTTTTATTTCAATGTTTTCCCATCAAGCTTTGTTTTTTATTTCTGGTTTATCATCTTTGTTTCACTTACATACTTTCTTTACATCTTTATCTTAAGTAGATCATAAGCCACTTAAGCGCACTTTGACCTTTTGACATAAAACTTAACATAAAACATAAAACGATTTATGTCAAATTTCATGTATTATATCACGTTTTATTAAAAATGTCACGTAATATGCCAAATGTCACGTTTTATGTGGAATATCACATATTATGTAACGTGTGGAAGCCGCGAAGCTCAAAGATCAAACTGCGCTAAAGTGGCTTATTATCTACTATCTTAACCTTCACATTATAATGCTTGAGTTGCCTTTTATTTTATCCCAAAGATTAGGCATTTTTCATTGATCCAGCAGAGTATGAATATTTTTACAGCTATCGTATGGAAGCAGTCTATCATCCACATCTAGTTACATTAAGTAGTTCTCTCTATATTTGTATTTCACATGATTTGACTTAAAGTACTTTTTGCATGGCGGACCCGAGTGTAGATAGAATACAACCCTTTCTGACGACACCGTCTGATTTGATTTAGCTATTCTGCGTTGTTCCACTGTCGTTGTTTATACCAGATCATTTAATTTTCATCACAGTCTTCAAACAGTTTCTACCTTCGATAGTTAGGGTTTATTGTGGAACAGCTACAATGCAAAGGCTACTGGAAACTGCAGAGATGAGAGTACTGAGAAGAATTACAGGAAATCGCTAAAAGATCGAAAGAGAAGTGCAAGAGAAGAATTAGAAGAAAATGCAACGTACAATGTATAAATGAATGGACACAAAATAGAAAAAAAAAGCACGGAATAGCCACACAAGCAGAATGGATGAGACCCGTGTCGTCAAAATAGCAAGAGATAAGTCACCAATCGGCAGAAGAAGTATTGGACGATCGCGAAAAATATGGAGTGACAACCTTCCATAGAGGTATTGATTCAACAATGGACAAGCAGAATTTCTTATAAAGAAGAAGAGGAAGAAGATAGTTAGGGTTAAAAGGACCACAAAGATCTACTAATTGGCCTCGTCTACATCGTCCGATATCTGTGGTTAAGTCGCCATTAATTTTCGTAATTCCAAGTTTGTTATTTTTGGAAAATGTCAAAGATTTGGTTTGAAGTTTTTCTATTTCATCATTGAAACAGGGAATATAAATATTAAGGACTAAATATCACTAATCAACAGATGATATCGAGATAATTATAGGCTTTAATGCTCGACAAAAAAATATTTAAACGAAAACACTTACTGAATACACAACATACTTAATAAGAAAACAATAACGTTTGTAGTATTCAAAAAATAATAAACATACAATAGGAAAATATTAAAAATCTACCAATCCGTAGTTGCTTTTAATAAAATATGGAATGACCAAAAAAATTTGAGTTAAGTTCTTCGTTTGTTTTTGGGTTTCGATTATATAATCATTTGAGTTAAGTTGAATTTGACAGACAAAAATTAAATAACGGACATAGATCAGTTAGTGCTTACTTAGCCTATTTCGAGAAATCTAAAAGAATGTTAAAATATTGGGAAAATAAATAACAATATATATTATTAATAATAATAACATTTTACCGCTTTTTGTATCTATAAATTGGTTCGCATAGCTTACGCTCCATAAACTATTCTAAAACCTACTAAGGTCTCTGCTGTTATATTAAATTATTTTTTTAGTTGAATTCAAGCACTTTTCACACTTTTAACAAACACCTTTTGCCACCAACAAACCTGTAATGTTTATCTTCGCAGACCACTTGGAGGTTCCGTCCAAGACCGATTGGTTCACCGCTTTCATGTGGCCCGCGTGATTCTTTTCTTCCACGCCAAATACGTCCCTATACATTCATTGCAAAAGTCATAGAAAAGAGTTCAATGCCACAACACGTAAGTCACATAACATAAAAAAGTTTGTTCTTTGTAACCTTTTCTATTAGATGTAGGTGTGTTTAAATCGGTCTGGAAGTTGATCGTGGTAAAAGAAACGAATGATACTTAATATTAGATTGCGATATCGTGGAAGCTGAATGTTTTTTTTTAATTAACCAATATGTATAAAAGATATCACTAGACATTTCGACTTCTAGCAAAAAACAATTTCCTATTTGGTAGTCGTAATGTCAGATACAGCATTTCAATCTTGGTATTCCTATTAATCCTGTTTAAAATTAAGATGCTATTACTATTTTATTGGTTTAATGGAGGTTAATACGACAAATGAGCTGAAAGCTTTAATAAAATTTTGAGATTCGACTACTTTGACTACTTCGAGAAAAATAAATTTGTAAATAAACAGCTCTGACGGAGGTTAGAATATTTACACCAAAATAAGCTGGAGCTCCATCTTGCTGAAACCATATCTGATTAAAATTGGCCCCATACAAGTTTCTCAGTGTAGGTACAATTTCATTTCTAAGTAACACTTCGTAACTATCTGACGTTAAATTTCCTTCAATAAAAAATGGACCAATTAACTGGGTACCTACTATACCTGACCATACATTTGTAATGTAAACATAGCAAGGAAATAAAGAAGAAAAAAAATAAGGGGTAGTTAGCCTGGAAAAGAGTAATAATTATTAAAATAATTATTATATATTCCAAATTGAATAAAGAACAAATAATTCATAGTTAGTTAGTAACATAGTTAATGTATATATTTCACATTAAACAAAGATTGAAAACTCGACCTAGTTTAAGTGTATTACACGAGTCTCAAATATCAGGTCGCCACGGTTGTTTAAAAGAAAAAAATCACGTTTAAAAACATAGACCTTCGCTGGAAAATAACACGGGGACTCAGTCAGCAAAAAAATAAAAAACTCGACCTTGGTACTACGATCGGAAATTGAGAATACGGGCTCATAAAAAAAAACGAAGCAGGCCAGACGAGGCGGCAGTAAGAGCGGAGGTATCTTTGAGTGCTCCACGCGAGAAGCACGGCGATCGAGACAATACGCAGCCAGGGAGCGCGCTATTGTAACTCGACGGGGTAGTGTGCCGATAAGTGCCGGTATCTGGAGTTTCGAAAGTTCGTGATAGCACGCGGTACTTCAACAGACTGATCCTGAATTCCAGTAGGACTGGAGGCGTATTCATCAGCTAGAGCCTAAATACGCGAAGGTAACTAAGATCTATATACTAACCCAAGGAATATATAATAATACAGATTGTCCACCCTTTAATTTCTTGCTTTGTCTCTTCTCGTCTCCCTTCGCGCCTGATCGAATCATTATTGGTCATAACTGATATCTTGTTATCTTAGTTGTAGTATACAGTCTATTTAATACATTGTAAACTCGAAATTTGGTTTTATTGTTCTTCCCGGCCGTTACAGGCAGAGACTAGAAGAGATACACATTCTTCGCTTATGCAGTTCTACGGCTTCTAAAGCAAGCCCATAGACTCAACTCTTTACAGGACCTGAAGTCCTTAATCCCCTTTCTCCCAAGTCTCCCTACCCTCTTGTAAATCCGCGAGGGCGAACCCAGTCAGCTCAGACTAGTGGAACCAGTAAGCCTTGCCCGCTCTCAGGGATAAGTATCCCCTAAGAATTGTAGACGCATCCAAGGATTTTGAGACAGGCGACTTTTACAATGATGACAGCAGCATTTATTAGAATGGTGTCAGTAGGGTTTCCGAGAATATTATAATCGGTTCTCCAATTATTTACAGTGTATTGTATTTACAGTCCCAAATTGTTACAGTGGTGACAGCGATTTATTAGACATTTAATTTTTGTGGTCTATGAGTATGGTTTTCACTCATCCAGTGTGGATTTACTTCACTCCAGTACCTTAAATTGTGTCGATTTACACTTCCACACAGTCTAAAAGTTGCTTCATCGGAAAAATGTATTCTGTTAACGAAATTTTCATCATTTGTAATCACTTAATTCTTGCAATAAGTTAATTTTGTACGATTAGTAGATTTGTACAGAAGAATGACCTACTGTACTATTATGTACTTGTGCAACCTTGCGTGAGGATGTATGTGGACCTTTAACAAAACTTTGCATTATAAAGCTGTAAAGTTTTGTTGTCATTCATAACTCTTTTCGGTCTACCTGAACGGTTTGGGAAAGTATCATTGAACAAGTTGGCTACTTCACAATAAGATCTTTTTTTGTCACCGTACTCTCTCATCATTAGAATAGTAATTCGTTATTTTTCGTCAAGAGCCACTTTAGAGAAGCAATTTAGCTGGCAGAACTTTTCGAAATACAACTTCTGTCAGTTTTTGTTAATAATGTAAATGGTGAACAAATGTCAAAATCACAGCATTCTACATTTAAATATTTAAATTTATTACAATCTACATATTTTGCACTGTTTATGTATATAAGACTACATAAAGTCATAAGTGTTACATATGGTTAAACTCGTATTGAATAGAAGATTCAATAATGACTGAATATACAGGGTGGTGAATTTGAAAAACCAAAGTTACTAATAATATAAGACAAACGGAAAATCTGGCCACAGTACAAATATCAAATAGAGAATCTCCGTTTCGCAAAATAGGTTTACCTTAAATTTTGTAAAACTGTGACTAGCAATTTACGAGATAATTGGTCATTTCCAGACTTTTGGACCACTCTGTATATATGGAAGTGAGGCAAATAACAGACGTATGAAAAAGCAGTATATTAGGACTTGTTTGCAAAAACAAGGAAAATATACAACAATTTACAAACCATAGGACCAGGTAACTATGGTTTGACTATGACAGGGTATATTTTATTAAAAATGTTTAAAATTTATCCAAACCGATTTAAATTCTTGAAAATGGTTTCGTTCCAGTCGGACCATCATCAGTGAAACATTTTAAAAGTAGTAGAAACTAGCTAGAAAATTAGGTGAAAAAAAACCTCTGAATTACATGACAAGCATAGTTAATTGTAACAATATATAACATGGACATGAGGTCGATGTTATTGGATTTCACATAAATCGAAATCCCTAATCGAAAGGAGGACGACTTGGTCCAATGGTTAGTGCCAGATAAACTTATTTTTCTTGTTTTCATACAAAGAAATATATATGGTACAAACTAATTGGTAAATAAGAATATCAGATTCTTATATTACATTTTTATTTCCATTTTATTTATGCTACAGTTAAAAGCAAGAAACAAATATCTAAAATTGTCGTTATACACATTTTTACCACGATCAATTTCCACACAAATTTTCAAACACGATTGAGTTAATTTCCATGTACTAAAAAACGTGTTATTAATACAGCTACAAGTTCACAAAAGATAGAGTTGAAAAGTGTATCTATTAGTCACATGCATCAGTTTAGTGGCATGCCATATATGTATGTAGAAAAATTGTGTTATCTGGAATGCAATAAGTTCAATCATACGGTAAAATGTACCTGATTTATCTTTGTGGGCGTTGGAGGTGGTAGAATGTTTTTGTGAATATTATGAAAAGTGATGAACAATCGCAAATTTAATATTTTGTCACCGAAATATTGTTATCAAAGATGTATTATTAATTCTACTTCAATATTATTTTAAATAAGCTATTCCAATGTAACATTATATTTTAACTGCACTTTGGCAATAATAAATTTTAATTTTATAATAAATTTGTTATAATTATCTTTCCCTGTTTATCACTTTTCTGTCTATTCCCAAAATTAGGTGTAATTTCATAAATAAATAAAAAATTATGTTGTGGGACTTACCGGATCAGTTCAAATATCTCTGGTTTTTCTCGTTCACGTTGTTTCATTCTGTCTTTCATAGCTGTTATTATGCTGTTTGCTTTGTCTTCGGCTCCGTGTTTGGAACTCTTTTCAGCGGCCCCTGAAATACAAAAATGTTATGTTAATAACAATAGTTTTTCTGTAAAATTTGTATACTTTTTCCATCGTCAATTTGCCAAGCGTCGGCTTTTGAGATTCTTTGATGCCAATGCCGACCATTGGCGTGGAAATTAAGAAAAGGGATCAGTTATCAAACGCATATTTCAAGAAAAATCATATAATTTTTATTAATTTTTACATAATTATATTCAGGAAAATTTCTCAATTTTTGGGCAGAAATTGTTTAAACAATTTTTTAAACAAATTCAAAATATCACCTTTTGTGCTCCAAAAAATATTTTTTAGGTTTTTGGCTGACTCTAAATAAGATCTATGTCATTTTTCTCAAAAGTTAATAGTTTTGGAGATATAGGCGATTTAAAATCCGAAAAATGCGATACCTAATATGCATTTTCGAGGCTTGAAAAATATGTAAATGAGTATTTTTGAGATTCAAGAGTATCTAAACTAAAGTATCAACATTGATTTTGGTGAGAAATCGGAGCAATATTTTCCGTAGCAGAAAAAGGTGATCTTTTGAATTTGAATTGTTTCCGGCAAAAATGTCCGGCACCCTTCAACCTTCGATTTGTTTAAACGGGGCATTTTTGAATAGGACTCTTCAAAGGACAGAATCAGTTTTTTTTCAAATGGGAGCGGGCTCACAACATCGAATAAATAACAAATTAAAGCTTGTTAATTTTAGTGATTTATACAAATATTGGACTTATTATTTAGTTTTTACATAAACCATAATATTTTTTTACAATTATCTGTAAATAATGGCTCATTCTGTCAGAAAATTTTAAAAGATTGTCTATCCAGCAATTAAGATAGTCAACTGAAATTAAATTTTTAAACACGGCCTACTGTTAATGCACAAACAGGGTGAATCTTCAATATTTTGCTTCGAGTTAGAGATATCTGAAAAACTTATTTGGAAAAGATGTTCCAAATATTATTATAACCCCACATAACAAAGTTTTATGTCAAAATTCGCACTTTTACTTTTTTCATTAATTGAAGAGCTTATTTCCAAAGTGTCTTAAAGCCAAAATTTCGATTTTTTTAATTTTCTTTTTTTAAACTTTATAGATTTCTTCAAGTCTAGAATAAAGTTATATGTACCAAAACAACTTCTTATTTACCATTTAAAAGTGCATATGAAAATTGTAAAATTGTATAATTTGTATGTTAAATTTGTATGAAAATCTGTAATTTCATGGATTTTGTAACGAGTCCGTTACTTAAATAATCGTTTACCTTCTTTTTGTGACTGGAATCTTTTAATTTAATTCTAAATTAAATTCATATTAAAATATTCTTAAACTAAATATTTAAATAACTCCCAGTAAATTTTATTTTCTGATATTGGCATTAAACTGCGCCCTCAGCGGTGAAATTCTGAAAGTACATTTATTCTGCGACGTGTAAAATCTCAACTTGTCACTTGTTAACTGGATGTGAGTGAATAAACATCTCAGAGTAGAGCGGCTGGGAGTCCATTTTTTTTCCCGAATTTAGTTTAAGTTTATTTTTTATGTGAAGAGCTGTTATTTTAGAAGAAACCATTTGAGTTATTTTGTTGTTTTGTACGAGGATATTTTCAGTTGGATCACCCTAGCCGGTAAGATAACATTACAAATAAATTATAAGGAAAAATCCTTCATACCATCCGCCATTGTTAGTAAAATTCAGACTTATTTTAATTTCGTCTTTGATAGGTATCTCATATATTTGATACATGTTATATTTCACCTTATTTCATTAAGGAAAAGTTTTATACCTAAATAAATTATAAGTATTAGATTCTATATCTATCTCAAATTTTTATTTCCTTTCAAGAGTTAAAGTAAACAATTATGTATTTCAATTTCATACCATTTAAACCGGCTAATATTTCTTTTTTTTTTTCTATTCTATTTAATATAAAGATCATGTTTTCCGTTAAAATTATCTATTTAATATATCCATACATTATAAAAACATTGTCACACCATTCGAAGGTCACTATTTACCGAAAACCATTAAGGTTTTTATTTCAATTTAAGGTCACTTGCTGACATTTTTTGTATCGCCTTCCAAGGTTGATAACCCTTGTGTTTTTCCTTAACTTTTGTATGTACAAAAACTTGGAGTAACACAACTGTTTTTTTAGCCTACTCAAGAATCCAGTTACAAGTCAGGGGAAGAATTATTTTTTAGTTGGGGTTATACTTAATAAAGATAAGGGGAAGGAGTTTCAAGTTGGTTTTTTTATGGGAAATTAAGAAGCAGTTTAAAGGGACGTATTTGTCCAATAGTACCTGATCCAGGGAATACAGGTTTGGTATCTTGTTACCACCTGAGTCCAGTTCTCCACTCTTCGAGGGAAACCGACAGGAAGAACTGACTTATTTTTTTTTTATTATCATTCAATTACTTTAAATAATTTTTTTTATGTCCTCTTCAAGGTTTAACTTTTGGTTCAATTTTTAATAACAAAAACTATCCTTAATAATAAATATTTTCAATTTTTCCTAAAAAAAACATTTTATCATTGTAATTTAATTTAATTATTTATTGTTTACCAAGGGATGAGGTTATAACTCTCCCTTGAATTTCTCTTTGTTAGGTTATTGTGTGCACACATATCCCAGAGAATTTTTTTTCTTAAAACCTAAACAATTTTTGAACGAAAACTAACTATTAGTGAGTAGTATATAATTATATTTATTATTTATACATTATTATTGGATCTAACTTTTGTCACAATTTGAAATTTTTAAGGGGTATATCAGGGGTAAATTGTTTTATAATTATTCAGGGATTTTACTGTAAATATAGATAAGTTAATTGTATATAAGAGGTGATGGGTCATATATAAGTGTTTAAAATAGTCTGTACATAAAATTGGTATTTATTAAAGTTGGGTTAAAATTTAATATTTCAATTAGTACCTATCTTTCTTATTTTCAGCAATACAAGATATCTCGGAAGAAAACATTTAACTTCCTGGCGCCCAAGCATTCACTAGAGCAACTTTTACTTTTCATCTGTTTATTTCTTGGTGGTTTTTTCGTCATTAGTTCTTATATCTTACGGTCTCTGTAGGGCATGCAAATTGGCCGAATCCTTCTTTGAGTGTCAAGTGGTCATTCTCCTGCATAGTCGCTAGCCAACACTTAATTCTGTTATATTTTAAAATTCATATTTACTTCATAAAATTCATATTTATTTCTTTTACATAATTTATTTCTATCTAATCCCTTCCATCTTCCGTTATTCCCCATATTAGTTCGTTGGTGTATCAAGGTGCATTTTAGAGTACACCCTATTTCTACACTGCACGTTTTTGCCCCACATTCCTCATTTTTGTTATAATTTCATTATATGGATTTAAGACACTTTAGAAATAAGCTCTTCAATTGTAGTCAGGATTCTAAAACGGACAGTTGGCTGTCCCGAGATGCATCTTTAGACAGCCAATTGTAGATTTAGGATCGAGATTACAAATAATACTGAAAAACTAAAATTGCGAATTTTGTCATGAAATTTGGTATGTGCGGTTACAATAAGTGGAACAACTTTTCCAAATAAGTTTTTCCGATTTCTCTAACGCGAAGCAAAATATCAAAACTTTACCCTGTTTGTGGATTCGCAGTAAGCCGCGTTTAAAATTTAAATTTCAGATGACTATCTTAAAAAAATGTGCACTATCAACATGTATGACTGTGCAAAATGTGAAATCTGTATGTATTTTAGTAGCTGATATATAGAGGTGTCTTCATCTTAAATGCGACACACTGTATAATAATGAATACTAGTGTTCAAGATGCATCGCGATAGCTGTAAAGAAATTAATTAGAAGGACTGAAAAGAATCGTCGGAGTCTTCTAAAGTCGAATCGTTCCCAGGTTGGATAACTATTGGTGCTATTGCCGGTAAAACAGGATATTCGTTTTCTATTTTTACAACATGAGCTTCGCAATTTTTCCACACATCGCTATTAATGCCACTAATTATTTCTCGAATATTCTCAATGGCCATTGCGCTTAATGTTGGTGACTGATTATATTTTCGCAATCGTTTTTTTACGGTACCCCAAACCATTTCAATTGGATTAAAAATGCAATAGTATGAGGGTAATCGCAAAAGAGTATGGCCGTGCCTGCTGCAAATGGTGTCAATAACGTATTCGTTTTTAAAATTCCGACATTTGATCATTCTAATTAATTCTTTCTTTACTGGAATCTTTTTAGGAACAGTGATGTTTTTAAGTTGCATAAATTTTAAAATTTCGTCCTTTTTCGTGTTATTATTAGGTATTTTATTTAATATGCGGGAATGATCCGACGCATTATCCATAACAATCACTGAATTGGCGGACTATATAATTATATTCAGGGAAATCTCTTAATTTTTCACGAATCAGTTCTAAAGTAGGCACTCTATTTTCTTTGTAAAAATTGTAAACTGTTCGCTGAATAACGTCTTTTGCAGCAGTGTCAATCCTACCCAATTTTTTATTTGGTCGCTTCCGTTTTAAGGAATGATCTGTAACTGTGCCTAATTTAATAATTGTATATATCGTCTTATACCCGATTTTTTTAATACATGAATTCTCTAAACAATTGCATTATCAGCCATCTCAATATTTTCTTTTTTCAAACACTCATACATATTTAAAACTATTCTTTGGGATTGTACGTGCAAATCTTTATTTTTTAATTCGGAGCTGTCATTAACATATATTATTTATTGATAACACAGAAGTTGATGCATCTTAAAAAATGCCATCCTAAAAAAATATAATATTACTTATAACTTATATTACTTATACCTTATAATAAGCCTCCGCCTCTGCAAAAGGAAATATTTTAGGGTGTCACATAGCCAGACAAACAGGTGTTCATTAGAATTTACGGCTTTGCGTTTCGCTGTTGCCATAATGCATGAGTTTAAAATTAGTGAATATAACCTTAATACCATTATTAATATATCTGCAATTTTTCATGTTTCCAGGTAAGGTATAAAATCAATGAAATTTGGAAAAAAATAATACAATTCTTGAAACCGTTTTTGAGAACTTGGATTCTTAAAAGTTGTCTGATTTCTTAAACGTCGATCATTATATCTATAAAAGTATTACCGCTAAATTCACCAACAGGGCAACGTCGAACGTTCAAATTCTCTCCAGACTACAATGTTGCCAATATTCGAAAATTACTTAGAATATAAGTAATATATACAAAGTTCACGGTTGCTTTAATTCATTAGTGAAGAGTCCATGGAAATATTGGTACCTAGTTAATTAATTTATATATATATTTTTTGAGAATATGTTCATATTATTTTTTAAGAGTGTCGTTCGTTGACTAGCAATTGAATAATAACGAATACAGAATAGAGAATATTTTTTAAATATAACCTTAGGAATTTTAGGAAATATGTCTGACAACCTTGATTTGAAAGTCTCTTTGATACCAGAATGAGACATGTTTATGTTGGAAAATTAGTAGTGGATGTATTATAAGTGAATTTGTAGTATTTTCGTTTCACCCTGTATATAATTAAACACCGAAAAAGATTCTGAATCTTTTGCGCCTCTGAGATTGATAATATAAACGTTTTCGAGTCTGTTTATAATAATTATAATTGCTCTTTCGATTGATCTTTGTTCCGGCTATATTATTTATGTACGAAATAAACAGGAAATCTTCCGCTTATGTTTATAATGATTTTTGAGGATGATAACACTCCTCAATGGATCGGCTGCGAGAGCAGCCGAATTAAAACTAGCAAAAACTCTCAAGCTACAGTTGCGAAACTACAACAACAGAGGGCAGGACGAATGTGTAACCGTAAAAAAGTCTATGATGATTGCCAACGTAATGCCCAAAGAAGAAAACTTTCGTATCAAAAAATGTTTAACAAAGCAAAAAAATGAATGCATTTTTCTATAATTTTGTCATGTAAATGCAAGTTTTTCTACAATGTTTAAAATAACCTGCTGTTTTAGGGGTGATAAACGTAAAATTTATTTTTTCTATTTAAATGGAAAAAGTAGGTCAGAACTACCTTATTTAATTATCTTCCAAGGAACACACGCTGCTAGAAACGAAGAGATTATCGCGAGAGAGTCGTGGTGAATATTAAACGACGGGACTCGTAATTACGTCTCCCGAATGTTCAACAATTAAGCTTCCACTGCTGGTTCCTAACAAATGTCCGTGTCGTCCACCACGAAGGTAAATCAAGTGTTTTTGGTCTAGAATCGCTAAAATGGGCTAAAATGTTTTACACTAGTTAGTTGCCAGGACTTACTTCTTTGTCGGTAATTTAAATAAAATTTCCAATTAAATCTCAAGCAAAATTAGAAATGGACAAAGCATTGTTTCACATTTTGTTCCTTCGTAATGTTCATGACTTGCGCGTTTAAGTCAGAGTTTTAAAAACATTTCCACTCCATTTGGTTTTAGAAAGATTAGACTAATTAATATGTCAAAAACATTATATCTGTTGAAAACAAAGTTTTCAGTGTTTTATTGTTACATAATAAATATATGTTAAGTCTACAATTACATATATAATTACAAGAATAATATGCGAATAGGTTTCAGAAATATTGTTGGATAAGTGTCTGACAAAAAAAACGAATACGCAATACAAATCGCAAGGATCGATTATCAGTCCTACTGGATTTTTATTAGCAATAAACAATATAATAAAAATCATTGCCAAACTTGTTCAGGCAAGACTATATCTTCTTCTTTAGGCATCGTCTCTTCTAAGGAGGTTGGTAATCATCACAGCTATTTTCACTTTTGAGATTGCAGCTCTGAACAAGTCGACGGAACTGCAATTATACCACTTTCTCAGATTGTTGAGCCAGAAGATGCGTCTTCTTCCAATACTTGGTTTTCTCTGTATTTTTCCTGCATTATAGTTTATAGCAACACATATTTATCCCCTCTCATAACGTGGCCGAGATATTGTAACTTTCTTATCTTAATCGTATTTATGATTTCCATTTCCTTTGTCATCTTTCTGAGGACCTCAACATTTGTTATTCGGTCTACCCAACTTATTTTTAATATTCTTCGGTAGGTCTACATCTCGAATGTTTCAAGTCGATCGCTCACCTCTTTCTTTAAGGTCCAGGCCTCCACCCCATACAGCAGCACCAAAAACACATATGAACGTAATATTCTTATTTTGAGTTGCAAACTAAGGTCTCTACTGCATAATACTTTTCTCATCTTATTAAATGTTGCTCTAGCTTGTCCAATTCTAATTTTTATTGCTTCTGTATACTCGTTATTTTCATTAATAATTGTACCAAGATATCTGTATTTTTTAACTTTTTCTATTAGCACCCCTCTTATGTTTAAAATGCCTTGTTGTGTTTTTGAAATTGTCATAAATTTTGTTTTATTAGCGTTAAGCGTTAGTCCGCTTTCCTCACTAGCATTTACTACATTATCTAAAAGTGTCTGTAGATCTTGTATATTCTCTGCAATTAGTATAGATTCATCGGCATATCTGATACTGTTGATGGATCTGCCGTTGACTTTTATTCCAATTGTTACATTTTCGAGTGATTTTTTAATTATTTTTTCCGAATATAGATTGAACAATAATAGGGAGAGTATGCAACCTTGCCTTACGTCTCTTTTTATCTCTATTTCCTCCGAAAGTTCTTTGCCTACTCTGAATTTTGCTGTTTGGTTAAAGTAGAAATGAGTTATTATTCTTAAGTCTCAGGACTATATGCTGATGACCTAATTATTTACATCAAAGGTTTATGTTAATTGTATGGCGTCAATATTACAAGAACACTTAAATATACGAGTAAATTGGTCCCTAAGTACCGGTTTTAGGTTTTGCTCTAATAAAACAAAATGTATAATACATATTTTCAAAAAGACATATCGAGAATAAACCGAACCTAATGCTTGAATACCAAAATCTTTTCTATACAAACGAAATAAAATTTCTAGGAGTGATATTTGATCAACAGTTAGATTGGAAAAGTCACATCCAGCAGTTAGTTATTTCATGAAATGGAAATCCACACAATCAAAGCTTCAGGAGATAAAAAATAAGATTGGACCATACCCAGTTTTCTCATGAACATTTGCCTAAGAAAGAAGAAGGCCCAATTTGTGATGACTGCGGTTCACCCCTAACGGTAAAACATCTGCTAGTGGAAAAGTACAAAAAGTTCAATCGTCAAAGAATTAAATACCAATTACCAAACAATCTAAAAGACATTTTAAATTCAAAAAACACTATACCATGCGGTCCATATGTATGGAATAAATTCATTTTTGGCGTTATTATGTACTATCTGAAAAAAACCTGAAAAAGGTCGATTTTTATTCTTAAATTGACAATTTACAGTATAAAAATATTATCCCCTTCCAGCACCCTTTTTGAATTGTAAGCACCACCTCGAAAATTTTAAATAACAAACGGGGGCGTGTGGCACCTTATTAGAAAGGGATTTTAGTCCTCTGTTTAGAAATATAAAGTTTTTAAGTTTAGTGCAATCATAACTGAGAAAACTGATTTTTAAGATGTACAATTTTGATAATGCCTTTCACAAAACTTTAGGTTGAATGAAGATAATAATGTCACATATTATTAAGAATGAATTTTCCAATGTAGTTTTCAATTAAATTAAATGTTCAAAATAACCACTATTCACTTCTTGACAATCGCCGAGGCGATTTTGGAATTCTCGCACAACATTTTGTACGACCTCGGGGGTTATTTTGTTAACTTCTTCCGTTATCCTAACTTTTAAATTAGTAATACTGTTTGGTCTATTAAAATATACTTTAGATTTTAAATAACCCCATAAGAACTAATTGAGAGGAGTCAAATCGGGGATCTAGCCGGCCATTCGATGATTCCACGTTTTTCAATCCACCTATTGGGAAAAACCTCGTTTAAATAATTTCTAACTATACGTGCAAAATGCGGAAGAGCTCTGTCTTGTTGGTTAAAAATAGATTGATCTATCTCATTTGGATGATTTACATCAGGAAAAAATCTTCGTAATGTAGGCACTAAAAAGTTAATCAAAAAATCTAGATAAACCTCACCATCAACTGTGCCCTCAAAAAAATAAGGACCAATAATTTTATTGTTAATGATACCAGCCCAAATGTTAATTTTTTAGGATATTGCGTGAGTCTCATACACCCAGTAAGGCTTTTCTCTGAGTTTGTTAACCGTTTAGTTTAAATGAAACGTCGCTTCATCAGAAAAAACTATTTTGTTTATGCAAATAAACTGCAAATCTGCGTTCATTCTGCCCATCATTATTTCACAGAATTCTTGCCTTCTATCGGGATCATCTTCATTTAACTCATGAACTAACTGAACTTGTAAGGGTGGTATTTTTCTTTATGCAAAACTCTCAAAATGACTCTCTCAAAACTCTCAAATTTACTTACATCAATGACGACGGCCAGTTTTCGAGTTGTCTTACGCGGATTTTCCTCAATCTCTAAAAGTACATCTAACTTTTTTTCATCAGTAAATTTAACATTTCTACCCTGTTTTTCAACATTTTTTACATGCCCAGTATAACGAAACTTCTTTTCAATTTTTCTATCTGTAGACTGCGAAACTTTTTGACCAGGGTATTTATTATTAAACATTTCACAAACCTTCTTTTGAGTTCTTGTTGACGTGACAACGTCTTAAATTAGGTTGTGGCTCGGAGTCATTTAAGAAAAAGCGTAACGCCCGCTCACGTCTGTTACAGTGAGTCGCCGAACGAGAGAGAGGCCCGCCGGACCGGCGAATGCCTTGCGTCTCTCTCCCACTCAAACATGATCGGTCTGCTGCGCGCGGCACTAGAGAATTAGGCGCGTTGAATCGCTAAAGGTGAAAATCGTTGAAAGTATCGTCAGCTGTGTCTGTAGTGAAAATGTGGAGTGCTTAGATTCGTCATTTACAACAACTACAACAATAAAGGTAAATAATTGTACACTAATATTTCATTATCGTAAACTATGATTGATTGATTAATTGTTAGATTGACACAAAAGTTGAGAAACTGAGTTTATAGGTTATGTCATACTATTGACAAATGTTGATAGTGTTAAGTAAATTATTAGTTTAAATCACTCTGCAATCAATCGTAATTCAGTCGATTGAGAAGAAACAGCGCGTATTGCTAGTCAAACATTTAAAATAACAAATTATAACTTCTAACCTGTCAAAACAGGGCGACCAAACAAACGAACTAAACCGACCAATCACCACGCGCGGAGTTAGAATTTAACTGTGTTTAGCAAGAATTTCAAATTCCAATTTTAGTAAATGTTTTAATCTTCAACTTTACCATTTACATTTACAAATTTTAATTAATTTCAAATTTATTTAGCAAAAATTTGAACCTTCGATCTGAATAAGTGTTTTGATTTTCAAATTGATTCTTTAAAATTAAAAATATTAAAATATATATAATCAGAAGTGAACGTCACGTAACATTATCTGTACTTATTATTATTTAATATGTAGGCAAATACATGTGACCATACTTGGTAGACACAATTGGAAATAGTAATTTTTTATAACTGAAAAAAATAAATATATAAAATACTGGTAGCAAACAATAACTTCAATGATCGATATCTCCGCAACTAATTGATATATCGAAAAAATTTTCAAATAAATTTTGTAGAAAATAATAAGATCAATAATATAATATATAAAATAATATATAAAAATATAATATATAAAATAAAAATAATATATAAAATACCTAATAAATCGGTAATGCAATTCTTATTTTCATTCAATTCCTTGTTCCTATTGTGCAATTTAATAATATTCATATCAATAAATATTCTACCGAGAAAAAGACGTTGTCACGTAAAATCTTCGCCCGTAAAACCGACTTTACAGGCAACCGATTTTTTTTATTAGCAAAACAAATCATAATTAAAATGTCTATAAAATGTCTAAATGACAGCAGCTTACTAGATTCATATCAATTGTTTATTTGGCTTTTTGACTAATATTTTATTATCTTCAAAGTTTTTTCCCTAATGTTTAGCAGAACAGATACGAAAATACCTGATTATTTCTAAAGTATATTTTAATATACCAGGCAATATTGCTGATTTAAAAGTTAGGATAACGGAAGAAACTAACAAAATAACCCCCGGAGTGATACAAAATGTTGTACGCAAATTCCAAAATCGCCTCGGTTATTGTCAAGAAGTGAATAATGGTTGTCAAGTTGAACATTTAATTTAATCGTAAAAATCAATTTTCTTAGTTATGATGGCACAAAATTCAAAAAACTTTATATTGCTGAACAGATGACTAAAATCCCTTTCTAACAAGGTGCCACACGACCCCCTTTGTTATTTAAAATTTTCGAGGGGGTGCTTATAATTCAAAGAGGGTGCTGGAAGGGGATAATATTTTTATACTGTGTCAATTTAAGAATAAAAATCGACCTGTTTCAGGTTTTTTTCAGATAGCACATAATAACGCTAAAATTGAATTTATTCCATACATATGGACCTCATGGTAGGTAAAATACTTTTGTGTTTAACAGACTTTTATCACTAAGCAAAGTGTATTTAACTGTTATTGTTCCGCCTTATTAGGCTGAAGCGGGTTTTTTATAAATAAAAAAAAAATTTGTTTGTTATTTTTATCAAAAAATGTAACACTCACAATAGTTCATTGTCTCTAAAAGCTTAAAAACTATTCAAATTTGATGGAATGTTAATTTTGTAGAATATTGATGCTGCAGGTGTTTATCAGAAGCGCTTCAAAGTTCGCCTCAAAGTTTTCAGAAGGTGAAATGTTTGTAAATCGACTATACCGTCTATTTATATTCTAAAGGGTAATTTAGGAAACAAGATTTTCCTTATCCTGACTCGCGATGCAGTAGTTGGCAGTTTAGTATGTGCAAATTGCAAATTTTGACGCTGTCGTTAGGCACCGATGATGTTGCACTTGTTGGGGGTTACGAAATAGTTGCTCGAATGATTTAGTGCTATTTAATGGAAGTTCAGGTTGGGAGATAAACGTTTAACGTTTATATTCAGTACAGTGCAAGCAATAAAAAGGCAAAAATAGAAATAATCAGAGAGCTAGAAACAAAGAGAAGGATTTTTTTACGGGATAGATAATCAACCAAAAATTAATTACAAGTTTCCTGATTTAAATCGTAGAATTAGTATTTAATTCCCCATTCCTGATTTAAATCGTAGAAGTACAAAAAAAAACAATTGAACAAGCAGTAATATTAATAATTAATAACATAAGGTATGCTGATGATACTGTGATTCTAGCAGGTAGCATGGAGGAACTGAGTTGCCTAATGAGTAAGATACAAAAAACAAGTGCACAATACGGACTCAGACTAAATATCACAAAAACCAAATGGATGTTAGTAAGCAAAACCCAACAACCACCACAGCAACTGATATTAGACAATGAAAGAATTGAACACGTGAATTCGTACATCTACTTGGGAACAACAATTAACTCGAATTGGGATCAAGCGATGGAAATACGTATAAGAGTAGAAAAGGCAAGAGCATCGTTCACTAGCATGAAGCAAATTTTCACCTCTAAAAGCCTCACCCTACCTCTCAAAATTCGACTTCTGAAATGTTATGTATTCCCGGTTTTGTTATATGGAATGGAGGCGTAGACAATGACCGCAACATTGATGAAAAAAGTAGAGGCCTTCGAAATGTGGGCTTACCGACGTATATTACGTATATCCTGGACTGAGCACGTGACCAACGAAGAGGTACTACGCCGGATAGGTAAAAAGAGAGAGGTAGGAATAAGTATAAAGAAAAGAAAGTTGGAATACTTGGGTCACGTTATGAGACATAATAAATATAGAGTACTACAGCTGATCGTTCAAGGAAAAATAGACAGCAGAAGGGGTCCAGGGAGGAGAAGACACTCGTGGCTCCAAAACTTGCGGCAATGATTCCACTTGCGGCAATAAACCATCTTTAACCCTAAAAATCTCAGCCCCTTTCACTTTCCCAGCTCAGATCGCCCGTAAATTATTTTTTTTTAATTTTTGTTAGATATTCTTTCTTTTCCAATGGGTTCTATCCTGATACTATTTTTTTTGGTCTCAAAAATTATCGGCACTGGCTTAATATACGGAATAGTTAACACAGCATTGAAAAAAACGATGCAATGGTAAAACTTAGCAGACAGTGGGTAGTTGTACCAGATGTGAAAGCAAGGTGATGATGCAGAGTTATCTCTAAAATTTAAGTTAGCGAAGCACATACGAATACAATGCCTTTTTTTATGATGTTTGCTTTAAACTGAACAAAAAGATGACTATAATAGTTTTTATTAAGTAGTGTTTGATACTTAGTGAACCTCTGAGGCTGTAATCCTAACCTTTCCAGTCAATGAAAGCTTTATCATTATTCAGTGTAGGTAGTGTATTAACCGCTACTGAAAAATACTCCATATTCAGCAATAGGCTTGATAAGCTGCGTGATGAAACAACACTCAACCTATACAATTTCCCCTAAATACCTATTTGAAAAATAGCAAAGAGTAACTGACAGAAACAACAAAATAATAGAGCAGGTAATTGTATACCCTCGGTGAGATTTGTTCGGCCGAAATTTCATTTGGTTTTTCCATAAAATCCCTACACGTTTAATTCTCTGGTAATCCAACGTGAACAGAGGGGAATCCCTATGTACCATCCTATTGTTTCGAGTAATCTCCAATGATTCCACTGTTGTGTGATGATCGCATTGTTGTATTTTGTTTTCATTCGGCAATGTTTCGAAAATGCCCTAATCGGTTAGCGCTTATTAAAGTCAAAAGGTACATAATTTGAGGCAAGTGTTGGTTTATTAATATCAAGTAGCTAAAAATGTATCGAGTTTTGATTAAATACCGATAAAACAGGTACTTTTAAGGTTTTAAACTATTAAAATCGTTACTGAGTGAGAATCTCTCAAAAATAGTGAGAATTACTGAGAAAATAATTCAAACAGATATTAATTATATAATAAGTAAAAATAGTTACGACTCAAAGATACTGTCTATGGTCAATTACAGTTAAATGCAATAGAGAATCTGATGCTCTGAAAGGTATTAGATTTTACTGTAACTTGTCATCAGTATCAAAGCTGGATATAATTGAGGAGTCAGGGGGTAAAACAATCTGAGTCCACAAAAACAGTGTTCATGGAAATCGAAATTTAATGTTTCAAATTAACTCTTTCTTTACCAGACCTGATCAGCGACGTAGTGCCACCGTTCCCAGGGTTTTTGAAGTGCCAGCAGTACCAGCGACGTATATATACGGTTTCTCATTAAATGTAAAGAAAATGCTCTTTAATGTTCCAAAAAAATATAAAACGAAAGTATTTTTAATAACTAACTATAAACTAAATATGAAATAAATACAAAAGTAGTGATTACAATTGTTCCTGGGTATGGTAAATGCCAAAGCAAGGATGTGCGCAGAGACCCACGTCACATGTACCTTGATTCGCGCCGTTTCTTTGCTTGAGTCTTTGTTGTTGAGCAAACAGTGCATCTACGATCTTTGTTGTTGGGGATAATATCAGGAAAATGTCTACCTACAAGACAAAAAACGTTTCGCACAGGCACTACAGTTGTATGTTTTGGTAAATGATATCTAAAAATAACATCTCATTGTAACAAGATAATTTCAAGATTAGATCCAAATACCTGTCTAGAAGCTAACGAATAAGATTTAAGTGAAACTAGGGCAATGGTATTTTCTCTGGGTGTTGTGTAAGGTATATTACATGTGCATTTAGAATAGAAAGGTCCATAATCTAAAAAAAGAGCTTTTTATACCATTTGACGGTTTTCCTGACGCTTTCTGTGGAACTTAGTAACATGTCAGTCCTGTCCACTGCTAACATATTCATATTGTAATCTTTTACACAGGCTGCTTTTTTAATTAATTCGTTTGTCTTTCTGTATTTTTTAGCCAATTCTACCATTTTGTTTTGGTGCATGGTAGTAAGCATAGTGACCTCTCTTCGATCCTTCCATTTTAGTGCCAACATATTACAACTCGACATTGAGGAAGTTGCACCTTTTAGTAGTTTTTCTGCTAAATTAGGCATGTGTTTTCTGTTGACTCTGAGTGTTCCACAAGAGTTAGTTTTATGGCCAAATAGGTAACTTGACAAACTAGGAGACGTGTACCAGTTATCAGTAAAGAGCAAGTGACCTTTGTCCAAGTAGGGTTTCATAAGAGTGGCAACCACAGATCCTGAGAGGCCGATATCCTCATAATGATTTATTTCGGTGTTTTTACCTACATAAACGATAAAGTCTAACACATAACCCGTTTCACAGTTACACAGAAGAAACAATTTTATTCCAAATCGATGGCGTTTGGTTCTTATAAGCTGTTTAAACTGCAGCCGTCCTTTGAATAGAATCAAACTTTTGTGGATTGACAGATTTTGGAGTGGTGTAAAATTATTAGCAAATGAGTTTTTTACCTGCAAAAAAATGCCTCGCACCTTGCAATACGAATCTGCATGAGGTTGATCAGCATTTTCAACGAAGTGTAACATTCTCAGTATAGACTGAAAGCGATTCCGGGATATTACACTAGAAAATATGGGTGTATATAACAAATCGTTTGTTGACCAATTTTCTGTAAGTTTTTATGTTTGTAAACTTCCGCTGCAGCAAAATTATTTGTTTCATGTATAATTAAATTAACAGTACCTGGATTTAGAAAGAAAAAAGAAACAATCTATTTCTCTGGCAGGATTCTCAATATTGTCTAAATGGGCACCTGAATTTGTGCCATCAAACTCGTACACGACAGGAACAAATTGCTGTTTATATCACTGTATACTAAAATCATCCGCTAAAGCTCTTTTGCTTTCATTTCTCGATGTATTTGCAACCACAACCTCGTCCTCGTCCTTATCAGCACCTTCATTTTCAGAAATTGCTTCATCATTTCCATAAATAATATTAACAATCTTCTTCTCTTCTAAATTATCACTATCTGGCACATAATCGCTTTTACTTTCCACAAAAGGCTCTTCATTGGAATCCAAGCATGCCAGTATATCATCATATTCTTTTTGCGTTAGTCCACACAAACCACCTGTATCACATGATCGCCTTCTTTTTCTCGAATCAAACATTTTCTTGAAATTTCACAATACATTTGCACTGCAACAGTAACAACAGAATACTGCGTAGTCCGTGCTAACGTGATCTTTGCGGTACAAGACGCATGCTAAAAATAGACCAAAAACCCGACCATACCCGGCAGTTACCAAAAGAGTGGCACTTTTCGTATCGTATATATACGCCCCAAATCGTATATATACGTCGCTGGTAAAGAAAGGGCTAAAACAAATTGTTTTAACTCAGCCGTGTAAATCGGTAAATGTTTTCAGTGGTACGTTGACATGTTTACAGCAAAAAAAAAATCAAGAGAAGATAAAAAAATATTTTATTTGCAAAACATCATACAAACAATTAAGTGTGCCGGCATGGACCATGAACGTTCTTCCCCAGTACCACAAAATGTGCTTCCTCTGAAATTCCCTCCTGTTCAGTACTTTGTAAATCAGTTTACATTTTCCAAATATTTGGTCAAGTAGAGAAGATCTTGTAACTTAGTTGTGAATTAAAGTTAGTAAAGTTGTTAGAAAGTTGTGATATTATGAGCTTTCCTTAAATTTCTTTTCGGGTTTCGTTTAATTTTGCATTCAAACAGCGAGCTTGCAAATAACTTAGAATAGGTATTCTTGTGAAAGATAAATTGAGGGCTATTTTTCCTGATTTCCAACACTCGAATATATCTCGTAGGCATTGGACATTTCTTGGGATACTTGTTGAAGAAATATCCAGTTCAGAAATTTGATATCTTTTCCACAGTTCACAACTTGGAACGGTTTTGGTTTTACTCTGCTGTTGCGGAGGACTTCTCTTCAATCATCCGGAGTTTCCGTATAAGCTTTGTCAATAATTAAACTTATGTCCTGGTCGCACTCTAGATAGGAACGCCCTCCGATGGGCAAAATTACTTTCACAAACTTAAACCGTCCTTCATTCTAAACTAGATAATAAGGGAACCGAAAAACTGTGCAATTTTAATTTTGCCCTTTACAAGAGTCGCATAATATTATCAAATTTTGAACCCGAGATGTCAGTACGTTATACACAAAGTGATGAATTATCGAACACACATCGTCAGCCCCCTTTTTCGCTACCGATTCGTCATAAGTATAGAAAACAGGTAGAATCGGCCAATACATGTACATTACTACTACTAATAAGGATTTCCACAGTTTTCACTGTCTTCCTTCACTCAACCGTTTTCTCCAATTTTCCCTGTCATTCCAGTCTCCATCTCGCAGGGTTCTTTTCTCCATAGCCTCGTCGATTTCATCTCTGAATGACCTTCGAGGTCTTCCTCTCTTTCTTCTTCCAATCGGGCTCCATTCTGTGATTTTGTTTATCCAGCGTCCTCTGTCCGCTCTTCTGACGTGGCCGTACCAGGATAGTCTCTTCTCCTCTATATAGTCGATTATGTCTGATTGCACTCCCATTCTCCGCTTAATCTCTGCGTTTTCAATTCTGTCTCTTTTTGTAAGTCTACAGCTTCTCCTCAGGAACTCCATTTCTACTGCTCTTATTCTACCTCTATTTCTCTTGTTTATTGTCCAGTTTTCGGACCCATATGTCAGGATACTTCTTGTCAGGGTATTATATATTCGCTTTTTTGTCTTTATCGTAATGTTCTTATCCCACAACACTGAGTTTAGTTGTCTTATACAGTTTCTTGTTTGTCTCAGTCTGTTGTTTATATCTTCTTCTGTTGTTCCCTGGTTCGATATTATGGTTCCTAAATACTTGAATTTATCTGTTCCATTTATTTGTCTTCCCTCGTCTATCTCTAGGTTTCTCATATTCTTGTTTTCTGTTGTTAGGTATTCGGTTTTCTCTAAGTTTAATTCCATTTCGTTGTTTTTATATTCTTCTTCTAGTTTTCTGAGCATAAAGCTGAGATCTTCTTCATCTTGTGCGATGATTACTTGATCGTCGGCAAAACTTAAGGTGTATAGGTATTCGTCTCTTACTGGTATGCCCATTCCTTCGCACTTTCTCCTCCATGGTTTGAGTGTCTTTTCCAAGAATATTTTAAACGGAGTAGGGGACGTAGCACAGCCTTGTAGAAGTCCTTTTGTCGTCTTAAATGGATTGTTGGCTTTATTTCCACATTTAATAGCTACTTTGTTTTCTTTGTATAGTGCTTTAACTGCTTTTAGTGTTTGTCGGATTCCGAGATCATTCATTGCTTCCCATAATTTGACTCTAGGTATTGAGTCATATGCTTTCTTTAGATCAACAAAGGCCGGATGGACGGTCTGTACATGTACATTAAAGCTTATAAAATTAAGTTGTCGTTTATAGTAAACATCGTTTGAGGTCACATTAGGGGTTGGTGAATTTTTTTGAAAGTATACGTTTATGGCTTCAGTACTGATTGCTTTTGACGATAATTTTCGATATTTTCTTTTGGCATAATAAAATTTTTCACTTCCCGCAAGATGAAAATGTCTTTCGTTGTTTTTTTCTTGTAATTTTTCCAAGATTTGGATTTTATATTTATTACTGCTGGGCTGGCATCTAATTTCTGGGAAAGGGCAGATATTTCTGTGTTTATAGTGCCACAGTAGCTACAGATGTATTTCCTAGGAAAACCGAATACAATACTAAACTTTGTTTCAAAAATTTCGCGAAACTTGTCAAACGAAAATTTATTATTTTTCTAACTATCTTTTTTTCGATTTTCGATTTTCTTCCTTTTAAGGAATCAATAAATTCTGTCACTTTGACGATAGTATCTTCAGAAATTTTGTGAAGCCTATTTCCGTGTTTTTCTCTAGCGTCTAGCCTAAGTGCCAGTGAGGTCAGTGATTCTCGAATCCTTTGCACTGGAAAAGCAGAAATTCCATAAATGGATAAAAATGCTTTGAAACATACTTGCATATCACGAGAGTCTCCATTAGAGCCACTTCTAACACGATAGGAATAAGAAGCAAGATTAGATGTCCCTGTACTGAATTCGTTAACGTATAACTGAGATAACGGTTTTCAGACCACCTTAATACCGATTCTAATCTTCGTAGTTAGCAAGTTCATTGAATTGATTTAAAATGCTTTACCTTGCGGCTTCATTGACGTTACAAAAACAACGAAAACAATGGCACTTGCAATCTGAACCTACCTCATGACTGGTTGCTCTCAGAAGTTTTATAACGTCACGAAAACGGCCTGTTTTTCTTCTTTTTTTTAGCAGCAGTCCCTACATCTACATCACTACAATCGCTACCACTACTTTCCATTTTAATCAGTATGTACTCACTACTTTACTATTGTTTAAATATAATTAACTGGCAAACTGGAACACACCAACAAAGTCGCTAAACTAAGATAGAAAATCACAGAAATGTTGCACTCGACCCAACCTGTTGAGACAGAGAAGGGGCGCCTTCGGACACTGACGGTTATTCCCTCGCAGCGCGCGGATTATGATGGTTCTTCCCCAGTACACCTTTTCATTTAACATTTGTTATAAAAGGACTGTAAATGTTTTTCACTTTTACTCCGTACCATCCGAAAGTAATATGTATTCATCACTAGAAAACTTCGTTATCTCAATTTCGACCAAAAGTGGACTTTGATTGTTTTTTCCCCTGACTCCTCAATTAACAACTGCTTCTACATATTAAAAAAATACACAATACAGTGCAAAAAGCAACAAGAGAAACTTAAAGTCATAAAATCTTTTAAAGCAGATGATTCCATTATAGTCTTACCGACAGAAAAGGACAATGTAACTGTATTTATATATAAAATTCAATATTACGAGACAATTGAAGAACTATTCACAAATGGATCATACACAAAACTACAAAAAGACCCAACTAAATCATAAGACACTAAAATATATTCTTTTTCTTTGAGTACCGTGTCTAAATTACGCGTGGGAAGCTTCCATGAGTATTTACCGATATTGTTTTTGATTTTGCGCTGTATGTAACAAGTTATCTGCTGATAAGCCAGTCCATTGACGAAGGTTTCGGAGCCATGAGTATTTCTTCCTAACAATTCCTCTTTTTCACTCGATCTTTCCGTTGAGTATTAACTGCAGTATCCAGTATCTGCTCGTCACCATCCACGGTAAAAATACACCGTCCGCTGTTCGCTGTTCCTAGTAGCAGTAATGCATTGAATCGTGATCAGTGTAGTAGTTTCTGTGGGCTTGGGAGACTTAGACCTCGGAAGCCCTAAAGAAAGGAAGCCCTGATGCTTCGTCGAAATAACAAAACTTTGATAAGGTTAGATATAAGAAGCAAATTAAAAACCGACGTCTACGAGGATTTGCATTTGTCTTTGAATACACGAATTGACAGAGTGAGGTAAGACCTTATTCTATTACTGTGTAACAAATTTGGAACTTGCAGAACAGAAAAGTGGGAAGATGAAAATAACTCTCTTAACTGTTAAATACATAATTATAGATACAATTTTTTTGTAGAGTAGTTACTACAGCAAATATCATTAACTAGGTTTACGTTTTAAGTAAAACAATAATCATACTTCATAATCATTAAAACGAAACCATTAAAATACTCGTATCGCAAGAGACGACATGCTTTTATAATAATTATTTTACTGTTTCTAGTATCTTAATAATTATTATTTAATTACACAGTAAATTGTTGCACCATTCATACAGTTAATAGCTTCGTTTCAAACAATACACTACTATTTTATGAGTAAATTAATTTTCCAACTGCATTCTGCATCGTTTATTTTAATAATAACATGCAAGTTGACTACAAAAAAACCTTTTGAAACTCTTTAGCAATAGCATTACAGAGAACTTTAGCCGTATTCGAGAAATAATCATCGAGCAAAAAGACAAAAGAGGGAATCTAATCGTTATGAAAAGGCGACCAAAAAAGTGGCCTCTGATGGCGGACATATCCGGAAATGCGAATGCGCCAAATTTAAATTTTCCTACACTTATTAACAGTAGCTATAAAATAGTTTTCAGAATGTGTCTTAGACGAGAAAATTTTAATTAAATATTAACAATAATAGTCTAAAATGTGAAACAATTGTTGTAAAACTTCAATATAAATAAGATTTCATGTGACAGTTGGGAGACATAATAACATAACCCAACTAAATTTGATTTCTTAAACAAGGAAAGACTCTCTTTCCTTTTTTAATTTGGCCTCTCAAGATGGCACTTCCTGTCTAACAATATTTTTGCCCCCACTACCTTTACATTCCCTCTTTTGTCTTTTTGCTCGATGGAAATAATACTTATATTTCATTACTACACAAGGTAGATAGTATATTTTATATACAGGGTGGTCCTTAAATAATTGTACAAACGAAAACCGTAAATTCTACACTTTAAAATATGACGATTTAAGCCAACTTGCTTTAATAAAATGTTAATATTAAAAAAGATATAGGGTGTTAAAGTGGAAATTTAAAATTCTATTTTTCGCTATAACTTTTACGTTTGTAAATATTTTTGGACAAAAATTTACAATTGGATGCTTTAAAGTAGGATAAATTATAATTTTATAAAAACTTTAATATAACTGATAGAGGGCGCCACATATGCCACATGTGTAGCATAGATTTGCGCTTAACTTCTTTGCTCTTTAAGTTGGCTCTATTTGTGTTAAAAAATATTAAAGATACATTATTTTTACAAGGAAAAGGTATACTTGTTAGTAACCTCAAAATTTAACCGTTTTCGAGATATTCGCATTTTATAAGTCAACTGCATAATAATTCTTAGTTTTAATATTTGTGCGGTAAAGCACTGAATACCTGTAGATAAGCATAATTCACAGTTTATTCTTATTACAACAACTTAAAGATGATAATGTAACATTACAAAATTTTTGTTATGGCTGCTAAATGTCTTATTGAAGAAAATATTCTTCATCTTCTTCTTTAGGTGCCGTGTCCGTATTCAGACGTTGGCCGTCATCATGTTTACAATTTCCTTTTTTTATCGCTTTTTAAGTTTTTATACCTACTGGCGTTGTATTACTTTTTCCCTATTGTAAAATGCTAAAACCCCAAAAAAATGTGGTTTATGCAAGATTTTACACCACCACATTCTATAGAGAAGGCAGTGAGAACATACTTAAATATAACTGTTCTGAACTGTGGATTGATCGTGGCAGTCATATTCCTTGGCAATGTGGTGAGATATTGATATCATTATTAAATTTATAAAAAATCCCAAACGAATACTTATTATTCATTACGTAAATTGTTTACCCATTTTTATTAGGACAATTAGAAACTAAAGCACGGGTATTGAATAACACATATGTGTCTTGTTTCATAATACTTTTGCTACCAACCTAATCTTAAGGACTCAGCATTTTTACAAAAACATAATCGTTGGCCTAATAACCAATGTTGTTATATATATAAAAAACACACAAGTAATTTAGTTTAGCATAATATTAGTTTGTTAGTTAATCATAATAGACCATTTGTTCGAGATGTAATTACAGTTACTCGTAAGCTGTAACGTAATCATATAAATAAGTAATGTCATCGATAGGTTATTCCGTGTTTATATAAGTAACCAATGAATCAGATACATCACAGTTTAATACATTATTTAACCTGTGCGACATATAAGATGTAGTTTTATAATATACCATAAGGTTTGGATATGTATCCAAAAGAATATATTCATCCATTATACATTATAGCCACCACGTAGCCCAGAATTTTATCCGCTTGATTTTGGTGTATGGGGCGTATTAAAACAACGTGTCTATAAGAATCACATAAACATTCGCAACCAACTATGGGAAGAAATAAATACTGCAGCAGTTTCTTTAGAAACAATGATGCTATTTAATATGAGACGATCTTTTATATGTAATATATTGACAAATGAATTAAAGAAAATGGTGGACATATCAAACACTTACTTTGACAAAAAGTTATGTTATTTAGTTTAACTATTTCTTAATTTAGTTGGTAAACAAAATGTTTTGATTATGACTTTAATTTAACATAAAAAGTAAAATGTTTGATGTAAAATCCTATGATTCTGATTTTGTCAAATCCTATTATTAATTATCCTGCTGATATATTTATTTTATTTAATATTTCGTTAACTATTTACTTTAGTTAAAAGTATTTTATACCAAAATTTAGATTTATTAACGTTTTTGTCTATTTTTCCTTCGTTGCCTGGAGTAATTGCCTTAAATCAGAATTATGCAGCTGATTTGTAAAATGCGATTATCACGAAAACTGTTAAGTTTTGAAGCTATTAAGAAGTATACCTTTTTTTTGTTAAAATAATGTATCTTTAATATTTTTTATCAAAAATACAGGTAACTCAAAGAGCAAAAAAGTTAAGTACAAATTTATGCCAAATATGTGGCATATGTGGCGCCCTCTATCAGCTACATCAAAGTGAGCATCAAATTATAATTTCTCATATTTAAAAGTACCCAAATTTTTATGCATAAATGTTTACAAACATGAAAGTTATAGCGAAAAATAGAATTTTAAATTTTAATTTTAACACCCTGTATCTTTCTTAATATTAACATTTTATTAAAGAAAGTTGACTTAAACCGTAATATTTTAAAGTGTAGAATTTACGGTTTTCGTTTGTACAATTACTTAAGGACCACCCTGTATATATATATATATATATATATATATATATATATATATATATATATATATATATATATATATATATATATATATATATATATACATTTAGAAAATAAAATTTTAGAAGAAAATAGCTTGAGAACTATAGTAATTCTTATTTTGTTATGAGTGACAATAACAACGATTTTGGCGATAGACTCCAAAGATACGGAACTCAATCTTAGATAGTTAAAAAGAAAGAAAAAAGTTTTTATTTAAAATTAATTGACACTAAAACATTTGCTAATATCTGCGACCTGGGTCCTATTTTCGAATTCGTTCGAGCATATTTCGCATACGATTTCTTTCGTATACGTTGACTCGAATGGGTCTGAACCATTCGAATTTCGATGCTAGTATACAATTAAAGTAATTGTTGTCATTTCGGTTGTCACTGGGCCCGTGTACGTCAGATAATATTTCGGCTGATAGTTTTAATTGTTGTTGTATACAATATTTTTACAATAAATGGCTGCTTCAATGGCTGCTTTAAATAATTTTTTAATAGAAAGAAATATAGTTAATGACCTTGTAGAGGCGCAAGGATTAGCAGAATGGAGAGGCAGAGTTTACTATCCCTTTTGTAACACTTTAAAGGACTATTTGGATATACAATGTCAAAAATTATGCAGATTAACAAACCTCTCACAATGGAGTTGATTGGCTTAACTGGCGTTTTTTTTCGACCGACACCGAACCTCCACATTTCATGCTTTTTTTTTACTCCTTTCAGCTAATTTACAAGAAGCAAATTGTTTTAGATGACTTTTTCACTAGACTTTTTTTAACTGATACAACGTCATAGCATTTTCTTCAAAACAAAACTTTTTCCTGCCCGAGATTTCTCAGCGACAAAATTCTGACAGGTCCGTCATAAGGGTGTCTGGTAATTCTATTGTTGTCAGTTTGACAAACGTCATTGAGGCGTAATCAATTTTGGACAGATCTAATGAATCCAGACGAAAAATCAAGATTTCAACGTAAGTCAGGTGAAGATTGTGTTAAAACTGAATAAACGATATAGCTTACAGATAATACACTGCTATGCTCCAACTTCCACTGCAGATGACGAGTCAATAGAACAACTCTACGAAGATATAACGCGAGCTAAAGACCTAGAAAAAATACACTATGTTATCATCACCGGTGATTTTAATGCAAAAATAGTGTGGCGAATACCAGGCGACTCAGACTACATAAAAAATTTCGGTCTAGGCAACAGAAACACCAGAGAAGAGACATTAGCAAATTACGTCAGCACCGGAAAAATGTTTTGCCTGAACACGCTCTATAAAAAAAATACAAAGAAAGTGGACATGGCGTAGCCCTGACGGCCAGCTTAATAATGAAATAGATTTTATCCTTTTCAGTGATAGATCAATATGTAAAAACATTGAGGTGCTGAACAAATTTAACACCGGCAGTGACCATAGACTAGTTCGTGCCGATATACGTATTAACGTAAAGAGAGAAAGACGAAAACTATTAACAACAAACCCTTTACCGACGGCAGACATCCTAGCTAGTAATAAAGAGAAATACCAAGAGGAATTAGCGCGGAAACTAGTAGCAAATACCTTTGAGCACAAGAATATAGATGAACTAGCTGAGAAAATAACTAAAGACATACAAACAATCACTACGAAACTTTGTTGCAGAACAAGAAAACAAAAAGAAGCTAAACTAAAACCCGAGACTTTAGAACAGATAGAGAAAAGAAGAATAACGAACAGAGATAACCCGGACTATGAAGCGCTCAACAGAAGCGTTAAGAAAAATATTCGAAAAGACCTTAAAGCTTATAGAACAAACCAGATTCTTGAAACCATAGAGAACAATAAGAACATGAAAGTACTAAAAACATGTAAATCCACTGAAAGGAATAAATTCATAAAGATAAAAGACGACCGTGGAACATTGTGATCACATAAGGAAGAGATCTTTAGAGAAATCCAAAAATTTTATGAGAAGCTGTATAGTCCTACTATTCCAAACCCCGGTATACCATAAAAACATATCTTAAATGTGGGCTCAGAGGATCTCCCTGAAATAATAACATCAGAAATTAGAGCCGCCCTAAAACAAATGAAAAATGGGAAAACACCAGGAGAAGATAAAATTACTTCAGAGATGCTAAAAATGGGAGGCACTGCATTAGAAGAGGCAATGAGAGCATTACTGAATAAATATCTATTGGAAGGACACATACCAGGAAGGGGACGCCGCAAATATAGAAAACTACCGACCAATAAGCTTATTGTCACACCTTTACAAACTACTACTCTTTCTTACCATTCACCCCAACTGAAAGGATATTTACCTTGGTTCAAAAACTGTCCACTTGGAATCAACTCCGTATCTAAATGGACAAAAATGTCAGCTGAAAAAATTGGAATAGACACAAAAAAACATAAAATAACAAACTATTCTCATCGATCTTCAGCTGTGTCAGCCTTGCTCAAACAAGGTGTTTCTGAACAGGAGTTAATACAATTAACGGGTCACTCAAATGTAAGCTCTCTAAAACCATATCTGCAGCTGGATTCCAGTCACCACTTGAGGTTGATCGAAAATCTCAGAACAACAAATGAAGCTGGACCTTCGAGTTCCCAAATGCTACAGTTCAATAGTACACAAAATCATGCATTGATAGAAAAGATTGGGCGAACTACTATAGCTTATAATAATTGTATATTTAATATTGTTAACAAATAAATAAAGATTATGTTTCGTTGATATGGTGCATTAATTATCTCGTGAAATAGTCTTGTCGAATTTGATTCGAGAGAAAATTATTTACCGGCAAAATTTTCTTCTGGTTTTATTCAAGTTTGTTGCCCTTTGGCAATTTTCGCTTATGAAATTTTGACAAGATCACTCGACTGACGTCTCGTGATTTAACTGTCAAAATTTAATTCGCGAAAATTGCCAGGCCACAAACTTTCATACTAGTCGAAAATGTTGCCGGCAAAATTTTCTCTTTTATGATATTTTATACGATAACATCACTATAAAATAGGTTAAATGAAACTGTTAATTATTCGTCTTTCTTTTTATTTAAGTTTTGGGTTGTCGAATTTGCAGTGTTGGCGGTGCAAATTCTTCTCGTATTCATTCGAAGGACGGTCAAAAATACACATTCAGATTCGTATACGAAATTTTTCTTTCAAGTAAACTCGTATGCAGGAAAATTCGATTAAATTCGAAAATACGACCCCTGTATTACTACATAAAAAAACAAGCATGTACTTACTTTGAAGGCAATCGGCGTTGAGTAGATCTTTACACTTCTCATGGCACTTTACTCCACACTCGGTACACCGGACTCCCTGTCTGGCAATGCCCCACAGGAGACCCTCGCACTCGTAACAGTAGGTAGGTGATGTTGCCGTCCATGGGACGAAGTTGTGAGGTGTGGTGCTGCTGATGGGATAGATGAGTGCTTGAAGAGTCTTCTTATAGACGTGCATTTTCTATAAATAGACAAATAGTATCTAGTAAATAGACCCACTCTGTATGAATGTTGCAGTTTATATAATTTTATATTGCATTATATGCCATAAATATAATTTTATATTATTGCTTTTAAAATTAGTAAACTCGGAATTTTACTATAAATATTTTATGTTCGTTATTAATAAATTACATTATAAGGCATTACAAACTCATTTTTGAATTTTTATTATATGGATTTATAAATTATAAATTACTACACAAAATATCGATACTCTATTGCTTATTTTATTTATGGTCTAATTGGTTATTAAAATTATTAAGTGGAACTCTTTTGTATTGCATTTATTATTAATAGTTTGTAAATGATAAAAAAATGGTTTTTATTTTTTAGAGGGAGGAATGTTTGCATCAAGAATTGATCCAAATAGGATCTATAGATGTGGTGTTGATTGTACTTAGTCTTTAGATTTTTGTAAAAATCTCTCGGTTGTTTCTAACTGAAATTTGAGTATGCTGCTGATGAAAAAGTTATGAAGAATTCAGAAAAAACTTTACAATCAACTATCTCCGTTACGGATCAATATTTATCACAGTGCTGTCCTGAATATCTCGTAAATTATTCCATCTACTTCCAAAATGGATAGTAGTAAAATTTTTCCCCTAGTATTAAAACGTAAAATAGTTTTAATATATATATATATATATATATATATATATATATATATATATATATATATATATATATAATAGAAAAATTTGGAATATAGACACAGATAAACTAAAATTTAAACCAGAACAATATAAAAGCAAGTTAAAACCAGCGAAAGTATTATATCTAGATTAACTTAGATTAAATGAGATCAATGAACTCATAACAAAAGAACTATTAAATGCAAGCTTAGAAGTGGCAAACGCTAACAAAAAACGAAAATCCAAAATAAATGTAGAATCACAAAATATGCTGAAACAAAGAAAAGATCTGCAGAGACACTGCAGAATTTAAGGAACTTAATCGAGTAATAAGAAAACAGACAAAACAGGACATTAAAAAACATCCCGAAGACCGTATAGAACAAGTCATAGAGAAAAACCGAGGTCTCAATTGCACCAAACCGAAACTAGGAAAGAAAAACATAATAACAATTAAAATGAACAAGGGCAACTAGAAAAAAGTAAATTTGATATAGCAAACTCAATGGAAAAGTTCTACGCCGATCTGTATGGTTCCAGAAAAGGTACTCCTAACTCCTCAAAGCAGAACTTGAAAAAGCAGATAACAAATGTCAACTCAAAAGTGATGCCCGAAATAAGCCACGAAGAAATAGAAAGAGCGGTAAAAGAAATGATAAGGAATAAAGCTCCTGGAAGCGCTGGAATCCTAGCAGAAATGCTGTAGGAAGGCGGAGAAGAAGCCATCACGTATCTAAAAATCATCATAAGTGGCTCGACAATCCGTTGTGGATCTTGGCCTGCTCACAAAGAAGTCGCCACTCCTGTCGATTCCTGGCAACTTCCCTCCATCTTCGTATCTAAAAATACTATTTAATAAATGTCTATTCGAAGGCAACATACCCGAACAATGGAATACTGCTAAAACAATACTAATACACAAAAAGGGAGACATCACAGACCTGAAAAATTATCGACCAATTTCACTTCTTTCACAAATTTACAAAGATTATTACAAACAGGTTAACAATTAAATCAGACAGACTAACGAATACAATCTTCCATTATGTCTTTTATAGATTATCAAAAAGCTTTTGATAGCGTAGAACTGTGGGCAATAACAGAAACATTAGTCAACAACCGGATCGACTCCAGGTACAGAATATTAATACATAATATTTACAAACAAGCTGAAATGATAATGACGTTGGGTAATGAAATCGAAACAAGACCAAAAATCAACTGAGGCGTAAGACAAGGAGACACAATATCTCCAAAATTATTTACAGCTACCCTACAAGATATCTTTAAGTCAATAGACTGGGAAAATAAGAAATCCCTATTAACGGAAGATACTTGAACCATTTTAGATACGCAGATGGTGTAGTACTAATAGCCGACACGTGGAATGCACTCAATACGATGATTGAGGAGCTACACTAATGTAAAATTGGTCGTTAAAACAACAATTATGATCTAGAAAGCAAAGTCTGTTTTTTTATTATTAAAAGCCTTATCAAAATTTGCTTTTGAAGTTATAAAAAAATTTCTTGGATGTAAAAATGATAATTCTGAAATATAGATTTAAATAAGTAAAACACTACAATTGTTTCAGCAAAGTGCCTTTTTCAAATTGATCCATTTTTGGTATGTGTTAACACTGTATAGTATTTACCTAAAGAGGTTGAAGATGGGAGAACTGTTTATCTCAAGTTGGTCATTCATAATGATTTATTTTTTAATTTGTTAATTTTCATAGATTCTAATAAAGATAGCTTGAGGCCCTTATTTTGGCTGTGAAGAATTTGAAAATCGTCATTAAAAGAATGATTCTGGTCTAGAAGGTAAAGTGCCTATGTAGAATCTGTTTTTCTGTTATTAAAAGCTCTTTTATGTTCCTTTATACGTTTGTTAAAACTTCTACCAGTTTGACCGATGTAAGTTTTTGGCTAGTCGCCACATTTAAGTTTGTATACACACCTGTTTGTTTTGGCTCTTGTTGTTTTTAATATATTTGCCCAAGTTGTTGTTCGTTTTTAAAGCTGGTATTATTCCTTTTTTTATGTGTTTGACTTACTTGTTAACATCTTGCCTGTATATGTATTCGAGGTACTGAGTTTTTTCTCTGGTGACGGAAATACTAATTTTAGGGCTGTCTTATGTAGTTTCTGATTTAAAATTTTCTTTATTGTTTGTTCGTTGTAACTATTGTTTATAGTAGTAAATTATTGATATACAACTTTTTTTAAATTATTTCACTATCAATCTTCACAACCTAGGTTTTTTTGCTTTGCTCAGCGATCTCGGTGACCTTTGTACAGTAAATGCTTGTGATCTTCCACTTTTTGGGAACATATGCCAACACCATAAAAAAGGACAGAGAAGACGTAGCATCGTAGCATTCTTATTTTTATATCAAGAGAAAAGTTGTGACTCTTAAAGAAGACCCCCATCCGATTGAAGGTGGATCTAGCTTTTCCTATGCGCGCTCTAATCTCCTAGTTGTTGGTCTATTCATAATTTATTATGTTGTCGAGGTAATTGTAGTGCGTCACTCTTTCTGCAGGGAATTAGTTGACGTAGAGTTGACCTTCTGTTATCATTTTCTTGCTAATTATCATAAGTCTTTGTATAAACCCAAATAATTCAAATTACTTCTTCTTCTAGTGGATGGTCGTCAATTAAAACTTTTGTTCTTATTGGGTAGGCACCTGTAAACTTCATACCTTTTGCTTTTTTGTTGATATTTTCATATAGAGTCGATAGAAAATAAGAATGTGGAATAAATCATCATCACATAATGTCATTTCAGCGTAATAAATATAAAAACTTGCAATTAATAATATATACATGCGTGTTGACAGGAAGTTAAAGACCCTATTAAAAGATTAAAATTAAATTATTAGCTGGATTACGAATATGATATGCGAAGCAAAAAAAAATAAGAAATAACAGAATCAGAAGACCAAGTAAAATACGGACACAAGATTTCCAAATTACCTGCACGAAATGAAAAACTACGAGAGAAATGTAAGAATTGAAGAAGGATCTGGTGGAGTGAAAAAAATAGTTCACCTGTTAAGAAAACCTAACACCGAAACCTCCTGAAGGGTATAAGATGTTACTAGCTGGAATCGGAAGAAGAACAATGAACACACAGTTACAACTACAGAAAATGACGTTGATTTGGAGATCACCAACAAAAATATCAGCATGGAAACTAAAATAGACTAAATAATAAGAAAACCTAGTCATAAAAACTAATGCTAACTAGAGAAAAACACAAAATCAGAAAATACAGCATAGCTAATTCCTTATTTTCGTTGAAGTAATAATGATTAATGCATATACTTCGTGTTGTAAAGTGACTGTTAAAATATTTCGACTAATTTTTTTCTTGGCACGTATAACAGTTAATATTAATGATGCCATTATCCGGCATATCTTTAATATCCCTAAGACGCCGCCAGAGGGCTATTAACCGAAATTATCTGGTCGTTAGTTCCTGCCCGACCGATCATGTGTATCGACAAAAACGATAGTTTCCTTGACAGTGTCACGATTATAGCTTTCCAAGGGCCCGCCACGACGTAATTTGGGGTAAAACGGGACTACAAAAACATTCCGCTCCTTCATCTCACACTCTTCCCCTTCGGTGCTGTCATCGGCGCCTTATTATCATCAAATCCCTGTAATTTCCAATTTTCACGTGCTAGAAGACTGAATACACCGAAGTTGGAATGGTATAAACAGGGTGTCTATTATCATAACAATGGAAAATGTTTAGGAATTGGGAGTTTCATTGCGGTAGAATAATCAAAAGTTTTCTTGGAAAACATTTGGACGGATAATGTTTGAATGTTTGTATTTGGAATATAATCACTGTAGATTTAATGAACTTACTGTAGTTCGGAAATGCTGTAAGGGGTAGATAAAATGTTAAATATGCCATTGGTTATTTTGTTTAATTTGAAACTAACTCTGCAATTAACTAAAAAATAGCAAATGAAATGTGATTCACAAAATTTTGCAACTAATGGGAATACATGAAATACAGCATTTACGTGATAACAGTAATTAATTGATACACACTACCGAGAATTATGAATGCCTTTCAAGAAATTTAGAATATTGTTTAAATTACAGTCTACAGCTTGAGCTTCTAAAAGTGTTGCTGATATCTAGTTACTTCGTTGATTATTATAGAGGGGACATTCACATAGTATGTGTTTTACTGTTAGTGTGGTATTACAATTTTCACACAGCGGCGATTTGCACTTTTTAATTAATTAATCATGCGTTAATCTAGTATGATCGGGAATGAGATTATTTCTTGGCTGCTCGAGGAATGGAACACATTCCTTGTCTCTAAGCGGGATTTCACTAGTTTTAACTTTGAATTTGGGTACACTCCATTTATTTTTTCAAGCACCTAATATTGATTTTTTGATACAAGCTTTTATTCCGTTGACACCGATGTGTTTATGTGCTGTTACCTACGCGATAGAGTTGTAGTACTCAAAATTAATGCTAAACCAGTTAACGTGAACATTATTCAAGCATATGCTCCAACTTAGGAAAGCTCAGAGCAGGAAATAGAAATATTCTATGAACAATTGAAATAATCTCTAAAACATACCAAAAAACAAGAAGTGAATATCCTGCTAGGAGATTTCAACGCCAAAGTAGGCAAAGGAGGTGTTGGCAAGACTGTGGGACACTTTGGACAAGGAACGCGAACTGATAGAGAGGAGACCGCCTTGTTTAGTTCTGCCAGGAAACGTATAGTGCAATAATGAACACCTTTTTCCCATTACCACCCCGAAAACTCTACACCTGGAAATCTCCAGCTGACTGTCCAAAAAAAAAAAAATGATTAGAAACCAGATTGACTATATCATCATCAACAAACGATTTCAGGCTTCCGTAAAATCCGCACAAACATATCCGGAAGCAGATGTTCCATCAGACCGTTATCTTTTACTAGGACGTTTCAAACTCGACATGAAAAAAGTCCATAAAATAAAAGCACAAAAACGTCCGGACATCCAGAAGTTAAAAGATAAAACCACAAGAGAAGAAGTCAAAGAGGAGATCAACAACAAAATAAACAGCATGGTAATCTCAGATATTAATCAAGAAAACATAAGTGTTGATAATATGTGGAATAAAATCAAAAATGTCTGTAATTCAGTGATACATAATAAACGTAAACCAGAAAACAATATAAAGAAACAGCCATGGATGAGACAAGTAATATTAGAGCTAATGGAAGAACGAAGAAAACACAGAAATAATAATGAGAAAAGGTACAAAGAAATAAACAAAATTATTAAGAAAAAGATTAAAGAAGCAAAAGAATCATGGCTACAAGATAAATGCATAGATATAGAATCCCTAGAACTGGAGCATGGCACTTTTAACCTACATAAAAAGATCAAAAACTTAAACGGCAGGAAACGGATCACGAAGTCATAACTTATACTAGACAAGCACAACAATCTGCTCTACGGAAATGAGAGAATACTTGAGAGATGGAGGCAATACATGGAAGAATTATTCAAGGAAGAGCAAGAGAGAGAAGTCAGTATTTCTGGATGTTCAGGACCAGAAATAACGCTCAGTGAAGTAACATATGCAATAAAAAGACTAAGAACCAACAAAGCACCCGGACCTGATAACATACAAGCTGAAACATTGAAACTATTTGAAAACAACCAACTCAAACTCCTAACGAGTCTACTGAATAAAATCTAGGAAACTGCATTTCTAGATTGGCTAGTTTCCACCTTCATTCCTCTCCCCAAAAAGGCAAATGCCACTAGATGCTCTGATTACAGAATTATAAGCTTAATGAGCCATGCACTCAAAATCCTTCTTTCTGTTATTCACTCTCGCATACATAGAAAACTTGAAGAAAACATAAGCAGTGTTCAGTTTGCGTTTAGAAGCGGACTGGGAACGCGAGAGGCCCTATTTTCCATACAAGTATTGATACAAAGAGCTCGAGACGTAAATTGAGAAGTCTACGCATGCTTTGTAGACTTTGAAAAAGCATTTGACAAGGTACAACATCAAAAATTATTTCAGATAATGAAAGAATCTAGTATTGATGGCAAATATGTACGCCTAATTAAAAATTTATACTTACAGCAAAGGGCAACTGTACGAGTAGACAACGAAACTTCATAAGAATTCACGATAAAGCGGGGAGTACGTCGGGGCTGCATTTTATCACCGACGTTGTTCAAAACTTACTCGGAAATGCTGCTCTGGGAAGCTATTGATGGTTTCAGAGAAGGTATAAAAATCAATGGTAAAATCATAAACAATTAAGATATGCGGACGATACGGTTTTGATAGCTGATAGTGCGGAGAATCTGCAAACATTAATAGACCGTGTAGTGGAAGCCTGTGACAGATACGGCATGAAATTAAACTGTAATAAGACTTGCAGTAAGTAAAAACGACGTAATACAGCACCAATTCACGGCTAATAATGAACCCTTGAAAATAATCGACAACATTATATACTTTGGATGCAACCTAAATAAGTAATATGACCACTCACAGGAAATAAGATGTCGTATAGAAACGACAAGAGCTGACTTCAATCGCCTCAGGAAGATTTTATGTAATATGCACTTGAACATTGATATAAGAACACGAGTCTTGAGATGCTATGTATTTTCCACTCTTTTATATGGAGTCAAAGCCTGGACCTTAACGGAGGCAACATCCAAACGATTAGAAGCCTTCGAAATGTGGTGCTACCGCCGCATGGTCAGAATTTCATATATCTATCATGTTACAAACAACACCGTGATTCAACGTATGAATAAAGATCTGGAAATTATGCATATCGTGAAAATCAGAAAGATGACATACTTAGGGCATATGAAGCGCAATGAGAAGTATCAATTAATTCAAATAATTTTACAAGGCAAGATAGAATGCAACAACTCTCAAGGGCGTAGAAGGACATCGTGGTTGAAGAACATCAGACAGTGTGCAGGAATGACTACCATACATCTATTTAGAGCAGCTTCCAACAAAGTTGTATGGACCAACATGATTGCCAACATCCACAGAAGATAAGCACCAAAAGAAGAAGAAGAAGATAAATATTGTCCTGTCTGACAGATAGATATCAGAAGGATAGACATTTATTTATAAAATAAAATGTACTACCAATTGACCATCTTAAAGGCACACTCTAATACCGTTTTGAATAATTTCGGTGACAATGTATCTCCTTGCCTTATCCCACGTAATATTTTTACTGGTCGGGTTTTATCGTATTTCCTAACAGTCATAGTGGCATTTTTGTAAATATTGTAAATAAGTTTACTATACCTATGGTCAATCCTGATTAGTTTAGTTTAAAGCTGTATGAAAATCTATGAAAGCAAAGACAAGAGGTTTGTTGTATTTTATAGATTTTTCAGTGAGTGTCTTTACTGTAAGGACGTAATCATTGGTACCATAATTTGAATGGAATCCTGCCTGCTCTCTCGGTTAGTAGATATTTTATTTTTTCTCCAATCTTCATGTCACTAACCTAGTGAAGAACTTGTATATGTGGTTCAACAGTCTAATAGGCCTATAATTTTCTAGGTTTGTTCCATCTCCTTTTTATGCAAAAGGATGGTTATAGTATTGTTCCATTCTTTTGGCACCTTTTTTGCTGCAAACATAAATTTAACAGTTCCCTTAATTTATTTAATAGGACATCTTCTCCATTTAGGATAGCTTCTATTACAATTCCATCCTCTCCTGGGGCTTTGTTATTTTTCATTTTTCTTAATGCTTGTCGAATCTCATCTACCTTTATCTCTGACATTAGTTTTTAACCTTGATTCATGATCTTCTTTGAAATGGCTGTTTGTATTCCTGTTTGATCTTCTCGTCCACTTCCATATAATTACTCGTAAAACTCTTCGACGACCTGTATTAACTCGTTTCTACGTAATTTATATCATTTAGCTTGTTTCTTAATTTATGAATTTCGCATTTCTCATTCGTTAGCTTTCTAAGTATAACTTTTAGGCTGATATTTTCTCTATAGTGCATTTAATATTATTAAAGGGAAATTAATGGGATATTTCCACCAATTTCTCGTAGCGTACCAAATCCTCGTAGTGACCTGTCGACCACTTTGCCTCTTGTGGGGGTGAAAATTATACACACTTTTATTAGCGGTTTATTATAATTCCACAATACCTTTTTTGTATGCACTTTACTAACTTTGACTATACTCTTGTATATTGTGTAGCACGGGTGAGAGAGAGAGAGAGAGAGAGAGAGAGAGAGAGAGAGAGAGAGAGAGAGAGAGAGAGAGAGAGAGAGAGAGAGAGAGAGAGAGGGAGGGAGAACAACGTCTTGATCGAATTAACAACGTAAATGACTGAATGCGACTGTCTGACTGACTAAGTTCGGGCTGGAGAGGACAAAAGGGAAGAAGGGGTGTGCGGGCTGGAGAGGTGTAAAAGATGCTGACGATGGTCTGGTCTTTTGATATTTGATATTTAAACTACAGAGGCGGCGTTAAATTAAATTGGAATAGTGAAAAATTAGTTGGTTTTCCAACAATTATCGATTTTAAATTTCCTTAAATCTCATCTAATTGCCTTCGAAACGGTTTTATTCATTTCTCTTAGAGTGTGGCTGTCTGCATTCTTATAGCTTCTCATTTATCTTCTTTTATCCAGCAGTGTTTCAGTATATGGACTTATTTTACTATCTGATTTTCTTCTGGGACAGTGCACTCGGTGACTTTCGTGTAAGGCGTTTGTGATGCAATTATTTAAGTCGTTAAGATCGTTCTAGGAAGTTTCATGCAGTAGTAGCTTATTATTGATATGTGCTTCATATTGGTTGATATCCATGGAGGTGTTCAGATACCATAAGATTAATTTTTAGTCATTATGTTCCTTTCTCTTTTTATGATTTGACTTGCTCGTATTATTCTGTGGTCACTGCTTATGGTGAACTTGTTGAGTACTGCTACATCTTTATTTATTTGTTTTTTGTCACTTATGATGTAGTCAATTTCGTTCCTTGTTCTACCGTTTGGACTGTCCCAGGTCCATCTTCTGTGCATATTTTTGTGAAAGAAGTTGTTCATGTTGAATCAATTATTCTGGAGTAGGAATCCTAGTAGCGTTTCTCCTCAGCCATTTCTTCCTAGGGAACCAATTATTCTCAAGGATGTTTCTAGCTTTGCTTCTTTTACACCTATTTTTGCGTTAAAATCGCCACATAAAATTGTGAATTATAATTATGGATACTAAATTAAAAACCCTGAGTGTTTAGAATATTCATAAATTGAAATAGTGATTATTTAACCTCAAAATGACTTTTTTATTTGAAAAACTTCCAAAACCCACTTTTGACCAACTTGTGATCTTTAAATTAAATATCGGAAAAGTAAACAGAAACACAAGTAGCAGTACATCCTGTTCACTGAGACATGAAATGATAAACAAGATAACTATAACAAAGTTTTCTCGAGCTAACAAAAGTTTCAATTAATAATTAGATTTAAATTCGCTGAAGCTCGACTCCGAAAAGTTTATCTTGACAATATTAAGAAAAACAAATTTTATTCTTTGGTTTAAACTTCAACTTTAACGGATGGCAAAATGTGATGTAAACCAAGATTTACTTAAATTAAATACAGACGTGAAGAATGAAAATGAAAAGAAAAATCTCAAAAAGTTCATTGTCAAGTAAGAATTGAAAAAGGGATCCACAATATTTATTTTCTATATACTTTATTTTTATTTCTTTCATGCGTTAAGTACATGATATAATAAAAAAACCGATGTTTAATATACAATTTTCAGTCACTATATAGCTTTTTCACTATTTCCATGATTTCTCTTCGTTTTTCTTCATACTTTTAATTTGTTTGTTGTAAAGAGGATCTAGAACTGTTTTCTCTTAATTAGTCACTTTTTTAATCAATAGCTTGTTTCTTCTTCTTCTTCCTACTTTATAAATAGGCTTAATGCCTGTTTTACTTCGGTTTTTCGCCTCAATTGACGTTGTCTGACCATCTTTTCCTCGGTCGTCCCAATGATCTTCTTCCATTTGGCGATTTGTCTCTTGCTATTCGCACTATTCTATTTTCTGTTATTCTTTCAATGTGTTGATTCCATTCCACTTTTCTTCTTTTGGTCCACGCGTTTATTTCCTCTATACCACATCTCGCTCGTATTTCCTCACTTCTTACTCTGTCTCTTAGAGTTTGGTTTGTTATTTTTCGTAAGACTTTCATTTCTGTTGTTTCCAGTAGTCTTTGTGTTTTCGCCGTATCTGCTATTGTTTCTGCTGTGTACGTCATTATCGGTCTTATTGTTAATTTATATATCCTGGTTTTCGTTTCCGTTGTGAGGTATTTGTTTCTCCAGATTGTGTTGTTGAGACATCCTGCTGCTCTGTTTGCCATGTTCACTTGTTATTGTACTTCTTCTTCCACTTTTCCGTAGCTTGACAGTTTTATTCTCAAGTATTCAGTTTACATCACTTGTTCTATTATTTTGTTATTTACGACTAGTTTGCATCGTCCAGGTTCCGCTGAAATCACTAACGTTTTAGTTTTCTCTGTTGAGATCTCCATGTTGTATATGATCGCCGTATCTTTGAATTCTTTAATTAATCTTTGTAGGTCATCTTCATTTTCGGCTGTTATTATGGCGTCGTCGGCGTAGTATATTATCCTTATTTCCTTTTCTCCCATTCTATATCCTCTTCTTTTTTAACTTTCTTTATGATTTCATCCATTATCAGATTAAATATTAATGGGCTCAGCGAATCTCCATGTCTAATACCAGTTTCATATTTGATAGGTTGCGACAGTTTTCCTTTACATCTTACCATAGCTATGTTATCTTTGTATATATTCTCAATGGTTTTTACTAAATCCAGTGATATTCCCTTTTCATATAATAAATGTATCGCGTCCCGAATTCTCACTCTATCAAACGCTTTCTTCAAATCTATCAGACACATATATGCTGGTTTGTTGTAAACCAGCGACTTTTCTTTTATTTGTCTTATTACAAAAACTGCATCCGTGCATGATCTTCCTGTCCGAAATCCTTGCTGTTCCTCTTGCAGAGATATTCGTTCATTTATTTTTGTCGCTATTATTCTTGTTGTCAATTTGAGTGTTGTATTTAATAGATTTATTGCTCGATAATTATTGGGGTCTTTCTTATATCCTTTTTTGAAGAACATCACCATGATCGCTCTCCTCCATTCATCTGGTATTCTGTTCGTGGTGATTATTTTATTAATAAGAAGTTGCAGTTGTTGTACAAGGTGATCACCTCCATATTTCAAAAGTTCATTTGGTATTTGATCTTCTCCTGGTGACTTTCTGTTTTTTTAATTTGTTTATTCCTTCTTTCACATCGTTTTTTGAGAATTCGGTCCTTTCCTCAGTTATTATATTTGGCGTTTCTGGTAAAGGTTCTTCGTTTTTTTTAATATTTCTGTCAGGAAGGCCACCCATGTATCCTCTTGTATGTGTTCTATTTCAACTAGTTCTTGCTTGTTTCTGTTGTCCATAGAAATCCATCTCTAGTCCTTTTGTGAATCTTTCCCAGTAATCTGTTTTTGCTTTTCTTACCATTTGATGAGTTTCAGTTCTTATTCTTTTATATTCTTCATATGATTCATTCGTTTTTTCTGACTTATATTTTAGGAAAGCTTTCTTTTTTTGGTGACATTTTTGTTTAACCTCCATAACAATTAAGAAACCTAATTAACAGCGTTGAAAAGATCAAGGACTGAAGTTTTAACGCTTAAAAGTTAAAAATAATTGTTTATGAACAGAGTCGTCTAGAAAGATTCAAAATGTGGAGCTTCAAGTCTGTCTGCTTGGAGTTGTAATGGGGAAAAACTCGAGCTATAAACTATATCTCCAGTTTTTGTTGATGGATTTTGACGTTTCTTTTTTAATTTGTATGTAATTTTTTCGTACATTACGAATGTGCCCAATATTAATAAATTTAATTTTAAATTAAGCATGTAAATTAATTTCTTGCGGTAGTATTTCTATTTAATTTTTTTTATTTTAAATGCTTACAATAGAGTGTGATCCAATTTTATGTCTAATATATGTTTTAACTAAGCTTTTTGCGTTTCCTAATCCAATTACTTGCTGAAAAGTATTATTGATTACAAGTTCCTTTTCTATACCAAACCTGCTTAGTCTTTCAGCCCTTTCATTTTTTTTACACAACTAAAATAATTTTATGAGCTCACCTCGCCTATTACCGTGGTACTCAAAGGATAGTCGCATAGTTAGTATTATATTTTTTGTAGTAAATGTTTTGATTTTGTAAATTCTTATAGTTGCCAATTCTGTAGACAATTATTCACGCGTATTAACGCCAACAAAGCTCCAGGACCGCACCATATAACAAATAGAGCTGGGAAGAAGCTGCCAGGAAAAGTAATAGTATACATAACAAATTTAATCAACCACATCCTAAGCTGGTCATACTATCTAGGCTAAAACAAGAATCAGAAGAAATCAGAACAATACCTGAAGCACAGTTCGGATTCAGATCCACTCAGACCAGTTTAGAACACTTGTGTGAAATTTAGGTACTGCGTCTAGCAGAATATATCACAAAAGGGTTCAATGAAAAGAAATATATAGCAGTTGCCTTTCTAGATATCAGGAAAGCATTCGACAGAGTCTGGCACGTGCGCCTGCTGTATAAAATAAACCAATATGGTTATAGTAAGGCGATGACTATCTTCTCATACCTAGCCTACAGAAGGATCAGAGTTCGGATAGGGCCACCCCTGTTCGAAGTTAGAGCAATGGAGGCTGGTGTGCCACAGGAAGCAGTATTGTCGTCGTATCTATACACCATATACACAGCAGATATCCCAGTCTATACGCAGAAGATACAGCGAGAGCTGTTAGCAGTAAAGACCCAGATCTAGCAACAACACACCCTACAAAGCGCACTTAACAAAGTACAAGATTGGTGTATACAGTGGAAGATAGTTTTCAAAACACAGGCCGTCACGTACCAAAAAAGAAAAGGTGGGCTAAATGAAGTTCTATCCCCTCTCCTCTCTTTCAATCCTATCCTGAGGTTACAGCTTGGGAGTCAGATAGGTACCAATCCGTATTGATCTACGGACATGTGGGTCCCACTGTTTTATTGGAACACACATGTCACTCGGAGCTGGGCTTCAACAAAAATTTTTGTGTGTGTTGTGTATATCAATTCTGTACTTAATAGAAAATTCTACCTTAGTCCAAGCTGCAAAGACCAAAGTGAATGATTTTGAGCATTAATTAGTGAATTTTTAAAACCAAGTCCGTTCAACTCCAAATTGTTTTTTATGGCAATTTTAAGGTGCAAAAACAGTGTTTTTTGATTATTTTTATTTATTTTTTTGTATCAAATCACCATGTCAGGGTAAAATGAGACAATATTGTAAAAGTACTTAAAGAAATCTTTAATTTAAGCTGTGCTATATTAAATTAGACCTAATGGTTTATGCAAAATTAATTATCGAATGTCAAACATTTATTTTACACATTTTAAACTTATTGATATTTGATATCTGATATCTGAAGTCGAGATAAAGATTTAAATGAAAAAAATGGAAGTGAACTTGGCTTAATTTGTTCAAAAATCACAGCTGATTTGTTTATGACAAGCATTAAAATATGCACCATTCAATAATTAAGGGCCTATATTTTAAGAGGATATAATTTTTATTTAAAAAACCGCTATTTAAAGTCAACAAATATGAGTAAATTTAACTGTTTTTTCGAGTTGTCAAATTGGCTCGGTGGTAATGAAACTCTTCTTCTGTCAACCCTACGAGAAAAAATTTGGATCCTCGCCTCTTTGTAAATTACAATATATTTTTTTATACTTTATAATTAATTTTTTTTTCATAGTCCACGAACTTAATAGTAAAAAGCGAATTATATTGTCTGAAAAAAAATCAGTAAGTCTCTGGTATATATATATATATATATATATATATATATATATATATATATATATATATATATATACGCTTTCCCTTGTAGTAATAATTATAATATATAAGAGAAAACAGAAACAGCTGTAGGATTTACTAAAAAGTGTAGTGGATTGCTACAAGAATGATCCAACCAGATAGAACATCATTTTAATTATGTAGCTATGTAAAGAACTACTTATAAATATTTATCGTTCATCATGTAAGTAAAATTAAACATTATTGTATTTCTTTTGCAAAACTATAAAATATAATTCAAAATATTTTAAAGTAAATTGCTCGTGAAATTTGTTAAATATAAAATTAAAACTCAACTCTTGTGCTAATGAGCTAAGTATTCTTTTTCGTTTATAAGTAACAAATTTAGATTCAAATTTATAACAATTCTCTGTTCAAGGTTTCTGTTTACATATAAGATTTTAAATCCCCTTCAAACGTCTTTCGATTCTCTAATTAAGTATATTTTTTTTCTCAATTTAAAGTTACTCGGTTAATTTAGTAATAATTAAACTTGTGACATTGCCTCTTGAGCTCAAAAGTTGATTTTTATTTGTTATATTAACAGTACCAACACCACTCAATTTTAAAAAGTTTTGTAAATTTATTCCTAAATTTATTATTGTGTCTTCAAAAAATATTAAACCAACTCTAAATTAAAATAAGCTTAAGGTCTTTATGGCATGCAGCTATGTTTGATTTTTCTTTGTCATTGAATTCTATTAGATAAATCTCGTCATATATTACCTCGTACGTCACCATTGGCCCGATAGTAGCAAAGAGACGTGTCTAAAGCCCTTTTGGCAAGGTGCCATGTTTGATTTTTCTTTGACATTGTATTCTACTTGCTAAATTTTGTCATATAACAGATCGCACAGTCCTGTATATTAAGTCATTTTTCCTCTGCCTAAAAGCTATCCTCTTTCCAACAACCCCTTACACGTTTCGATCCAACCAGCCGTTCTAGAGCAGAACAACGTAAGATTGGAAGTGAAGAAGAGCAGCATCAAAAATTTACTAATTATTTCACTTGTTTTCTTCTACAGCTTATGCTACTCACCTAAGTGAAATACAACGAATAGAAATATTAACCTTAGCAGATACAAAGATAAGAACAACATGTAAAGGGGTACGTTATTTATTTAATTGCAAAAAAAAAAATATTTTAATATTGTACTTTTTAACTGTACAATTAGCTAAACATAACCTTATAGGTTACCCTCATCTGTCCACTGCTAAACAAGTCTTTCAATTTACTCAAAGCGGTTTAATCCTGTGCTGCTTTTATCCGTATATAAAATTTACTAGAATTTTAATAGAATAATAGTCCGTGTTATCCGTTTTTATTATTAAATAAATTCTTGTGGGCTCTTTACAGAAACGAGCTGCTTAGCTGTCCAACTGAAGCACGCAGCACCAAGTTTTCTAATTAATAAGGCATAAATTTCTGTGCATTTCTCCATTATTCCAACGCTACCGGTTTGAGCAGCAATATAAACTTATAACTCATACAAAATCCGACAGGGAGATTAGAGAATCTTTTGTAAAAACTTGAATTAGGTTTAAAGTCGGTGTTTTTGATCATAATAAATGGTTCGAGACGGCAAATCCGAAATAATTGATTGTTATTCTCGTCTGGCACCACAGCGTCAAGTGGTTTGGAGTTTGTTTTTGGAAAATTGCGTAGGAAATATAATCGAGTCCAATGGAATATTTACATTGACTAATTATTTTCGACTATACCACACTTTTCAATTAGATTCATATATTTTTTGTGTTTTATTTTCATTCATTGTGTTTTATTTTGCTTGTCGATTCGATTAACTTATTTCTGTTTTTTCTTTGTGCATTGTTCATTTGCGCATTTCGTCATTGTTTTCTGTGTTTTTTATTTTTCTTTTCTTTCCTGGTTTTGCATTAATTTTTTTTTTGCTCCTAATCTACTACAACTGCAGTTAGATATTTAAGCTATATTTATCACTAACGCGGTCCATGCATCTGGGACGTCGGGGGGCGGATGCCGCGATGGGAATGACTGGAAAGTATACAAGGAGCTGATTAAATGGAGAGTGAGCATAATGCAGTGTCAATCACCGACGGTGGAAAACCTGGAGAGAGTTATTCAAAAAGCGATGGAAGGAAGCAAGATAGGTGGCCAAAATGTCAACAAGATGCAATCGAGGAAAATTACCGTGCAAGGAAGAGGGAACTTTATAAGAAAATCCGTACAAAAAAAATAAAGAGCTGTGTAAAAAGCTGGATGAGGACATCTGGGGTTAGGGATACAAGATCGTCATGAAGAAGTTCAATGCGTATCCTCCTAACAAAACACCCATGGACAAGAAGCTTAAGGTAACACGAGAGCTCTTTCCGGATGGCAGATGGCATGGTATGGAGGAATGAAAGAGCTGAGCGGGCCTTACCCTTTACCTGGTCGAGGCATTGGGTTTACTCAAGATACGTAGGTGCCCCGGACTGGATTAGATACCACCTGAGGCGGTGAAGGGTCTAGGACGGGCGGAGTCGGCGTGGCTTCTGAAACACATAAATGAACTGCTGGAAGCACAAACCTTTCCTGAGCCTTGAAGGACATCGAGGTTAGTTCTGCTCCCCAAGGCTAGGGAAAAGTATTGCCCCATCTGTCTTCTTCCATGCATCGGTAAGCTGTATAAAAGGATGCTGCGAGTACGCATAGACGACGTGATTGAGAGGTCAGGTGGTTTATCTCGGAGGCAATTTGGCTTTTGTAAAAGGAAAAGCACGATTGATGCAAGTGTACTCAAAGCATTGCGCAACAGAGGGGATCGGATTCAATACGCTGCAGTGGAACGAGGCAATGAAGGCAATGAAGGAGAGAGAATATTCTGGTTACCTGATGAATATGGTGGCGGAGAGGGTACAACCCCCTTGGCATTCGCGGATAACGCGGGCCGCCTCGTAAAGAAATGGATGACGCAGCACGGATTCAAACTTGCGGCAGAGAAAACCAAAGCTATCATTCTGAAGGGGAAAACTAACAGACAACGTGTTGAGTTACAATGTGCGGTAACATGTCTAACACCCAAGAAACACGTAAACTACCTAGGAGTGACATTGCACCAGAATAGAAAATGTGGGGAGCACGTGTGGGAGATGGCCCGGAAGGCTGCAAATAGTGCAACTGTGTTGGGGAGAGTGATGCCCAACATTGGGGTATCCAAATCCGAAAGAAGGAGGAGGGTACTACAGAGTATTGTACAGTCGATCGTTCTTTACGTGGCACCAGTCTGAAGCGGGGCGGTACAGATAACGGCCTACAGGTCTGTCTTGTGGACAGCCTTGTGGACCACCACTGGATGTTTTTCGTTGCATGTTTTGACGTTGGAAAGAAAAGAGCTCTATGAGAGAAGATGCCCAAACATTACTATGGCCGAGAGAAGACAGGAAAGGGAAAGGTCAATAATTAAAAGATGGCAAGAAGAATGGAACAACACGGAGGATGTGGCAGGGTAAACGAAAATTCTGATCCCGAACATAAGAGATTGGGTGAACTGTGGTCACAGGTGCTTACAGGACACAAGTGTTTTAGGGCCTACCTCTCTAGTTTCGGAAAGGCTGACACAGATGAATGCCTATACTGTGGACACTCGGATACTGTGGCACAGACGATGTTAGATTGCAGCAGATGGATAGTAGAAAGAAACAGAATGAAAAGAGAGACAGGTGTGAATTTCGTTAGTGAGAGAAATGATTTAGAGAATGATTGAAAATAAATCAGGTTGGACTAACATAAACAACTATATCTGTGCAGGTATCAAGAAAAAAGTTTTACATTAACTAATTATTTTCGACTATAACAAATTTATCAATTAGATTCATATACTTTTTTCGTCATTGTGTTTTATTTTGCATGTACTTGTCAATTCTATTAGTATCTTTCTACATTTTCTTTATGCACTGTTCTTTTGTGCATGTTTTTATTGTTTTTTTGGCTTTTTATTTTTTTTTTGTTTCCTGGTTTTGCCGCCTATTTTTTTTTTCTTTGCCCCTAATCTTCTACAACTGCAATTAGCTATTTTAGCTATAGTTATCATTTTATATATAAACTAAAGGTGTAGTTTTCGTAATAATATTATAGAAGATCAACATTATATATAACAGTAATAGTTACCAACTATATAGTTATAAAATATTAACAAAACGGAGTAAATACCTATATATTCTTTGGCCGATATGTTGGTACAAATGTTGCTACATTAGGTTTGCATGTAGTGTTTTTTTTTTCTAAAATGTTTTTTTACCGATATTATACAAAAAAAACTAATTATCAAAAAAAAACTAAGGAAAGTTACTCACCAATTCTTCATCGTTCAATGTAGCACGAGGCACTGCTGATGTCAAGCCGGCATTTCTTTTGGTGGCAGCCATGGTCTGTTGAAATGAAAGTTAAAGTGTTAGAAATGGGAGACAATGTTTTAATTTTTGCAAGAAGCTTTTTAAGCCAATTCCAAGCCTGGTTATTTTTCAAATTAAATAGTTATCTTACCTTTATTTTTGACAAAAGAGTGTTGGATTTTGCTGAACAATACCTAAATGGATTTTCTAAAAAGTATATATATATATATATATATATATATATATATAAATATATATATATATATATATATACATATATATATATTACAATGCTTCCTGAATGTATACAAATTTCTATTTCGATTTTATTATTTCGTAAGGGAGATTAGTTTTTATAATGTCTTTAACATATTTAGGCTAGATTTTTAGTTGAAAAGTCATTTATATTGTTATATCTTTTCTGGGTTGAGTTCAGTTTTAGTTTAATAGCACGAATCCATCTTTTTCTTTTCTCTAATTTATATGTAATCTTTGGGAACCTATAAAAACTACACTCACTATGTTTGCTATTATTAGCACAATTAAATACGCAACATGTATTTGCACCCATTTTTGATAAAATTTATGCGTAAAAAAATCCAAAAGGTCCAATTTTGTCATATTTCGCCGCTACGCACGCTGGCATCGTTTCAAGGTACCCCTACCATGGTTACGCACGGAGCGAATAGGAATTTTAATAAATTTGTTATTTTAATTATACGGATTAGAGCATTTGATATATGATTTTAAATAATTGTAAAATTGTCTGACCCTAATAATTTTTTTTGATTTTTTTTAATAAATTATTTAATAATTTAGTATCACAAAATTATTTGGTTTAATTTATTTTCCTATTGTCCATCCTTTCCCCAAAGGCAACTGCTTAAAGAATACGTTGAAGCCACTTAACGATAATAGTAGCCCTGAGATCAACTATTAATTAAAATAAATTTATTGATGAATGAACTAATAAAACGAAACACATTCAGAAGGGAGGCAATGAACTAATCAAACAACCAATAAAGATAACACTCAAAAGACAGTTGTTCAAATACTTGGTAAGATGATATACAGTTACCAGGCTTTGCCCAGGTCAAAAACACTCTTTACAAACACACCTTTACCACTACATTTATGAAATAGTCTTAATGTTATAAACTGTAAATAAATACTTTAAACATTAGAACAAGATTATATTTAAAATATTTCCTAGTCAATTTAATTTTCACGCTGCATTCAATTTTCCTGAAATTAATAATGGAAAAACATTATCTACAAAAAAGCGTACATAATTTTCCAAAGCCTCATTTACATAATAACTTTTGAAGTACGCATTTCTTCTTTTCATCTTTTATGCTTCTCTGTGGGAGCAATGGAATTTATCAATATTTTTTTGACAGCGGCGGAAAAGAAATTAGGGTTTTTCACAACGTAAGTAAAACGAAAGAGACTTGATTGAATTTCTTTTTGTATATTTATGAGGGTGGGTGAATGATAATAACGTCGGAGATGATAAATGATAAATTTTGTATTTAATCAGGATTAAGTGGAAAGTAAAGGAAATTCTTAATCGAACTATTCAAAGTTTTAGGAAACTGATTCAACGTCAAAGGATTGTTACTATTGAGGTCTATTCTTGATATTATTATATTAATAAGATGAATTTAATTCATCCATCATGAATATTTTTTTCAAATGTGAGTCCAATTTTAAAACATGAAAAAGAAAAATATTTACAGAGGTGGCCTTTTGGCATATTCCACTGAGACCTCTCTGTCTATTGTGGTCCTCTAGTCGTAGATAACATTCCCTAGCCTGACCCTTTTTAAAAAGTCTAATAGCTTCGAGACCGTACCTTCCGTGTAGCTATTTGCCGGTGGATTTTCTTCTCCTAATGCAAAAAACCGCACATTTGCCAGACTGTCACACTGACATAGAATGTGCTCTGCTGTTTCTTCTTCGAGATGACATAATCTGCACAGGTCATCATCTGATAGTCTCATCAGCTTCAAGTGCCTATTTAGCTTACAGTGTCCTGTCAGAAGACCTACTATGGCTTGGACTGTTTTCCTCTCTATGCTTATTAGGTCTGCCGTAATTTTGGCGAATGTTCTATAATGAACTTTCGCCTGTCTTTGTCATGGTAAATTCCTCCAACATTTCAGAGATTTGTGAGCTACCCACTTCCTTGTAGCCGTTCTTGCTACTGTTTTTGTAACGCCGCGGAATGGTACCGGTCCTATAAATGGCATTAATGAGCCTTGTTTGGCCATTTTATCTACTTTTTTATTGCCCTTATGACCCTTGCACCCCGGTACCTAGGCTACCGTAACCTTGCTACGGTCTCCTAGTTTCTTTAGAGCATACACACAATCCCATACTAGCTTAGAATTGACCTCTACAGAATTGAGTGCCTTAAGCACTGTCTGACTATATGTGAAGATAGCAACTGAATGGAACGTTTCTTCTTGACTTTCTATTTATTCCATGCAGTGATGGAAAAACTGTCACATCCTTAGTTAGACTTACCGAAAAATGTATCCCTTTACCCTCTCCGATGTTATTGAGTCATCCGTGTATCCGGTAGCAACAGCTTGTATGGGTACACCTTCATTCCAGTCTTCCCTGCCCGGTATATTAATTGTGAAACTCCTCGATTAGCTTTGTGTTGTCAGCACCATACATCTGGCTTATATGTCGCTGACTATAGATTAGTCTGTGCATCACTGATCTGGCTTTGCCCTGTATAAAGATACGAAGTGGTGGTAGATTCAGCAGGACTTCCAACGCTGCTGTAGGAGTTGTTTTTATGGCCGCCGTAATACACACGCATGCTAGCCTTAGCGTATCACCTAGCAGCCTTATTGCTCCCACTTGCCACGTCTTTGTCTACCACGTCACCGAGCCATTGGTTATCATTGGTGTAATAACATTTGTGTATAACCATATAGTTATTTCGGGGTTAAGTTTTTAATTCTTACACATTCTTCTGCATCTGCCCAGGGATATAGTAGCTTTCTGTGTGGTTTTTAAAATCTAAGTATTCCCTGTAAGCCTATGATCAAAATACACCCCAAGGTGTTTTGTTACTTTGGCAAATGTGACCTTTGTTTCTCCCAGCACCGATGGTTTTATTCCTTGTAGTGCTGTTTTTTTGGTAAAGTTGACGATTTGTGTTTTCTGAGCATTGACTATCAGTCTATCTTGTTTACACCAATCGTCAACTATATTTAGGGCTGCGTAAAAGCCATCTGTGGACAGATTTTTGAAAAGATTATCTACCAAGGTTGCCCAAAGTAGAGGGAACAGAACTCCTCCTTGTAGACAGCCTCCACCTATTTTTGCTTTGATGGTTGCTTTACCCAGAGTGGACATTACTGTCCTATTCTTCAGGGATACCCTTATATATCTGCATATTACCGCAGGTGTGCTTTGTCTACTCATATTCCCTATCAAACAGCTGGTAGTAACATTATTAAGTGCCCCTTCTATATCTACAAAAGCGGCCATTGCTATCTCTTTGCCTTCGATTGAATTTGAGATAAGCCTATTTAGATCATCCAATAGAGAGTCCGTATATTTACCAGGTTGGTATGCATATTGACGATTGCTTAGAGAATTATCTTTTAGAACTTCGTCTCTGATGTACCTAGATGACGATTCAAGATGTTAAAATTAAAAAAATATATTCCTTCTTTTTCTTTATTTTTTATACGTTGGGTCTATAAGTTATGTTTACTGGATAATGTTTAATCTTGTGATTTTAAAAAATCAGCTGTCTTGCCATATCTATGGTGGTTTTCCTAGGAACTTTCTTCTGTTTGGTTTACTATTTCTTACGTTTTAAAACTCATCTTCAGCAAATAAAATACTTTGGACATGTTATGAGAGTAGAAACAGAATACATGGAAAAACCCAACAAGATGGATTTTGGAAAATTACCAGAATATGCAAAAGACCAGATAAAGCGATCTTTGGAGACGGATATTACACATTACGATGACCACTACCTCCGGTGAGTCAGGAATAAAGAAAGAGATTAAAATAAAAGTAAGTAGCAACTCTTTATTTTGTCTGATTTTGTCTGTCCCTGTAGTCTACGCCACCAATTTTAAAATTTGTGTGGAAAAAGGTTACATAATTCCATCTTCTCTTTTGAACACTCACATATATGTGTATTTACTTATTTAAATGTATTCCTACACGAGTATTTAATGAAATAAAGTACTTCCATCGGAACTGTATAAACCAAAAATCCGCCTCGCATTTAATTTTCCGAGTTAAAACGTCCAGTTCCACCCAATCAAATCCCCAACGCTGCCAAATGTCGCTGCAATCAAATGCACATGCACCAGAAATTAGTGGTCGGGACGTATTAGTGTTTATCAAATGTATTATCATGTACCAACGTTTAAATTTCCAGTTTTGTTCCGGTGTTATACCGAAAATTACAAATTAGTCTTGGAGAGATGTAATCAGCGTTGCAAACAGGTTGGTATTATGTGCATTATGTAGCCTTTCATGTCAAACAACTTTGTGAGAAGTCTAATTAAAGTCTGCCTTAGAGACAAAATAAGGCAACGCTCATATATATGTAAAAGTGCTAGTTCTATGTCTTACATAATTATAATAATTAAGGTAGAATATGTATATATATATATATATATATATATATATATATATATACAAGGATTTCCACAGTTTTCACTGTATTCCTTCACTCAACCGTTTTCTCCAATTTTTCCTGTTTAGCCAGTTCCCTTCCTGTAGGTTTCTTCTACTCATTGCTTCGTAATATATATATATATATATATATATATATATATATATATATATATATATATATATATATATATAAAATAAAGTTTTATTTTGAGGTTGCAGTCATTAATAGGGCAGGAAAGTAAAACTCTTTGTTCTTTAATCAAGCTTTCGCAAAATTTATTTGCTTCTTCAGGATATGCTAAAATATGGTAACAGTAAATACAACGAAATTAGAACTAAATAGCATTGTATAAAACTAGTAAAAAAAAAACTTACAACATGAGGTTAATCCATTAAATTTTCAAATTTGCAAAACATTAAAACTTAACTTATTTTAAAAAATTATACAGTTATGTAAGTACAATATTCCAATTTAATTTAATTTTGTAAAAATTCATTTTGACATTGATTGTTTGATTTATGTCAGAAAGACACTCGTTTCTGTTTATTATATTTTTTGTTGTTGATAATTAGCTCTTGATTGTTATTATGGTTACGTATAAAGTGGCGCCAAATATGAATATTTAAATTTTTTGAAATTCTAATATTTATAGTCAGAAAATCTAATATTGGAAAATTATAGTATTAATTTTCGTAAGATAGAATGTAATTATAGATATTGCTTAGTTTATCAATATCAGTTTTTTTATTAACGCATTGATATTTATTTATGCATACCATTTCTAAGAATTCTCTTTTATTTAATTGGTTTTCGCGTCTTAATATATTAGTTTCATTGAAATTAAATGAATGATTTTTATTAATTGCATGATCTATTAATGCACACGTATTTTTATTATTTCTAAGGTCACTTTTATGTGATGTTAGTCTGCCTATTAGATTTCTAGATGTGTGTCCGATGTATGACTTATCACAATTTTCGCATGGTATTATATAAACTACATTTGAGCTTTCCATAATGCTAATAGGTGATTTAGTTTTTGTATACAATGATGCTAATGTTTTAACATTTTTAGTTGCAATTTTAATATCAGAATAGTTAGCAAAGACTTTAGTTAGTTTGGGTGTTAATGTTGGTATGTAAGGTAGTGATGTGAAAGTAAATTGAGATTGCACGATTTGTTGATTTGGTTCTCTTGTTTGATTTCTGTCAATCATTCTATTATTAGGATTATTAAATAAAAATTTGTTAATTATTTTAATTGGGTACGAATTCTCTAATAAAATGTCTTTAAGTTCTAATAACCCTTTGTTGATGTTATTGATGTGTGATAATTTGACTATTCTGTTTTTTAAAGCCAATATCAAATTTATTTTCATATGAGGTGGATGTTGTGAATGATAATTAATAAATCTGTTAACAGATCACAACATCCACCTCATATGAAAATAAATTTGATATTGGCTTTAAAAAACAGAATAGTCAAATTATCACACATCAATAACATCAACAAAGGGTTATTAGAACTTAAAGACATTTTATTAGAGAATTCGTACCCAATTAAAATAATTAACAAATTTTTATTTAATAATCCTAATAATAGAATGATTGACAGAAATCAAACAAGAGAACCAAATCAACAAATCGTGCAATCTCAATTTACTTTCACATCACTACCTTACATACCAACATTAACACCCAAACTAACTAAAGTCTTTGCTAACTATTCTGATATTAAAATTGCAACTAAAAATGTTAAAACATTAGCATCATTGTATACAAAAACTAAATCACCTATTAGCATTATGGAAAGCTCAAATGTAGTTTATATAATACCATGCGAAAATTGTGATAAGTCATACATCGGACACACATCTAGAAATCTAATAGGCAGACTAACATCACATAAAAGTGACCTTAGAAATAATAAAAATACGTGTGCATTAATAGATCATGCAATTAATAAAAATCATTCATTTAATTTCAATGAAACTAATATATTAAGACGCGAAAACCAATTAAATAAAAGAGAATTCTTAGAAATGGTATGCATAAATAAATATCAATGCGTTAATAAAAAAACTGATATTGATAAACTAAGCAATATCTATAATTACATTCTATCTTACGAAAATTAATACTATAATTTTCCAATATTAGATTTTCTGACTATAAATATTAGAATTTCAAAAAATTTAAATATTCATATTTGGCGCCACTTTATACGTAACCATAATAACAATCAAGAGCTAATTATCAACAACAAAAAATATAATAAACAGAAACGAGTGTCTTTCTGACATAAATCAAACAATCAATGTCAAAATGAATTTTTACAAAATTAAATTAAATTGGAATATTGTACTTACATAACTGTATAATTTTTAAAATAAGTTAAGTTTTAATGTTTTGCAAATTTGAAAATTTAATGGATTAACCTCATGTTGTAAGTTTTTTTTTTACTAGTTTTATACAATGCTATTTAGTTCTAATTTCGTTGTATTTACTGTTACCATATTTTAGCATATCCTGAAGAAGCAAATAAATTTTGCGAAAGCTTGATTAAAGAACAAAGAGTTTTACTTTCCTGCCCTATTAATGACTGCAACCTCAAAATAAAACTTTATTTTACATAACGTGTCAGTCAATAATACCTAACTACTTTATATATATATATATATATATATATATATATATATATATATATATATATATATTAAGTGTAATATATATATATATATATATATATATATATATATATATATATATATATATATATATATTACACTTAAAATTTTCGCTGGAGCTACATTTACTTTCTGTGGTTTTCCGGGTTTGACTCCACGTTAAATATGTTTTAAAGAAATTTGGGCAATTTCGGTATTAACGCTTCTTACTGGTAGTAGAAGTAAATTGGCTATTTTACTACTAGGGGAAGGGGAGGCACATGTGGACAGAGGCACAAGTGGACAGTTGATTTTTTCCGTCTAGATTTCTTTTCGAGTGGTTCTAACTCACTCTCCTAGGTGGCACTGGTGATACAGTTCGATGCCAAGAAATAAATTCAATGTCAGTTGCTCTCTGTTTGTGTCACGAGGTTGTGTTACTTTTGCCGCGTAAAAGTAAATAAACAGTTTTTTAGATATTGTTCTGTGTTTCCTTGTAAAGTGCATCGTATTTTGAATATTCTCATATTTGATATCAGGTAAGTTTCTTCAGTTTTGTTCTAGTCATAACTTAAAAACAGATATCCGGTACTTTTGAAAAACTATGCATACGGATCAAATGTGGATAACATACAGGGGAACAAGTGGACAGTATCCACTTGTACCCCATAGGTTTTTTCAAAACAAAATAATCTAAAATATCTTTTTTTACCTTACAGTTCGAAATAATAGTGAGAACCTACATCAGAGAAACTGATAGAAGTAATATTCCTGAAAACGTAGTAGTTCAGGCCATTTGCTATATAAAAAATGGTAACGGATCAATCAGAAACTTAGCAGAGAAATATAGATTGAAGAAGTCCATGTTACATAAAAGATTTAAAAAAAAAACAGAATAAAAAAACTATAAATGATACAGAAATATCCGAAATAAAGTTTCTATTAAAATATATAACACAGCAGATTTTTTTAAATAAAGAAGAGGACAGTCTAGTAAATTATATTCTTCAAACTTCGAAATTACAGTATGAATTAACCTACTTTCAAATTCGAACATTCGCGTATGAGTATGCTCTGAAGCTTGAAAAACATGTGCCAAAGTCATGGTCGAAAAATCATCTTGCTGGAATTGAGTGAATGAAAGGTTTCATGAAGCGTCACAATAATTTATCTTTGCGAAAACTAGAGTCTACCAGTCTAGACAGAAACATCAGTTTTAATAAAGTTAACGTCGACATATTTTTTGATAACCTAGAGAATGTTTACAAAACGTACAAATTTACTATTGATAGAATCGTGAATGTAGATGAAAGCGGAGTGGTTATCATCGTCAAATGTTCAACCAAAGTAATAATTGTCAACCTCTCTTAACTACCGAAAAACAAAGTTTCAAAATTGTAATTTTATTATTTCGGATGTAAAACTTACTCAGGAACAAAATTCGTCCATACATAAAGGCCATAAGAATAAGTTCTAAGAAAGAAAGAATAAAAAAAATTCAACCATTCTGACCGCTACACCAGAAAAAAATAGATTAGAAAATAAAATAAGAGAACAGGAGGAAAAAGAGAAACGGGCTCAGGAAAGAAAGGCAACCAATATAGAAAAGAAAAAATCAAAATCCCATATTCGCAAAGTTTTTAATAGGAGGCATCAGAAAGCGAAATTGAGAATTATTGTGGAGAATCAGATGATAGTCTTATGGAAGTTGAGACTGAAGATGCTTAAAATTTTGGATTGGATCTTCCAGATCTTCCAAATATCCAGAAAGGGGATTTTGTTCTCATTAAATTTACTACAAAAAAAAAATACTTAAATTCTTTGTTGGTTAGATCGAAAAGGAACTAGTACAGTCAGATTTTAGTAAATTTCCTAAAAATGACGCCGCGACAAGATTTTGTATTTCCAGATCGAAAGGATGAGAGGCATATTTCTGCAAACGATATTTGAGAAAATTACCAGCTCCTAAAAATAAATTGGGACAGCAAGATCCAGCTCCTTTTTCAGGTTTTCCATTTATTTTCATGGGTATAATATGGGATAATTCAATGTATTATGTTAAATAAATATTAAAAATTGCACTTTTTATCAAAACCTGTGTTCATATGTGCCCCGTAGAAAATATTGTCCTGTCCATATATGCCTCTCTTAGGAAATCATGTAGACTAATTACATCTACTTTGAATTTAATGCACGTGCCCTAAATAATTTAATTACTTCCAAATTGAAAGGTACACAAATATGTGAATCTTACATTGAAAAAGCCGATACTTTACAATGAATCTCATTTTGCGGTACAAATTATTTTTTTTTTTTGAAATTTGTTCACATGTGTCCCCCTCTCTCCTACTTGTGATTGGCCTTATACGTGTATAAGTAGGTTGGCTACTACTCGTTGGCCTTATTGCCCAATTTATTTCTGTATTCTTTTTTAATAGCCTTTCCCATGTTATTAGAAGCTTTTGAACAACATCTCTTTAGTTTGGATTGTTGTGATTTTGTTCAGTTTCTATTGTTTCTCTGACTTCAAATTTCCTTTCAATTTCAATGTTCGTCGTGTGGTCCAGGTTTATTAAATGTCCTAGATTTCCTTCTTTCCTTCGCAAATGTTCTTCTTTCGTATTTTATAGGATAAATTTAAATAGTGTTACGTATCAACTTTCTATTTTTCTGATCTATCTTCCTTCTGGAAAGTGAATATGAAAAATCAGTTGGGAGCCCAACAGCACATGAGCATATCGTAGAATAAAATTCACATAAAATTGATCATATGAAAATGAAAAAACTTATGAGGACAATCTCAAAATCAAAGTAAAAAGCAACAACAGCGGACCAAATAAACAAAGAGTTTCTAAGATATGAAGATCTCTTGTTACATTTAAAAATAGTTATCAGATAACCGCACTGATTAACAATTATTCGATAAATAAATATCAATTGGACACCAAAATGCATTAAAAAGAGCAAACAGCTCAAGTTGTATCTATCTTGAATGTGACTGTTATTTTTAAACTTCATTTCTCAAGTACTAAAGCAGTCTCATATTTTGTTTGTTACTAAAGTATTCTCGTAAAGTCTGCTTCCGTATGATTCCTTACAATATAACTATTAAAACATAACAATATTTGAATGTATCCTATAGAAGACTTAAGTGCAAAACACTAACTAAACGTTGAGATATACAATTTATATGTTCTGAACTCACTCAAATTAATATTTTAAAATATTCACGTATTGTAATTAGAATACTTAATCCATATTATCACAGAAGTGATGGCTGAAAAACCTTCAAGAGTGGAGTAACTGCAGTAGACTTTTTTAAAGCGGCTTTTTCCTCATTTGCTCCTGACAGAATTTGTGCAGCTTTAATGAGAAAGACATATAGGTATAGAGAAACGTTTACACATTATCACATTAGTGTTTGTTGTCTATACTAAAAATTTATTCATTATTCACACAATTCATACTAAAATTTATAAAATCTTACCTCCCTTTACATTTAATTCAACAAAACCCAACACTCTTCTTCACAACATTGTTAATCTACGATCTAAAATAACCTTGTTTGTTAAAAATATTAATTAGTAAAGCACTAATATCATATATTATTTAAGCAATAAATTAAAATATGAGTATTAATAAAACAAGCAGTATATTTATTTGTATATCTATGGATAGATATACAATACCCTGTAATAACAACCCTTAATTTATTTTGGTATTCGATATTTCCGCCAATTCGGTTTAAATCAACAATTTAAAACGATATTTACAATATTTTATATAAATCCAATAATTTTATATAAAATATAACAGTAGAGATCGTGATATGAGTTTTAATATATTATTATTTTCATATTTCAGTAAACATGCATTTCCAAAAATCTAGACTTTTTTAAATTTAGCGGTTAAACAAACAGTTTTTCACAAGTGATGGTTTTAATTTTTAACTTAAAAAGAATTACGAAGAATTAAAAATTGGTAATTAAAAGAATAATTATAATCTAGAAGGCAAAGTAAGTACGTAAAATCTGTTTTTTAGATTATTGAGAGTTCTTTTGTGTTCTGCTATAAGTTTTGTTAAAGCTTCTACCAGTTTGACCTATGTAAGTTTTGGAGTAGTTACAAAATGTAAGTTTTGTTCCATTACTGTATAGGTACTTTGTCTTTGCGCTCTTCTTGTTCTTAATATATGTGCTTAAGTTGTTGTTTGTTCTGAAAGCTGATGTTATTCCTTTATTTTTTATGTTATTTATATTTTTTATGTTATTCTTATTTATGCAAGATATCGATAAAATAGCCATAGGCTATTAGTATCAACAAGAGCTAAATAAATAAGCACTTACACAGTGGTGTATACACAATTAATGTGGTAGCTGGCCAAAAACTTACATCGGTTAAACTGATAGAACCTTTAACTAGCGTATAGTAGAACACAAACGAGCTTTTAATAATAGAAAAACAGATTCTACCGAAACCGAATCCAAATCTGTATTATTGACAAACACTGATACAAAGACTGACAATAAATATATTTAACATAAAGTTCTGATGTCAGAAATAGTTTCAAAAAATTAACTTATGTAATTAACTAAGTAGTATTTTTTAACAGCAACATATATAAATTATTGCTTTAAAAATTCCAATATTTTATCATTGTTTGTCCAATTTTTTGATTAGGAATACATGGTCTCCCTTTTTAGCGACTTTTGGAAATGTGCATATTTAATATTCAACGCATTGAAATGCATTTAAATTCCATAGATGATAATCATGGCTCCATTAATGCCAAATAGTAAGCACCTTTAGATCTCTTAAAAATCAATTTTATACCAACCAGCGGAAACTTAATAATCATTTACAAATGTTGTTTTAAATCTGGGTTTTAATAATATTGTAATATTTAATAAAGGATATTGTTGAAGTTGACCGAAAACCTTCATTTCAAGCTATATTTCAGTAAAATATTTTAATGAAGCATCAGAAACAAACCCTTAAACGTTTAGTCACGCAAATACAAGTAAGTTAAATGTTTGAATTATGGATAAAAATTTACTATATATCAAAAATTTTTATAAAACATGTTCTTAAAATATGAAGACCCTTACGTTAATCTGCTTCTTAAGTCATTGATTAGAATTTAAGACTGAAAGTCAGACAGTACAATGCACAAGATGACAAGATCACTTAAAATCTTCTTGCAATCAGCCGTTTAAATGCGTCAAATATAGTGGACCGTATGAAACAAAAACATGTAGACACACCAGCTAAATTTGTCCTGCCTAATGGGAACCACCCAGCCAATTATCTTCTACTTTTCCTCTTTATAAGCAATTTTGTGTGTTCAGTGATACTTCTTCTGCCGATTGGTGACTTATCTCTTGCTATTTTGATGACACGGGTCTCCGCCATTCTGCCTATGTGGTTATTCCATTTTTTTTTTCATTTTGTGTCCATTCATTTATACACTGTATATCACATTTTCTTCTAATGTCTTTACTTCTCTTTCGATCTTCTTAGCATATTTTCTGTAATTCTTCTCAGTACTCTCATCTCCGCAATTTTCAGTAGCTTTTGCGTTGTGGCTGTGTCGGGTATTATTTCTAAGGTATATGTCATTATTGGTCTTACACAAGCTTTATAAATTCCTGCCTTTATCTCAGTGTTAATGTATCTGTTTCGCCATATAGTGTTATTAAGGCATCATGCCAGTCTATTTGCTTTTTGGACTTGATCTCTCACTTCTTTGTCCAGGTCTCCATAGCTAGACAGTGTAATTCCCAGGTATTTTATTTTCATTACTATAACAATACTGATGCCATCAATTTCTATTTCACTACGGTTGGTTCTTTGCTGTCTACTATTGTTTTAGTTTTCTGAGATGAGATTGTCATATTAAATTCTTTTGCTCTTATGTTGATTCTGTGGACCAGCCTTTGCAGACTATCTTCATCTTGGGCTATTAGTATTGCATCGTCATCGTAACAGAGTAGTTTTATTTCTTTGTTTTCCATTCGGTATCCTCTACCTTTGTTAATGCTTTTGATGATTTTATCCAGGATCAAATAGAAGAGCATGGAGCTCAATAAATCTTCTTGTCTTATTCCGCTGCCTATTTCTATAGGTTCTGTAAGTTGTCCATTACTTTCCTTTTGTTGTTTTGATAGATATTTTCAATAGTTTTTATAATATTTAGGGGAATTTCTTTATTATATAGAAGATGGATTACATCTTTGAGTCTTACTCTGTCAAACGTTTTTTTTTAGTCAATCAGACACAGAAATGCTGGTCTATTATACTCTAGTGATTGCTCAGTAATTTGATTTATAACAAATATTGCATCTGTACACGATCTTCCACTACGAAGACCCTATTGTTTATCTGCTTAACTTACCCTCTATGCTTGTAAAATTTTAGTTGTAAATTTTAGCGAAGTATTTAACAAGTTTATACCTCTGTAGTTTTCTGGCTGTTGTTTATCTCCTTTTTTGAAGAGTAGAATTAGTTCGCCCGTTCTCTATTCTTTCAGTATTTTATTATTAACCGGTATGTTATTATATAACTTTCTGTACATTTATAATAAGTTCTTCATTTGTGATAATTTGTGATGTTTACCTTCGTTCTTGAACCTCTTATGAAGCGCCATATTTCCTTTTGCAGACCGTAAAAATCATGTTCCATTACTTTCGAAAAGCGTTCCCAGTTATCATTTTTTACTATTCTTGCAAGGGCATGTGTTTCGTTTCTAATTGTCTTGTAATTATAGTATACCTGGTATGTCTACATTTTTCCTTCACATCTGTACCAAACCATGGAGTTTTTGCATTGGGAACGATTTGTTTTTATTTACATTTCTTTCACCAAAAACTTCCTGGGCCGAGAGTAAGATATTAGACTTAATTTTTGCCCAGCTTTCTTCAACTACATCACTTTCTTGAGTTTCTGCTTTTTTCGGTTATTCTTTTTTGGAATAGGTATCTTGTGGATTCATTAGATCCAATTATAAACGCTACAATATTTACCACGACTAGAAATAAGCATTAACCAAGAAAAACAGCAACTTCAAATTGAAAAACGAATTTATCCAAGTCTTTTCACCCCAATATTATCTGTTAGCTTCAGCTGTATTATTTCTCTATATTGGTATTGATCTTTCCGTGCTTATGATTTAATTAATTTCTAAGTAGTCACCTTTTTGCTTCAACTTTTATACGTTCTTTTCATCAAGCAGTTTTTAGTAGTTTTTTGAAAAATTCAAGTCTTTGTTTTTTATTCTTTTGCCCTTATTCCAAACATATACTAACTTATTTTTCTTTAGTAACTTTCAGTTTTGCTTATTCTAGGTGATATAGAAATTAAATGGGCACTTATAGATTTTTAAAAAGAGTTTCTTTAATGGGGAGTAAAAGGTGAATAAAAGGCAAGTTGTGGGAGAATTTATCGGAAATAACATTTATGAATATATAATGACTGTGTATTATCTTACTGTTTTTTTTATTACTTTTAATTTTATATGTAAAATATTTAAATTTATGTTTCTTGTATCAAGTGGATTGTCTTATACCATTGTTTGATCATATTAGGTCATTAATTGTTGTGTTTTTGATATATGGCTAGAATTAAATCCTTGCGTGTTATCAACTGAACATTTTAAGGTGAACTTTCTAAGTTCATCAATAAAAAAGAACTTGCCGGAGCAGAATGTAGCTGATCGAAATGCCACTGAACGATTATTTTTTAAACAATAATTAAAACAATATTAATTAAAACAATAATTAAAACAATAATTAACAATATAGTATTAAAACCCATATTAAAACAAAAAGTATCATTAAAAAATATGAAAAGTATATTAAATGTGTAAAATATTGTGTCATGCAATTTTATGTATACAAATTAAGCAGTAAGTAATAAATTTAAAACATGCAAAAATTATTAGCACTAAATTGTAGACTGTACATCAAAATATACGTTTATTAAATAAATTTTGCGACGAAATTAAAAAAATACGAATTCTCAGGAATTAATATTGACCTCCTCTTATGATATTTTCACTTAGTTTAGGCAAGTTTAAAACATTTTAACCCTTTTTATCCTATTTGTTAAATGTATAACTTTACATGTTAAATATCGTAAAATTTTAATTAGAAAACATTATTTTGAATTTAGTTTTATTCAAAAATTTCCTTTCTTAAATTTTTCTTTAATATGATTATGTAACGCAATTGCAAAAAAGCGTTTACGATATCGAATTCCTTGTAGTCAAGAAAGTTAGATTTGAAACTCCACATGTGAAAAGAGCATTCCTTAACATGCCAGGTGTCAAAGATACCAAGCTACACTGGAATTTAAGGTCAAGATATCGTCGTTCAGATGTCAAAATCTCGTATCTCAAAATTAGTGTTTTTTGGGAAATCACCTAAAACTTCCCATAGTAGAAAATATAACTTTTAAACTTATTTTTTTTTCTGAAATGTGGGTAGTTCCACGAAATGAATTATTTGTGATAGTGATTAAACTCTAAAAAAATAAAGTTAGATTTTTTTGGAAAAAAATCGTGAGATACGAGTTTTTGAAATTTAAATAGTATTTAATTTAAGGTCTTACGAGGTTTTGGTAGCATATTTTCAGCTCTCTTACGCTTTTCTTACACACAAAAAACAATATTACCGAAGAAAAATAAAATGTTTATTCTTCAAAGAAATAAAACAAACATGTTATACAAGCATTCTGATATAAAATAAAATAAACACAACTATTTTCCATATTTCGAAAACAAAAAAAAAACAACAATAGTGCTTCAACGAGTCATAAAAAACCATGATAATTTGGGTTAATAACAGTCTTAAGAGACTGCAGGTGATTTTAATTTGTCTTCTGTAATGGGCAAATGGTCATTATACATTTTTCTTGTGATTCCTGCATTATTTGTATTTTTGCGAACTGGTAAAAACTGCCACTCCTCGTCAAAGTTTAGTTTGAATTGGAAAGGTGGAATACATTACAGCCCTCAGATTATTCACGCATGCATCTCCCACTTTTTTCCCTGGACGAATGGATGAATAATACTTAATATAGTAATAGTCATTAAAAAATTGGTGATCAATGTATTTAACTTTGTATGGATTTTTGGAATTTTTACGGGCCTCTTTAATTATTTCTACATAATTGGATGGTGAATAAATGCATTTATTTTTTTTCTTTCTTTCAATGGTGGAGTGAAACACATACTATCGCACTCCATTTGCGAGTGACCCTTAACTAAATATTTCTGTATAATTACCGTATCATTTGCGTTGCAGAAAAGCTGAAGTGCATTAGCCAATGTCACATTGCGATTTTGTGCAGAACATCCATCGCTATAAAAAATTTTTGGTTTGTCCTTTTCTTAGGCATCTAACTCTTCATTTAAAAAATCAATTATACAAGATGTAAAGGAGTTGGCATGTGTTTTGCCCCCTCCCTCATGCCATACATAACAAACTACCTTACTATTTGTTAAATTATAGATAATGAAGTTATGGCATGCTAGTTTCTGTTTAAAGTATACCATGTCTGCTGGGACGACAGGGACAAGTTGGACCGCTTGTACATCCATCGTAAATACGCACACTTTTCTTTCCAATGCATCTTCTTTATCCTTGATTTTTTCCTTTTTAGCGCGATCTTTTTAACTAATGTGTAATTTATAATCTTGCACATCGACATTCATACCATTATCTTCTATATTAATACTAGCCAAGCATCTGCTTTGGGCGTCATTTTTTAAAAGAGATCCTGTTTGAATAGTAGTACACCTTGGGTTTAAAATAACACAGGAATGCACTTGAATGTTTTGTGAACAGAGTGATGAAGAAGTAAGGTGCTGGAAACTGGAGGATTCTTCTTAAAAGGTCTCATAAAGTTGTTCAAAGCCTGTATTTGCTTTTTTCCAATCTTCTTTATGACGGCTCTTAAGTTCTGCGGCCTCCTCTTTAGAATGTGAATTTTGATTGGTAGTACTTTCATTCTGGTCAATATCAGAATTTCTCTTTTAGACTTTCTATTGTTGATTCAACCATTCTCGAAGCCCGGCTTGCCTAAAAATAAAACAAAAAAACACTTATTTTGTTTCCAAAAAACCTCGTAAATCAATATTGTAAATACTTGATTATATTTTGGTGGGTAACAGAAACTTGTATCACAATTTTTTTTTTACTTAAAAATTCACTGTAATACATTATTTTGGAAATTCTTATACCAACTGACAAGTTTTTGTTTTTCCCTAATTGATTTATATAATTTGTTTCAGTTGATCAATTGAAATATAATAATTGAGTCATTATAACCTCAAATTTTTTGAAATAATAATAGTTATGTTTCTGTTTAACGTAAAACAATGCATCTACGTATTATTAAAACAAAGTAATAAGATGTTTTCACTTACCATAGCTTCTAATAAACAGTTATAATTCTTATAAACCTATATAACTGCACAAAAATGTTCAGTATTTAACAATTTTTCAGACACGTGTTGACTTACGTGGTTTCGTGTACAACATGTGAGATACAAGGTTTCTAAATTCGAGTGACGGAGGTGCAATTTCACATGCTTTGTAATAAGAGGTTTCTCAATCGATGCAGCTCGATTTCTTAATATAGGCCACACAAAAAACGCAAAACCATCGAAAATTGAGATACGGGGTTTTGACATCTTAGCGACGATATGTGATCATGGACTAATTGAGTTATCAGTTGTTATAACTACAAAAGTAAATTATTTCTTGAGATGTATTACATTAACAAAAATAAAAACACTTTAAATTATAAAACGGACACTGGACAGTTAAGTAACATATATTGAAACATATTGAACAAAATTTATAAATATTCAAAATAGCCAACATTCATCTTAATAACAACTAACCTTAATAATTCATCAAAGAAATATCATTCTTCTAACGTTTCTTTTATTGTTATTTTTATTTTTACATTTGAAATAATTTTAATTTTTTATCGTATAGCTGTAACGAACGTGCTTAGACAATTTAATCTTGACATTTAATATTTCAAATACTTCAATGTCAGTTTTTATTTGCGAAATCTTTTAAATCCTGTGAGTGTTTTAAAATGTATTTGTACGCCATTTTTTGTAATGTTCAAATTGTTTTAGTTTACTCCTGAGGAAGCTATTAAATAAATGGTGAAATATTGTTTACCCGATAATTCGAACGTATTTTTATATATATATATATACATATATATATATATATATATATATATATATATATATATATATGCTATATATATATATATATATATATATATATATATATATATATATATATATATATATATATATATATATATATATATATGCTTTTAACATTAAAAAACGTTTAATACACTAACCTAAAATAATTTTTAGAACGCTAAAAGCAAAGCCAACTAACTCTACGAAATATATAGGAATCATGCTGGTCAAAATAAGTGCTTAGATTTTTGATTTTACAAATACAAACGATCTAAAAACTGACATCACTTCAATTCAGTGTTCAGAGCTTGGAGAGCTGAACAATAAATTTCGTAATGCCGTTGTGGCTACAGCCACTAGTTGCTCGCACAGACCGGTACTTGTATAATCAATAAAAACAGCTGTCACTGTTCGGTTTATGTGGCTGCAAACGTAGAAAATATATTTGGGGATATTTCTGTATTAAAATTATTGAATGTTATTGATTTTCATACCATGTAATTGATGTGCACAAGAAAATCGAACAATTCATATAATACGATTATTTGTGTTTAAAAATTATTAATAATGGAATAGTTTGGTCTGAACTTGATCTTATTCCTAATTCATAAAGAAAAAGAACGGTTTTGGAAATTCTACAAGCATGGAGAACACACAGAAAAAATAACAAAACAATGAAAAGAAAATATAATATTCAGACTGGACCGACACAAAAAACCACAAACCCATTTGCCTATCAACATCAAACTTTTGGACAAGAATACTGAAAAAATGATCATCCAGTCTTTAGAGATGTGAGCTCTAAAAGTCATACAAACAACCTGAATTTTGCTGAAAGTAACAATTTTGGCACCACAAAAAGATGCAAAAAGTATTCTACTCTTAGCCTAAAGCTTCAAAGCATCGCCCTAGTAGGCGATTTTTAATATCTCTCTAAGTAGAGAAAATACGTTAAAGTGAAAGTAGATGATTTTTTTTTCAATTCGAGCTCCACTATTCTGCTATATGTATTCCGAGGTTTCACTTCTCGTCAGTAATACTTACGGTATGTATCATGTAATAAACTTTAGCAAAGTTGTTGTGCATAAGCCCACAAAGGTTTCTAAGTTGGTACGACCAATTTTTTGGACAGATGGCGTCACTATCATTTCAATGAATTTCATATAGTGCCGTGGGAGTTCATGCTGATTTAAATTGAATCGAAAAGCAAACGAATGATGACGCTTTGAGTTGTGGGTGATACAAGAATTAATGTTTTTTTTCTTCTTCTTCCTTCTTGTATGTAAGGTTTAAAGCCTGTTTCTTCTTCAATATTAGCCTCTTAAATTGTTTAAATTATGGCACCATCTTTTTTTTTAATCTGCCAATACTTCTTTATCCATTTGGTATGATATGATAGTATGACATTTGGTATGATATTACGTACATAGAATAGTACGAATAGCACGAGAAATTGTGACGACGCCATCTTGTGGCGCTAGTTCCGTGACGTTTGCCTCAGCATTTTACTGTAAAGACAAAAAGTACTACAATGCCAGTATAGAAGCTTCCGCTTCAAAAATTGGTATTCTGCAAAGCTTACATGTAGATTTATTGTCAGAATAAAAGATCGCAATAGCTTCCAGAAAACTTGGTTTCGCAGGTCACCTAATTTGATATCCTGATTTATTTTTGCTTCATATAAGGGTCGTACACAAGCATGTTCTGTTACAGTCATATAGATAATCAAAATTTTATTTAAATTCAGGGTACCATAAGTCTTCCTGATGAGAGGTGAAACATTGAAACAGGTGATGAAGAATGGTGGAGCTAAAATGAAAAAGAAATGCAATCGTCTACTTTCATTTTAATTTATAGAAACATTTTAAATGTGATTTTTAAAAGATTTTAAAATTCTATGAAGCGACGATATTACAAATTAAGATACACAAAGAATGCCTGATATAAGAATACTAATAAGACAGCCATCCTTTAACCAGCATAATACACTACATGATTTTCACGTCAAATAATTTATTAAACCATCAAGCCACTATAGAAGCAGCAATAGATAAAACAGACTGCACGAAATTGCTGGGGGAATTCTAGACAGTAATTGTAAATGGTCAAACCACATTTCTAATTTGAAATCCAGATTAAATAGCGCATGTTATGCATTGAGAATTCTTTCATGTCTCTTTCATTCATCAATACTAAAAACAGTATACTGGCCCATTTTTACTCAATAGCCAAATATGACATTGAAGTCTGGGGTTGTACCTCTGAATTAGAGCAGATATTCGTACTCCAGAAAAGAGCTATTAGGATAATGTATAAAATGAAATTTAGAGATTCTTGTAGAGGCATCTTTAGACAAAACAATATTCTTACAATTCCTGGTCTGTATATATTTTCGTGTATAATGTATTTACATAGCAAAATTTATGAATTTAATAAATTTCAATTTCACCATGTTTATTCAACAAGATTCAGAGACAATCTCTTTATGCTTCCACAACATCGTTCTGTTTTGTTGGAAGGTAGCACACATTATGCAGCCATAAGTTTCTTACCGATAGATATACGAATGAATTTACATCAGCCAAACTCTCGGAGGTGTGTACATCAATACATTTGTGAGCTAGAGCCATATTCTAAAAATAACTTTTAAGTATGTTTTATCGTGTTTATTAATTTATATACTTTTAAGATGTATGTCTGTAACTTTGACTTGTCTCATATAGAAGACAGACCAGACAGAACACCAGAAGAAAAATAAGAGTTGTTACTAAATTGTTCTACGGAGAAGCAGCAAAAAACTTACAAAATTTATAATATTTAATATTACACAATTAGTTGCAGACGCAGATGACTCTAAAGTTAGGTTTATAAATTTATACGCAATAATCACATTGTGTAATAGAATGTGAAAACACTGGTTTGTCTTCACTTCTTCTCTGGTTCACTGCTAAATAGAATTGAATTGAACACTGTGGACTGTAATTTTGTTTAATTGTAATAGAATAGATTTTACACGTCTAGGTATGTGTACACTCTTACTTCTTACTTCTTACTGATTCTAAAAATGGAATAAATGCGCATAACCAAGCGCGGTGTTGACATGGTTGCCATTTAACAAATACTAAAAAGTCTGAATACACATAAATAACAATATATGGTTTCTATAAGTCTTATACCAAATATATTTTCTACTAATGCAGCCAAATACTCTTATATTGTGTTAGTTATCAAAATAAGCAAAAAGTTATAAAAAATTATCTTTTGCAAACGTATTGGACTAATACCTTGAGCACCTGGAGGAATCAAGCGGCACAGGCGCAGGACACAACCATAAAAACAGAAAACAAACAACACAAAACAGATTAGTCACAGCAGGTATATTATTGGGTTTATTACGAAGAAGTTTTAAAAAGGTTAATACACATTTAACAGTTACACAAATGGATTAATCTAGGGCTGCGGTAGCAGCAGGGATAGTAATAATATATGTACAGAATATTTCCGTTTCAAGAATGAATCTGTTAAATTTAAAAATACCTTTACAATGTAACTTTATTTAAAATATCTACAAGATCTGCACAGTAAAGATAGTTCAAACACTCCTGACCATGGAGCTGCGCGAAGGCGGAGTCAAATTCACGTAAAGGCAGAAAGGTTCTATTGTAAGTGAAATTATACGGTGCATAGTACAATGCGTTTCGCATGGAAGTGGGCACCAAACCAAATTTCGTCTACTGCGCCGTGGTCAGGAGTGCTTGCACTATCTCTACGAGGAAAATATTTTTTTAACTTTTTGTCTCATTTTATTTTCACAATTATCTTTTTTATATTTCTTGTAAAAATTCAAAGTAAAAGTTTGTGTTTTTCCTATAAGAATCTTCAATACACCACTAGATACTTATATAACTACAATAAAATGACGTTGGTGATATTAATAATAAAGGTAACACCAAAACCTCCATTGCGGTGTTAAGTTTCTAAGATTTACGAGTAATTTCCAAATTATTCCTTCCGTTAGACAGGTAACCCGATGGGCCCTGGTGCTACCGCAGGAAGGATAACAATTACCAATGAATAGAAGGGTCCAATAATGGCTTATTACGAATTTGTCAGGATTAACTTTACAACAACACGAATTTAGGATAATGAAATGGGAAGACATCAAAGTAGACAGAGACAGCGAGATGCTACACTAGGAATTTTCTATAAATAGGCCAGTTCCTTAACATAGTTATTTGCCGCCGATATTATTAAAAGAATCTCATAATGTAATGTTAAAATACTATAACTGTTTACGTATACTATTAAAGTAAAACTAATATGTATCGAAAATTATAAAATTAATAATATACAATATATTTGCAAAATTATTACTAACATTCAATAATATTTTCAACGCTGGTGCTGAAAGAGAAAACGTTAATTGATTAATTAAAAATTCTCTGTATTGGACCCAAAAAAATCGACAATAAACAGTTAATTTTGATCAGATAAAAGGCATATATCGAGCACAGTTTAATTAAATCTTGCCCAAGTACTTTCGATCCCCCCTATTGGGAAAATGGGATTTAATTTTGTGACGATTGAACTTTTCTCTCTCTTCCATTAGCATGTACTACGGTAAGAGGGGAGCCTCACTCATCAACAATTGGGCTTTTTCTTTTTAAAGAAATGTTCCTAAGAAAACTGAGTACTTTCAAATCGTAAATGGGAACTAATTATTTGCATTATGGTTATCAAATATTTGTCTGGATACCTCGGATGCTTGCCATTATCTAATCTTATTTTTTATCTCTTGAAGCTTTGATGGTATGGATTTCCGTTTATTGTTCCAGTTATCGAACAAGAGTTGTATGGAGTAGCTGCTTTTTAGAACCATACTTAGAGATTGCGATGATATGGGGATACTGTTATCGTATACAGATATTTATCTAAATTCGCTTTCTACAATATAATAACAACGACTTTATTCCAGATATTTGGAAATGATTTTTGTCACCAAATATTAAAAATTTGACGTAGAAACTCGTTTTCAACTATGGGAAGTGTTTTAATAAATTGTATTGGTACGTCGTCTGAACCTGGTGAAATGTCTTATATGCTATTGTGTGCCTGAAGCTTCCCATAACTAAAAGGTGTTTTGATAGGATTGAATTCGTTGGAAATTGTAGTAGGATTTGCTTCCTTCTGTTGTTTGTAGGTTAGGAACTCGTTACTTTAATTTTGGCTGGCTGAAAATTTTTGATAGATCTCAGTTAGTTCATTTGCTATATATATATATATATATATATATATATATATATATATATATATATATATATATATATATATATATTATGCTGTTATATAGTTTTATATTTTTCATTTTTATTTTTTAAAAACCTTTATTTTCTTCATCCTCAACTGTTTACTTTTATTTATGAATATTATAAATATGTATTAACCCTTGGCATACATTGATTTATTAGTGAAATGTAAGGCCTGTTGGGTGTAGATTTAATGTGACGTATGGGTATTCGAATCTCCTTAGCACATGAAATTTTGATGACTGATTTAATAATTCAAATAAAAGGCACATTTTTTCGAGAATCAAACCATTTACTATAAATCTATATTTTGTTTTTCGAATGACCCTTAAAAAATTGTACTCTTTTGTGTAAATCATTTTAGATCAAACTAAAAATTGCTTTCTTCTTCTTCTTCTTTATGTGCCGTCTTCTACCGAAGGTTGATGAACCCATTAAACGATAGGTTTCTTTGTTTTGTGCCGCATGTATTATGTTCGCGGCTTCTGGTATTTGAAACCATTCTCTCAAATTTCTCAGCCAGGATTTCTTCTTTCTACCCAAACCTCTTCTACCTTCAATCTTGCCTTCCACGATAAACTGTAGCAGACTGTACTTATCATTACGGAACACATGGCCCAGGTATGACGCTTTCCTCCTTTTAACAGTTGTTAACAATTCCATCTCTTTACACATTCGTCTTAATACCTCTGTGTTGGTCACTCTGTCTGTCCAAGGTATTCTCAGTATGCGTCGATACAGCCACATTTCTAGAGCCGCTAACTTCTTTATAGTTGCTGCTGTTAACGTCCACCCTTCAACTTCGTAAAGTAGCGTAGAGAGTACGTAGCATTTCGTGGCGCGCCATCGGAGGTTAACGCTTAGGTGGCGGTTGCTTAAGAGCTTTCTCATTTTGATGAATTTGGATCTTGCTATTTCAATTCGGATCTTAATCTCTACATCTGGGTCCCACTTATCATTTACTGTATATCCCAGATATTTAAATCGGTGTATTCTTTCAATACGTTCGGCTTCAATATTCAGGTCGATATGTTGAATGTTCTTTTTACTGATTACCATAAATTTAGTTTTCTTTCTATTGATCTTCAGTCCAAATTGGTTGTCAATTGTATTTACTCTATTTAGCATCATCTGTAAATCTTCGATATTATCGGCCAGTATAACAGTATCATCTGCATATCAAAAATTACTTATTGGTACGCCATTAATCTTGATGCCCTCGTTGTACTCTTCCAGTGCCTCTAGAAATATTTGTTTCGTGTACAGGTTGAAAAGCAGTGGCGAAAGAATACAGCCCTGTCTAACCCCTCTCGAAATGGTTACGTTTTCACTCACCATATGTCCATTCTTCATGTGGGCTGTTTGATTCCAATATAGATTTTTTATAATCTGGATGTCTTTAGTGTCAAGTCCTGTAAGATGTAATAGTTCTATGAGTTTGTCATGTTTGATAGTATCGAATGCTTTCTCATAGTCAATAAAACAGGCGTAAACATCTTTCTGTTGATCCAGACATTTTTGAATCAAGACTTGTATTGCAAAGAGCGGCTCTCGAGTTCCAAAACCGCATCTAAAACCGAACTGTGTTTTACTTATGCTGTGTTCTAATTTTGCTCGTATTCTGGAATGAATAATACGCAAGAATACTTTAAGGGTGTGACTCATTAAACTTATAAGGCGATATTCACTACACGTCTTAGAATTCGATTTCTTGGGAAGGGGCACACATGTAGATTTCAACCAGTCCGAATTTGACCAGTATCGTATATCTTATTACACAGTTCTAATACTACATTCCGGTTGTTCTCGTTAAAAACTTTTAAAAATTCGACTGGTATTTCATTGCATCCTGTTACTTTCCCATCTTTCGTTTGATCTATAGCTTTTATCACCTCACTTTTCAATATTTTTGGTCCATTCAGATCAAGAGTGTTCGTAGGAATATGACGATAATCCGTAAACAAATCTTTTATGTAATTTGCCCAAGTCTGTAACTGTTCTTCTTTATCTACAATAAGTTTGTTGTTCTCATCTATTAACCTACCAAACTTTGAATTGTGAATTGCTTTCACTTTGTAGAAATGGAATAAAAACCAAATTTCGTCAATCAAACAAGACGTTATTAAAGTGTTAAAATTATAGATGATCTTTTGTAAATAAAAATTACCCATGAAAGACTCATTTTCCTTAAATTATATTTCTAGAACATGCAAAATGCATCGTCGGTAACATGTCTTCTCTGCTTTTCAATTAAATTGACCGATCTACTACAAACGTCTTAAGAATTCTAGACAGAAAGCGTCGAATGCAAATCGAATAAGTGCGCCTTTGATGGAGGAAGTAGGTTACTTCATGTATGCTTTCAGAATTGTAGTAAATGGATCTCTTTAAATGCACATCAAACACTACTCTTTCAACTGCTAATTTAGGTAGACGTCATTCTAGTAGATGTTTGCGTTTGCTATATTAGTAGATGCAGGCAAATAAGTCGACGTGGAAGGAGCCTTTAAGGTAATTTGAGAGATTTTGCTACTTTAAGTTCGAATTTTTTCTACTTTATACATAAAATATTATTTTTATCGGTATATATGTGTCAGTCTTATTTGAACAGCATTGAATATAGGCCTTTTTTTATTTCGTTCTTGACTTATTTTTCATCATGCTTTCTTTCATCTCATTTCCATTTAATTGGTTTTTCATTTGTATTCTTAATACAAAAGTTGTGTTCTAGCTAATTTATTATCATTACGTTTATAATAGGTTTTTGATGTATAAAAAAGGTGGTGATTAACTTTTTACAGCAATCCATAAACTAATAGTAGTTATATGGCAGAATGAATTAGTACCAGAAGAGTGGCCAAAGGAATAATATGTCCGTTGCATAAAAAGGGAGATCAACTGGAGTGTAAGAATTATAACGGAATTACTCTGTTAGCATCTGCGTATAAAATCTTATTATCTTGGCAATATATTGCTACTACTACTACTACTTGTCGGTTTATAACGTTCTCCGCCGTTTTCCGACTTCCAATCGCCACTTAGACCGGTTGTTCCATAGATCTTCTTCTATGGCTCTCTCTCTCAGTTCTTTATTTATTCCTTCGCTCCAACTTTTTCTCGGTCTACCTCGTTTTCAACGAATCAATGTGGATTTAGAAGAGGGCGCAGCACAGTAGATCAAATTTTCCTACTGCGCGAAATACAAGCAGAAAGCTACGAATATGGGAAACCTACAATGGCCCTATTAATCGACTTTAAACAAGCGTTCGATAGGATAAAGCGCAAAGAAATATACAAAGCACTACGTGAAATGGGAATTAGTGAAAAACTGATAAGAATGGTAAAAGTGACACTCCGAAAAACAGAGAATAGGGTTAAAATAAATGGCGAAGAAACAGATAAGTTTGAGGTTAGTGAGGGGGTGCGACAAGGAGACCCACTGTCATCGCTGTTGTTCAGTATCGTCCTCGAAGTTACCATCAGAGAAGCTGGAATCAACAGGTCAGGACTTATATATCAAAGAAAACACCAATGCTTAGCATTCGCTGACGACATTGTAGTGATAGCCAGAAGTAAGCAAGAATTAAAAGAAATAATAAAAAGATTAGAAATGAAAGCGAGAAAGAAAGGGATGTACATTAATGAAGAAAAGACCAAATATATGGAATGGACAAAAAGAGATTACCTACAAGAACAATATCTGACAGTAATAACAGATGAAAAAACATATAAATTCGAAGAAGTAGAAATATTCCAGTATTTAGGAGCGACATTCACGAGAAGACCAAATATGAAAGAAGAAATCCAAGCGAGAATTATGGCCGGTAACCATTGTATTTTTGCACTAAACAATTTATTAAGAAGCAAAAACATATCTAGAAGGGCTAAGATAAGAATATATAAGACAGTAATAAGACCTATTGTATTATATGCCAGTGAAACATGGACAATGAACAAATCCGAGCAAGTCTTGCTGCAAGTCTGGGAAAAAAAAGTCCTCAGGAAAATATTTGGAGGTAAATTGTGGAATGGTATATGGATAAAAAGACCAAATATGGAATTAGAGGAGATGTATGGAGAGCCGAATATCGTAGGGATCATAAAGTCACAAAGACTGAGATGGTTGGGACACATCCAAAGGATGGAAAACACGAGACTGCCAAAAAGAATGCTAATGGGAGAAATAGGAGGGAAAAGGAAGAAAGGCAGACCGAAAAACAGGTGGAAGAAGGATGTTGAAAAAGACATAGAAAAACTTAAAATACCAAACTGGAAAAATAAAGCAACAAACAGAAAAGAATGGAAAAGAATAGTAACCCAAGCCATGGGCCTTCTAGGCCTGGAGAGCTAAATTATATATACCTCGTTTTCTCTTTCCTTCTGGTTGCCACTTTAGTATTTCTTTTGGCATTCGCTGTTCGTCCATTCTTTGTATGTGGCCGAATCAGATAAGTTGTTTTGTTGTTAGGTCATCTGTGATTGTTCGTTTGATTCCCATTATTTCTCTAATGCGTTCGTTGGTAATCTTTTCTCTTCTAGATCTTCCTGCGGCTCTTCTCCAAAAATCCATTTCCGTCCCTTTCAGCGTTGACAGTGTTCTTTCTTTCAGTGGCCATACTTCACAGCTGTATAAAGTGATACTTTTTACTATAGTCTCATATATCCTCTTTTTATTTTCTTTGCTGATGGATTGGTCCCATAAAATGGTGTTTAACATTGTAATGGCTTTTCTCCCTGACGTATTTCTCTCTCTTATGGCTTTGTCTAATGTTCCATCTTGTGAAATAGTGATACTTAGGTATTTGTAGTCACAGCAGTGCTTTATCGTAGTGTTATCGTCTAATATGAGATCTTTTTGTTCTGCTCCAATGCAATATATTGATTAAAAGACTTAAACATTTTACAAAGGATATTGTTGGTCAGTATCAATGCAGATTTACTGCTGGAAAGTCCATTACACATCAAAACCATCTCTTCGATGACTTCAAAGCAGCCTATGGATAGTTTGGAAAGAACTGCATTATATAATGCAATGATAGACTTTGGGGTCCCATCTAAGTTAGTTTAGTTGACACAACTAACAATGCTAAATATAAGCTCATGTGTTAGAATTGAAGGAGAAAACTCTTTGTTCTTTGACCTTAAGAATGGGGGGGACGTACTGGCGTGTCTCCTCTTTAATATTGCCTTAATAAAGGTAGCCAGACAATTAAATATTAGAATGAATGAAACTATTTTTAATAGAGCGGCGCAAATTCTCGCATTCCCTGACGATATATTTGTAGTAGGAAGAAGTATGAGAAATATGGTGCAGTATTTTACAAGGCTTGCGTACGCGGCAAGTGAATTAGGACTTGTGGTAAACTATGAAAAAACAAATATATGTTGGTTTCTAAAAACCCCCGAAATATCCAACAGAGAATTCAAATTAACAACCATACCTGTTGACAACCGTATTATGTCAAAGAATTCACATATCTTGGATCGCTAGTAAACGCAAAAAACACGACAAGGAAAGAAATAAAAAGACGCATAGCAATAGCAAACAGAAGTATTTACGCTCGCCAGAAACATTTAAAAAATAAAATTATAAAATGTGCGGTAATTCTCAATATATACAAGACCTTAATAAGATCGGTTTTTTATATATGGGGCTGAAAAGTGGACGTTTCAGCCTTTCCTTCTTCTTGGTGTTTTGAGAGAAAATTTCTTTGAAATATTTTTGGGGCCGTAAATAAAAATGGGCTGTGGCATTGAAGATAAAACTTTGAACTATATCAGTTATACACCGATCCAAAAATTGTGAGATTCGTTAAAGTGTAGAGACTTAGATGGGCTGGACACATTGCTAGAATGTCAGATCACTAATACACGAAGAGATTAACATTTTCAAAACCAAAGGGCACAAGAAGTAGAGGACGACCACAAAGGAGTTGGATTGATGATGTGGAAGAAGATCTACAGATTCTAAGGGTCAGTAGATGGAGGAAACAGGTATCCACAGGAGTGACGATGAAAAATCTCAAAAGGAAGAGATAGGAGTGTTCCGAGTAGCAAAGCAAATAAAACAGGGTACCAAAGAAAATGTGTATTTACTAAAAACGACTATGAAGAAGCACTAAGATTAATAAGAGCGTCATAAAAAATATAAATGTAGACAAATTGGGATATTTGGTGGTATCATCATAATTATTTTTTCGAGAATTTGCTTATTGAAATAATCTAGTAAATTGTTAATTTTTCTGGAGTAAATCCGGTCTGGTATTTTCCAACTATACCAACTATGTAGCCTTTCGTAGAGAATATTTGCTAGTATTTTGTAAGCAGTTGTTACCGGGGTTATACCTCTGTAGTTGTCACAGTGGAGCTGATAGCCCTTTTATATAACGGGCACATTACGCCCTAAGACCATTCACAGGACATGATCTTGTGCTTGTAGCAGGGCGTCGTCACCATTCTTGTAGAGCTCACGACAAATTTGATTAGTGTCTGGTGCTTAATTGTTTTCAAGCTTTTTAATGGCTTGAGGCAGTATTTACTTAGATTTTTTTCGCCATCCTTACAGATCCCTATTCTTGGTTTAAATTCTTTACTCATTTTGTTAGCATTTCTGTAGAAATTTCGAATTTCGTTAAGATTTCTTAGCCGTTCTATATTTTCTAACTGCTTTTCTTTAAATCCCTTTTTTTTCTTTTATGTAAACATTTTTTCCCTTCTTAGGGTCCGGTTTTCCTTCTTTCTTGTACATCTAGCTTTATGTGTTTTCAGGTATGCTCTATTTTTGTTATCTATTGCTTCTTAGCACTCGTCGTCAAACCGTTCGTTTTGTTTAACTGGTTTGGTTTTTCCCAATATTTCCGATGCCTTCTTAGTTTTTACATTTTGTCTACAATTCCTCCACATTTTCCACCGCTTCCAGGCTCTCTATTACCTCATTCATTTGTCCAGTATACTCCATCGCAACGGTTTCAATACGCAGATTATCAAAATTAATCCTGTCTTGTTTTATATATTTATAATTCTTTAGGTTTGATATTTTTCCCCTGATTTTTGCCATTACAACAAGTGGTCACTATATATGTTTGGACCTCGGTAGCTTCTGACATTCATGAGGCCGAAAGAATGCCTTTTACTTTAGCAGAAAACGCTTTATAATATTGGAGATTATTATCATTCGTATGCGTCTGTGTAAAATTGAATCGCACGGTTTAAAATGGGAAAATTTTAGATTAAATATGACGGCGGATTAGGAAAGCTACTTTCTATATCTGCATCCGTAAATATGCATATAGTTCATGGCATGATTATATCAAATCGTTAGATTGTGATGAAACTAATATTTGAGGCAGTAAGTATTTTATATGAATAAATAGTTGTTGTTTAATTAAATATAAACTTCAAAGTGTCTGAATGTCATCCAGAAGCGTGGAAAACTAGAAGCATTGAGTTCGATCCGTGATCAATTTGAAAAATATGCAAACTTATTAAGCAAAGTTGTTACTATGAATAAAACTGGGATAAATTTCTAAAACGATAGAATGGAGAATATTGTTGAATTGTATTGTGAATAAGTCTAAGCAAACTAGTGTTCAAATGGAAAAAAAGTGTGTGGAAAAATTTGAAAAGGACTAATATCGTAATTGATGTTCTGGATAAAAGTAGGATAATAATTGAAAATTACTATTCAACGCTACTGATCACTTTACCAGGAAAATTATTGAGAAAAGATGCTAAAACTGAAAGTGAATCTGAGATTACTACTAAAGAACTTTTAAAAGTAGAATGGGGGCAACAGTTTTCACATTTAATACAGAGAAGCATCTTGGAAGTGTTTCCAAGTGCTTGCCAAGTGTTTGAATACTGACATATTATGACCAAAGCTTTGTTCTAAACTAAAAGGAAATATTTCAAGATCTTTTTCCTTATTTGCAAATGTTCATCATACCTTGGCTGTACTATGTATTGTCGTTGAAAATTAGTAAAGTAACTATCAATTATTGATACTGAATTTTTGATTCATATGAATTTGGTTGTTCTGGAGATGAGAACATATCCACACTGTAGTGGAGGTTAACTCACAATCTTTCAGTCAGTCAAAAATTAGTGCACTCTGAATTAAATAGATGCAAACATAATGCAATGATATATTCTGCCCTTTTTTATTAAAAGGCGCCTCATATTTTCATAACATATCAAATAATGTGCAAAGAATGCGGGCATTCTAGATATTTTATGCAAATATCAGGCCCATTTAGTGCACTTTAAAGAAAAGTAATTTTTAACTTCTAGGCGTCCAAGATCTGATTATCTAGATAAACAAAATAATGTTATAATATATTATAACCAATAAAAATATTACCTAAGTGACTTTTTTTTAACATTACATTATGGAATGATGTTCATACTACTACTGTATTTGTAATTAAAAACGGTAACAACCCTCTGCGCCACCTCTGTCTTGGGATAGTACAAACAATACACAACAAAGGGAGAAAAATAGACGATTATACAAATGGGATCGGTAGTGGTAATATGTTTATATGAACTTATTGCTGTCAATTATCATTTAGTATTTACATTTTTGTTGATATAGGGTATAAGTTATACATATTTTATGAGCTCAATCGATTACTTTTGTTTACGTATTGTGTTGATTTATTGCCTATAAAATTATGAATTTTAAATACACCTTTATGATAAAATTTATCTATTTTTTAATAGAACTAGTAATTGCTATTATACAGTGTTAAACAAAAATAATAGCACAAAGTTGCTGTTCTTGTTTTTTTACCATAATTTTTCCTCTGTTAAGTATGTAAAAACAGTAATGGATTCGACCGTTACTTGATAGAAATTTATTTTATACAACAATAGGACACTGAAAACTTGGTTTCCAAAACTTCCATTAAATTTATTATAATATCTTATCAGTAGAGCTGTTTCGGCAGATTGCCTTTCTCAAGTGATCTGTTTCTGGTATGTGTTTACATACCAGAAACAGATCACTTGAATAAAACACAACACTTTATAGTCTTTAACTGAATAGGTTGAGGAGGGAAGAACTGTTTGTCCTAAGTTGGTCATTCCGAAATATGTCTGTATTTTTTAATTTGTTAATTTCCATAGATTCTAATAAAGAGAGCTTGAGGCCTTTATTTTAAATGTGAAATTAAAAATTAAAAATGTGAAATTAAATTTTAAAAGAATTTGAAATTCGTCATTAAAAAAATGATTATAATCTAGAAGGTGAAGTGCATATGCAGAATCTGTTTTTCTATGATTGAAAGCCCTTTTATGTTCTGCTGTACGTTTGGTAAAATTTCTACCAGTTTGACCGATGTAAGTTTTTATACAAACTTAAATGTGGCAATTACCTAAAAATTTACATCGGTCAAACTGGTAAAACTTTTAACAAAGGTATAGCAAAACATGAAAGGGCTTTCAATAATAGAAAAACAGATTCTACATACGCACTTCAACTTCTGGATCATAATCATTCTTTTAATGACGAATTTCAAATTATTCGCATCCAACATAAAGCTATCTTTATCAGAATCTATGGAAATTGACAAATTAAAAAAAATGCATACATAATTATGAATGAACAACTTGAGACAAATAGTTCTCGCCTCCTCAACCTATTCAGTTAAAGACTATACAGTGTAAGCACATACCAAAAACAGATCACTTAGAAAGTCACTCTGCCGAATCAGCAGATAAAATATCTGTATAATTGGTCATTTTCCTTATTATTGTGTGTTTTTTATTTAAGACATTTTAAAGAAGCATTATAAATAAAAACTATTGTAAAAATGCAGCACGTATACTAATCGATGGAGCATATTATATATTAGAAAAAATAAATTCATATAAATATAAATATAAAGGAAAAGGAATATGAAATTAGTAGTAATTGCCGTAGATTTTCTAAAATCTAAATTTAATTTATGTATATTATTAACCGTGCATAGATATCTACTTTAAAAAGTAAAATAGAAGGAGTATTATTAAGCAAACAATAATCTTAGATTTGTCTACTAAGTAAATATATTTTACTAGAAAACAACAGTTCCCACCATAGTCCACTCGTCAGAGAGTTGACCACTAAAAATTATACGAACAAGCTAAATTTTTACAAGAATATTAATTTTCTGACCCCAAAAAAGTTGCAAAAAAGTTTACCACTTTTACCCCTGGGCTTCCTTCTCAAATTTCAATTATAAGTTGCGGCAACAACTATGAGGCATTTGAAATATGAATAAAAAACGAAGAATTTAATGTTTTCCATTACAAACTGTTGCACGTCACGGGAAATGCATCCAAAAAGACGGTTTTGGATGTAGTTTATAGCAGAAGTTTGATTCTTTTGAAAAACATACTTGTGTAATTAAAAAATAAAATGTTTTTTTCGAAATAAAGTATCGAATTTTTAACGTCGAGCTGATACAAATTTTATGACTGACATTCAAAAACGACGATCGCTTCAAGTGTTTATGAGAGAACAGTTCATTTTACACAAAAAGTGCAAATCAACATTTTTATTTAAAATTATCTCAGCTACATTTTTTATTTAAAACATTTTTTTCTGCAGCGTATAGATTCTTGGTAAATCGATTATTTTGCGTTCTTATCCCCCTACGAGTGGGGTTTTAGGAAGAAGCTTGGGGGTTAAAGTGGTAAACTGTTTTTCATCTTTTTTGGGGTCCCAAAATTAATATTCTCGGCAAAATTCAGCTTGTTAGTATGATTTTTGGGGGTCTACTCTCTGACGACTGGACTCGTTACTTAAATTACCAAAACCATAACAAATCTATAAATGCGATGCCAAACCTTCTACTAAATGTGTTGGATAAAAGAAAATTCAACCAGGGTGCGCCACCTAAACTCAGAAATAGCTAAGCAACTTAAAATAATGGAGTGGAACACCAGTGCCCTTCTACAACGCCAAAAAGAACTTCAAGTCGTTCTTGACAACGAAAAAAATTGATGTATGTCTCATAGCTGAAACACTAGTCACTAAGGAGACATACATACGATTCAATGAATATTAAGTGTATCATACAATTCACCGAGAAATTTGGGTCGAAGGAGGAAGCGCAATAATAATAAAACAAGGCCTATATCACCACCAAGAAATAGGTTGGCACATTTGTGCTAAGTGGATACTATAGCACAAAATATACGGAATGGGGATTAAGATTAATAACTGCAAAAGGTAGAGTACTACTTACTACTACTACTTGTCGGTTGATAACGTTCTCCGCCGTTTTCCGACTTCCAATCGCCACTTAGTCCGGTTGTTCCACAAGTCTTCTTCTATGGCCCTCTCTCTCTCAGTTCTTTATTTATTCCTTCGCTACAACTTTTTTTCGGTCTACCTCGTTTTCTCTTTCCTTCTGGTTGCCGTTTTAATATTTATTTTGGTATTCGTTGTTCATCCATTCTTTTTATGTGTACGAACCAGATAAGTCGTTTTGCTGTTAGGTGATCTGTGATTATTTGTTTGATTTCCATTATTTCTCTAATGTGTTCGTTGGTAATCCTTTCTCTTCTAGATCTTCCTGCGGCTCTTCTCCAAAAATCCATTTCTGTCCCTTTCAGCGTTGCCAGTGTATTTTCTTTCAGTGGCCATACCTCACAACTGTATATAGTGATACTTTTTACGAAGTCTCAATCTGATAGTCTCATATATCCTCTTTTTATTTTCTTTGCTGGTGGATTGGATAAAATGCTGTTTAAAATTGTGATGGATTTTCTCCCTGACATATTTCTCTCTCTCTTATGGCTTGGTCTAATGTTCCATCTTGTGAAATAGTGATACCTAGATATTTATAGTCACAGCAGTGCTTTATCGTGGTGTTAGCGTCTTATATGAGATCCTTTTGTTCTACTACAATGCACAGGTATTCGGTTTTCTTTTTATTTACTTCTAGACCCCATATGTTATACTCTTCAATTAATTTTCGTCTACAAAAATGAGCGTATATACCATAGTGTTGGTGAGCGGTATCCCCATTGTCCTGAATTTTTCTTTCCATCTTTTTAAAGTACTTTCGAGGTACATTTTAAATAAAGTGGGGGACAGACAACATCCTTGCTTTAATCTTTTTGATGTTATAAATCTTGTTGTTATTTGTGTCCCTGCTTTTATTTTTGTTATTGCTTGATTGTGTAGCACTTTGACTAGTTTTATTAATTCTATAATAATATTCGTGCTTTCCATTAATTGCCACAGCTTCTTTAGTAGAACGCTGTCGTAGACTTTCCGTATGTCGACAAATAATATATAAATCTCTTGATTCCGTGCCATCTTTTTTTCTATTATCTGGGTTAAGGAGAAAATGTGGTCAATACTGGATCGATCCGTATGAAATCCTGCTTGATCTTCTGCTTCATAATCTAAGTATTCTCTCTCGATTCGGTTCTTTAAAACCTTTCCATATATTCGATTCATAGGTCCGGTTACAGCTATTTCTCGGTAATTTTCACATGTTTATCACCCTTTTTATGTATAGTACTGAGGTATGATATCTTCCATTCCGTAGGGATTTCGCTTGTGTTTATAAATTCTTGAATTAGTTGTCGAAGATATTCGTACAATTTGTTCGTTCCGTACTTAAACAAATCTCCGGGTATATCTCCTGGTCCGGGTGCTTTGTTTCTTTTCAACTGTTTACATATATTTTTAATTTTCTCTGTTGTTAATCTAATTGGCGAGCCGACTATTGAAATTCTATCTTGGTTTTGATTTTTATGTTCTTGAAATTCGACTCTATTCTCTACCAAAAGTTCATTGAAATACTCTTCCCAGTCTTTAGGTTTATGCTCTGTGTTACTTCTTTATTCTTTTCTTTTCTCAATTTTTTTATCAGTTTCCAGCTTTCTGTGCTTCTAGTTCCTTCTAGATAAGTATTTATTCGTTGGCAGTTTCTTTCCCAAGACTCGTTCTTCTTCTTAGAGATTTTTCTTCGTACTTCTGCTTGTTTTTCTTTATATTTTATTTTGTCTTGTAATGATTTGGAGCTTAAATGATGTTGCTGCTTCGTTTAGTTTTTTATACGTTTTTGTATACGTTTTTTATACAGTTTTTTATATGTTCATATAACTGGTTGATATTCTTAGGGGCAGGAATTTGTAGCTTCTCATCCAATCTATTTTTGAGTAAGTCCTGGGGACTTTCTTCATCTAGGCTTTTGATGTATCTTCGTTCTTGTATCTTTTCTATCTTGTTTATGTCTATATGTGTTTCTCACTGTTGTCTTCGGATTGGGAAGTGTATTTTTAAACGTAATAAATAGTGAGTGCACTAATGAATAGTGAGCATTACTTAAGGTTTGTAAACCATTAAATTTTATTGCGAAATTCAGTGGAAAGCCAACCCACTGGCTGACTTATGTCAACAAAATACCAGACTTGATTGATTTTTAAATATTCAGGAACATAGTATCAAACTTTTTGAAAATAGAAGAGATATCGATATGAATTCAGATCATTCTCTCATCCTTCTAACAATCAGTGAAGAAGCGTTTCAAAAGAAGCTATCTCCTAGGTTAGTAAACAGAAAGATTAATTAGAAAAGCTTTAAACAAGAACTGGAAGCAATGATTAATCTTTCTGTTGATAGGACATGTCGGTATTGGTATGACCCAAGATAGAGGATTATAGAAAAAGGTATTTAGAGGCTAAGCCAATGATGATGATACATTTTTTGTGAAGAAGCGATACAAAAGAAGCAATTTTCTAGACTAGTTAACAGAAGGACTGATTAAAAAAGCTTTAAATAAGAACTGGAAGCAATGATTAATCTTTCTGTTAATAGGACATGTCAGTTTTGGTATGACCAAAGGTAGAAAATTATAGAAAAATGTAATTAGAGGCAAAGCCAATGATGATGATACATTTTTTGGATATAAAATATTTCCAAATGTTACAGACAACATTTTAAATGATTGTGTTCCTTTTAGGCGTCTTAAAACGAAAATTCAGCTTTTAATTAATAATTATCGTAAAATGGCACACACTGGATATCATTGTGATAACAAAACAAAAGATTCTGGTCTGATTATTACCGAGGAGTTCTCATATTTTTTTATTAAAAGGTGTGCTTTTAGCTACTTTATGCATCATTCATTAACAAAAATATGTACTAAATTGAAATTTATTTATAACAATTTGGGGTATGAAGTAGAAGTATATATATATATATCAAAATAACTGTGTTAAAATTTTAACTAATATTAAATATAATATAATTAATACAACTTTATTACAATTCGTTTTGTTAATTAAAGAAGTAAATTTAGACTTTTTTCACTTCACAATCAAGTCTTATAATTTATTTTGAAAAGGTTACAAAATATTCCAATTTTCGACAATTAATACTAATTTCATTGAACACAAATACATCTTATGTTATAAACATTTGCCTGAAAGGGAATCATGATATTGAGTTAAAACATAAAATGACGAAAACGACACTTACCAAGTCCGATACGAGCGGAATGGATTTTCTCCTAATCGGCCTAATGTCCGGCATGCTGTCAATGTTGCTGTAGAAAGGATTGTCTCCAGGATGGCTGAAATAAAAAAAAAATCAGTTTTATACGTCTCTTATATATAAGTTTAGGTAATATGGTCTATTTTTAAATGTAGATTAGATATTATTTTTGTCAGTATGAGCTATTGTAAATTTATTAAATGATCTCTTCTTATTTTTTTACATATACAGGGTGAGTCATGAGGAACTTTACATACTTCTACCATATATAGAGTCTCTCAGGGAGCATATCATGTAGCCACTAAAAAATGTCAACTCCTCTTCTTTATTAATTAACAGGGTGATTTGTGTAATTGACCATTTATTTCATTTTACTGTAGTGTTTATACGACTCATTTGATTTTTTTAATTTTTACATGATACAGTACACTACTATCAAGCATTCGACTGGTATTAGCTTAACTAAAAAATTCCAGGACTGGCTTTGGAAAAATTAATTTAGGGATTCGTATTAAATATTACACCCTGTATAAATTTTTTTAAAATGCAATAAGTGATTTTCAAACTACATAAATAGCCAATGAAAACGACATATGCGACAATGTTGTCGTACTTTTATTAAATTTTTAGTGAACGATCAAATCTTACCAAAAATAGATGCCAACCATAATGAAGTATCAAATTATAAGGTATTAATTTAAACAAATGTTATAAATTTCGAACATTTTAATTAAAATGAGTTCCTACAACATAATCTAATACGTAGAAAATTAACATCTTTACTGTCACTTTGTATTATCTCTATGATAGAATCAATTGTTTTTCAATTTTAAATTTTTACTCATAGATCGTATTGGGGCATTATTTTCGATAAATAATAAATTAAATTGATTAAAAAGTCAAACCTCTTGTATGTGTTAGTTTTTGTTGATTGTAAAGGATTAAAATTTTATGTCAAATAATAATACATTGCAACAACTGTACTAAATAAAAATAAATCTAAAAAAGTTTAAAATGAAGGTTGGCGTTGACCGTTTGACGTTTCTTGATATTTTATACCCATTGTCATTATTGTCATTATCAATTGTTATTTATGTGTTATTTATGTGTTATTTCTTCTGTCATATCTACGTTAAGTACATTGTGTTAGTTTTGGTAGAGCTTTTGTTACTTTCGTTCAAAATGCCACATCAGTTTTCGACCACAGAATATGCAGACATAATATTTGTTTATGGATTCTGTAATGGGAATGGTAGGGCTGCTAGTAGAGAATATCGCAGGAGATTTCCTAATCGTCGAACTCCCAGTCATCCAACATTTGGGTCAGTTTTTAATTATTTGCGAGAAAATGGCACTTTTCCTAGTGTAACAACAGAGCGACATGTAGATGAAGCGCAGGAAGATGACATTATGGACGCCGTTACTATGAACCCTACAATAAGCACTAGACAAGTAAGTCGAGAACTCAATGTTACTCAATCAAAAGTAAGTAGAGTCTTACAAAAAAATAATCTATATCCATATCACATTCAAATGGTTCAGCGACTACATGCTGGAGATGAGATCGATAGGTTGGAATTTTGTAGATGGATTAACAATAATCGACCAACGCTATACAGGACACTATTTACAGATGAAGCCCAATTTACCAGAGACGGGATAAATAATTCACAAAATTCACATGTGTGGGCAGAAGAAAATCCCCATGCTATTCGAAAACGTCGTTCTCAGTTAAGGTTTTCGGTTAACGTGTGGATTGGTGTCATAAATAACCAATTAGTAGGTCCTCACTTTTTTGATGGTCCTTTAACAGGGCAGGTCTATTTGAACTTTCTACAAAATATTTTGCCGAATTTGCTTGCCAACGCGAACGTTGCTATCCGAGGGATGTATTTTCAGCATGATGGGGCACCCCCACACTTTTTACTGGCAGTGAGACAATATCTCAATAATGTTTATGGCAACAGGTGGATAGGACGTGCAGGTCCTATTTCGTGGCCTTCAAGATCCCCTGATTTCAATCCCGTTGATTACCATATTTGGGGACGATTGAAGCAACTAGTTTACGCAGTGAATATTAATAACCGACAACAATTAATTGATAGAATTATACATTGTTGTAATACTATTAGAAACGATCCCTAGAGTAGCCGTAATTCAATACGTCAATTAACAATTCGGCAACAAAAATGTGTACAGGCTGCAGGGTTCCATTTCGAAAATCTATTTTGAATTATTTTTATTTTGTTACCATTATTGTATCTTTTCCAGTTCTAATTTATGGGTTTATCATAAGTATGTACATATTTTTAGTTTTTTTTTTAAATTGTTCTTCGTTATTGTTAGTAGTTACTGTTTTTTGTTGTGCAGTGACTCAGTTTATCATTTCAATTAAAATGTTTGAAATTTATAACATTTGTTTAAATTAATTACCTTATAATTTGATACTTCATTATGGTTGTTCTATTTTTGGTAAGATTTGATCGTTCACTAAAAATTTAATAAAAGTGCGACAACATTGTCGCATATGTCGTTTTCATTGGCTATTTATGTAGTTTGAAAATCACTTATTGCATTTTAAAAAAAGTATATACAGGGTGTAATGTTTAATACGAATCCCTAAATTAATTTTTCCAAAGCCAGTCCTGGAATTTTTTAGTTTAGCTAATACCAGTCGAATGCTTGATAGTAGTGTACTGTATCATGCAAAAATTTAAAAAATCAAATGAGCCGTATAAACACTACAGTAAAATGAAATAAATGGTCAATTACACAAATCACCCTGTTAATTAATAAAGAAGAGGAGTTGACATTTTTTAGTGGCCACATGATATGCTCCCTGAGGGACTCTACATATGGTAGAAGTATGTAAAGTTCCTCATGACTCACCCTGTATAAAGACTAAAAGATGCAGGCTTTAGAGATTTTTTCATTATATTTTAATTTTTAAATTTATATCTTGTTTGCTCTACTCGCAATCGTAAAACTTCTTTCTACTTTCGGTCTGTTATTTAGCTATATTAAATTAATAATTTATTTAGTTAGTCAATTTTGATGTCGATTTGCAAAGAATATACAAACTAAAAAAGTGAAAATGTTAAATGTTAAGTACGAATTCAGGGAGAATTGTCTGATACTTTTAAAACAAATACCGGGCTGCGCCAGGGAGACCCTCTCACCTTGTTCAATCTGGCTATGGAAAAAGTAATAGGTATGTCACAAATTACAACCAGTGATTCAATTTACAATAACTCAGTGCAAATCCTTGCCTCATAGGCAAGAATTTGCACTCACCTCACAATATTGATAATATCAATTGATATCAATATTGTTGGGATTGATGATCAATTTTGATGATATCGATTGATGATATCAATATTGTTAGGAGAACAGAAAACGCTCTACGAGAGGCGTATGTACCATTAAAAGAATCAGCTACAAAAATGGGTTTAATAATAAACACCAACAAAACGAAGTATATGAGAATAAGTACGCAATAACAAATCCTACGAATGGGCAGATAACGTCATTCCTGTTAGTGAGATAGAAGAAATCATATTATCGTCGGTAAGGCCAGAATAAAAATGTTAGCATTATTATGTGTTTTTTTTTGGATACTCAATAAGTATCCTCAAGTAAAAATCATTACTTAGAAGTTTATCAAGTCCTTGTATGAGCCTCGGTAAAATGTAAGTTCGATTTTCAACAATATCTTCAAAATTTGTTATTTCAATAAACGAAAATCAGTAACTAATATGTTTATGATATAAATAATCCAATAAACTTTACCAACACAAACAATTTTTCAAATTAAAAAAAAAAACACAGCTATAAGGAATGGAAACTCCTATTAACGAAGTTCAAATTATTATTAGAAAATACAATCAAACAAATCAAATAAAGAACATCCCAGAGGTACTTTTCAGTGCGTCATTAATTATGACGTCATAGAATGAATTAGGTGTGTCGAGAATTATTTCATATAACTATTGAAGAATCTGACAGATGCCAGGATCGTACTTAGCCGCAGGTGAAAAGCTTGTGGATTTAGTAGTATTTTTATTACAAGGACATCTGAGTAGATTTGATTATTACAAAATATGTTAAGATATATTTTTTTGTAATGGAGGTAATCCCGTATATTAATAAAAATAAAAAGTAAACAATATTGTTTATTAAATTTATAAATATGAAAACATTTAAAATTGACGACAAAATGATTCATTTATTGAATTTTTGTACCTTCTTCTTCATAAGGGGCTGTCTGCGCGTCGAAAGTTGGCAATCATCACAGTGATTTTTAATTTTAAGACCGCTGCTCTAAATAAGTCGTTATTGCATGAGTTACGTCTCCTTCCTATGGATCTTTTTCTCCGGATTTTCCTTGCATAATGACCTAGAGTATTAGATATTTATCTCCTCTCATCACATGACCCATATATCCCACTTTTCTCTTCTTAATTGTTAGTACTTCTCTTTCCTTATGCATACATCACATTACCTTAACGTTGGTTATTCCATCTACCAATGAGATCTCTTGTACTCTTCGGTACATCCGCATCTCGAATGCCTTCAGTCTCCTCACGTCAATTTTTTTCAGTGTCCACGTTTCCATTCCGTATTAAAATAAGGATAGCACATAGCACCTCAGCAGTCATATTTTTAACTTAAGGTTTAAGTTTTTACAGCAGAGAAGCCTCTGTATTCTTGTAAATGCGCTTCTAGCCTATTCGATTCTGATTCGTATATCTTGAGAGCTGTCATTGTTTTCATTAATAGTTGTATATAGGTATTTGAATTCTCTTACTATTTCAACAGGCTGATTCTGTACATATATCTCACGAATGTCCTGAGTTGTCTGTGTTATTACCATATATTTCTTGCTCTGTTGAGTGATGGTCCATATTCTTCTTCACTTACTGCGGCCACCTAATTAAGAAGTATCCGTCTTCATGTAATTCGGCGAAAAGAACTGTATCATCAGCGTATCTTAGGTTATTTATGATCATGTCATTAATTCTAATGCCTACATTTCGTTAATCCATTTCCTTACCTAATATGTCTTCCGAGTATAATATATTAAATAATACTGATGAATTATCATGAACACCCTTGTCGAACAACTCTTTGTACTTCTATTTCTTCTGATGTTATGTCTTCTATTCTCATTACTGCTTTTTGGCCATAGTATAAGTAACACAAAAAGACTGTTTTCAAAAATTTATTAGGTAACTTATAAATTAATTACATAAATAAAATATAATTCTAATCATAAAAGCTATTTATTTACTAATGCGTAATAATAATAGTTTATTGAAAACACTGAAAAGTAGAATTTAAATATCAGTGTAATAGAAAATTATAGAAAAATACTGCCAGTGGAGAGTTTCCTTAAAGATATATCCTTAGACCAATTTATGGTGAAATATTTTGGCCATAACCTAGCAAAACATTAATTAGAGTAGAAAGTTCTAACGCCTCAGCAACACGCTGAAATAAATTTTATTTTCAGGGTAATAAAATACTTAATTAATAATTAAATACTTCACGAATAGCAGACATTGGTAATAATGTTTGGACAGCTTCCTTTTCCAATTGAAAATATCTAAGTAATTTTAATATTAGTACTTGTTCTTTTTCCGTATATCTTGTCATCTTGGCCCTACACAAATACAAAGAAACACGCAATACTATGTACAAATACTGACCTGAACGACATCCGTCACTTGCTGTTCAACACTTCGAAAGAATGGCCAGCATGGACGAAGTTTTACGTCCACTGTCGGTAATAGGCGTATTTGATTGGCTAGAGAAAGCAGGCATCTAAATATCAACGAATCAAACGTAGGTTAGGAAAGAACCGCTTATGTATGTAAGCTTATTCTAACGCTGCAATATAGTTCGGTTTAATCACGGAACTACCGGTTTTTCCATCACACCCAACTTAATGCATTAGAAAGAAATAGAAAAACTGTGACGCACTGAAAAGTACCTCTGGGATGTTCTTTAGTTTAAATAATATACAAATCATAAAACTATTTCTATTTTCTTTTTTTACCTAGTTTATACATTTTAAAGACAGGTTCGTTATCGACTAATCACAAAAAGTAGTAATTTTAGACGTCCAACCTTCAAAATATTTTTTGAACCAAATACTCGCAATGAATCACGTACTTAAATTTAACTAGCTGCCAACAAAACATATAGAAAGCATCATAGACGATATCAGGAAGTAATTGGTCAAGTAAACAAACCAATTATCTGCTGTAAATTGACTTATTTAAATGAAATGGGTGGATCATTTAATGAATCGTCATCACTCAGAACTTTTTACTAAAAGATCACACCCATATGGAGGCGGACACTGTCCATGCGCTGATATAGCGAAATAGAAAACAACTTAACATAATTTCTATTTTAATGCCCTGGGACTGGCAGCAATTAGTCAGACAAACCTCAATGAAATATAGCGTAGATAATATGGAACTAGAAATTTAAAAAATTTAGGTCTTTGTATGATGTCAAAACATAATAATACAAAACATAATAAATTATAAAATATATTTTTTCTCAAAACCTATAACCGATTTTCGACTTTATTGTTGTATGTCAAAACTTTACATCATATATTTATAACTAATAAACCGATCAATGTTAACAACTTTTTCCGATATCATATACGTTTTACGATTTAAAAGGTATCATAAATATGTCTATGTGGACCAGATTTAATTTCCCTGTGGCGATATAAAATATTCCTACGGGATAGTTTTTCTGAAGTTTTAAATAGATAGTCTAGCGAGCGTGTACAGTAGTTCAGAGGGATTGAGAAACGAGCGAAACGTTTACATGAGTGAATAAACGGTGAAGTTTGCATAAGCGGAATTTTTATTGAATATAACAAATAGTGGTTTATAATCACATCAAAAATTATTTATATTAAGTTGTCTTTCCTTTGGAACTCTGATTTCAAAACTGATTTATCTATGAGGCAAGCTAAAGGCTAAAATATTCAATTTTGAAATTTTATTTTTTTCCAACTGTAGTTTTTGATATTTTTCTATGTCTAACGACTTTCCATATATTCGCTGAGAGCTCTGCAGAGGGCTTCGACAGCCCAAGTCGAAGTATCCTCTGCCTGATTCTATTCTTGGTAGATTCTGATTATTTGTTACTTTAATAAGTACAATAAAACACATTTTGAAGGTGGAGAATGTCGTCCAGCTATGGATCTAGGTGTTTAAAAGGAGAGCCGAGCCTTGACAGACGGCTCACAGGGTGTAGTGGATCCTGTATGAGAGCCCGATCCAAAACTGTCTTGCCCTTGAATTGTAAATATAAATTTTTGTTAAGTTTTGTACAGTTTGTAAAACTAAGAAAAGAGGGTATCGGTATTCATATGGTAACAATGCAGCAGTTGAAGGAGTCAAGAAAGAATTGAATAAATTTAATAAAAGTGATTTAATTAGGATAATAATTGGGAAGAAAGTGTCTTTTGACATAAAATCAAGTGATAAAGTGATAGAGTGATAAAGTATGCGAAAAGTGATGAAATTACCTTGTTCCTTGACGCAACAACTGAAATAAATGATAATTTTTTAACTGACCATACCGAAGCGGTAAGTCATTTAACATTAAAATATTATCTCAAAATCGCAAACATTCAATTAGATGCTTCAAAACGTATTATCAAATAACTTGAACGAACGATTACTAATCAGGATTTTATTATGAATTGACTACAAAACCCATTCTTTTTATTCTTCTTCTTCTTTTTGGCTTTTATTCTACTAAATAATCAGAGAGTACATTTGTTTTGTTAATTTTTGGGCCACTGTTGTGAGTCTGAGAATACAATCTCATGCCCTATTCTCAGTGAATATAGACATTTCATCTAAGTACATATCTACATTTTATTTATGTTTTCTGTTTTCTTATAAGTGGTTTTAATGTTTACATTGGATAAGTTATTATAAAGGTTATAATTTTATACGGTTGATCTGTAGGAATCTGAGAAGAATTTTGATAATTTTAGGGTTAATATCGCATAGTAGCATTGGTATGTTAATTGGGGTTTTAATTGATAGACATCATAATCTTTTATTTTGTTTATTGGGCATTCCCAAAATATGTTCTAGTGTTTCCATTTGCCCACATTCACGGTATGGGTTATCGCGAATGTTGATTTTATATAAATGTACTCCTGTCAGGCAATGACCAGTCCTAATTCTAACAATGGTAGTAATATGCCGCCTATCTAGGTATGGGATTGTGTCAAACCATGGTTTATTAGAAAAAAACGAATTTGGAGGTTGGAAACATATGTCAAATACAAATAAGCAAAGTGATGTTGCCCGTCATCTTCCAAATTCCGTCGCTAAAAATGATGGAAATAAAATCAAGGATATAAAAGATACACGTAAAAATATAACAATTACAAATCAGCAATTCTCAAGATGATTAAAGCAGGCACAACAAAGTTTGAAAATGAATGATATCAACAGCCTTGGTCAAAATGTCAACCAACCTCGGTTGTATGTAAAAGTTATGGGTAATAACAGCATTGAGAAGCTAGCATCAAAAGATAAAGTGTGAATTTATGCTGCAAAGTATAAACTTGGAAACATATTTACAAACACAGTTCCCCGGACACAAGTTCTCGTGCATTTTGTACGAGAATAAGGTAAATGGATCCAATTGCTTCAGAATTACGGAAGATGCAGTATTGAAGGATATTCTTTTTCAACCACAGACGTGGCCAAAAGGCATAGAGGTGAGTGAATATGTTTTTCGCAAAAAACATGTCGTCGATAAATCTTTTATCAAACCAGATACATTAACCGAAAAAGACAGAAGTGAAAGTGTTATTTCAAATACCTCTGTACCATTTTATATTAAACAAAAATCTTTATCAAACTCTGACCAGATTATTCTAGTTAATATTTTTTATGTAAACACATAAAAATTATTAAATAAAATAGATCAGCTTGATATTTTTTTGAAAAATAAAAGATACAATATATTATGTTTCTCTAAACACTAGCTCAGAGAAAACGAATTAACAACATTAAAGCTTGATGGGTATTTTTTGTCAACTTTTTATTGTCGGAAGGTAAGGGAATATGGAAGTGTTTTCATTTTTAGCGATAATAAAATCTCTAATGACCAGTTTGCTTAAATGAGATATCATCTGAATATGAAGGTGAATTTTGTGCATTAAAAATTATAGATACTAAAACTATTTTGGTAACCGTATATAGAATCAAAAATGGGAATTTTAAAGTTTTTCTAGACCTATTTGAAAAGTTATTGGTGTTTTGCTCTGCTAATTTTTCAGAAATGATAATAATTGCAGACTCATACATTGATTTTAAAAAAGCTTCGAATGAACCAAATAGTTTCCGTGATCTAATTTTTACTTTTGGCTTAACCATAAATAATAATGGATTTACTAAAATTACAACTAGATCAGCGACTTGTTTAGATAACATCTTAACAAACATAAGCATTGAGATAGTTGGTTATGGAATTGTGGACCCATGTATTTTTGATCATCTTGCTCAATTTCTCTACTTAAATACAAAATCTGAAAAAAGTCATAGTGCTAATACATACAGAAGACATATAACAAGTAATGGCATCCTGATGTTAAAACAGTGGTTAAATCACGTTCACTGGGCGTCAGTTGTTTCTCTCAAAACAGCATCAGAATTAGCTCAATTCATTAAAGAAATGTATGTAAAGTTAACTAAAATTCATTTTCCAATAAAAAAATCACGAACTCACAGTAAAGCTCCAATTTATTGGTTTGATGATAAACTAAGTAATGCGAAAAAATCTTTCAACAGTCAAGATAATTGCTGATGTTATAAAGGAATATAGTGAGTATAAAACGTTTAAGAAGCACTATAAATCAACAATATCATTAAATAATAAACTAGCTTATGAGAATTTTCTTTTCAATTCAGAAAATGTATCTCGTGACAGTTGGAAAGTTATAAATTATCAATAGTAATACCACTAGTGATTCAATTTTCGCGATAAGTCTGTCGATTTACTTCTAAACGAAACTGAGTTGCTTGAAAACACCACGAGTCCGTAGGACGAGTGGTGTTTTCTTTAAGAAACTCAGTTGAGTTTAGAAATAAAAGACTGACTTATAAGCTAAATTAAATCACGAGTGGTATTTTATTAGACTATATCATGAACAAAGTGATAGGTCAAAAATTCAGTAGAATGAGAGGAAGGAATTTAATAATAATACATTTGATCTAGCTAACCCAAATCTACCCATTTTTTGAATAATTCACAATTAGTCATAATCATGAAATATTTATTATAACTATAAATAATTTGTTATAATTATTTTTTACCTATAACAATAAATAATTTGTACACGAAAAAAATACATTATTCTTGACTATAATTATTATAAACGGTGCAATTGTAAAAATTTTGAATAGTATGACCGTTATTAGGTGGATACAATGTATTGTTGCTATCATTACTTGATGTACTTGGAGTATTCCTAAAAGTATTCACTCATTTTGACGTATACAGCTACAATAATTTTTTTGGCAAACGTCAAACTTTGCTTTGCGATCGGTATCCATGGTTACGTCGTTGAAAACACGATGCTGATAGACCAATCAGAATTGAAAGACAGTTGGTGTTTTCGCGATAACACAAGCTGTCTTTGGTTTGTGATTGGTCAGATTATGTGACAATTTTAAGATGAGTGAAATAGTCACAGAAATAAATTTCAAAATAAAAAAGTCTGTCCAAGCTCGATTACATCAAACGATTTCAACAATTACTTTACTTCAGTAGCTAAACATATTAGAAGTTCTTTTAATTCCACAAATGAAAATGTAGCTATAGATTCTTTTGCGACTCTTCATTTTTATTACCTGTTAGTGATACTGAAATTAGGAATGTTTTGCATATATTGAAAAATTCACATTGCACGGATTTTTATTTCTTGAACAAAAAAATAATTATACGATCTTACTCGACGTAATGAGTACAAGAAAGATGGTAATTTATATGGGTAAATTGTTGATGCATAGTGGAATATAAATATTCCCAGCATCGCTCTTAATGGCTTGATTAAGCGTGAGTATACAATTTACTTTAATTGCTATCGACACATTTAACTTCATTTAACTTCAAAAAAATAATTGTGGAAACAATCGATATAATTATTGACATATAATTTGTACTTCATAATAATAAAATTGTATTACTGAAGGGATTTTCCCAAATGTATTAAAAGTAACAAAAGTGATACCAGTGTTCAAAAAGGGAGCTTTGGATGACATTGGAAATTATCGTCCCATCTCAATCATTCCCATTTTCGGCAAAATTTTTGAGAGTATTCTAAACGTTCGTTTGATAGAATATGTAGAAAAACACAAAATACTTCACTGCAGTCAATATGGTTTTAGAAAAAGTATAGCACTACACTAGCTATACAGAAAATTGTGAGAGATACAGTTGATGGCTTGGAGGAAGGTAATTTTGTGTCTTTGACATTGTGTGACTTATCCAAAGCTTTTGACTGTGTTTCGCATGAATTAATGTTGGAAAAAATACATAAATACGGTATTAGGAGAAACACTCATAATCTATTTAGGTTATACTTAACAAATAGAAAACAGGCAGTTTTTCTTAATAACAGCTATTCTGAGTTTACCACTGTCGAATATGGGATTCCTCAAGGGTCGATATTAGGACCCTTATTTATCTGAACGATTTATTTTACTATACTTTTCCCATAAAATGTGTGCTTCGAAGATGATATAGCTTTCATTAGTACAGATATTCATCAGCATTATTTAAAAATTAAAATAGATAGTGATACCCAGAAAGCAAAAAACTGATTTTTACATAATGGGTTGAAGCTAAATAAAGAAAAAAATTAGAATTTAAGTTTCAGTTCCGATTGGAAGTATATCTTAAGAAATAGTGTTCAACTATTAGGAATCTTTCTAGATGATAATTTCGATTGAAGTGCTCATATAGATTACTTAAGTTCTAGACTTGCTACAAGTATATTTTTAATACGCAACTTAGTTTATATGATTCCTAAAAGTACATTTAGCATGTGCTATTTTGCACTATTTAAAGTACGGAATAACTGTTTGGAGTAATTCTTCTCACGTAGATCAAATTTTTAAACTATAAAAAAGAGTAGTGAGGATACTTGCAAGAGGAGAGTATAGGGAACACTGTAAACCTTTATTTCTGGATTTAGGTATTATGCCACTACCTTTACTCTATATATATGGAACGCTGATTAAAATTCATGCCAATAAAGGTAAGTTTAACTTAAACTCGAACTTTCATGATCACGATACAAAATCTAGAAATGCTATTAGAGCACAACGTTTTAGGTTGACACAGAGCATAAAAAATTCGACTGATGTTGGTTTGTATAACTTTTAGCCAGATGAAATAAAAAGTTTTTACTTATTATTGTTTAAGCATAAAATCAAATCACACTTTTTGAAACATTGTTTCTATTCAAAAACGGAGTACCTAAGTACAGTTTTTACACAATAGTACTAATTTGGTCAGGGTATTTGCCTATTATGACGATATTTTATGTTTTTATATTTTTATTTAGTGTGTTTGTCGTTTCTTAAATTGTTAGTATTAAATATTTGTTTGTAATGTTTAAATTCGCAAAAAAAATTATAGAATGTATATAGAACTTGACACAATTCCTTTGACTTGTCAAAAACAAAACTATTTTTGTATACAGGGTGAGTCATGAGGAACTTTACATACTTCTACCATATGTAGAGTCCCGCAGGGAGCATATCATGTGGCCACTAAAAAATGTCAACTCCTCTTCTTTATTAATTAACAGGGTGATTTGTGTAATTGACCATTTATTTCATTTTACTGTAGTGTTTATACGGCTCATTTGATTTTTTAAATTTTTGCATGATACAGTCCACTACTATCAAGCATTCGACTGGTATTAGCTAAACTAAAAAATTCCAGTACTGGCGTTGGAAAAATTAATTTAGGGATTCGTATTAAATATTACACCCTGTATATATTTTTTTTAAAATGCAATAAATGATTTTCAAACTACATAAATAGCCAATGAAAACGACATATGCGACAATGTTGTCGCACTTTTATTAAATTTTTAGTGAACGATCAAATCTTACCAAAAATAGGACAACCATAATGAAGTATCAAATTATAAGGTAATTAATTTAAACAAATGTTATAAATTTCAAACATTTTAATTGAAATGATAAACTGAGTCACTGCACAACAAAAAACAGTAACTACTAACAATAACGAAGAACAATTTAAAAAAAACTAAAAATATGTACATAGTTATGATAAACCCATAAATTAGAACTGGAAAAGATACAATAATGGTAACAAAATAAATATAATTCAAAATAGATTTTCGAAATGGAACCCTGCAGCCTGTACACATTTTTGTTGCCGAATTGTTAATTGACGTATTGAATTACGGATACTCTGGGGATCGTTTCTAATAGTATTACAACAATGTATAATTCTATCAATTAATTGTTGTCGGTTATTAATATTCACTGCGTAAACTAGTTGCTTCAATCGTCCCCAAATATGGTAATCAACGGGATTGAAATCAGGGGATCTTGAAGGCCACGAAATAGGACCTGCACGTCCTATCCACCTGTTGCCATAAACATTATTGAGATGTTGTCTCACTGCCAGTAAAAAGTGTGGGGGTGCCCCATCATGCTGAAAATACATCCCTCGGATAGCAACGTTCGCGTTGGCAAGCAAATTCGGCAAAATATTTTGTAGAAAGTTCAAATAGACCTGCCCTGTTAAAGGACCATCAAAAAAGTGAGGACCTACTAATTGGTTATTTATGACACCAATCCACACGTTAACCGAAAACCTTAACTGAGAACGACGTTCTCGAATAGCATGGGGATTTTCTTCTGCCCACACATGTGAATTTCGTGAATTAGTTATCCCGTCTCTGGTAAATTGGGCTTCATCTATAAATAGTGTCCTGTATAGCGTTGGTCGATTATTGTTAATCCATCTACAAAATTCCAACCTATCGATCTCATCTCCAGCATGTAGTCGCTGAACCATTTGAATGTGATATGGGTATAGATTATTTTTTTGTAAGACTCTACTTTCTTTTGATTGAGTAACATTGAGTTCTCGACTTACTTGTCTAGTGCTTATTGTAGGGTTCATAGTAACGACGTCCATAATGTCATCTTCCTGCGCTTCATCTACATGTCGCTCTGTTGTTCCACTAGGAAAAGTGTCATTTTCTCGCAAATAATTAAAAACTGACCCAAATGTTGGATGACTGGGAGTTCGACGATTAGGAAATCTCCTGCGATATTCTCTACTAGCAGCCCTACCATTCCCATTACAGAATCCATAAACAAATATTATGTCTGCATATTCTGTGGTCGAAAACTGATGTGGCATTTTGAACGAAAGTAACAAAAGCTCTACCAAAACTAACATAATGTACTTAACGTAAATATGACACAAGAAATATGTATTCTTGTACACATAAATAACAATTGATAATGAAAATAATGACAATGGGTATAAAATATCAAGAAACGTCAAACGGTCAACGCCAACCTTCATTTTAAACTTTTTTAGATTTATTTTTATTTAGTACAGTTGATGCAATGTATTATTATTTGACATAAAATTTTAATCATTTATAATCAACAAAAGCTAACACATACAAGAGGTTTGACTTTTTAATCAATTTAATTTATTATTTATCGAAAATAATGCCCCAATACGATCTGTGAGTAAAAATTTAAAATTGAAAAACAATTAATTCTATCGTAGAGATAATACAAAGTGACAGTAAAGATGTTAATTTTCTACGTATTAGATTATGTTGTAGGAACTCATTTTAATTAAAATGTTTGAAATTTATAACATTTGTTTAAATTAATACCTTATAATTTGATACTTCATTATGGTTGTTCTATTTTTGGTAAGATTTGATCGTTCACCAAAAATTTAATAAAAGTGCGACAACATTGTCGCATATGTCATTTTCATTGGCTATTTATGTAGTTTACAAAAATAAGCATAAAGACACAAAGAGGAGAGACAGAGGAATTCATTATAAATAAAGGGATGAAACAAGGAGATGCCTTATCAACAACGCTATTTAATCTAGCATTAGAATATGTACTACGAAATATAAATAAAGGAAATCTCAGAACAAGAGGTGGTCAAATAATTGCATATGCAGACGATATTGCTATTATTGCAAAGAACAGAAAAATAATGAAAGAAATGCTAGAAGAAATAAGAGAGAAAGGGGAGGTAATGGGTCTAAGATTAAATCAAGAAAAGACAAAAATATTAAAATTATTGAAAAAACCAATGAAAGAAAAAATCAAAATAGGAAGTTCTGAGTTTGAAGAAGTAGAATACTTCAAATACCTAGGAGTTACAATAAGTAAATCCGGAGAAAGGAAATCCGAAATAAAAGAAAAAATATTAGCAGCGAATAAAGCTTATTTTGCAAACAAAACATTACTTAAAAGCAAAACACTGACTAAAAAAAGTAAGATGAGCATTTATAACACCATAATTAGGCCAATATTATTATATGCAGGAGAAACAATGACGATGGTTAAAAAAGATGAAGAAGACTTAAGAATAGCAGAGAGAAAGATTATGAGAACCATACTAGGACCAATCAGAACAGAGCAAAATGAATATAGAAGCAGAACAAATGCATAAATTAAGGAAGAACTTAAGGAAGACATCGTAACTAAAATAAAGCAATGCAGAGTTAGATGGTTAGGTCACATTTGGCGAGCAGGCGATGAGGCAGTGACATACGCAATGATGGAATGGAATCCAGGAGGAAAAAAGAGAAGGGGAAGACCTAGATCAAAGTGGCTGCAAGAAGTTGAAGAAGACCTCCAAAGGGCAGGAGTCAGAGAATGGAGAGGAAGAACTAGAGACAGGAAAAAATGGAGAGATATTGTCAAGAAGATAAGATAAACAAAAAAGACTGATCCACTTAAGAAATCGGATCTAGAAAGCATTTGCGGTTTAACCCCACACTGGGGTGTATAGCCATTATATATATATATATATATATATATATATATATATATAAATTTATGTAGTTTGAAAGTCACTTATTGCATTTAAAAAAAAATTTATACAGGGTGTAATATTTAATACGAATCCCTAAATTAATTTTTCCAAAGCCAGTCCTGGAATTTTTTAGTTTAGCTAATACCAGTCGAATGTTTGATAGTAGTGTACTGTATCATGCAAACATTTAAAAAATCAAATAAGCCGTATAAACACTACAGTAAAATGAAATAAATGGTCAATTACACAAATCACCCTGTTAATTAATAAAGAAGAGGAGTTGACATTTTTTAGTGGCAACATAATATGCTCCCTGAGGGACTCTACATATGGTAGAAGTATGTAAAGTTCCTCATGACTCACCCTGTATAGACTAAATAAATTCTATTCTATTTTATTCTATTTTATTTTATTTTTAATTTTTATGCTTTGAATAGCCTTGTATAAGATTGTCGTAATCGTCTGCCATAAAATACGTAGTATTATGCATTTCCAAATCAAATATAATTGGTTTTATTAGTATAGTGTAAATTTATTAGCGAAAAAAGGTGTACATTCGTTTACATTATATTATTATAGTTTTAACATAATTCAAATCTCATGTACAACGTACAACATTCTTCAAGGAGTATATAATTAGAGCATCCCTCTGACGTTACCCGAAGTCAAATAGAGTTATCCAAAACAGGGTCAGCTTAACATCTCGACTTATGTATAATAGATGAAACGGCAACCAAGTAATTATTTACCTACACCTTTGTGCTGGATAAGTACGCCTGATTTAGTGATTAGGTAACACAGCTCCCGAAGATATGCTGAATTATGCATGAATTATGTTTAATGCCTTTCGCAAAATGTCTTGTTGCTTTTTGATCTTTTGTAGTAAATTATTTAATTGCGGGTTAAGTGTAACCGAAAAGTTGTATGTACGGGAGTGTTATTTGATTAAAGTGGTGGTATAACAAAAATTATTTATTGCGTCATAATATTCTAATTTAATATTATACGGGAGAAAATTTTGCCGGGAATATTTTCGACTTGTATGCAAGTTTGTTGCCTGGCAATTTTCGTGAATTAAATTTTGACAATTAAATCACGAGACTTGGGTCGAGTGATTTTGTCAAAAGTTCATAAGCGAAAATTGCCAAAAGGTAACGAACTTGAATAAACCCAGAAGAAAATTTTGCCGGTAAGTAATTTTCCCTCGAATGATATTCAACAAGACTATTTCACGAGACAATAATTAATGTACCATATCAACGAAACCTAATCTTTATTTATTTTTTAACAACAATAAATTTACAATTATTATAAACTATAGTAGGTTGCCCATTATTTTCTACCAAAGCATGATTTTGTGTTCCCACACAGCCAACATCGACCAGTAATTATAGAAGTGGGACGCAAATCCCTTTAATTAGTTCTATCTCACGTCCAAGATGGAATTTTAAAAAGGCCAACTGGATTGACTTCTCTGCGGATCTGGATAAATGCCTAGGGTGGATTACACCTAATATCAAAATCTACCACAGATTTGATGGTGCCGTGCTAAGTGTAGCCAAAAAATATATACCAAGAGGCTGTCGCAAAGAATATATCCCTGGCTGGTTGGAAAATAGCGAGAAATTATATCAGAGCTTTCTTGAAACTGGCGACCAAGAAATAGCGGATGAATCACTGTACAGCCTAGACGCCGCTAGAAGCCAAAAGTGGACCAAAACAGTAGAAAGTCTAAACTTCCAGAAATCAAGCAGACAGGCATGGTTATTACTAAGAAAATTAGGGAGTGGTGTCCGTACGAAACGCCGAGAGGCAGATGCCGTAGCATCACATATAGTAAAAACATCAAGGGCACCAAAGGATAAAGCACACACCATCTACGTAAAGACAGAACTTAAAACTTTAAAACATGTAGCCACAGAAACGGAGCATTTCCTCCTCTTCACCAGCGAAGACATATCAGACGCTCTTAGAGACGTTAAGCCAGCAAAAGCACCAGGATTTGATAATATTCACCCTGAATTCCTAATAAATTGTGGCAAGTATATAAAAGTTTGGCTGGCTCGATTTTTCACAGACATCATGAAAACTGGAAATATTTCACAAAAACTAAAGCGCTCTAAGACAATAGCCATACTAATGCCAGGCAAATCTTCCAACAACCTAAAAAACTAATGACCAATTGCGCTTCTCTCTGCCATCTACAAACTATTAGAGAGGGTTATATATAATAGAATCAGTACAGAACTGTTCCAGGTGATCCCTGTCGAACAAGCGGGTTTTCGACCAGAACGAAACTGCGCGGACCAGGTTATGTCACTCAGCACCTACATCGAAGCGGGTTTCTAAAGAAGACTTAAATATTCAGCGACATTTATTGATTGCTCGGCAGCTTACGATACAGTATGGACTATGAAGAGAGGGCCTTATATACAAAATTTTTGTGCAATCCCCTGCAACCCAATAGCACGCCTAATAGTTAGCATGCTCAACGACCGAATGTTTCAATTAGTGATGAGCACAAATATCAGCCCACCAAAGAAACTTAAGAATGGCCTACCACAGGGGTCAGTGCTCTCTCCACTACTCTTTAGCTTATACCTAGCAGATATTCCGGAAACACAATCAAGAAAGTTCGGATACGCCAATGACTAGGCCTTCACTACACAATCCAGAACATTAGAAACGTCTGATGACGTTCTGACGGCAGACTTATATATATTGGCAAATATTTTCGCAAGTGGCGACTTCAACCAAATGCATCCAAAACAGAAGTTAGTTGCTTTTAACTGAACAATAAACTTGTTGAGAAGGAACTCAACATACGGTTTGAAAATACCACACTTCCCCACAACAAAACACCGAAGTACCTGAGTGTAACACTAAGCAGAACGCTATGATTTAAAAAGCATTTAACAAAAACTGCCCAGAAGTTGAGTACAAGAAATAGCATTATACAGAAACTCTGCGGTACCACCTGGGGAGCATCGGCTTCCACTCTCCGCTATACTGCCTTAGCCCTTGTTTTCTCGACCGCTGAATATTTTGCTCCAGTTTGGCTACACAGTCCACACGTAAAAAAGTTCGACACTTAGCTGCACAGCACTATGAGGATGATAGCTGGTACAATTAAATCAACTCCCACCGAATGGCTTCCAGTATTAAGTCACATCCTACCTCCACATTTACGACGAGTTGACGCACTTACACGTGAATACAAAAAGATCATGAACAATATCCGTCTTCGTTCTAGAAAACCACCAATGAAAACGGCAAGAATGATACATGAGGAGTTCAACATCACGAATGCATGGTCCCAAGAATGTAACGCATAGCAAAATAACATGCCCTTGATTACCCACAAGCCACCAGGTTTTGATCTTCCACGCAAAACATGGTCGACTCGAAATAGGATCCGAACCAGACATGGCAGATGTGCATACATGCTACATAAATGGGAAAAGAACCCGTCTCCTTAATGTAACTGTGGGGAGAACCAAACCATCGACCACATTATTGAAGAGTGTCGCTCAAGATCCTACAATATTAGCCCTGAAGACTTCCTGTTTGCAACTTCAGAGTCAATTGATTATATTAATACACTTGATGTTTGTTTGTAACTATTTAAAGTTTGTCATATACCTATATAACGAGTGTTTTTAATTTTGTTCTAAATGTGTTGAAATTGCCATACGATAAATAAATAAATAAATGATTTTGTGTATTATTGATCGTTAGCATTTGGGAACTTGATGGTCCAGCTTCATTTGTTCTGAGATTTTTAATCAACTTCTGGTGGTGACTAGAATCCAGCTGCAGATATGGTTCTAGAGAGCTTGCATTTGAGTGACCCGGTAATGTAATTAACTCCTGTTCAGAAAAACCTTGCTTGAACAATGCTGACATAGCTGAAAATCGATGAGATTGATTTGATATTTTGTTTTTTTTGTGTCTATTCCAATTTTTTCACCTGACATTTTTTACCACTTAAATACAGTGTTGATTCAAGGGGACACTTTTTAAACCATAATCCTTCCTTCGAGTTGGTGTGAACGGTAAGAAAGAGGACTAAAGGGAAACGATGGGGTTATTTCCACCATACCCGTACCGCACCAAACCCTCATGGCGAACAGTCGATTGTTGTTACAGGATTTAATTGGTTGCTGATTCGTTTGTTTCCTCTTGTGGGGGTGAAAATAAAACACTTAAACCTTTTTATTATCGGTGTATTGTACTTTAGCAAGACTTTTTCCTTGATGGACTCAAACTCACAGCTGAACCACCCTTTATCTCCAACTTAATACTTTTATCCCCAAATACTTTGGCAAGTATTGCCAGAATGAAGACACCTTTTTGAAGCGTCCAGAAAATAAACTTAAATGCCCTACTCTTGGGCTAGATCACAAATGACTATTATGCCAAAAACGACAAAAACCTAAGAACTCTATTATCGGTTTATTGTACTTCCACAATATTTGGAAGAGAGAGAGAGAGAGACGAGGAGAGAGAAGAACTTCTTTTGCGATTTGTCAACTTGAAAATACTTACTGCGACTGACTTTATATGCTACTAGAGAGGGCAAAGGGACGAAAGGTGTGCGGGCTAAAGAGGTGTCAATACGCTGACTATCGTCTGGTCTTTTTTTACTAATAGATAATAAATTTGATATTCACACTACAGAGGCGGCGTCAGGTTAAATTGGAGTAGTGAAAAATTAGTTGGTTTTCCAACAAGGACCAAAGATGAAATATTTGGTTCCCTTTTTTCCGTTAATTTCAAAAATAATCTAACTGGGCATAAATTTTCGTTTGATAAGTTTCTTACCAGCCATTTGCTGCTTACCAATCTTTTCGATCCGCCTTGATTTGTTTTGGAAAAAATGCTGTTGTATTCAATTCGGCCCGTAAATTCTCCCATAATATCAAATTCTTTCTGGAAAAAGTGAATCTTGCAGTTTACGGCCTCATTGCCTCTCCAAGCAAGTTCAAATGAGCAAAGATAAAAAAACTTTTTTGTGCTCCATCGGGTTTCCTCGTCGCAGCTTTGGATGATTTTTAATAGTTCTTAGGTGGATAATGATTTTGAACTGAGTTTTTTTTATTGAACTCTTTGAAACTGCCTTCGCTTCTAGTTCCCTTATGGTAGTACCTTTCAAGTACCTAGTATCTTTCAAGCGTAAAATTTCTTACCCGTAGGAACTCCGAAAATTGGGTTCAAACAGGGCTTCTGGGACAATGGGACATTTTCCCATACCAATTTTTTGATTTCTTCACCTGGCTGGCATCCAAATCCAGATTTTATGTCTAGATTTATTATATCTGTCCAAAATTGATTACTCAATGACGTTTGTCAAGCTGACGATAGAATTACCAGAGAGCTTCGTGACGGATCTGTCATAATTTTTCCGCTGAGAAATCACGGGCATGAATGTTTTGTCAGTAGGAAACGTGGCATTGCTATGACGTTTTATCAGGTAAAAAAAGTCTATTGAAATAGTCTAATATATTAGTTTTCTGTGAAAGTATCACAACTTTACATTTATTTAATCAACACAACACACAACACGTTTATTTAATCCTGCAACTATTTTTTTAAATTATAAAATCTTCAGCTAGATTTTTCAAAACGCTACCATGGTGGAATAATGTATGCATCACTACTTCGACTTTAAAGAAAATGTTTTTAAAAGATATAAACCCACCTTTCCTAATTTAAAGTTTAATAAATACCTAAAGAAAGAATGATTCGTCCTCAGGAAAAGATAAACAAAATTCATTGTGCCAAAAAGTATACCGTTAGTGATGAATCTAAGGTAGAAAGTGTTGAAGCGAAACATTGTGGAGTTGTATTTTACATATCAATAATATATATGAACAATTAATGGTAAACATAAAACCGTAATACGGAAAAGCTTAAGAGAATGATAAATAAATATTTACAAAAAATCACAAAGTTCTATCAAGAAATAAAATAAATAACCCATAAAAGAGCAATAAAGACATAACTTTAAACCAATGGCTCTCAAAAACTAACAGGATATATGTCTAGAATGGATTACAAAGCAACGAAAGCACGAGATACTGAACAGCTTCTGTAAAAAAAGACAAATAAGAAGCAGAAAAAGGTCAGTCGGTACATACTTTTTAATTTAGTTACATTCTAAAAAGACGTAGTAATTACTTGAGCAACTTTGCGAAAGCATGAATACTAATGCTCTTTTGGCATAATTAAACTTTTCTAAACATACAATTCTAACGTGGTAAAATGCCATTTACTAATTAGTCACATACAATTAGAGCGACGATGTAATTCCAACTTAACGTTTATGGAAAACAGAAAGCTCCTGCAGTTGTGTGCAGCCCGTTCGCCGTGGGATTTATTCGTTTCGTTTGTTTGGTGGAACTTATCGCAAAGAGAAAGAAATGTACTATATTTTAAAGTTTGCTTGAAATTTTAGTTAATATTAAATTATTACGCAAATTAATCTAGCAATAATTATTTTTATTTCGAAATTGGTCACCGTCTTTAAAAAAATATTACATTGGCAACAAAACTGACTGATATTTTTTATTACTGAATTTTTTTTCTCATTCACAATAAACATTTTAACATTTTACCATACATTTTATCAACAGGGTGGATAGGGAGTTGGTATTGCGCAGTACTAACTGGCGACGGTCAGAAAAGAGATTTATTAGAATTAGTGTGGTAAACTCAAATAGAGTTCGTATAAACTAATGCGTTTTTAGTTGTAATTGTTGGGCTTCTTGGAGACATTTGGGTGATTTCTTTCTGAGAGGACCTCTAACAGAGTAGGCTGGCTCGCCGCTGCAGTTAGAGTTCTTAGGTTTTTGTCGTTTTTGGCATGATAGCGATTTGTGATCTAGCCCATGAGTAGCGCATTTAAATTTATTTTCTGGACACTTCAAAATGGTGTCTTTATTCTGGCAATGTTGCCAAAGTATTTGGGAATATAAGTATTGAGTTGGAGATAAGGGGTAGTCCAGGTGTAAGTTTGAGTCCATCAAGGAAAAATTCTTAGCATTTCATTGATATATGGGGTTGGAGTAATCGTATATCCTCAATTACGTCAATATGTTATTATTAATTTGAATGATTTTTGACTCTCTCCATACCATAGGCACTGCAAAT